>NC_084533.1:17303037-18503037 GCF_024500275.1 Phycodurus eques
AGTTGGAGAGCAGGGGGTATAAAGGGAGCTCTGTTAACCTTTTGCTTCAGAAGTGGGGCGGAATATTCGAAACACCGCTCAGTATGGTCCAGTGCACTTCTACCACTCTGACACTGTCAATTATAATATTGAGACCGTCAAGGCTGACTGTTGATACAGTTAATATATTGGATCTCATTTGATAGCGGGAGGTGTACCTAATGTTGTGGCCGGTGAGCACTCGTGATAAAGTTATTGACCTTTACAGAAAATGGCATAATTGCAAAATATCACTGTAATTATATGGTCCTGTAAAATGGGGGCATTGAGGTTATACTGTATGTTATTGTCTTGTGCCTGGGGGTTTATGAATGTCACGTTTGTGCCGCTGTTAGTGAAGGCGTGTTTCATCATGTCTGAGCCTGCGAGTCTGCTTGAGGGCAACTGGTAACTTTGAAAAGTTTCAACTTGCATCCCCCCTAAACGGACTCTACTCATTTTCTCAACCTCCTAGGTAACTATGAAAAGCTTCAACTTGCTTCCTCCCTCAACTGACCCTACTCATTTTCTCAACCTAATTTTTTACAAATAAAAACACTTCAATTCAATGTGATCACTTGTAACAGAACTTTATTATCCCAAAGTACAATGTATGTCAGTTCTGTCAAATAGCAGATTCTGCCTAGTTACTGTACTTTCAATAAAAAAAATGCAGGCTAAGGAGAAGATGCAAATACTGGAATAATAAGTAAATGTTAACTTGTAGAATACAGTATGTGTTTTGGGGAGTGAGAGACTTTCCCTGGTGCTGCCCAATCCTTTAGGATTAGACCGGACAGGGACCTAATAAGGAAGAACACACACACACACACACACACACACACACACACACACGCACACACACTAACAAAAGCAGAAGCACGATTCCCTCCCCCCTCAAAAGAAAAGAGAGGTGGGGAGATGGAGGGAGGGAGTGTAGAGATAACAGATCAGAGGGAGGAAAGGACACAAGGGGCTGTGATTTCAGCAGTAGGCAGGCAGACTGGTGCTCACCTCCACCACCAAGCCGAGAAGCCAGCCAGGCCTTGACTCTGGAGTATTTTTCACACTATTAGCTTGTTGTATGAATGACACTCTCTGTAAACTAGGACCATGGTCGGAATCTCATCCACTGCTGTGGAGGGTAAGTGTTGCCCAATGCTCTATATACTGTATTCCAGGCTGAATAATGGGTAAAGGTTTGTAGAGCTTTACATTCGTATTAAAAACTACGAGGAAGCTTTTAAGGTGCCAGTGACACTGTGGGATCAATTTCATGTTTCTTATTGTAACACTGAACTTTCAGTTGGATTTCCTCTAGTACTGTAATCTGTCTTTTTTTTCTACCACAGTGTATGTTTGCAGTATAATGGTAGTTGTTCATTTTGTACACGCATGGGCAAAATTGTTTGTGCCCATTAAATAAAGTAAAGCACACAATGGTCACTCACATAACTTGAAACTGATGAGACTGGAAGTTACCAAAACGCATCTTGACAAGCCACAAATGTCACGTACGTGGTTAAGGCGAGGGCGAGTAACGCAAGGCAAGAACATGGTGGACCCAATTGCAGGGAAGCAGGGAGGCAAGGCAGGAGTGCGGGAGTCTCAAAATAATATTTAATCTTCAAAAAGGGAAAACTAAACAAAGTCCCACAACAGATACCAATCAAATCAAAGTAACAAAGAAACACTCGAATATCTAAAACTGGAAACAAACTATGACCTGTGAGTAAGACGTGGAATAGAAAGGGAGAATGACACCTGACAATAACATACCACAATGATAAAGACAACTGACGACTATGACATGGCAGAGACATGTGACAACGACAATGAACCGACAAGAACTGAAAGAAACCAGGGAACTAAATACAAACAGATAGACAAGACAACGAGGAACACCTGGACAAGACATGAGTGGCTGGAGAGAGCTGATTGGTTGACACAAAGCAGACGAGAACAGGTGGACACAACAACTTAATGAGCACACGACAAACATGGAACACAGGAAAACATGGAACAAAACTAAACACAACCCAAACCAAAACACAGACCATGACAACAAATCTTTTGGGAGAATGTCCTTCGGACAGATGAGACAAAATACGAGCTTTTGGGCAAGCCACATGATCATTATATTTACGGGTGCAAAAAAGAGCCATATGACACTGTCAGAAAGCTTGTTCCTAGCCACAGGTCAAACCTTCTTGAACAGCACAAAGAAAGAAATCATTAATTGCAGTGATGTTGAGCAAGATATTAGGTTAAGTGTACCATAATTTTTGTCTCGGCCTGTTTCATTGGTTTCTTTTTTATTCCATGAGACCACAGTTTAGAAGCAGTGCCTGATTTCCATTATTTTATTCAGAAATCGAGCGATAATGCCGCATGCATTTTGTAATTGCCTATACGGTAGATACCAAAAATGGCAGCAGCACACGACTTGTCTCAATGAATGTGTGCGTAAATCTCACGTTACTTAAACATATTTCCTTGATACCAATATGCTACCAGATTGCGCCAAATAACTACTGTTATTGGATGGACCTAAGCACCAAAACAGTGAATAGGTGAGTGTTTTAGTCAAACTACTAACGCATTTTATTCTCTGGACTATCCTTAAACCGCATATGTTGGTTACTAAGTGTATCGTACAAACACAATTTGAGACAACAAAATCAGCCATTGCGAAACAGTTAGCATTAGCGGTCTAGCAATTGCCATTTTAGGTTAAAGAAAAAAGACTAAATACCATTCATCTCACTCATACGTCATGTTACATGTACATTACACATCTAGTACTGTCTTTAAAATCACTTACAGATGCTCCTCTGTCGTTTTTGTCAATGCTTTTCCACTGGCCCAACAGTGCATTCGTCTGCAACAAATGACCATGCGGTAAACATGGACAGAGGGCAAATAGTTCCAGGCGGCGCAAATTGGTTCTGTGTGGCACACATATGCTTTTATTAATACGTTTTATTGCCTCAAGGCAGACATTTTTGCGTCGACCAATTTTTGTAGTCTACTTAGCCGAGTTAGACGATTTGTTTCACAGCCCTTGTTCATTGTACTATGAGGTTCAACTATTAATAGTGCATGGTGGCTGGGGTTCCAAGTTTACAGAGCAGATACCGCATGGGTGCTGAAAAAACTGCTGGCTGCTCATTTGTTGAGTAGACATCATCACCGCTTCATACACGCACACTATCGTCATCTTTCTCTGTTGCTGTGTCCTAGCTCTGGTCGCAGCAGTATTATACGCCACAGCCTCCACTTACCTGTGGGGGTCTATTTTTGTTATTGTTTTTTTATGCTAATAGTCTCCTCAAATAAAATGTACTTAATGTGGCCAACAGCCATATGCCATGACCCTCCTTCTCCAATTTTGTTAGTGTTGCTTTTGTCTTCAGTTTTAGTTTTCTTGGCATGTGGCAGTTTATTTTTTTGGACAACGGTGTGATTTGCTCATTCAATTGCTGTTGTCCTGCAGAAGTTCCCTAACAATTATCTATTAAGCAATCAAAAGACAGCAGTGTCTCTAGCTCCATCCTTTAGTTACCATTCACGTGATAGCATCCCTAACAGCAGGGTACTAGAAAGTGTTAAGGCACCAAACACTTGTTTGGTACACACTGGAAATGTAACAACATTAGTAAACTGAAACAAACTGTACTGCTTGGTGTTATTTGTGCTTTAGTAATGCTGCTTTATTGTGAAAGTGACCATTTGGCACCTTAGCTCAGCTAATTGGGAAACCCAGGAGAGTTTCTGTGTAACTAAATTCCTTTGTAATTAGCTGGAATATGCGCAACAATGTTGTGAAACAGAGTGGCTGCTGAATGTCTGAACGGTCACCTAGGACAAAAGTCGTTTGTGTGTGTGTCTGTGTGCCTTTATGTGTATGAGTGCTGTAGACTCAGCAAATAAGGAGAAAAACAACTTGTTCACCCAACCGAGGCAGATTATTTCACATATCAGGGTGTGTTGGATGTGTTAGCACAGGTGCTCTGTCTGCTGACAGGATTAAATTCCTAAATAGGCACCTACCTTCTCCCCCACTTCTCCTCCCCTCATCCTTGCAGAGTTGCCTTGGACAAAAAGTCTGCACATGCATCTTTATACAGAGGTTACACTTTGCAGAGTCTTGCACTATTAACAAGGTGAGGAATGCGTGTGGTGTTTACCAGCAATTGTCAGACAAGTGAGAGGAAGTCAATGTTTGACAGAGCCCAAAGCTTTTGAACAGCTTCAAACATTCCTGCTACTTTTTGGCTCACATTACCGTGCTTTGAATTTTAGTTATGAATATTAACTTTCAATATTTTAAGTGTCAACAATTTCAGGGTGGCAAAAGAAGACTAAGCTTTGTCTGGTTTTAATAAAAAATGTGACCTACAGTTTACTCGGGTTTCCCTTTGGTGCTTTGAAAGACAAATACACAACACTTCTGAGGCGTTGCAGACTTTAATAAACGTGATGTTTTAGATTTAACTTTAGTGATTATAGAGGCATGACTAGATTTTAGGGTATTCTTGTGTGCCTCACGTGGTAAGTAGAACATTAAAATTCCCATTTCGGCACGGGTAGCATACCTGAGCAATTGTCAAATCAGATAATCAGCTTTTAAGAACTCATGTCTGAGTGTTTTAGTTTAATTTAGTGTTTTGTGTCAAGGCACCACCTTGATTAGTTTACTAGATTTGATTGAGTGCTGACTGGTCTAAATGTTAACTCCTACGTGCAGTGAATGAGTCAAACTGTGCATAGTTTTTTATTTATTTATTTTTTCTCAGTTTTTTTTCTCCAAGGTTAGGGGAAGCACAGTTTCACTCCAGAGCGACAATCCAAACAGCTGGAACCTTTGGCAAAGAGACAGCTTTCACTAGGCCAAGTGAGCCGACTCTCATGAGCCTCCCAATCCCCCTTGCACAGTGAATCGCGTCATAATCAGCAGGGTCAAAGTGGCTGATCCGTGCATGAATCACTTCTTCATGCCAACTTTACATGGAGTGCAAGTATGGTTTAAGTACAATAGAAGGAAATGCTTGTAAAGGAACAGTAAAACACAATTACTAGATGGAAGCTGCAGTTCTATTTGTTTTTAGACTGGAGGATTGATGGTCCATTGTTCAGCCCATAGGAAGACCTACCTCAGGAAAGTATGTCTGTTGATTTTAGGGGAGGGAGCATCTTGCTCCCTCACACCATTCACAAAAATACATACTGTACACTTAAAGTGGCAGTTCTTGCTGATGACATTAAAAAAGTAATTAATACGCTCCACAAACTTTCACATACTCAAAACTGTCTGTTCTCAACATACACCGGACTTATTTATTGTCCTACCTTACTAAATACACACTGATTGCGTGTGTGGTGTGTGTGTTTAGTGGAACAGGTCATGTTGCCATATGGCTGCCTTCCCAACAAAGAGCTTTCTGGCTGAGCGACTGTCCGATGGTTGACCCCAAAAAGACGCACGGTTCAGTAGGTCTAATATGTCTGGACTGTGAAAATGAAGCAAGTAGGAGGGAGATATGGCTGGTGCTAGGTGGTTGGTAGGTGGTTTGAATTATGAAGACATTGGAGCAGTAGCACTGAGCAAACCAATTGTCAAGAAGAAATATACAAGAAGTCCTCGATTTACGAGCGAGTTCCGTTCCTACGCTGGTAACGTAACACGAATTTCCGCGTAAGTCGGATTTCACCGTTAAAGTCGAAATTGATGACGAAATACTTACGGGTATTGTCCCACGTGATTGTGACAGCAAGCTCAGTGTGTGTGGGCGTGCGCGTCAATGTGTGAGTGAGACAGGACTGCGCAGGCGTCGTCCAGCGGGACTGCGAAGGAGGAAGGAGTGTGTACAGTAACAAGTGTAGTGACGGCGACCTGGGAAGAGTAGCAATTAGCGGAGGACCCGTTGACGTTGAATGTGCAGAGGAGCTAATAAAGCCATTAAAGCAGCAAATCGGTGCTTCGTGCCTTTATTGGTCAGGTGACCGTAGCAGGAAAGGTTAACACTTCGTATAAAGAAACTAAAATACATTAAAATAAAAAAATAAGATGCTGTACTTACCATTACTGCTGAGAGTCTGAAAAAAGGAGGGCGAAAAAGGCAAAGATACTCCCGCCACACAAACACAGACAAGCACTATGCAGAAACACTATGGTGCTGGGACAAAATGGCGGACGAGGCACGGGCGCTGTAAAGTCGAAACGTCGTAGGTCGAGTGCGTCGTAACTCGAGAACTTCCTGTAGATTATAGAGGTAGAAAATTGCACACTAGCATACAACATTGTTGAAGGAAAACAATGAAAATAACTCAAAAGGGGAGAGTGATGGGGGGTACATGGCGGCATTGCTTTTGGTGGCACTTGCTTGTCTTGAGCATCAAATCAGATAATGCAGGAATTCAAACAAAGTGGCTGTTGCAGCAGGTTCAGCTGTGGTAATTATGGGGCATTTCCACCAGATGCTATCAGTTTAACCATGCTGCTACCAGTTTACTTTTGACTGTTTGTTGTTTTTTAGTGCTGCCAACTGTCTACACACACCACTGGCCACAACATTAAGTACACTTGTGGAATTACCTGAGATCAAATATACAAATACAATTTTAAAGGTCCTGTATTTTTGCTATTTAGACCTCCATAGAGTGACTCTTACATGGAGTTAGTATAAAAGTGTCAATTTCATTTAAAAAAAAAAAACAAAAAAAAAAAACCTTGTTTTTGTCATACGAGTGTCCAGAAAAGGCCCCTCTGACAACTACTTCTGTTTGACCCAGTTTTGTATCCACTTTGTCCATATTTGGCTAAGACCGCCCCCTTTCCTCTGATTGATTGTCTCCCTGTACAAGACCCACTTGTGAGAGCACATGTGCTTATAATGCTGACAGCTCTGGCTAGGGGGCGGAGTGGTAGGCGGACATCTTCGCCAGTGACGTAGATAAGCTCCAGAAATTTCTCGTTCTAAAGGTCATTCTCCGTAAATCTGAAAATATCCTACTTGATATGAAGATATTATGATCTTTAGTCAGAGGATTACATTTTAGAAGTGGAAGTCCACTGCCCTCATCAAAATCAAAAATGGTAAAGTCCCATCATTTGAAGTCTTCCTCTGTGTAATGAGTAGTGCCATGATTTGTGTTATTATTTTCTATATTGAGTTGGGGGTTTTTTTTGACAACATTTTGTGTGGCAACTGGCTGTTAGCAGGAAAGATATGTCCTGTCCTCTGTGCCATCCATTGCCATTGCTGCCTCATTCTTATTAGAGTCAATGCTACTGATTGCAGAAAATTCCTCTTACCACACTGTGGCCGGACAAACGGATGTACTCAAATTTCTTCACGTGGAAGGTGTCATGTTTTGATTACCTCATTTACCCTTATTGGAGCGAATGAAAGTGCGCCGGTGTAGCCAATGATACTGTATGTCTACGTGTTTTGGGTGAACTAAGGCAAAGGCATTGTTGCTGCATCAGATGAGAATGATGGAGACTTGATGAGAGGGGGGAATCTTCACCTGTATCATTACCACACAACACTGAGCAAATAACATCTGTATTCTTTTTATTAGACTTTATTCACTGGAGTGGAAGTTTTTTGTGGTGTCACAATGACAACCAACCACACTAAGCAGACACTGAAGCACAATGGAATTTAAGGAGTTCATTATCGAGGTACTCAAATGTGTGTCTTGTTTTCTTAAAGCAGGGAGTAGAAAATCTCACATCAACATGATGTGAGCATTCCAAAGAGTGTGTCATTTCATGTGATCAACTTCTACATGCCTTAACATCTCCCAACTGGAAGATAAAATCAAGTCTACAAATGAAAAGCTTGGCTGCTGCATTGTAAATCTGATCTCTTGTCAAAATCAAATTTATCATCATGCTGTCAAAAATTTTCATTTTGCCTCATCAGCGTTTGATTGAAATCTGACTTTGTTTGTCAGTATTCGAGCCAACCATTTTCCCAAGATGCTGCCTAATAATGACGTTGGTTCTTTTTACTTTGAGGATTAGATTGCTTGTTTTTCTCCTTCCAATTCTTATTTTCCGTTTTAATGAGGAGTTACACACATCTGTCCCGTCACTCTATGCTTGTATTGTTTAGTCTGGCTCCTATCAGAGGAGGAGAGTGATGTTCACTGACTGTGTAGGTTAAAGGTTTAGAAAAGGAAAATGTGCTGCAAAGTAAAAAAAGGCAGCTAACATGCATTTAAGCTTGTTTAGACATCTTTGTCCGACCTTTGCTCTCTGCTGATACATCCACTGCTGACATTTCACCCCGATGCAGCAATGGAGCTGTTGGTGAGTGAGCTGAGTGCACTCCTAAAGTTGCTGGATAAGGAGACCCTGACCTCCTCCACCCAGGAGAAGAAGACCTCAGTTTGGAACCTCCTGCAGCAGATACAGCCATCAGGTCAGTCAAAGAAATAAAAACATTACATATTTTGCTGAGCCACAAGTATTACATTTTGCCTGCCTTTTTTCCCCAGTTTCAGGAACAGACTACATTTATGTGAACTCAGTAGTGTACAGGAATGGAACCAGCTTTGTGGAGTCCCTCTTTGAGAAGTTTGGTGCGTTAAAGTTCATTACATTTACAGTACACAGGACCTACTTTTGTCTTTAAACTTGAATTGTTTTCATTTCCAGACTGCGAACTTGGAGACCTAAAGGATGTTACAGATGATTTGAAGCTAGAAAAAGACACACAAAGTGAGACTTTGAAACAGGTCAGTGGATTAATTACTTGTACAGCCAACTGTGGATTTCAATTTGGAAATGTAGGATGTGATATGTGACTCTCCACATCATTTAAAATCTATACTATTCTTTTCAGCCTTTCTTTTCCAAAACTAACTTTGTGAGGAAAGATTGCGGTGTGTAAATGATTGAAGAGGCCTTAAGGAATGAAAATACAACATATTCCATGTTGCGGGGTTTCCCACATGCTCATCGCATTGTAAATTAAGATTTAGGGCTCCACCCCGGGAATCATTTTTTCTCTGCATCTCTTTGATGAAATAGCCCCTTTGGCTGGGAAAATACAAATGGTTCATAGCTATTGAGAACATTTGAGACATACTGTATCTTTTTATCTCACCTCGCAGGACTGTGGAGACACCTCAGCTGTGCATTCAGCAGACTCTCCTCCCCCTCTGCCCACAACACCTCCCCCAGAGGAGTATTATGAGGAGGCAGTGCCACTCAGTCCGGGCGCAATGCCCGAATACATCATCACAAGAGGTAAACATCTTCTTTCTTTGATTCAACTGGTTGCCGTTATTGACTTCATTCCAGTCCGCTATCAAACATTATAAATTTATGGTGACAAATAACAGGGTGCATGTCGGGACTTAAACCGCTATATATATATATATATATATATCATAATTATATGGAGTTGTTCATCTCTAACCAGTAAAAGAAGAAAAGAAATAAGCATACCATAGTCAATATAAAAACACATTCATGGGAATCTGAATCATAATAAAGCTAAAGAATAAATAATTCTCATTGATCAATGTATTATAATTGAAGTATAATATTTGTCTAACAACATAATTATTTGATTATAAATTAAATATAACTAATAGCATTGTGATTGATAATTTAATTCATATATGTGCATAAAAACGTACATAGAATATGTGTGTTGTGCTACCATAAAGAGCCTATCCCAGCCAACTGTGGGCAGGAGGCGGGGTACACCCTCAACTGGTTGCCAGCCAATCGCAGGGCACTTATAAACAAACAACCATTCACACACACATTCACTAAGCACAATTTAGAGTCTATTCCAAGTGGCGGCACGTAGGACGACTGGTTAGCACATCTGCCTCACAGTTCTGAGGTCCCAGGTTCAAATCTGTCCTCGCCTCTGTAGAGTTTGCATATTCTCCCCGTGCGTGCGTGGGTTTTCTCCAGGTGCTCTGGTTTCCTAACCACATCCCAAAAATATGCATGGTAGGTTAATTGAAGGCTCTGAATTGCCCGTAGGCGTGAATGTGAGAGGGAGCGGTTGTTTGTCTATATGTGCCCTGCGATTGGCTGCCCACAGTTAGCTGGGATAGGCTCTTTATGGTAGGACACTACTACTTTGTACTATATATAGTCAGCAGAAATGTTGGTGCAATGATATTGAAATTGCTTCAGTTGTGCTTGAGTTTGACCTTGGACAGGGTATGTGAACCTTGAATTAAAAGAGACAATAAAGTCAAGCAAGTAATAATATATGTACTGTATTTTTTTTCCAGTTAGACCTAGCCCTCCCAACTCCATAGAGGATGGATATGAAGATGCCGACACCAACTACCCAACTACCCAAATCAACTCCCACCGCAAAAACTCCTGTGAGTTAATAATATCCATCCATCCATTTTCTGAGCCGTTTCTCCTCACTAGGGTTGCGGGCGTGCTGAAGCCTATCCCAGCTATCATGGAGCAGGAGGCGGGGTACACCCTGAACTGGTTACCAGCCAATCGCAGGGCACATAGAAACAAACAACCATTCACACTCACATTCACACCTCTGGGCAATTTAGAGTTGTCAATTAACCTACCACGCATGTTTTTGGGAAGTGGGAGGTAACCGGAGTGCCCGGAGAAAGCGCACGCAAGCACGGGGAGAACATGCAAACTCCACACAGGGGGGGCTAGGGATGGAAACTCCCCCCCTCAGAACTGTGAGGCAGATGCTCTAACCAGTCGGCCACCGTGCCGCTGCGAGTTAATAATGCACATACGAAATATAAATGTTGTTCAAGGGAAAAATTTTGATTTACCCTTTCCTCTGCTCTCTTAGATAATGATTCTGACGCTCTGAGTAGCTCTTATGAGTCATATGAGGAAGACGAGGAAGAGAGAAGCCCCGGTGCGCGACTCATGCATCAGTGGCCCTCGGAGGAGAGCTCAATGCCCCCTACCAAGGACTGTCGCATCTGTGCCTTCCTACTGCGCAAGAAACGCTTCGGGCAGTGGGCCAAACAGCTTACTGTCATACGGGAAAATCGATTACAGGTTAAAAAAAAAATAATTATTATTAAATGCCAGAAAAAGAAGTACAAAACCTCTATCCAAAATTTCCTTATACAAAGATAATAATTCTTGTTACTGTTTAATACTGTTATAGAGGTTTAATTGAACTTGAAGAATGTGTTATTACAGTATCAATGTGGTTATTGTGCAATGTTGTAGAACTACACTGTATCATGTATTGAGGCATCTAGTTTGTACTACATTGCCACACCATTATAATGACAATTATAATATTGTTAAATTGATATCTCACTACCTCTTGTGTTAGATCTTATTAGAGTTGTACATAATCATGTGGTTGGTGAGGTTCCAATATTTACAATCATTTTTACTATTATGTGTAATTTGTCATCCTGCAGTGTTATAAGAGTTCCAAGGATACATGTCCCTACGTGGACCTGCTGCTGCCCCAATGCACTGTGGTCTACGCCCCAAAGGACAGCAAGCGGAAGCACCATGAACTCCGGTTCACCTTACCCAACGGAGATGCTCTGGTGCTGGGTGTGCAGAGCAAGGAGCAAGCGGACGGATGGCTCAGGGTAACTCCAACATGATTTCATTCGTTTAATATGAGCGTCCACTCCACTAGATAATGGAGCAAAAAAAACTATTTTGCAAAGGTAATAAAACGTAGTTTTGTTTGACTCTGTCACTTTGGTAACATTGTGGTCAATGTTGCGTTGCACTAATGAGGTCTTTTTAGTATTAGCTACATGTGATACAAATATTAGAAATACCTCTTAATATGAAACAGTCAAGTTTAACATCACTTCAACTACACTAACAAATATCCTGTTAAATGAATAACTTTGTCAGATATCTTTGTAGAGGCAGAATTTCTACAGCTCATCTATTGGATCGCATTAGATTGGTGTCAGTGTGTGATTACACAACTATTGTAAAAATATGGCCATCAATCATATTGACAGCCCTTGGAAGAAAAGGCAGCGATTGTTTGACATGAATAAATTACCCCTACAGGTTGTCAAAGAGGTGAAGAGTCAGTGCACTGGGCTGGAGGTATCCACATCCCCCGTCATTCTGAGAAAAAACGAACTTGACAAGGTGAGTCAAAAGGTCATTTGTGCCCACAAATTAGAAGTCCTTTTCACAGCTTTGGTGAGAAAAACGTCAGCTGCAAGAGGCAATTGTGTTGTCACCATTAATTGTCCTAAACAATGTTGGTCAAAACACATTAAACATCACTGCCTGTGTTTGATTGACAGAACAAAGGCAAGATGTGTTATTCAAGTGTTAAGACACCAGTAATAGGGCTGGATGTGAGTCAGTGTTGGACTGAGGACTCCCTCTTCAAAGTTTACTGACACCACCATAAATTAAAGCCAAGGAAGGGGTGCGTGTATGTGTGTGTGTGTGTGTGTGCAGGGTGGGGGGTTGGAAAATAGGTGTGTATATCACCTAATATCACGTGTTCATGGTTGCGACAACATGTGAGGGACTCAATGAGTGAGAGTGAGGGATTCCAGAGAGAGATGCTGCACATAGAGAGAAGATAAGTGAAACGGGTATTGGAGTTGTGCGTTCCACCCTCCATGTGGGCCCTTACACAACACACTAACCCCAGATTGTTCTTGAAGGCTCTAACAACACCCTTGCTTATAAAAATGTCTTTGGCTTATCAAGTAGAAAAGCATGTCAGTGAATCAATTTGTTTGTGTTCATGCATGTGTGCGCTTCCTCAGAGGTTGTCTCCAGAGAAGAACAATTCAGATTCAGACAGTGTTGGCGTATCAACGGGGGAGAACTTCCGAGAAAATGGTGAGAATAACACATGAATGGAGCTACTTTTTTTTTACTGAACACGTTTGGCAGATGCAGCAGGCTCTGGAAAATGCCTCTTGCAGATAGGTCAATACCGGGATTTGACCAAATCCCTTCTAAGAGGCAGATACGTACGGAATGATTAATGTCGTCACAGTTTAAAGGTTATTATTCCTTAAACAATCATATCGGAGACATTGGGAATATTTGGATGGGATGTTAAGTGGTTTTTACACCGTGGCCCAACTTTCAGCAAAACAAAGATATCTAATGACTATAGTTCTGAATGGAAATAAGTGTGACATTACTTACACTTGCATAAATAAAACGCACCACAGTGAATGTCAACATAAAGGCCATCAGAAAAAGGTTGTTTTTTGTGATTTGTAGTGTTTTCTGTACGGCTTTAAAAGCATTTATAATTATCTAGTTATGAATTATTGGCACATTAATAGAAACATAATTTCTAAACAAAAGTGTGATCAAGGCTGTTGGTGATTTGCAATTAGCTACTAAGAGTTATGACATCATAAATAATACTTCCTGATGAGCTTTAGACATTACATTGACCGGATTTTGAGCTAATAGCTAAAACTGAAAGTTGAATTAGTGCTCCAGTAAAGTACCGTTCTTGAATGTAAAACATTTTTGCTAGTACATCTCCAATGCTTTGACATTCAACGCAGGTAAAGTGAAGCGTGGAGCCTTTGCTGCAGGTCGAAAGATCACACGCATCATCAGCTTCTCAAAGAAGAAGACTTCTCGGACAGCCTATAACGACCCTCGACAAGGTCAGCGGCAGCCTTCATGTTTCTCTTTAAGTTATCTCGCAGTTTGCGTCATTATTTCTGTACGTGCAGGTTATCTGTCAGTGCTCGTCAACCAAGTGTGGCAGGAGCACTGGTGCTGTGTGTGCAGAGGCTTCTTGCACTTCTACCATGACAGAGGCGACCATCAAACCTCTTTGCCCTCCCTCCCACTACATGGCTGTGAGGTGGTGCCAGGGCTGGGACCCAAGCACCCCATTGCCTTCAGAATCTTACGAGCAAGCACCACTCTGGCTGCTCTGGAGGTGAGAAATTTGTGTTTGATTCCTGATTTTAGTTGTTACTTTTACAGTTGTATAATTTGTTGTCAGCAACCTACATAAAGTGGTTTAAGTTTAAAAGAAGTGACCTCCGACTGATGTAGTTTTCCCTGCTTGTATTCAGGCAGCGAACTCTGAGGATCTCGGAAGATGGCTGGGGGTTCTCTTGGCAGAAACTGGCTCCACAACAGATCCAGAGTCTCTACATTATGACTGCGTAGATGTGGAGACCATCGCTAATATCCGCAATGCTGCACGCCATTCCTTCCTGTGAGTGTGACAATTTTAAGGTTATGGATGAGTCCAGCTTAGAATTGGGAGCCCTTGACCTAATGCAGAGGTCATTTCTCGCCCGCTCTCTGATAATTTCGTAGGTGGGCCACGTCGTCCGGAAGCAACACAGACTGCAGAACGTATGACGAGGTCCCTAATGAGGACATGCAGGTTTGACTTGCATGCATCGAGACACGTACACATTTCCTTTTAAATTAGTATCATAGCTGCACTATGTATTGTGTGTGTGTGTGTATACACACACACACGCACACACACACAGGTATATCTCAATATATTTGAATATCATGGACATTTGAATTAATGTCAGTAGTTAAATTCATATATATTTGCTGCACACTGAACTATTTCATGAGAGAGTTTTGTTTAAGAATTATGATGATTATAACAGCTAACATTACCCCCATCTCAAGAAATATTTTGAAACAAACCAAAATGATTTTTGATCATAAAAGGAATTAGCCTCCTGAAAAGTAGTGTTGAATGAAACTATGATGTCATATATGACTTTCACTATTGAAATAAAATAAAACACTTCTGTAATAATGTAATTTATTGAGCTGCACCTGCACCTACATTTGCGTGCAGAATTATCATTAACATGCAAGTACGTGCGTGCGTGTTTGCATGTATGGGAGTGAGGAAATACAACCATCATAGTGGTGACAAGAAGGCAAGAGGTCACAGTAGTTTAACAGCCTTTAAATCCCTCACTCCAGTCCACTAACTTGCATTTAAACACATGCTGCGGACCATCTACACCCACACTTGTACACACTTCCACTGTCTGAAGTCAATCAATCTAAAAGTGGGCTCACTCATAGCTGAGTATTTGAACTTCTTGTTTGCACCCCTGCCCTCCTTGTGCTCTTCCATTCCAGTCTATGGAGAGCTGCCGGCAGCAGAGTGGGAATCAAGGGAAGCGGCGCTCCAGTTTCTCCAGCAGTGATTCTGACAAAACCAAGCCGTTAAACTCCCTCAAACGAACAGATTCAAGTAAGGGTCTATGGACGGATTTCCGAATGAATTCACTTTGTGTGCTGAGCATGCTAATGTAAAAGCTTTTGTCTGGCTAGTTTAAGGGGCTTCTCTACAAAATACAATTTTCAACAGAAAATTAAAACAACGTTTTTCCTGTTCGTGGACCTGTAAATGCAAATAATTAATTATATATTAATTAATTATTATGAATTAATTATTAATGTGGATATTTTTCTTAACACCATCATTAGCATTTCCATTGTCTGACCACATCACTGTTGTTTTGTTTTTGTTGCTCAAGATTTACATTTCTTTAGAAAAAGTGTGAAATTATTCCGCAGCTACTGGCACATAATGACATATGTTACTTTACTACAATAGAATTTAAACCCACATACACTAACAAAATATCCATCCATCCATCCATCCATTTTCTGAGCCGCTTCTCCTCACTAGGGTCGCGGGCGTGCTGGAGCCTATCCCAGCTGTCATCGGGCAGGAGGCGGGGTACACCCTGAACTGGTTGCCAGCCAATCGCAGGGCACATACAAACAAACAACCAATCGCACTCACAGTCACACCTACGGGCAATTTTAGAGTCTCCAATTAATGCATGTTTTTGGGATGTGGGAGGAAACCGGAGTGTCCGGAGAAAACCCACGCAGGCACGGGGAGAACATGCAAACTCCACACAGGCGGGGCCGGGGATTGAACCCGGGTCCTCAGAACTGTGAGGCTGACGCTCTAACCAGTCTTCCACCGTGCAAAATATATTAAAAATAAACTTTTGGGTAAGACGTGTTAAGAAGCAGTTGGTCCTTGTGTCGGTTTCTTTACATAGTGGGGTTGCCAACTACATGCTTGGCAAGCATATTAAAGCATTTTTGCCGTGTGAACAGAGATCATTTTGTCAACATAAAAAAAGAAAATTTAACTAGGTTTTCATCGAAACGTACCCCAAAGACTGACATCTCTTGGTGTTCTTGAAGATGTTTTACAGATGCTACATCATAATCATCCCTAACTCAGGAATCCCAGTTCACACTGACCAATCCTTTGTTAGTAATAAAATGTAAGCTTCCATCTGGCTCAGAAGTACCCCTGTCCTGTCTCACGTTCCATCCGGAATCTCCACTTTCCGCTTGCCGCTCCCATGCACGCCATTGTGTCCCTTGGCTTCTGTCCCACAAAAAGATGAGCATCATGGGTTTAGCAACATGATATTGGCGTTGTACCCTGTTTCTCTCTCAGGCCTGTGCTCTGACATTGTGATACATCAAAGAAGGAGTGAGCACGAGTCTGACAGCTTCGTGATATAACATGAGATTTATTAGACACTCACATTAGATTCGCTGCCTCGCCTCATGACCTTTCCTTCTGCACCAGTATGTGTGTCTCTATGTGTCACATTACGCCTTCATCTTATTACTGATGTTGAATTTGACATGTATTGTTAGAATTTTGGTTTCCTTTATAAGTAGTCATTAATCAGTGAGAAAAGATTGTGAATAAACTACTTGTACCTCTCACCTGACGTCCCTCCTCAGATTCTAACCAGTATGGAAGGTATGGGAAAACACGAGCAGAGGAGGATGCTAAGCGCTACCTGAAAGAAAAAGAAGAGCTGGAAAGAAAGAGGGATGGGATTCGGAATACGCTCTCGACCCTCCGACAGGAGAAGCGAGAGCTGAAGCAACAGCTGCAAACAGCTTCTGGTAAGAAGATCAAGAAAGATAAAAAGAAAACAAAATCTGTCTTTTTTTTTTTTTTTTTTTTTGGTCATTATATCCCTACAGCTCCTCTGCTTTGCTTGAACTTGTATCTAGAAATCCTGCTCAAGCTTGCATGTCGAATGCGTCTCCTCTGTCTGACCCAGCAGTCTGACCTCCATTAGCCCAGATTATTTTAGAGTGAGTGGGAACAGAATTTGCCTGCCAGGATAAATAAAACATCAACAAATTAGCATTCCTCACTGATTTATTAATTTCCTCGAGTTTAATATTGAGTCAATCTATATAATCTGATGGTTTCAAGTCACAGTTGCAACCTCATTATATAAAAATCAACCATTATAGAAAGAAAATGTGAAACAGTGCAGAGTTCTCAGCAAACAGTTGTATTGTGAAATTTAATGTGCGAATTTTACAATCTAACTAGAGACTTTATGGACACTTCATTAAGTAATCTTACAAGAACTGCATCACATACAGTATGCTGCCTTAAAAAAGATGACAATGCAACAAATTTGAAAAAAAAAAGAAAGGCAATGATCACAAAGAATGTGTTGTAAATAGTGAAAGAGGAGAATATTATATGGATAAATCTGCAAAAGGCCTGCAATGTAGACTTGTACTGATAAGGCTATTTTACTAATATACAGTATCATTATTAAGGAAATTTTATATCATGATCATTTATTATGTTGAAAATAAGTAGAAAATAAGTCTTTCTTTCTGAGGCTACATTGCCCTGTAAGTTATTATATTAATAACTGTTTCACAGTGCCAATCACAGTGTTATATTATTTGTCATTGCACCAGAGTTTTTGATACAGCACACTGACACAGATTGCATGTACTTCATTCATCTTGTGACCAGTGAGTGTATGGTGTAGGGATGGGCATAATAATCGATTCATCAATTGTTAAGCTTTGAATAGGTTTTGTGGAATCAGTTCTTCGTTAATAGTGTCTGGAAGCAATTGAGACAGTAGTAGTTTTGTCAACTACTGGGATGCTCCCAGCAGATAATAATAAGAATATAAAAGCGGGCAGCACGATGTGCTAGTGTTTAGGACCCCTACCTCACAGTTCTTGGGTTTGTGTTTTGATTATTCGCTCTGGCCTTCCTGCCCGGAGTTTGGATTTTCTCCGCATGCTTGCATGGATTTTCTCATCTTACGTTGACCCTCTCCTGCATTCCAAAAACATTCATGTTAGGATAATTGAAGACTTTAAACTGCTCACGAGTATAAATTGTTGATTGTCTCTATGTGTGCTGCGATTGACTGCCAACCAGTCCAGGGTGTTAAAGTTCAGTCCAGTTTACCCGTGAAACTAATAAGGACAATTGAGCTAGAAAATTTATAAAAGTGTAACAATTGAGCAATACAAAGTTCAAATATAAGACGTGCACTGTGATTGTAACCCAAGTGTATGTGTGTGCGTGGACAGAGAAGAGAGGTCTCCTCTTGAACCAGCGTGTGTCCCAGTTGGAAGAGGCTTGTCGGGCTAAGGAAGCAGCACGAGTAGACCTGGAGTTGCGACTGTCCCACGTCAAAGAAAACATAAAGAAAAGCCTGGCAGGCGGAGCCCTGGGTGCACCCGTGGAGAATCTCCCACCTGTCAAGGTATTTTAAATGGAGGATTGTTTATTTTGACCCACTCTTGACTTCTCATACAATCGATCAATTTGTTCATTTTGTATAGGGGCCCAGAAAGAAAAATCATAATCTCTACAGTGATAGTTTACCAGTAAACTGTGCCTCTGAAATGCGCAAGAGACCTCCCTCTGTGTATGCTTCATCTTCAGGAACTGTCATGCAAAAGGCTAAGGTAACTCTGACACTCACTTCTATGTATGCTCACCTGCCCGCAGTGAACAAATAATACAATAAGTAGATCCAATACAAGAACTGTATCAAAAATTATTTTCCAATAAAATAATGACCACTTAACTTATGCTGATGTCAACTTTGTAATATTAGGTATTATTTCATTATGCTTGATATGCAGCTTGTGGCTTTTAACATTTGTATTATTTTCTCCATAAAGGCAGATTTTGTTTCAATACCACTGTGTGATGAAAGAGTATCAAGTGTTGTGTACTGTGCACTTTTGTTTTGCTTTGTATCATTTTCATGTTGCCTTACTGTTTTGCAGGAATGGGAATCAAAGAAAAGAACTTAAATGCAGCGGAAGTACTTCCAGTAAATGGAACTGATGCAACAGTTGGAATGTGAAAACGTCTCATAGAATTCAGCACAGACGTGCAAAAATCGAATTTGTAATGAAAGAAAACAGCCACTAGGTGGAGGTACATCTTCTGTAATGTTTCAGAAATCTGAAGACAGTCATTAAAATTGTATAATGCAATAATGCAGAATTGAACGTGGTAAGCACAGAGTAGATAAGGTAGCTGAAGGTTGTAAATCATAGTGTGAATGCGTGTAAATGCAAGATTGTATTGGCTCAAGTGTTACATTCATGAGTTATGATTTTGTATGGGAAAAGACAATTGAGAGGTAGATCAAGCATTGAATACTGTTATTCTTTTTTATGACTAGTTTCCTGTTGATTTTTTGTTTTTTTGCTTTGTGTATTGTTCAAACCAGTTCAGGGTGTACCCCGCCTCCTGCCCGATGATAGCTGGGACAGGCTCCAGCACTCCCGCGAGTGTGAGGAGAAGCGGCTCAGAAAATGCATACATGCATGTATTGTTCAAGTCTATGTTATCAAAAGACATACTCATAAGGATCCTGATATCTTGATTCTGCCATCTTTAAAAAGACATGCTTTGCTACTTGTGATATTTGTTTAGGTTCTAAACACACTCGTGTCCATTTGACTTATTTTAAGTCACAGATGGTCACTGCCATTGATAGGTAAGCCATTCGTCAAGAGGTGTGATGCAAACATGTAACTCAGTCCGGTCTAAGTGGGAAAATGTTTTCTTTAAAATTTGCCTGTAAAACCTTTGCACTTTAAGATTCTCTGCCCTGGGTGTCTGCAGGCCCTTAAAGTCATTAAATGGATTTCTGTTATTTAAAGCCATGACCCACTTTAATAACATTGCAACACTGATCCCCAGTTTAAAAAGATACCCAATTAAATGTAATTTTCCTTTGTTTAACAAATGTTCTTTTTCCACCCTTTTGTTTGTTCTGATTCTTGCCTGTTCATGACATTTAATGTCATAGTACGAAACAAGTTTTTACAATTATTATTGTTATGGTAACATAATGAGAATTTGTTCTTCATTTGCTCGTCCTGAAATTATAATACCATCAATTATCCAAAACAAAACAGTACACCAGCTTGTCCTGCATCACATTTTTATTATTCTAATGTTACAAGTTGTGAAGGTAATTACGGAATATGGTCTTGTACAAACAATGTATTAAAAACAACAAAGGCAATCACATGGAACACAAAGTGTGATGCAGCGAAAACAGACTTTTTTTTTTTTTTTTAAAGCTAGTGGACTTATTCTTGTTTGATTTGCCAGTCAATAGACAAATTACAGGCTTGGTAGAATCATGTGTATGATATGCTGTAGATGTGGTTTCTAGTACTGACAGCTGCTTTTTACATCTCGTTGAAAGTTATGTTTTTTTTTCTTCTTTTTTACATACCACTTGTCAACCAAAAGCATGTATGATGACTTCAGATCCAAGCGACTGGCCTAGTGTCTCCATCGGGAATGCAAAGCAGCTGCAGGATGGTGAAATGAACTCAGCAGCAGCTTGCAACCAGCTCTCAGAGAAAGAGATAATAAAGCCAGTAGAGAATATTGATGAAAAGGAATGCCATGGGGAAAACGGTGCGAGCATGACGATCAATGTTGTGTGGATTTTCCACAGTGAAGATGGACGCTGCCCTCTTTGAAGCATCTTTCAGTGATGACAAGCTGCAGACATGAGCTGGTTTTTCTTCCTTGGGTTCACTGGTGGTCATTATGTCGCTGTTTGCTGACTGTTGTGTGGGTTCCTCAGCAGGGGAGCTCACTTTCACAGAATTCTTCGGTTGAGTGGAACTGACGATGGGGATGGAGCCATTGCCACTGGACTCGTTGAACTCTCTCGCGAGATCCTAAAAGAAAGAGGGTTGCTCTCAGTATGTCAATATGACAACATTGTATTTTTTAACTTTGAACATTTGGCCCACCCTGTGCAAGTCCGCTAGGGTCTGGCCTTGCATGGTATAGAAGTGAGCGCAGGCATACTCCAACAGAGCACCAAAGATGAAGGTGAAGCAAATGCCCAGGTAGACGTCTATGGCCTTAATGAAGCAGTTGGCATTTGGCAGGGAGGTGCGGGCGCCCATCATAAGAGTAGTCATTGTCAGGACTGTAGTAACACCTATGAACAGATCACTGTTTCATTTAAAGGGAGCGTTTGCAGTATATATTTTTTAGAGACCACTCCATCGGAGGAAGATCAATCTATCGGAGACAGAAGGCATGACCAATGTCGTGTCAGTCGTTTGCCGTGCACACTCCGGTCACCAGCACACATCCGCAGCCTCACACTGACCTGTTAGCTTGAACTCCAGAAGCTTTGATGATTATTTAGAAATATCCACCATGAAAAATAAATAAATGCCCGTCCTTGGTTTGCTAACAACAGGGCAACATGAGCAAACAGAAGCAGAGAAAAGGGGCCTCAGGCAGCAGAGGCAACATTGCTGCTCAACAGGTAAGTTTGACATTTTTTATTTCTAATTGATTGTACACTCCAAAAAGTAAAACTTCAATACATGTAGTGTTATAGTTGCACTCTATTACAATGAGTAAGTCATGCTATGATGCTACAACCATAAGCAGCCGTGGCTAACGGTGGCAGGTTTACAGTGCTAATGCTAACTTAGTATTGCAAGCGCTGCTATTTTGTTGAAGCTGTACAGCGTTCTCTGTGACCATTTATCATAACTACACACTTTCAAGATCGCATGAACTATGAATGGCCATGTTTGACAATCGCTTGGTCAGACTTCAGCGGGGTGGTTCGTGAAGTGAGGCTAAAAACTGAAAACTCCCCTGAATTGTGACTCTTGTGAGTTTAAAACTTATTCTTTCACCCTCCCAGCGCTATGCAACCATTTTCTATAACAGGTTGCCAGCCAATCGCAGCCCTCCAAGTTCTCATTACCTTTCTACAAAGCAGATTACAGTCACAGGAGTCTCCTAATTCCATTATTCTCCAGCTAATCCACCATAAACGGGTGGTTTACTTTTGGGATTTCTCTTGAAAATCATACTAACTCAAAGTCTATTACAGAACCAAATCTGATGATTCTATGATCCCCTTCCCGATTCCTTATCGATTCTCATTGGGGGAGAAAATAAAACATACAAATGATATATGACATCAGTGAGGTCATTATCATTAGTATATTGTATATGTCATTATACGAAATAACAGAAAAGATGTTTCTGCATAGTGTGGTGCAATATGGACAAAATTACAGGTAATTTTATATCCTGATAACGATATGAAGTTCATCCTGATATAGTATTTTTTCCTTATAATTAAATTGATGACAATTTTTTGGGATCTTTTCTCTTTAAAACACATTTCATATAGAAAAACAATTAAATGGATAAAAGATAAAGAAAAATACAATAAAACACAAATATCCAGTGGAAAAATACCATTTAAAATACCTGTTAGTACAACCAGTTTTCAAGAAATACACTGTTGTGCACATGGTAATGTAGTGTCATGTACAATATTACATCCATGCTCCTCTAGCAGTGCTGCAAATGAGTATTTGCAGGTAATGTAGTAGCATTGCAGCAGTTACATTAATATTCATTCATTTTTAATACTACGTTAGTGTAGCATCTGAGATGTGTGCGTCTAATGTAACTCTTGTCACTTAAAAACTCAGGAACTCATTCTATCTTGGTGTACAAGTGTGATGTTGGTCTAACGTACTATCGTACTTTTGCACAGCAGAGTCTGGCATCCGTTGCACGTTTCTCCATTTATTGAACTCAGCACACACATGACCATCGTAACAGAAAAAGTTGCCACGCCCCACTCTCCAGGCATCGATTCACGCTCAATCCAACTGTTAAATTGTAACAGTTGGATTAAGCGTGGGTTTATTGGTCATGCTTGAAGAGTGATGCACAAGGATGAATTGATAGAAAAGCAACTGTTGAGTTACTGTTTCTGTTTTGGTGTAGGTTGGTGTTGGTGTTGCATTGGTGGAGCAACCGAGGGAACATAATGCCCCATACATCAATATAACGATATACTGTAAATGAAAGAGGGTTATATTGTACGGTAGATTCCGATTCAAAATACATTTCTTCAGAGAGACATCATTCCTCATTTGTGACATAAGAGGAATCGATAAGCAGAATCGTCAAGCAAGTAAACAAACGATTCCTAGGAATCGAATAACTGGTAACCGGTTCTAGAAAAACAACTGGGTTTCGATTCCCATTCCCACATCTGACTGGATTTAATCTGCTACTAACCAATGCAGGTCCTGGCTGGTACAGAGGACTGGCTGATCCAGAATGAAACCCAGGAGAGAACCACCAAGAGAGTCGAGGGAACATACGTCTCCAAGATAAAGAACAACACGTTTCTGCGCAGTGCAAAATGCAGCATCAGCTTGGGGTATTGTCCTGTGAAGAAACACACATACACGTAAACACAGACGCTAACCATTTTAAAATCCATCATAGTTTCCAAGTGTATGCAGCAGACCTACCGGTCTCATACACAGCCTCTGACACAGATGTGTAGTAGCTCTCCACACTATACTGAGCCAGCCGCAGTGTGTCCAGACCCTTCACTGAATCATTCCCTCTGGTCCAGTAAAAAACAACATCCTGCAGGTTGTAGCCCCCTGATTACACACATAGTAACACAACACTTGTTTTTGAGTCTTGTGTACTCCAAATACAGCCTTTTGTATTCAATGTCATACTTACTACAATGATGATTATGATGATGATGATGATGATAGGAGGAAGATGGTGATGATAGTGGCCATCACACAGTGGGAGAGTATGGTGGATGTGGGTGAGTTGGAGTTCAGTTACTCACAGCTTTCTAACTGCAGGGTGCACACCTGTCTGTCCATGGGGTATTTGGTGAGGTCCATGTTGCAGGCGATGGTAGCTGTGATGCTGTTGAGATAACAATTTAGAATTTGTGTACATTATTTTTCCTCAATAAATCAATAGTATCTACTGCATGTCAGAAAACTGTCTAAATTTGTTTGTAGAGCTTACAGTGATGATGTCAACCTAGATTTAGCCTCCCTCTAGAGACTAGCGACAAAGCCATCATGGGGAAACCCCTCCAACCCAAGGGGAATTACTTTTAAGGGGGCCACAAACCCAGGGTGGCACCCCTAAATTCTAGTAGACCAAGTTTTTGATGCCAGTAACTCTCTCTGACTTAGCTACGAGGTTGCTGCAGCTTCAAGACCGTCTAATGAAACCTCAGATCGCTTCCTAAGCACTTCAGCATGATGCATTCGCTCTTTCGGTACATTTTGTACATCTTTATTTGTGCGAATGTGTCGGTGTGTGAAGCAAATTGGGGAAATGTACCGAAGTGCATAGAGAACCGTCCCGTTGCTGAAGATGCGTATGAGGCGATTTTCCACCGTCACGTCATGCAGGAAGGAGCGCTTTGAGTCAGGAATGAAGGTGTCGGGAATCCAGAGCAGTGAAACCAGGCGTCCATCCACGCTGACACTCTCGTTCCCTGGGAACACCAGTCTGGAATCACGCCACCGCTGGCGCAGAAAAATAGTTGCAGTGTAGTCCTGGAAAGACACACCTTAGTGTCTTAAATCAAAAACACCCACAATTCTTTGTTGCTTCTTCGCACACAGACATATTGTCCTGCTCAAAAGTACTTGTAGGAGTATTGTACCATATTGATTTCAGAAATGGCATCGATGCTCGCAATGTCGAGACTCATCCCAATTTCCACAGGACCCTCTAGCAGAGAGACACAAGAAGGTTTGGCAAGCACTGTATGGGCAATACTAACAGATAAACCGTTGGTTAGTAGATTGGTTCTACCATTGAAATTGGGTCTTAGGTAGCGGTTGTATCCTTTCATCAGCTTTTGAATGGTTGGCAGGAGCTGGGAGTCGTTCCATTCCCCCCAGTGATGTCCGGGGAACATGCAAGTACTGGGGACCACAGACAGAAACGTAAAATCAATTTCAGCTCTCTCCAACGCAAGAATTGTGGAGCTGGAGTGTCTCACCCAAGCATGAAGGTCAGGCACATGATCAGTGTTGTAGGCAGCTGGACAAACATTTTGGATCAGCAGCTGAGCAACAAGAAATGTGAACAGATGCTCACTGTCCATGAGTCATCGTGCATACTGTATTTGTAATAGGATGGCATACAGTATACGGTGTCAGTCACAAGTCCAGCTTGATAAAAGCAGAAACAGTTAAGAAAAAAGTTTAGAAACATTTGCCCATGAAAAATTTATAAAATTAGTAAGACATTTGTTTTGCTCATATCGCCAAGGATATATCGCCAAGGATGGCATTTGCTATTGAGCAGGATTAGGCAAAAATTAGTAAATAACATCACCGCAAAAATTAAATGTGTGAGGCATCTGCAATGCAGAGTCATCCTTAAGTTAAAATGTGTTTTACTGGTTTTTTTTTTTAGGCTTTACACGATCAGGATTTCTGGGAGGCTTTACACGATCAGCATTTTTGGGGCCGATCACTAAGTTTAAAAAAAACGATAACCGATCCGATCACAAGATGGAGCAATGTGTCTATTTACATGACTTGTTCATTTATTGCATATACTTGTGTACTGTATACTGTATTCATCCATCCATCCATTTTCTGTACAGCTTATCCTCACAAGGGTTGCGGGAGTGCTGGAGCCGTCCCAGCTCAAATTATTCTCGAGCATTTTAGACAAAAGTTAAAACACCAATGACCTCTAGGGGGCATTCAAGGATTGGCCACTGACATAAATTAAGGTCAAATCGACATTACAACAGGACAGAAATAATGGGTGCTAACTTACTGTAATTAATTTACTTTATTGCAATTAAATTAATGAATACTGTTAATGACATGCTTACTGTAACCTCACTGTCCCGGCTATATGGACGGGTGTTTTCCAGAGTTTGAATCCGTTGGACTCCCCCGCCCCACGCTGTGTTGCTTGAACGCGGCATGCTCCTCGTGTTCATTCTTCAGGTGCTCGATCAAATTTGTTGTTGAAGCATTTAGATGACGTTCCCCACAACGTACTTCTGTTATGCACAGACTCCAAATAACTTACGTGTTGTTTGTCTGAGACCGCAAAATAGTCCCACACCGACGACGTGTTTTTTCACCGACAGGATTGAAAAAACTTTATTGGCCGTCAAATAGTTACAGTACTGCGCAACAAGACACATGACAAGGCTAAAAATAAACAAGCTTTTGGATTCATACGTGACAAAGATGCGGAGTTAAATGTCTTGTGCGGAGCCGATCGATGAAGTCATTGATCGGATCGGCGACTTATGACATGATCAGCCGATCAGCATAAAATGCTAATTATCGGCCGATACCGATAACACCGATCAGATCGGCGTAAAGTCTAGTTTTGTTGTTTGTTTGTTTGTTTCATAATAACACCGATTAACTTATTTTTACACTTGTATGGCAGTCAAGGAAGTTAAAATGTGAGCAACAATTCCCCTTACATTGAATAAAGGTTTTATGATGGTTATAGTTGGGCCTTGGAATGGATTGTGTTGGACCTTGGAGAGATCCCAGAGGTCTCACCAAAATGTGATACAAACTGGAGTGAATTTTTAGAAGTGTAATCATTTGATGTGACAAAACTGGACTTTGGCTTTCTTGTAGATGTAGCATGTGGGGAACTTGTATTGATTGACGCCTTCCTGGGCCATGACTATTGCTGTACTGTATATCTACTCAGCACATAAAGTGGGTGACGGGAAATGAATATTAAATGGTTGTTTCTTTTTCCTGTATGCAAGTGTCAGGCAACGTGTCAGCTGCTGATTTATGGGGCCGTTGGCTCATGGTTTATTCACAAAGACATTCCGATAACTAATTCTGTCACTAACTCATCAACTCATTGTCTTGTGAGTTACTCCCTCGTAGCAATGTCCCCGAAATGAATCTCCCTGCCTGTCACTAATAGACTTCATTCTCCTTCTCATAAACATCTGCAAAATCTGACTGGCTCGTTTCCAGCAATTCCCAAATAAATGGTCTTGTTGCACTAATATGTTACTGAAGGCAAAGCTGTTCCAGCTATCGATTATTCAAGCAGCGGTGCCATTCTAAACGATGTTTATGGCAACATTGATTTCCCTTGCTAATGGCTGTTATGAGAGTTAAGACATTAGGTGTCATTTGTTTCTCTGCAGTCAGCTATGAAAAATGCATATCTGCATTTTTTTTTTACTGTTTTCATTCCGCTTGTTTATCTTTCTACATCTTAGTCTGTTCTTTTTGTTGCTTCCCTTAATCCTTGAGATGCTTTTTACTTGCTCAAATGCATAAAAAAGACTTACACCACCTTGCCATTCTTGTGAATGCATGTCCACTTTGTATTACATTTTTATGACATTTAGGCAAGAGAGTTTAGTCATTTTGTTTTTGTTTTGTCTGGCTTTTTCTTACCCGTTTTCGTACGGCACCAAAGACCTTTTGGATTTCTTTGTCCACCTGTTCTTCTTTTTTCCTTCTTCCTTTGTTTCCTCGTCCAGTTTTTTGGCTCTACTGTGTCCAATAAAGGAGATTGGTCTCTTTCATCTCTTAGTTGTAGTCGCATCCAAGTGTTATACCTCAATCCACCAATGAAGCACTCATCTGGTCCTGGTGTGTCAGTAATGTTTCTTGTTTCACTGTCTGTGCATCTCCCTGCGTCTCTGCACAGCTGCTGTCATCTCCTAACAGAGTTGTTGTCTAACGCCCTCCTTCCTCCTCTCCCCTCCCTCTTGTGCACTGCATCCCACTCAATCCTGCCTCACTCACCTTCACTCTGAAATGAACATGATGCTTCAGTACAATTGCACATCCTTCAACACTTTCCAGTTTGACTGTTCTCTCTCACTCTTATCATCACACACATTCTACTCTACTGGCTCTTAATCTCAGCACACCGTTCTGCTCCTCTTTACCCTAACAACCACCTCCTCCTGAACTTCTGATCTCATCTTATCCCCTCTAGCGCTCTTCATCTCTACATCTGCTCCCTTGTATCAGTGGCATCCTATGATTGTTTACATTTTAGCTGTGTCCATCTTTCTATACCACTTGTCCTCATGAGGGCCGCAAGTGAACTGGAACTTATCCCAGTTGACGTTGGGCAAGAGAAGGTGTGTGGTTTCCAATCAATCACAGGGCACGTATAGACTAACAAACATTCGCACGCTGAGTATTCAATGAATGAACAGGCGTGTGTTTGGAATATCAGGGGAAGCCGGAGTAGTCAGAGAAACCCCACACAAGCACAGGGAGAATGTGCAAACTCCACACAGGAGGGCCCGAGCTGATATTCGAACCAAGAACCTCACAACTGTGAGCCAGATGTGCTAACCACTTGGAACAATATGCCTTAAAAGATGCACACACAATTTCAGTTTCACTTGCAAACTTCAACAAATCCCACTGGAGTTTAGTTGAGCCAACATCAAAGCCTGCTTTTTTTGCTTTTTATTGGGCTTTTTGCAGCATATTGCAGATTCTGCAAAATATCAACATCAGCTTTACCAGAATATCTGTCAATAATCTACCTCTGCATTTTACACATTTCTGCCTACATATTATACCTACAAATTCTAAAAGAAGGATCAAGGGGTGTGAAGGGAAGAAGCTGCCTTGCATTCAAAGCAGTTTGTAGTTTTGAAACTCAAAATGTTGAAGTCTGATGTCATTTTTCATTTTAAACTAAGTCACTCTTCGTCACGTTAGTAGACAATATAATTTTTTCAGTAACTACTTTCCTGCTACTTTGCTGCCAATGTTGTTGTTATCCACAAGGTGAAAATGTGTCTCTTTTCATGTGAAATAGTACAGGGAAAATGCAATATTTGCAACAAAAAAAATGAACAATTTTCACTGTCAATGAAAGAGCCCCACCAATTGATGTACTTTCTTCATGGAAGCTCAGGTGTGTTTATTGTGGGCCTGGCTCCTGTTGACTCCCGTGTAACTGGAATCTTGGTTTTACTTTTACCATATAGATGCTACGGGGTCAATGTTGAAATGTTACTTGAAAAATTGCCTGTACAGTTCACAAGTAAGGTTTCATGAAAATGAGGGAAAAAAATTGAAATCTGAAACATGAGGTTGGAGCAGCTTGTGTTCAACCTTTTACTTATTGTTGATTATCTTCAGCTACAGCCCTCACTTTTCTTACTATTAAATTGTGGATAGATACATCTACAAGTAAACAATAGAATCCTGGTATAGGAACAAAGTGATGATGCTATCAATCCTCGAATAAACTACTCACAAGGTACCACACACTTTTTTTTTATTATTTTTTTATTTTTTTTGTGCTATGATCATCGAGCTGTAGCATTTGCACCTCTCGATGAGCACCTTGTTCTCCTCTGGCTCAGTAATTGTGCCACTAACTTCAAGAACACCATGGAGTCAGTATGTGGAAGAACGTTTTCACAGTGGACTGAGTGCTGGTCAATCGTTTCCTCTGCCTGTATCCCTATTGTCTCAAGCATTTTCAAATATGATGCTACCGGTTAATTTGTTGCATCCAACAGGCTGTCTTTTTCTCTCTTAACTCGTTTCTATGCAGTTTTATTTGACAAAGAGTATATGCACTTCTGATAAAGTTGATAATCGCTTTGGAATGAGAACAACTCAATGTGATTAACATACACTGTGAGAACCATGAGGAGAAAAGGAAAGCTGACGATGTGAGAGACAAATATATTTGTGAAGGGGATCTAAATGTTTGTGTTACAAGTTTCTTCCCGGTGAATAATTATGGTCTGAGCAGAGATGTCAGGCAGGTAGCTAAATCACTGTGCGTGTGCTTGCAAGTATATTTCCACTGATTATATTTTCTCCCTTTGGCATCTTTGTCAGAGTGTTTCATCGCCCCATATATCACTTGTTAGCCTATAACTTCTTCATCATGATATGATTTGTGGATTTCTCCTTGGTTTCCTTTTGGTACTTATATAGTCCTTAGTAATTTAATCTTTAATATGCCTCTATTGTAGGCGGCACGGTGGACAACTGGTTTAACACAGTCCTGAGGACTTGGGTTCAAATCCAGCCTCGCCTCAGTGGAGTTTACATTTTCTCCCCGTGCCTGTGTGTTTTTTCTCCAGTTACTCCGGCTTCCTCCCACTTCCCGAAAACATGCATGGTAGGTTAATTGAAGACTCTAAATTTCCCGTAGGTGTGAATGTGAGTGTCAATGATTGTTTGTTTATATGTGCCCTGCGATTGGCTGGCAACCAATTCAGGGTGTACCCCGCCTCTCGCCCGCAGTTAGCTGGGTTAGGCTCCAGCATAGCCGCGACCCTAGTGAGGATTAGCGGTGTAGAAAATTAATGGATGGATATGCCTCTATTCTAATTAGTGGTGCAATATAAATCGGACATCTCGGTGCAATTAAAGCGATCCCAAGGTGAATAGACCTTAATGAGTGGATTCAGACTTCATTTCATAATGGGAGATTTATACTGTACATTGGGGCGTAAAGACACCTTATTTCACAAATGATGCAGCACAGTAGATTCGTGGGCATCATTTGCTTCGCAGTCAGGAGTTCCTGGTTAGACTCTTCATCTCTGTGTTGCATTTGCATGCGCTCCCTGTGCTTATGTGGGTATTTTCTGGCTACTGCAGTTTACTCACGCATTCCAAAAAATATGTTTTTTTGCTTTACTGAAGGTGTGAATTTTAATGTGTCTATATGTGCCTTGAAGTTGACTGGTGACTAGTGCAGGGTGTATACCACCCCTACCCGAAGTCACTCAGGATTGATTCCAGTCACCCACGATCCTAATGAGGAGAAGCTGTATAGAAAATGGATGGATGGATGATACATTTAATGGTGTAACAGTCAGTTGTGATGCACTCTTTATCCATCATGTGAAGCTAATGCCATCTTACAGATGATAACTGGTGATGAACTTAAAGAGGGCACACTGATGAGGTTTCTATATTCATAACCGGCGAAACTGTGCGCATCCAAAAGAGGGATGTCTGCGCTGCTGTGGGAGTGATCACAGCTGACTTCGGTCATGTCCAATCAAAGCAGATCCTCACATTCCTTCAAATTCACCAAAATCCTTGTTGTACCAGCTGCACCAAATGTTAGACGTGGTCTGAGCAGGCGTAAGTTTAGACTGAATTTCTGCCACCAAATTATCACTCCGCTGGGCGCAACTCCAAGGACCCACCATCGCTGCCCTGGAAAGCCCAGCTTGGCGCACACTGGTCTGCCAAATTGGCAAACATGAGCAGTGAGTCTTGCGTGTGAAAATCAGGACATCCCGAAAATTGTGTCCTGAATGTTTGTCTGTGGTGTACCTTGATGTACTGTGTGTATATACAGTATTATGGAATATACAAGTCAAAAAGAACACTCAGAATGCAACTATTCCAACCTGAAAAATCAGAAAGATCAATGAACTGTTACAATCTAGTACCGTAATTGCTAAAAAGAGATAAGAGAATGTCATCAAATACTGTATTGTATTTATGCAAATATTTGACAGACAGACAATATATGCTTATGAACTAGTATTATTCCAAATGTGCATTGATGGTCAGATCTAGCTTACACTCCAGGTTTGAAGTCGCAATTTCTGTCTTTACATAGCAAATTTAGTTTAAATCAGATAAGATTTGACACAGCTGTTAGATTTAGGTAGTATTTTTGAGGAGTTTTCGTAAAACTTCAAACATTGAAGGCATAACAAGAAAATATGTATGGGAACAGAATAACATCAAAAACTGTAGCAAGTTCCAGACGAGGAAACAAACCTAGAATGGTTGTTTACTGTATTTTTTTAGTCCGTAAAAAGTGGTAGTTCACAGAGTCAAACACACTCACTCTTCCTGCATTCTCTGTGTGAATACTTTGGTCTATTTACATTCTCCCTCCATTTCTCTGTCTTTCTCTCATTTTGTGTGTGTGTGTGTGTGTGTGTGCATGTGTGTGTGTGTGTGTGTGTGTGTTTCAAGGATGAATGAGCACAGCACCAGACGATGGAAACGTTACTGCCCACGCACTGGCCCAGTGATTTGCCATCATATGACAAATGGAAATGTTATAGTACTGCACATTAGAGGGGCAGGGATAAATCTCTCTTGAATGAGCATGACGGCTACCATGTCCAGAAGTAACACGTACAGAATGAATTAATGTGATGTAGCTTTGTTCATTGGTTTGCTCTGAACAATTGTGTAGTCAGTTTATATTTTTATTTGGACAAAAACTAACCTGAAACAGTCATCCACTAAATCACATCAGCTCTGTATCCAAGTCTGTTTGCTGGGCAATTACCTTTTAACTTTTCATCATGTTGCAGAGTTTCTTGGGGAGTTTTTTTTATGCAGTCCGGCTGTATGATGGCAAAAACATTATTCTTCTACTGTTGCAATTTATTCTTAATTACCTTTATTTAACAACCATCATTAAATTTTTGTCTATCAGTGTCAGTCCTTTGTCATGCACTTGCAGGCACACTGTTAGCGGGCACACCCCTGCAGCCAGATCGGGCTGATTTTTTTCACTCATGTACTAGTCTTGAACTTGTCTACTAGTACTTGTCAGGTCATAGTGACAGTTTTAACAAATAGGACAAAAATAGATTTCTTTTTCTTTCTCTGAGGAAGGCTTCTGGATGAAAGGTGAAACAACTTCAAACAAGAACAAGTCCAGTTGCCTTGATTCATTCAACTTATTTTTCCACTGCAACTCGTGATTTTGGGCAAAGCTGATAAACTGTAGGTCATGTTAGCAGGCAAGTGACCACTGACCATGTGTCTTGACATCAAGTGTTGCGGTTTAAACAAAGATATGCCATAACTTTTGTCTGACATTGCAGTAAACCAATCATCTCTTAAAAATATTTGGGTGATTGATGGTGTCAACAAAATATTTACTATTTATATGTCATCCACGATTAAATGTGTGTATTAAATCATTAAAAAAATATATATATTCTTATGACATGAACTGGGCATTGTATGAAAGGGAGGACACATCTGTATCTCAAGGAGGCTCTTATTGTTGGACAAAGCACTTTAAAACTAGACCCTCTGGCCCCGTATGCAAAATACATTCTCTAACTACAGTACGTACTTTATGCTCACTCCTGTTGTGGATGATTTGCGCGACAGTGATCCGATATTAAATCACTCATTTACTGAAAGTCACTGTTTTCAGAAATATGGCCTGTAGAAAGATGAATCCTTATCTCCAGTGATGCTTGGTTAGATAAAACTGTTGCTGGTGCAATGAAAGAATGCAAAAATTGTTAGACAGCGTGAGTCAATGCTACAGGTAATTTGCCCTCATGAGAGATAATAATCTGTTCTAGGGCCAAACAAAATATTTTATTAACTGTACAGGGTATGTTTTAACATTGACATTGTAACAATATTAAAGGTGTTGCAAGTGAAAAATGTGTTAACCACTATTATTATAAAAACACTCCATACCATTGTTTTCATGACAACTGACTTGCATAGAAGCTAGCCAGTCAATCTGACGCTGGATTGAGCAGCTAACGTTAGTACTGTAGTCAACTCCACTGCCTTTACTTCACCTGAAGTATCTCTGATTATTAATCTCAATGGCTACAAATTGTCAACTACTACTCTATATTCTTAATTGTTTCTTCTCATGTTCTTTTTTAACAGTGCCAAAGCCACAAAAAGCAAAACATGAGGAGTTAATTCTGCTTTTGAGATTCTTTCTGATATCGTACTTTGTGGTCGGTTGAACGTCCGTGTCACTTTAGAGCAGGAGTGTCAAACTAATTTTTGTCATGGGCCACATTGCAGTTACGATTTCCCTCAGCGAACCCTGATGACAATGAAACCATCCATCCATCCATTTTCTGAGCCGCTTCTCCTCACTAGGATCGCGGGCGTGCTGGAGCCTATCCCAGCTATCATCGGGCAGGAGGTGGGGTACACCCTGAACTGGTTGCCAGCCAATCGCAGGGCACATACCAACAAACAACCATTCACACTCACATTCACACCTAGGGCCAATTTAGAGTCTCCAATTCATGCATGTTTTTGGGATGTGGGAGGAAACCGGAGTGCCCGGAGAAAACCCACGAAGGCACGGGGAGAACATGCAAACTCCACACAGGCGGGGCCGGGGATTGAACCCCACTCCTCAGAACTGTGAGGCTGACACTCTAACCAGTCGTCCACCGTGCCGCCAATGAAACCATATAAATGGTTAATCGCCTCATATCGTTCCATATACACAACAAATTGATGGATAACCAATTTTGAAGTCAGAAGTCAAGGATAATAAGTTTTTTAAGTTACTGTACATAAAAAGGGGCGGGGGGATTGGTAACAAAAAATGCTTGTAATATTTTAACATTATTTAACACATATGACAATTTGAAATTTTGGGACTGATTTTTGCCAGAATCATAGAAGTTGATGCATATGATTTGCTTTCGTGGGCCACATAAAATTCTGTGGTGGGCCAGATCTGACCCCTGTGCCTTGAGTTTGACACCTGTGCTCCAAAGGTGTGTTTTTGCAGCAAATGTTGGTTTGATTCTGAGTTGTACGGCTTTGGGGGCATTCAAATTTACCTTAAAATGCCGTCTCGTGGGTACATGTATTACCTATTTTGTGCTGTGTTCCCCCTCTGGTGCGCACACCTTAGCCTGACGGTGGAATTAGTGTGACACAAGTGCAGTAGATAATGTCAAAAAGTTTTTGGTTTTTTTTTATTAAGGGAATAGAAAACTTTTATTGTCATTATATGGTGTCTTTTGTGTTACTTATGCTGTTGTTCAATGGTTGTAGATTACCGCAATAATGATGGTGATTTCTGTTGACCTCCCTATGATGTTTCCCATTATTTAAGGGAGAGCAGAATATGGAGCAACAAAAATTGCCAACCGTTTGAATTTAGCCCAAGAGGAAACAGCACAGAAGCAAAAATACTCCTAGTGCCACAACAAAATGTGCACAGCAAAAATAAGGCTGTTTAAGCTGCAGGGTCGAAAGCTGGGGGGCTGAAAGGTTTCGGTTTATTGTCCAAACTTTACGTACACAGATTTACTATGGTTGTTTGCACAGCTGCCATGTCAATGAGTCTGGATTACTGTTAATTTACATTTATGTTAATGGCTTTAAGCCTGTAGCAATTGACATATATCTTACTTTGAGGGTTCACCTGTGGCCTCTCTGCAGAGTATTAAGGAGTCTACACACCACCCACCTGTTCTCATGGGCCTTGTGTATTTTCAGGTATGACTGAGAGCACCTGCCTCTCTGGCCATTAGTTAACATGGACTATTATTATACATGGCTGTTATTAGAACAGCTGGGAAAGCCTCCCGTTGGACCTAATTGTCCACAGTTGTAGTAAATGGGAAAGTTTACTTTTGATAAATGAAATTTATCAAACCCTTTCCCTAGCTTAAGTGTGGGACTGCCCCTTTGACTTCGAGCCCACCACTTAGGAATCAAAAGTTCAGCAGCGATTGGATGTGATTATCAACATCATCAATTACCATCAGTAATTCTGTCAACCTTGTGTGTTGGAATATTTCTAGTTCTTTTTTTTTTATATAATGAGAACACTATGCTCTCCATTTATGTTACTCTGCAGTCTACTAGTACTCAGTGAGACCTATTAAAAGTTGAATCACTAGCTTACTAACTGTGAGCTGGAGTTAATCACAATGTTAATAAACCTCACTCCCTGAATGATCACGAATGTCAAAGTCTATTGTTTAAATGTCCTCAATTACTGCCTCAATTAAAAACACAGCATTTTTTTTTCCCTCCAAGGAAAAAATCAACAGGATAAAGAAGCACGTTGGTCCTTTTTTCCCCATTCATGGTAATTGTCCACAGGTTCATATTCAACTCACATCTGATGGAGTAGTTTTTTTTTTTTTTTTTTCCAGCATTCACATCTAATCAAAGTGAGTGCAGTGTTCAGACTCTCACTGCTCCAGTCCGCTTTTATCAAGCCGCTGAAGTGTGAATCCATCAACTGGCCCGGTGGCTCCTGTGGGATCTTGCACAGTGTTAGTCATCTAAGCAGCCATAACTGTGGCAACAAACAGGGAAAAGGGACAAGTAATTGGCACAAGTTTATTATCAATGTATCTGCTTTATCTTCAGCTTATGTTGTCTCTTTTTGCAACTCTCGCTTTTTATAAAAATCCATCTACTGACCATTGTTTCAGCATCTCTGCTCTACCTGCCCCTAGAAAAAAGAGAAAAAAGTTGTGTCTCTCTACTTGAAATTCAGATGAGCAAAGTGTCAGGAGTGGTTATTGTCCAGAGCATCTCATTCATTCTTTAGGATGGAAGCAATGAGAACAGGGAATATGTTACCATGTCACGCTCGGATGGACTGCTGCTACTTGGGAGGAAAGTAATGGCCACGGTTGCCCTAACTGGCATTTCTATGGCATTAGAGAATTCTATTAGTCATTGTGGAAGAGGATAAATGTGATAGGAAATCCATAAGGCTGTCATAATGTCATATTATCTACATATTTTTTTAGGTTTATTATAGTAAATTGTGTTTCATCCAACTTTGTGACAAATGAAACATATAGTCTGTGAAAGAAGAACCCAAGATATATTGTGAATTTCTTTTTAATAAACATTTTCACGTTGTGCATTGGTGTATTTCAGAGACATGTATTTTTCAAATTCACATAGGAGGTATTATGGGCCACACAGGAAAGAAAAACAAATTACAAGAAAAAAACTAATTAATTATCGATTATTAGTAATAATCTTTTTAGTATGTCCCTCATACTTTACCTGTTTCCATCAGTTCAAAAAGTATGAAATTCATGAGAGATTGCTTATGAGTCATTTTGTGGAGTGATGTGATACTCGGGTATGTTAACAATCTGTTGCATAAATATTTATAAAAAATTCCTTTACATTAATAACTTGTACATTATCAATATCTTAAACATAGGTTATCGTCTCTCTATCAGACACTCAATAATGAAATTATACTTTCAAATTGACAATAAACATGTCACTTGGCATTTATCCATATGTGTGCTAATTAAATATGGGTTCATCAACAATAACTGAAAACTACTACTTGCAATATGTGTGGATTCAATGTTAAGCCAAAGGTGAAGCAGGTTTATTCCAAACTGTCCACTGGGAGCAATATTGCCCTCTCTGTTGAATGTGTCAGCATGAGAGGACAATTCGAAAGAGATCTGCTGGATTTGTGATAACTGTCGAGGGATTTTTCCTCCAGCAATTTCCAGACTAGATGCAGAGACTTCTCCACCCACACATATGCACATTAACATATTTGTCCTGCTTTTTTTATTTCTTATTTTTTGTATGCACCAGTTAATGTACTCTGCAATTGATGAAAAGCCCAGTGGAAAGAGTGTGGTTACGAGTCTGTCACAGTTGCTACTTTTATGTGTACTTTTATGTGTAATCATTTCTTAGGGTGTTATCGCTAAATAGTCAGTCATTGGATAACAGATGATGTAAGTCGTATGTCACTGTCCAAGCTCTTGTGGAGAGAGGCGTATTATGTTGTGACTCATGATGAATGGATGTTCACCTGAACAAATTAACATTCCCTTCCTTACTGCCACATCTGTGTGCATGATGCAAATTTATTGAGTGATGCATTATCCCATCTCCATGTGCGCCTGCTCTTTCTTTTGAGGAATATTCCAATCGCGCCTCGTTTTGGTCACTGATAGCCAAGCAATATGTTGTTTGATCAGATTATTGGTGATATACTGTTGGGGTCACCAACCTTTTTGAAACCGAGAGATACTTTTTTGGTATTTATTAAAGCGAAGGGCTACTCATTTGATACACACATCTGAAACAATAAAATTTCTCAAATTAACTTATTTATATTATTAATAATGATTACTAATATTAATTAATGAATAAGTTCAAGACAGTGTTAATGTTAATGTGACAATGTTAATAGTTCCTCACAATAATTATCAACAATGAATTAACAAGGTAGGAAACAGATAAATAGAAATATGCAACAAATAATTTCTATGAATCTCTGCAAATGTTTACATTTTAAAATGGTCATGACTACAAGATTCCTAGGAAATCACAATGTCCCATCTCTGGAAAGCTATTTTTAGAACAGACCCGCAGGTCTCTCATGTGGTCCTTGGAGGCTACCTGGTGCCTGTGGTCACCATGTTGGTGACCCCTGATATACTCTATTACGTACTTAGCAAACAGGTCAGGATTAGTTTTTCAGTTTACCATTGACTTACTGTACTTTAGCACTTTAATTGGGAGTTTAGTTCTGTAGGGAGGGAGATGCCTACATTGTTGTACTGTAACCACTGCAGCCTGTCCAAGCAGACTTAGAGCAAGGAGTGTGTTACCCTGTAGCATAGAATGATCACCTGTAAATACAGCTATAATGTTGCCACCTTGATGACTAAGCGGAATATTGGCCCCTTGGTGAACTTCAGAGCCCCAGCCTGTTATTGCATCTGCTAATTTGGGTTGTGAGCTGTACGAGTGTGAAATTGGAGTACAATAAGTCACATACCACCAAATGTGACTAGATGTTAACGTCATTCTTCTAACTCCTAATCCGGTGTGTGGTCTTGTTTAGCTCCTCAGGTGTCAACAGAATGACCCTTGTAGGTACATTTTGAGGCAGGAGGAGGCGCTGTTTCCTAAACAGATGCTAAGAATAATGTAATAATACAGAAGGGCATAAATGCAGGGGCAAAACCACTAATACATGATAATAACTACTAGCTTGGTGCGTTGGATTTTAGAATTCTTTTGTTCAGACATTTTCTTTTTCTGGTTAAGAGGAAATCACTTACCTTGCTGACAGTTTGGGCTGTCACTCAAGCCTTAGTCAGAGCTGCTGCTAGGCTGGAGTGACAGGCATAATTGTCAGAGTTCCTCTTAACCAGAAAAATAAATATTTGTCTGAACAAAAGAAATCTAAAAACCTATTAACAAGAAGAAGACAAGATGAACACCATAGACCTATTAGCTTGGTGTATACTTGGGCTTTGTGAGCTATGTTGTTAAAGACGATGCTGTTTCAGTCTGAATGTTGACAGCTTTACTTAGGTTCAACATGGCATACTAAATTGTGTATTAACAAGTATGTCAAGCAAAATAATCTACTCATACTCAACTGACAACTCTGTCCATCCACCCATCCATTTTCACGAGGGTTGCAGGCATGCTGGAGCCATCGGGCAGGAGGCGGGGTACACCCTGAACTGGTTGCCAGCCAATCGCAGTGCACATACAAAAAAACAACCATCCACACTCACATTCACACCTAGAGGCAATTTAGAGTCGTCAATTAACCTACCACGCATGTTTTTGGGATGTGGGAGGAAACCGGAGTGCCCGGAGAAAACCCACGCAGGCACGGGGAGAACATGCAAGCTCCACACAGGCGGGGCCAGGGATTGAACCTCGGTCCTTAGAACTGTGAGGCAGACGCTCTAACCAGTCTTCCACCGTGCCGCCTGACAACTCTGTATTATTGTCTATTTCACATTTGCACCATTTAATGGGCACAATAAATGTATTTGTTGCCTCAACCCATAATTAATGTTGTCATGAATGTCCTTGACTCATTTTATATAATTTTCCATTCTGTTCCCGAGCTCCAACAGACTACACATGTATACATGTTATATCCATCCATTTTCAACACCGCTTATCCTGGTTAGGGTTGCGGGACGCTGGAACCTATCCCAGCTGACTTGGGGCGAAAGGCGGACTACACCCTGAACTGGTCGCCAGTCAGTCGCAGGGCACATATAGACACGGACAACCATTCGCACTCACATTCACACCGTCACTGAGTGGGAACTGAACCCACGCTGCCTGCACCAAAGTCAGGCGAGTGTACCACTACACCATCCGTGGTATACATGTTGTATAGAAATGAAAACAATGCCAAGCCCACCAGTCAACCAACTGATAACCAATCATTCAAATGTCCCTCTAGACCAGAGAGAGAATGATGCGGAAAGCGTATATACATATGGTACATACTGGGGGGGACGGTGGACGACTGATTAGCACATCTGCCTCACAGTTCTGAGGACCAGGGTTCGAATCCCGGCCCCGCCTGTGTGGAGTTTGCATGTTCTCCCCGTGCTTGCATGGGTTTTCTCCGGGCACTCCGGTTTCCTTCCACATCCCAAAAAGCTGGAGTTTTTGGAGGGAACCTACGAGGTTTGTGCTTAAGACCACATTATTTGAGACCAAGACTTGCCCGAGACCAGAACTCATCGAGCCAAGATACGTGTCGAGACTGAGTCAAGACAACACTGAGACAAGCCGAGACCGAGACAAGCCGAGACCGTGACAAGACCATGACCATAAGAATCCATCTTAAAAACCATTACAAGGTTGAACAGTTAAAGAGCATTGTCTCTTTTTAATTATTATTTTTTTATTTTATTTTTTTATATATAAATAAATAACAGCCAAAAACACAGTGTCTGCAACTCTTTCAAAGCACAACATGCAAAAATCTCAAATCCATTTGTTTTCAACTAAACTAACGGAGATGATGAGAGGGCACACCACCCTTTTCTGAGGGACCATGACATTCAACATAATAACATCTTCATACATGTGTATACGTCTTATATAAAATAAATGATTTCCTATAATTGCAAATTAAAATATATATCGCTTATAATATATACTTGGTATTCAGCTTAGGTAGATTCCCACTTCTGTTGTTATTCTCTCTCCCTCCCACTCTCCAAAGCCCTCTTGATATCACTGTGTTTACAGCCTGTTGACATGGAAAATATTTTAGGGTGAAATAGTAATGATTCATCTATACACATCCTCTCTCTGTGCTCCTGTTTGTCTTTAAACTTAACTTTTCCACAAATCGTGTATATAAGCCATGTTTAGGAAGGAGAGAACACACACTACTGTACTCTACACGGTCTGACAGGGATGGATGTTACAAAGAGGACGCTGCATTTTTGTAACGTTGTCTGGAAAAATTACTGGAATTTGGCTCAACTGGACTATATTTGGGGATTAAGATCATTGGTTGTGTTTTATGGAATGTGTCAATTTAGTAGACCCTGTCGTGAGTGCTGTTATAGGAAAGTGTTTCTTGGATCCTTTTTTTTAAACTAAAAGATTATAGTTGGCTTCAAATCTATGCATTCAAATCCAAGATATGTTTGAGGACATTGGTCACACTTTACATTGACATTTAAAAGACACAATACTTGTCGACTAAGGGCAAGGTATTTGCTGCTTTCATCACCTGTGTACATGTGTCTGGAGTGTGTGTGGGTGTTTACACATAACAGTAAGCTGGTAAATCCTGGGCCCACTCCTGGAGCACTGAGCATGACCACATTTCTCCAGGCTTGACGTTCTCCGCTGCCGTTTACTAAACAGCCTTGATAGGGCATGGCTGTTTTAGTAAAAACAGGAGGTGCTTGTGTGTGTGTTTTGGGTTGATATGGTAACTAGGACATTTAGCCTTTTAATTCAGATAGTATTGAAGTGAAGAACTAACATCCCTCACATTATTTCAACAGACTCACTACTTGTCTGGTCTTACAATCGCCACCAAATATCATTTTAACGCTGCTAGAATGCAAGCTCATCCTGCAAATGCTTTGTTGATGCACTGCATCTCTGAGATAATCGCTCCTGTGTTAGTTTATGATATAAACATCTTGCACTACACACGCACACACGCACGTACACACACACACACACACAACACTTGTGTGGGCGAATTCCGTTAGTTCGACAGGTGTGTGAGAGACTGCCACGAGCCAGGCAGCAGGTGGGGGAGAGGATTTATTAGATTTTAATCGCATTACTGTATTGAACAAGAATTTAATTGCCTAAGCAGGCAGGGAAGGTGTGTGTGATGGATGCTGCATGGGATATGCCTCAGTCATAATGTCCCTAACAAATATGTCAAAGGATCATTTTGAATGCATATGCACACTAATTTGCATGTATGTTTCATACGTTTCGGGGCGATATGAATATTGTTTTGTCAAGGGAATTTCCCTAGTTCAAAATGAGTTTAAATCAAGGCAACTAGACAACCACTTTTTTTCAGTGAGTTTAAAGTACATTTTCTCACCTAGTCAAGTCAAGTTAAGTCAAGTTTATTTGTACAGACCTTAATCTCAAAAGAGTCTTAAAGGGCTTCACAGACCCACAGTTGGCAATGATTGACGACATTGTTTAATAAAAAAATAGTGCCTCCTTCTGACCTTCTCATCTCCATTCGTGGTGTGATTAACAGTTTTGCATTGATCATTTAATAGTACAAATGAGACATCAGGGAAGATCAACTGTATACCACAGGGTTCACCTGTCAGCTAAAGAAGAAGCTATGCAGTACAAACAAAAAAAAAGTTGAAAAAAAAATATTTAACTTTTGGAATGCGAAACAGGTTGATTGAAGACTGTAAATTGCCCTTACTTGTCAATGTGTATGCGAATGTTTTTTTGTTTATATGTGCTCTGCGATTTGCTGGCGCCCAGTTTAGGGTTACCCTGTCTCTCACCCGAAGATAGCTGGGATAGGCTCCAGCACGCCCGCGACCCTTGTGAGGATAAAGCGGTACAGAAAATGGATGGATGGATGGAATGGGAAACCATCATGTTTGGACAGTGATACCTTTTGATATTTGCCACACATCTGTTACTATCACTTCTCTTCACCTCCCATCTTGAAATAGACCTCTGAACACTGTCTAAGATTACAGGTGAAGAGGAATAATTTGCATATCAATTTGGCTCAGTCACAATCCCCCTTCTAAAGGACTGTAAGTGAGGTATGACATTTTGCATGATTGAATCTAAATTAATATACTAGTTGATTTATATTAATGAGACCTCATATCTCGCTCTGAAATCAGGACATAATGTAAATTCGATAATGTTGATCTTTTCACCTTCCAACCACACACAATCTACATTGTTATTTATGCCAGGTTGCTAAATTCTGGTTATCCAGAACTTTTTCTCTTCCTCTTTCTCTGTCTTCCCTTCTTAATTGAATTTGTTGTTTCTTTTTCATTCTGTTTTTAGTGTAAATGAATGTCATGCTGCCTGTGTTTCAGGGTAAATAAAGGCCTCAGGCGGAAATTTATCAATGGGTAATTTCCTGCATATTTATATATGTTTAGGACGGCCAATAAAGTTATACAATAGTATTGATGCGGGAAATTTTACGACAGTACCACATTTTTAAGTACAGTTAAAGTACATAGGAATTATTTTTGCTACATCATGATCCTGGTGAAATTGAACCAAAGTCAGTAAAGTTCATTTTAAATATATGAATAGCACCAATACAATCAAATAATATTAAAACCTCTCTAAATCCTTTTTTTTTTTTTTAATCTGTTTCTTGCTCTTTCAATGTTGGAGAAAAAACTACAACCCCAATTCCAATGAAGTTGGGACATTGTGTTAAACATAAATAAAAACAGAATACAATGATTTGCAAATCATGTTCAACCTATATTTAATTGAATACACTACAAAGACATGATATTTCATGTTCAAACTGATAAACTTGATTGTTTTTAGCAAATAATCATTAACTTCGAATTTTATGGCTGCAACACGTTCCAAAAAAGCTGGGACAGGGTCATGTTTACCACTGTGTTAGATCACCTTTTCTTTTCACAACATTCAATAAACGTTTGGGAACTGAGGACACTAATTGTTGAAGCTTTGTTGGTGGAATTATTTCCCATTCTTGCTTGATGTGCAGCTTCAGCTGTTCAATAGTCCAGGGTCTCCGTTGTCATATTTTACGCTTCATAATGCGCCACGCATTGGGAGACAGGTCTGGACTGCAGGCAGGCCAGTCGAGTACCCGCACTCTTTTACTACGAAGCCTCGCTGTTGTAACACATGCAGAAAGTGGTTTGGCATTGTCTTGCTGAAATAAGCAGGGGCGTCCATGAAAAAGACGTTGCTTGGATGGCAGCATATGTTTCTCCAAAACCTGTATGTACCTTTCAACATTAATGGTGCCTTCACAGATGTGTAAATTGCCCATGCCATTGGCACTAACACAGCCCCATACCATCACAGATGCTGGCTATTGAAGTTTGCGTCCATAACAGTCCGGATGGTTCTTTTCCTCTTTGGCCCGGAGGACACGACGTCCACAATTTCCAAAAACAATTTGAAATGTGGACTCGTCGGACCACAGATCACTTTTTCACTTTGCATCGGTCCATCTTAGATGAGCTCGGCCCAGAGAAGCTCGCGGCGTTTCTGGGTTTTGTTGATAAATGGATTTTGCTTTGCATAGTAGAGTTTCAAGTTGCACTTACGGATGTAGCACTGTACTGTATTTACCTCAACTTTCTCCGTCTTTTTTGCCCCCTATCCCAGCTTTTTTGGAACGTGTTGCAGCCATAAAATTCCAAGTTAATGATTATATGCTAAAAACAATAAAGTTGATCTGTTTGAACATTAAATATCTTGTCTTTGTAGTGTATTCAATTAAATATAGGTTGAACATGATTTGCAAATCATTGTATTCTGTTTTTATTTATGTTTAACACAACGTCCCAACTTCATTGGAATTGGGGTTGCACAATATACTGGTAACATTTAACATGATTCAGTTTGATAGCAATGATATGTGTAATCAGCAATCATTTCCCACTTCAGCATTGTTGACGTTTTTGACAGTTGATCTCTGGCAGTGAATCAAGCTGCATCCAGTCAGAGTCAGCAGTATGTACAGTATACAGAGACACTGTGACAGTGTTTAGTTGTTTAGTCAGGGGAGGAGGGACAGCATGAGAACGAGGATTTTTTTTAGTTTTATTTATCATTTCAGTAAATCCGTTAAACAATTTATCACACAAAGATCAGGTTTCACTGACCAGCTGCTCCAATTCAATTGGTCATTGTTGTCCCTGCAAGGACAGTTTTGTCACTATGTCTTTGTCTGTATTGTACTTTGTGGTTCTTGTTCTTTTTGTTTGTGTACTTATTTCTCAAGGTTTGATTTAACCTTGAGAAATAAGTACACAAACTGTTGATGTATTATTAAAAGAAAAAGTGCCAAATGCAGCGGTCAAGTGTTTTATTCATATCAAAAAGACAACATAACATTTACCTTACATAATGACTACATTAACAGGTGTAATAACCAGCAAATAATATAAAGGATTAAAATTAAAAGACATATGGACATATTTACAAACAACATGTATGCCACTCCTGAAAGACCATCAGCTCATTTAGGAGACAAAAGAAAACAAAACTGGTTAACATGAACATAATATGTAGACAAAGTTGTAAATTAACCGCTCATCGAAACTGCTGCCTGGACGATGTGTTTTTGTGATACCATCAGAGAATCACAGACAGTAGAGTGGAACAGACTGATGTCAGCAGATCAGATCTCAGATCAGTTAAGAATGACTAAGCTCTGATAGAAACCAGGGGATAAAAGCTGACTCTGAATTTGGTAGTTTCAGACAGTTTCAGCCCTTTGCTGCTGACTTGGCTGTTTCTGTGGGAATCTAAGGTTTTTTACTCTGTTGTCACACACTTTTGTGGCCTCAACTGTCTCTGTCAGCGCAAACATGCTTAGGGCGTGTGTGTGTGTGTGTGTGTGTATGCATTAGCTTCTCAGAATGACAACTAAACTGTTGCAGAAGAAAACTAAATCCATTGAAGAGTCTTATCAATACCATCAGTTTGATTAATGTTAAGTTAAACTTCAGTGCCCTCACGGTGATATATTATTCCTGTTGAGCCCAGCGGGGGAAAGAAGTGTCCACTGGACGCACTGTACTGGCTGAGGATGGGACTAGTGTACCCGAGCGAAGAGTGGGTGGGTGAAGAGGAGAGCACAGGGGGTGCTTGCACCTGCGGAAGCCACTCTCGGCCAACAGAGTTTGGGGAGTAGCTACTATAACTTGCAGGCTGTGAAAGCCTATGTGGCCCATCTATAGGGAGGTTGACCTGCAGGGGGCTGCTCAATCCATCGCCTCCCACATCAGTGGCTGATCCACTGGACACTCCAGACATCTCAGACAGGAAGCTGCTCAGACAAGGTGTAGCACCAGACGATGACGGTGAGGGAATTCTGTCCGGTGTCTGGGAGATGTTTAGGGAAGACTTGGCAGAGTGTTTGGGGCTGCCCCTCTCACTCTCACCTGACTCAGGAGCCCCTGAACTACCATCAACACCAGAGAGGGAGTCAGACTTCCTCTTCCTTTTGCGGCGGAAGTTTCCGTTGTCGAACATCTTTTCACAGTTTGGGTCTAAAGTCCAGTAGTTGCCCTTGCCTGTTAATTGAGATTTTGCAAAAATGTAAACAATACAGGATGTATAATATTAAAACATGTGTTTGAGAGAGACTTAAATGAAAGTGTGAGTCTAAAAATATTACCTGGGTCATCCTCATCTCTTGGTACCTTTTTGAAGCAGTCATTTAGTGATAGGTTGTGTCTGATGGAATTCTGCCATCCTGCTTTACTCTTATTGTAGAAAGGGAAGTTGTCGGCGACATACTGATATATCTGACTCAGGGTCAGCCGCCGGTCGGGTGCTCCGTGGATAGCCATGGCGATGAGAGCTGAGTAAGAATAAGGTGGCCTGACTAGCTTCATCAAGTCTTCTTGTGAGGGGAGGGAGAACCAGCTTAACTCCCCTCCTGGGCCCCCAGCTCCAGCTGGACCAAGGTAAGGTCTCTGCATGCCATAGTGCTGCGGGACAAAGGGAGGCCCGGGGTTCCCGGGTGGACCGTTGGTAGTTAGGTATGATGGCGTGTTGATCCCAGAGCCGTTGAACCAAAGGTAAGGGTTTGGAGACGGGGTGCTGAAGTCACCCAGCTCATAGGTGGTTGGTGTGGTGCGCTGAGGACTTGGCAGGGATGGTGGAGGGTAGTAGCAGTCACTGTACAAGCTGAGTTCAGGGGGCTCCTGGCCAAGGCTCGGGAACTGAGGACCACAACGTGGAGGAGACTGTTCCTGGGCCTCAAATGCAGACATTATCAAAGCTGTGTTTCTTCTTACCTCGAAGAGAGCCTCTTTAATGTCAGTTTTCTTGATTTCTCTATCAAAATCTTTCTCCGAGTTCTCTTTGTTCAAGCGTTGAAGGTAGAGAGTTGATCCAAACGATATGTGTTCTCTTTGCTTGTAAGCTTTGCCCTTGCTTTATGTTCAAATGTCACCTGTCATACCTGCTATATCCGTTTCCCTGGAAACGCCCCCACTCTTGTTTGATTGGTTCTCTCCTTAGGTGAGCAGCCCTTTTTTTGAGTAGGAGGGGGGGGGGTTGGGAGTTGGGGTGAGTATTGTTCAGTTCAGTCTATCTTCTTAAAACGTAGGCTTGTGACACTAAAATTTAATTCGAACATTTGCATTTTAGTTTTAGTATTATGCAAATTCTTAAATCTTTCATCTTTTCAAAAATGATATTCTGTTTTTACCAACACAATTAGGATTGATAATTTAGCTACATATTACTGTGATTGTAAACTTTATATTTCTATTTACTGTACATAAAAAGGGTAAAATATTGTCAATTTGTGATTTTGATATTAAGAGTAGTCTGTTTAAATAAGGTTCATTGCTACAACTAGGACAACATTGAGAAATAATATTTCATATTTTATTTGAATATATATTTTACACATTAGGCGATTATTATGAATAATATTAATACGTATTTTTATATTGGCATGTATTTTTTTCAAAATTGATGTCAATGTTATTCGATGGAATGTAATTTGAAGTGAGAACGTGCATTAGTTCGGCTCAAATTCAGTGTGTCCAGTTGCCAGACAGGTCGACTGCCTGACGTTAAAACTCCGCATAACGTAAGTCATTCAATATTTTGTCTTTTTTTTCCACTATAAGGTTAATATGAGCCTTTTATCTGGGAGCTGATGCGGTTGTTTTTCGTAATAGATGGTCGACAAGGCGAGGATATTGGTGAAGAAATGACCTAGCTAGAAACAGCATTATAAGCTAATGTTGGCTCATGACGTTATCGTCATGATTCAAAATGGCTGAAAGATGTGTAGCTGTCACAAGTTATTTGTGGACATGCCGATTTGTTCGGCAGATGGCCGACTCCACTTCGCCTCCTGGGCCCAAAACTCGCTCCGAAGACTCGTTGGAACTCAATGGGCATTTGGAAAGAATGACAGAAGACATGGAAAACATATCTGGTGCGTAACGTTTTGACTTTGACTTAAGTTACATTCAACTCTGGGACGTGTTGTCAAAGAGCTTCACTGGCCAAAGTATAGTAGGATTGAACTGCGGTTATGTCCACTTGTATGTAGCGCAGCTGACGTGGATGGCGTACGACATGGTGGCCCTGCGGACCAACCCCGAACTGTGGCGTTCCATGCAGCTTCTAGAGGAGGCTCATCACAAATGCTCGGTCGCAGTGGGAGGGGACCCATTGCAGGAACCCGCTCCCATTGACACGCCACGCACTCAAATGTGAAATTTCCAATCCATAAAAGGAGTACTGTGTTGTTAATTTGTTTCCAAGTACAAGATAAAATTCTGATCTGTACACTCAAATCAATCGTACTGCATGCATTTCGTTGTAATGTTTTTACTGTCAGTTACATATATTCAAAAGTCCAAATAAAAGCACATGTTCAGGTTAAGAGTGTCTTTGATTTATTATTACACGCACTAATCACATCATACTGATATTAATCGGATCTTTAGTAAGGTATTTTGAGTAATTTTACGTGATTTTCACTCGTTCTATTTTCAGATGAATTACACAGAGACAAGCGCAGAACTGTGTTCCTCACCCACATGGATTGATCTGGATTATATCCTACGAGGGTTGGAATCGCTGTCTAATTCCATGGATCTACTGGCATGTATGTGTCATTCTTTAAAATGTCAGTAAGCATCAATGATGCAATTGGGATCAGGATAACATGGATGATCAATGGTCAGCTATGTAAGTAGCCGCACTCAGAGGTGTCAGTGGCGCCGAGTTGTATTGTTTTACATGACAGCTGTCAGATTGTAACCCGCTGGTGGGTTCGATAGAAGTTAACTGAAGGATTACTCAAATGGTTTATCCATCAAGCAGGATGTGACTTGTTCTCTACCGAGGGGGACAGTTACAGTAATAAAAATATAGTGCACATCAGTAAAAATGTCTTTTCTCCTTAACAGCTGAAATCGAACGAACCAGAAGATTTGTTTAATCCCTAACTGATCCAAGAAGTTACATTTTCAAAGCATTCGTGTAGTTTTAGTTTGGAGTGGTGTAGAACTGCACTGAAGCGTTTCAAGAGTTACATATATTATAATATTTTGGTATCTTATTTTGCTTTATAAATGTAAACAATATTCAATGTGTGTCAATGAAAACCGAGCAGTGTTGGGCATAGAAAGGCAGAATTTTCTTGTATTTGATCTCAATAGATGATGCACGTGTCCTTTATGAGGCCGATGAGTAAATTAACCAACATTAGTGAATCAGTTTCTCAGCATGCACACATCTTTAACTGTCTGTGACACCCAAGTTGTTTACGGCTAAGATTGATTATCTTTGGAAATTCACAGGTTTTTTTTTCTCCTCTCTTTTTACACCTGCAGTGCAAACCCAGCTCAGGCAATGTGATCTGATCGTTTGTGTCAACCACCCTGACAAGCTGGGACACCTGAAAGTCCAGGAGGCACCGAAGCAGGCGCTGCGAGCTTCACCTGGAAACCATGTAAGAGAGCAGAGGTTATCACAGCATAACTCAACAAGTCAACTTAAAATCATGTACAAAAGCAGATACAGTTTTTCTTTTTTTTTAAATATTACTGAATACTGTTAAAAAATGCATAGATAGCAAAGACCTTTGTGGACGTCCTGACATTGATTAATGTTCTTTGGGGTAGTCACTATATGTATGGATAGATTTGCATATTGAAACACACATGCACATTTAAAAACTTGATGTTGGTGCAGGACAGAATCCTGCCAGATGCTGCAGACCTTAGTGTTTTCGGTGTACAGCGCATATGTGCGTCTGTGATGGGTAATTATTTCCTTTACCCTGGGGAATCTTAATACTAAAGTGCCCATGAAACGTTGACTTGGACCTAATGAGGCAGTGCTACACTCCTCTACAAGCATCAAACATTGCCTGTGGCGTCCATGCTTTTCAGTTTGCATTGAGTGAACGGACAACGTTTTTCTCCTGTAGATCATGGTTTCATGTTTTACTCTCCAGTTTTGTGTTTTTAGTCGTGCAGAGAGTTGAGTTGCTTTGGTTACCGATCTCCAAGCTGTAAAACTCGGCAAGGTTTATAGCAGAGATAGCAGTAAGCAAGTTGAGAAGCATCATTGTGTGGGAATACCTTGCACATGCACGCACACACGCACACACACAACTCTTTTTACATATATTTTTTATAACTTGGGTCTGTGTTTTCATGCAGCTGGAGACAGAAGGATGATGGCGTGAGGGGAAACAAACAGCCGCTTCTGCTTCATGTGTGTGTTTGTTCTTCATACCAGCTTGGGAGGCCAACCTTGAAACTACTATAAAACTAAGACACCAGGACTACATCAATTTATCAACTTGCCAGAGTTGGAAGAAGGTATAGTATTTAGGTATGAAACTGGGCTCTACTGTGGTATTCGTTTGAAAATACCGCCATCTGCTGTTCATTTTATGAAAATCCTTGGGTGCAGCTCGTTAAACTTATTTGCATTGTGACTTATCTGTGCAGAATGTTAGGAAATTGCCACATATTTGTTATAAAAGTTGCTCCCCTTGGTAATCTCCATACTAAGACATATACTATGCATTTGAATGGAGTATTTAATCTTAAACAAAAATCTTTAAAAAAAAAAAAAAAAAAGCATATAAATGACAATCAAGGTGTTAAATTCCAGCTTTTTGTATGGATTGATTCCAATGCACAATGTACTACCAATGCAGAAATAGTAGCTCAATATAATTTATTATTTGTGTGAGGAAGTTTAAGACTATTTGGAACATTTTCAAATGAGCTAGATTGACTTAAGGTTAAAAAATATAACTCCATTTTAAAAGTATATCATCAAACGTGTTCATTTTTTTGGTGGAAATTGATAGTTTCAAATGATGGCCAGCGATATACTTGTGGTGTAAATAATAAACTGTGCGAATATTAAATGAGCTGAAAGGGATGAACCTCTTTTTAGAGATGGAATTGACTGTTGGGAAACGTAAACTCTTCCATTACCAAGACAGTAATGGGCTTGATTTAGGAAATCTGTAGCCAAAAGTCTCGCACTGCCATCTTTTGGTCATAGTTGGTAATGTCCATTTCTTTAAACAACTCCACAATCTGCAGTGGGCTTTCTCTGTGTGATGGTTGAAATCAAGTTCATAGTGAAATTTTGTGAACCACATTGTATTGTTTTGTGTGTGTGTGTGTAACACTTAAGTGAAGTTAATCTTTTGCTCCCCTGTAGTATGTTTATTATTAATGTTATGGGCTGCCATTTTTACAATAAATTGACATACCAGTAACACATTCAGTAAGTGATGACAACATGTATACATCTCTTCTACATAAATATAGAAATTGTGGTTATTCCCCACCCCAATGTCCTTGTCACGGACATTTTGTTTGGAGGCCTTGAGTAAAAGTTGCTGTGTAGCGATTGACTCTTCAGCGTTAGTGTCGTAGTGATACAAAATGTTTTTTATCTTTTTTTTTTCTCAATCACAGCATTGCTTAAATCCAATCTTGTATCCCGGCACAGCGAGGCTTGTATTTTCGTTTTTCACACATAGGTGATAGAGGACAGCAACGAGGAGGGGGAATGATCAATCACGGTGTGATCCACCCCCAAGTCCCTCAGGTCTGTCTGGGTGAATACATGAGTCCTCCTGGGGGGTCTTTGTGAGTGTCCTCCCTCCCCTCTTCTGTTCTGATTTTCAGACATACCACTGAGGAAAGACAGAATTTTAGAGTCAACATTGAAGTACTTTGATAATAGAGCAAGAGTTTGCTTTAGTTTGAAGAAGAAAAAGTGTTTTATTGAGACAATGACACAGACGTTTCCTAAAAGGGTGTTAAATCTGATGTAATTTGACAAAAGTAAAGTACAATTAGCAGAAAAGTGGTTAAGAACATTTAAGGACATTTTGGAGCAGACGCTAGATCACTTTCCCTTTTGGGGCCAACATGGAAGTAATCATGTATAACCAGTGGAGAGAAGAGATAAGGGGTGGATCGGGGAGGACCTCCAGTGGGGCAAAGCCTTCATTAGTGCACAGCAGGACAGCATGGGAAATATGGGGCATCCCCAGGAGCACACTGGCAAATGGGAAGGATTAGGGGCAAAAAAGTGTTGTTCCTTTCCCCCTCAGAGTCAATATTTTGTACTATTATTATGTATTCTCAGCCATTGGGTTAAACAGCAGCCCACTTTTTCAGTCTTAGTGATCATAAAGCTGTACGTAATATTGGTTTTGTTCTTTTCTTGGCCCTAAAGTATCTAGCAAAAATGTTGAAAAGACTCCTACCCCCTCTCCCTCAAGGATGGACCCCCCGATGAAGGGAATTGCCATGCCATCTTTCATTTAACTGGGACAGTGGCAAATTTATGACACGTCCAGCTGAGCTGAAGATTTTCAGTTGAGGGGGTCGAAGAGGAAAGAAGGAGGTGACTCAGTGAAGTGAAATATATTAAACCAAAAGGATTCAATTTTTATTGTGAAACTGTGAGTATGTTTTGCACGCACATCATTTGGAGAAAGTAGGCAAAATGTTCTCCAGCCTGTCAACGTGCCCCCCCCCCGGCCCACCTTCTTTGAACTTTGATGTATTGTGTGCCTCATTAGCATGCTCCGAATGTGAGATGTGACAAAAAGACTTTGTTTGGCATCTTCCCAGATTATCAGGACAAATGCCTGTCTTCTAGTGGTGGAAATACTTCACTCATTTGTCTTGCAAAGCCTGAGAATCAATTCAATACACATTGGCATCAAAGTAATGCTGGATCAACACCTTGATAGGTGTCATCTGCACCATGTTATCCCTGTAATCCTCTGTTTAGTGTATTCACACCATTCTAAATCGAATGCCCACAACTGCCCTTGTGGCTTGTCATAAAATGCCTGGATTCATCAGTAAAACCATCTTTATTGACATGGAAAAACAACAACACCATGGTTTAATACTTATTCAAGACTGTTTATTTCAATGACACAAGTTAATATAAATAGACGGAACATAAACATTCAAAAAAAAAGTGCAAACAATGACAATTCAGATTTTGGCCCTCAATTTAGAAGATTGTCACAAATGTGTGTTTTATTTGGAGCCACGGTATCTACGTCTGAGGGCCTGACCTTCAGTCGCTTCCCTCCTGGCACAGACATGTTTCACCATAACCTGCGAGCAGTCCTCACAGTTCACCTTGCAGCACCAATGGAATTTACAGTTGCAACTCGTCACCACCTCTGTACGCCTCTCCTCCACTCTCAGGCTGCACTCATGGCACAGCCTGCGGCAACTTCTCCTCTCCCAATGTGTCAGGCCCTCGCCCTGCTGCACGCACTCCCGACCCTCAGTGCCATACAACCCTAGAGTGATGTTTCTCTTGCAGTAATCAGGGGAATCCTCCAGGTAGATGAGTTCAGTTTGGGCTACGCTGCCAAAGGCGTCTACAATGCCCCCCCGGCTCTCTGCACTGTTGCCTGCCCTTTTGCGTTTCTTGTCGATGTCCAGTTTTTGGGCTTGACTGTGCTTGACCTTTAGATAATCACCAATTTCTCTGAAGTCGGACAACTGTGCCCAACAAGTTTGGACGCTGCAGCTTTCAGACATGCCATGACATCTGCAGATGCGCTTCATGGTCGCCTTCACGGCCTGTTTGAACACAAGCAAAATCATTTCCTGACAACATTTTAAGTGCAATTTTCCCAACAGCACTATCCATTCTACCCTTAATTCCTATAGCAACCCACCCATCAGGTTCATACACATTTTCATTGTCACATTTCTAATACTGTCAATATCCCAATTTTAATGCCCCCCCACCGCCCCATTTTGATTTGATTTAATTGTGCAGAATTTATTTTTTTACTATGCTTTATGCTCAGGTTTGTTTGATTTCTCTAGCAATAGTCCTGTCAGACGTGAGAGGAATTTCAAGCAGTTTATCATCATAGTTATCATTTTATTCAGAGGGAGACCTATCTGTCTAATCTAGCTCATCCAACCATCCATCGTGTGTGAGTATGCTTACATGACGTCCAGCTTCATTGTTGTGCAAGTTAACAGCAGCTCTTGAGTCCTGACCAGTCTCTTGTGCATCCACATACTGTTTTGAAATCCTCTCCCCGAAATTCACGTTATCACTGCAGCCACCCCACAGCCAGCCTTGTCCACCTTCAGACGCACAAACCACAGTGTAACCGTGGGTGACTACGCATACGCATGGCAAACATATATTTCATTTTGTACGAGGTCTTACCGATTTTGCCATTCCTTGAAGCATCACAGCCACAGTTGTCAAGGTCTCCCATGCTGCAGTTCCTGGTCAGAATGTACATGACTCCTGCAGCGCTGATGGCATGGACAAATGACGTCTCTCTGGTGGCTACAAATGACCAGAGATGCGTCATAAATATTGATTGCCTTATATTTCTAGCCGAACATTTCCTGCCTTACATGCTGCATTCATGTATTGTACTGTTTAACGCACATCACGCCAAATGTGTGTGTGTGTGTGTGTGTGTATGTGTTTTATCAACAAACGCGTGTCTTCATATTTATAATCAAAGATATTTTACCTACCGCGTCTCAGTCCCTTGAGCTGGAGAGCGCTTTCTGGACAATTCCATCTGTCCCACCTAAACTGGTGTTTGCACTCCTCGATGCCACTCTGCGTGCCGACCTGCACGCTCCTGGCGTAGGTAAGATAAGCCTGCAAGAGGCGAGGGAAGTCGTTTATTATTTATCCGAAATTATAAAGTGTCCCTTCGGCATTCACGTAGTCATTTTCGTTTACCTTGGATCCTGTCATCAAAACGTTTCCAGCAATCCTGGGAAGAAAATAATGATATTATAGTCCCTCTCTTCGAATGCAAATGTAAATGTAATGTAATGCTTGTGTTTCACTTACCAAGCGTGTCCTGGACAAATTATGCATAAAGACAGAAGTAGCCAGAGCGAGTCTACCATTTTGACCGATTTTCGACCAGCAAACTTATTTGGAGCCAGTGTTCTGTAACTTAAGCCTTTTATTAAAAGGAGGAACAAACGGACCCCTTGTGCCTAATGCCCCAAGCGGGCCAAAAGCTGATTGGATAACGGATTTAGGAAACGCCTATATGCGCACTTCAAAGGCTGGTATTATAGGCGATAGTTTATCCATCCATCCAAAGCTGCATGACACCAATATGCAAGTGAGACTAAAAGTGATAAGCCAGACTGATTCATTTTATATTATAAAAAATATGTTTATTAAGTCAGTTTAATATACACTACCATAGTTTAGAGACAGCGGGACCAATTCGACCAGGTATCCTCAAGCACTACTATTGTGCATGAGGTATTTGTTCTTTTACAGTGATATACAAAAGACAATTTACAATATGAAGTGCAATTGAACACATTTCCGATTAGATCATAAAACGGCAACCGTGCCACACAAAAGTAGTCAATCAGTGTCCACGCGCACGGTGCTTTCGTTTTGCTTTGTTGTGTGTTTTTCTGGCACTGCCTCTGCGTGCACAGTAGTATTTCGTAACAACCTCTGTGCATTTGTCACATTTAACCGTGCAACACCAGTGGAATTTGCAGTTGCAGCTGCTGACAACTTCAGTGTGCTTCTCCAACACTCGGAGGCCGCATTCGTAGCACAGCCTGCGACAGCTCTTTCTTTCCCACTGCGGCAAACTCTTGTCCCCCTTCAGGCACTCTCGTCCCTCGGAGCCCTTGAAACCTAAACTCTGGTTCTTGACGCAGTAGTCCGGGGACTCCTCAAAGAAAATGAGCTCCGTCTGCGGGATGTTGCGGAAGGCGTGTTTAATGGCGCCTCTGTTGTCTGCGCTGTTGCCAGCCCTCATCGGCCTCTTGTCCACTTCCAGCTTCCTGGCTTGGGAATGCTTAATTTTCAGATAGGTGCCCACCTCTCTGAAGTCGGCCAGCTGCATCCAACATGTTTGGATGCTGCAGCTTCCAGACACACCATGGCACTTGCAGGCTCGCCTCATTGTAGCTTTAATTGCCTGTGAAAGACAAAAAAAAACCACAAAAAAAAACAGCATTAGTTAAAAAACAGGAAAATAATTATTATTATTTTATAAATAAAGTAAAATTATCAATACAATAAATTATTATTATAAACTACATTGAAACCATAAATAGAATCGTTTTGCCACTGGCCTATGTTTATTATTCTGATGTCATAATTGAATGCCTTACTAGTCTCCCAGCCTCGTTGTTATGCAGGTTGACCGCAGCACGAGAGTCATGACCATCTTCCAATGCGTCCACAAACAGTTTGGAAATCTTCTCTCCAAATGCCACATTATCACTGCAGCCTCCCCAAATCCACCCTCTGCCACCTGGAGATTAAAAAAAATCGTATTATACCATAAAGACAAAAACAAGTTTATTTTGCAATAATTAGATCTGACAGTGAAAAGAAAACGCATGCATCATACCTGACTGTCCTATTTTGGAGTCATCACAACCGCAGTTGTCGAAGTCTCCCATGCTACAGTTCTTAGTGAGTGTATACATCACTCCTGCAGCACTGATGGCATGGACAAAGGATGTCTCTCTTGTAGCTACAAGAAGTCCTATAGAGAAGCAACACCAAAATAAGACTTTGCAGTCACCTTATGTGTGATTACCCTATGCGTAATGTGTGCATAAAATACAACACAGTCCAGTGTAATGAGTGTTTAAAATACAATAAAGTTCCACATCAGGGAGACTTACTGTGAGAATGTTGTAAATGTGACTGTTTCTTTTCAGGACTGTTAGTGTGTGTAATTATATTGATTAAATAAGCTAAGAGCGAGGTGGCAGGATGTGACTTTTTTGTTTGTTTTTTATTTATTTATTTTTATTTAGATTTTTTGCAGCCCTGTTCGATGTCTTCGTGGTTGTGCAATGCTTGTTCGACTTGATGAATAAAAAGCATCATTTCTTACCACTTCGATGGCCGTTATGTGTGGATAGCTGAAGCGTACTCTGTGGACAGTTCCATCTGTCCCAAGTAAACTGGTGTTTGCACTCTTGTATTCCACTTTGTGCACCCACTTGCACGCTGCCAGCATAGGTAAGAAAAGCCTCAGGAGAGAGACAATGTCATTTGTTAAAAGTTCTTAATTGAATGTACACAAATCAAGATGTGATTTACCTTTGGTCCAGTCATGAGGAAATTATTCACCGTCCTAGAAGAACACAGAGCAGAATAAACAATTTTGTCGAAATTCAGTCAGACAACAGCAAACACAATGTTAACATTAAATCCATGCAAAAAGTATGATCGACAGACCAAGTGGATGCAGACTGTAAAATACAACTCGTGTAGAGAACCATCACAGCAAGCAGCGTCCAAGCTCCCATGCCTGTAGTGCTGACAAAATCCTGTTTATTGGACTCCCAGATGTGAGTAGCAAAAAGAGACGAGGCCTACTGAAGGTGTACCCCCTCTACGCTGATGATATTTATATGGTGGTGGCGCCTTTGAATGACAGATTTGTCAAACAGCTAACGCTCCACTGTGAAAAAGACTGCGGTGATCGTCCCGTCCTGTAGACAAATAGGAGCCGTCCTCGCATAAATGCACTTCAAAGAGAGGACGCAGACACTTGAACAGCCCCTCATTCATTCACCTGCATCGCGCTGGTCACCCTTTCCCAGCAAGTGACAACATGCAATTACTTTATAATCCCGCATTAAAACTACCTCCTCTAACAGATCCCTCGCAAACGGCTATATTTTTAATTTCATCATTTCTGAAAGCTGGTAAAATTGCAAACTATAGATGCTAGATTTCTTGCCCGCAAGTATCATGTGGATTTTCATGTTTGGGAAATGGCACCAGTGTCCCACAGGGCACACGGTGACGACAAAGCCATAAAGTCTTGCAGGAGCTGAGCCCATATAGTCATGTAAATACTTCTTCACACATCGCCGACATTGGCATCGTGGTGATAATAGGATAATAGATGTTTCCTTCAGAAACAACCTGGTGTGAAAACAGTCTGGAATTTACAAGGGTATAAATCCATGAGCGCGTTAATGCGCCAACATGCCGGGTGAGCTCCAATCATACAATACTTTTACCCATCCACGTCGCTCAACATATATTTCGAATTGTCAGTCGTCGGATCACTTCTGCTGATTATTTGCGCGATTTAACCCATAATCGCAGCAATCATCAACATTCATCACGTGAGTTTCTGTCATTTCTTTGCGTGATTCGGCCTGCGAGACCTTGCCCAGTTAGTGATTAACGTAGTTTGAAACACATTTGACTCCACATGTCCAAATCTCCAAATAAACCACTCAAAATCCCCTACAGCAACAATTTACTCAGCATGTAGGACAATGCACGGACGACTGGGCGAGAACATCAGCACAATAGAGGAGAGGAGTGGGTGAGGATAATCCCTACAATTAGACATCGCCCGCAACAATTATCCTGCAATATGACTGAAACTACAGGACCACTCCGAACCCAGATAGGATATAATACCGGCTAATTCAATTCCACCCGTCGTAATATGTCTAACTAAGGGAGCTCTTAACAATTTTAATGGGCTATTAACGTGCGAACAATGGTCTAAATACATGGGCGTCGTACTTACTATGCGTGGCATCGAAACTGATAGATCACGTGGGCAATATGTGACATTCGCCTTGGTGGGTTCAGTTTGGAACCACCCGTCTATATATTACTTGACACAACCCACAATTACTTCTGAGAATAATTATTATAATACTACTAACAATAATACAACGATAGCGTGTCGTCTCATGTACAATAACTTTATGAATTATTATTATTATTATTATTACATAGTTTTCCTGTGCAAAGATCTATTTGCAAATGGATCCAAACACAGAGGTATACCGGTATAAATGTTGTTGTTATTTAATATATATATATATATATATATATATATTATTGTTGTAGCAGTATAGAACAATGCATTGTTATTATTTTATTTTTTTCTTTGATACTTAGCATTTCTATTATTTGTATTTATTGTGTTTTGTGTTATTTTGTTCTTCTTTTTCTTCCTTTTTTCTTCTTCTTCTTATTGTTAATATTATTATTGTTATTATTATTATTATTATTTATTATATGAGTAGTGTTTCTTTTTATATGCTCAAAATGTATTGGCAAAGTGAGTCCAACTGATTATTATTATATAGTTTTTCTGTTCAAAGATCTATTTGCAAATGGGTCCAAACACAGCAGTATACCGGTATAAATATTGTTATCATTTAAAAAAAAAAAATATATATATATATATATTGTTGTTGTTGTTGTTGTTGTTGTAGCGGCGGCACGGTGGCCGACTGGTTACAGCCTCACAGTTCTGAGGACCCGGGTTCAATCCCCGGCCCCGCCTGTGTGGAGTTTGCATGTTCTCCCCGTGCCTGCGTGGGTTTTCTCCGGGCACTCCGGTTTCCTCCCACATCCCAAAAACATGCATTAATTGGAGACTCTAAAGTGCCCATAGGCATGACTGTGAGTGCGAATGGTTGTTTGTTTCTATGTGCCCTGCGATTGGCTGGCAACCAGTTCAGGGTGTACCCCGCCTCCTGCCCGATGACAGCTGGGATAGGCTCCAGCACGCCCGCGACCCTAGTGAGGAGAAGCGGCTCAAAAAATGGATGGATGGATGGATGTTGTTGTAGCAGTATAGGACAATCCATTGTTATTATTTTACTATGTCTTTGATACTTAGCATTTAATTTCTATTATTTGTGTTTATTGTATTTTGTGTTATTTGTATGTCTTGTTCTTCTTCTCATTTCTCTTTTCTTCTTCTTCTTCTTCTTATTATTATTATATGAGTAGTGTTTCTTTTTTATATGCGCAAAATGTATTGGCAAAGTGAGCCCAACTGATTATTATTATTTGTGGTAGTATATTAAAATTGTAATGAATTAGTTGTTTTTATTGGTGTTGCTGCAATATAAGGACAATCATCCATCCATCCATTTTCTTCTGCTTATCCGAGAACGGGTCGCAGGGGCAACAGCTTAAGCAGGGAAGCCCAGACTTACCTCTCCCTAGCCACTTCGTCCAGCTCTTCCGGGTGGATCCCGAGGCGTTCCCAGGCCAGCTGGGAAACAGTCTCTCCAGTGTGTCCTGTGTCGTGCCCAGGGGCTCTTCCCGGTGGGACGTTCCCAGAACACCTCACCAGGGAGGCGTCCGGGGGGCATCCTATCCAGATGCCCGAGCCATCTTATTTGGCTCCTCTCGATGCGGAGGAGCAGCGGCTCTACTCTGAGCTCCTCCTGGATGACAGAGCTTTTCACCCTATCTCTAAGGGAGAGGCCATACACCTTGCGGAGGAAACACATTTCGACCGCTTGTATCTGCGATCTTGTTCTTTCGGTCACAAGCTGTGGGTCATAGGTGAAGGTAGGAACATAGGGCGACCGGTAAATAGAGAGTTTTGCCTTTTGGCTCAGCTCTTTCTTCACCACGACATACTGATAGAGTCTGCATCACGTCTGCACCGCTCTTCCTGTTGATCTCCCGCTCCATTCTTTCCTCACTCGTGAACAAGACCCCAAGATACTTTAACTCCTCTACTTGGGGAGAGGGCACGCCACCCTTTTCTGACTGGGGACCATGGCCTCAGCTTTGGAGGTGCTGATTTTCATCTCAGCTGCTTCACAGTTGGCTGCGAACTGCTCCAGTGAGAGTTGAAGGTCACAGCTTGAAGCAGAGACGCAATGCTGAAGCCACCAAACCGAACCCCCTCAAGACCTCGGTTGTGCATAGAAATTCTGTCCATAAAGGTAATCAACAGAATTGGTGCGAAAGGGCAGCCTCGGTGGAATCCAACTCTCACTGGAAATGTGTTCGACTTATTGCTGGCAATGCACGGCAAACTCTGACACTGATCGTACAAACGTAACAAAACTGTTTAGAGGTTTTTTTCTATGGCCTCACCAAACTCCTCCCACGCCCGAGTTTTTGCCTCAGTGACCACGAAAGCCGTATTCCACTTGTCTAGCCGGTACCCATCATCCGCCTCCAGAGTCCTACAGGCCAAAAAGGCCCGATAAGACTCCTTATTCAGCTTGACGTCACCCCTTACGTCTTGTCTCCACCAATGGGTTCGGGGATTGCCGCGACGACAGGCATCAACCACCTTACGGCCACAGCCTCGGTCGGCCACCTCGATAATGGAGGCGCAGAACATGGTCCACGAGGGCTCAATGTGGCCCGCCTCCACCGGGACGTGGGCGAAGTTCTGCCGAAGGTGGGAGTTGAACCTCCTTCTGACGGGACTCTGCCAGACGTTCCCAGTAGACACTCACGATACATTTGGGTCTGCCAGATCAGACTGGCTGGCATCATTCGCCACCATCCGAGCCAACACACCACCTGGACAATCAGTGGTTTAATATTTTTACATTATTATACTCTAACATTCCATTTGTCTTCAATCTCTAATTCTCCCTCTCATGCTGCTGCTGATGATAATGATTACTTTTACTATTTTTTTTATTATTGTTATTGATTGGTCGTACTATTAGTGGTATGTTTTCATTATATTATTATATAATTAAAATACTTGTTTCAGCATTTCATTTATATATTATTATTATTATTATTATATATTTTATCTAATAATAATTATTATATTGTATAATCTCAATCTCTACACGAATATAAAGAAAGTAGGAAACCAACTATGTAATGTAAATGAAACAGACTTTTTGGGCAAATTAGGCTGTCCTGGATGTCATGGTGGGGGATTTATAGTGACATAAGGTGAGAGAAATGGAGCCACTAGAGTAGTGGTTTTCAAACTTTTTACATCAAGTACCACCTGAAGAAATACTTCACTTAGCTCTCCGAGTACCACCATAATGAGCAACATTAAAATACAGGCGTAGTAGGCCAGTTGATATTATTATAAGACAGTGAAACATCAGTTTTAACATTAAAGGTCCCATATTTGAGCTATTTAGACATCTATAGAGTGACTCTCTAACATGGACTTAGTATAAAAGTGTTTTGTCTTACTAGTGTCCAGAAATGGCCCCTCTGACAGCTACTTCTGCTTGACCCAGTTTTGTAACAGCTTTGTCCATATTTGGTTAAGACCGCCTTCTTTCTTCTGATTAGTTGTCTCCGTTTAGAAGACTCAACCCTTACTGCTTTTGAGAGCACACGTGTTTTTTATGTTGACAGCGCTGGCTCGGGGGCGGAGAGGTAGGCGGAGAGCTTTGCTAGTGATGTAGATAAGCTCTAGAAATTAAAATTACCTGATTTCAGGTCTCTCGGCAGAAAAACATCTGTAACTCAGGAATGCGTGGATAATTTTGAATCATATTTCACATGTTTACTGAGGCACCATAGAGCCAATATAACATCTAAAATACAAGAAAAAGTTGGTTTGGTAAAATATGGGATGTTTAAAACTTTGTTCAACTATAGGAAAATAGAACAAGTCTACTTAAATGATTCAATTAAAATTTGTTGTACTTACATGTTAAAACAAAAAAAAACATCTTACCTAAATAAATGAAGAACTGTAATGTAAATGTTTTGAGTCTTGTCATTGATGGCAACCAATTCCCTCTTAGCCAATTGCATTTATCCCAATGGCTAGGTTCCCTACCAGCAAGCACCCGTCAACAAGGTGGCTGCCGGGAGTTATACAGTAATTACAGTGTCTACGAATTTGTATGCTATCTGACAGCCTTAGAATTAGTGTTTCTATACACATTTACTCGATGATGCCGGTGGCTGCGACATTTATTACCACAAAAATTACATGTTGAAAACCCCAAATGTATTAAATCCAAATGTCAATTAACATTAAAATGTATGGTATATACAGTATTTACTTTATTTCATATACTGTACTGTATATGCTTCCTTTGTGAATGATATTTGAGTTGAACAGTATGACATATAGTCACTGTTGAAAATGAGGTATAATTTAAAGGGAATGACACCTCTCCTCAAAAACTAGTTGTACTGTAACTTATTTAATACAATAGCTACAGTATATCAAGAACAAAAAAACATTAATGCTCAGTATTGACTATCAAAGTGGTATTATTTATTTTATGTGTGTTTATCATCATTATTTTTAGAGAGTCTAAGCATCACAGTGAGAGACGTTTTTAATATTTTTTTGCTCACAAGTAGCTAAAAGGGTTACCTGAAACTCTTAGCAAAGAGTCTTAATTATAATAATTAACTTCATACTGAGGCACGGTGGATAACTGATTAGCACGTCTACCTCACAATTCTGAGGACCCGGGTTCAAATCCGGCCTCGCCTCTGTGGAGTTTGCATGTTCTCCCCGTGCCTGCGTGGGTTTTCGCCAGATACGCCGGTTTCCTCCCACATCCCAAAAACATGCGTGGTAGGTTAATTGAAGACTCTAAATTGCCCGTAAGTGTGAATGTGAGTGCGAATGGTTGTTTGTTTATACGTGCCCTACGATTGGCTGGCGACCAGTTCAGTGTGTACCCCGCCTCTTGCCCAGAGTCAGCTGGGATAGGCTCAAGCATGCCCGTGACCCTAGTGAGGATAAGCGGTACGGAAAATGAATGAATGAATAAACTTTATACTGTATCAGTTAAAAACAGCCATTTGTTATTATGCAAAGACCCAGTAATCTCTTGTACAGGTTCTCATTTAATTATACAGATGTTGATGATGATGATGATGTGTTCAGTGAGTGTATTATCTAATCAATTATTATGAGCTTATTTTTCTTAATGTGGGTGTTTCCTGCCTGACCCAGTATTCTTTTTTCTTGCGTCTTGATATAAAGGAAACCGACAAAATGATCATTAGGTTCCACATCTTGATATTTATTTCAAAATGAAAAGTAAAAAAAATATCAAGAAAACATCCTAGGACCTAGATGGTTTGGTGCCAAAGGTTGGCCTTTTTTTAGGAGACCCCAACCTGCCCAGCCCCCCATAGTCTGGTTGCCTGCCTCCTGATGCTACATCACAACACCACTCCCCAGTTTTGGCAATATTAGCGAGCTGTTAGCTACATGCTAACAGAGTGAGACAAGCAACCAGGCTAACCCTTGTGATAAAGTGATAAAGAGAACCCTGCCCCATGTGGGGACAAAACCCCGGGGAGCTCAAAAGCACCCTTGTTGAAGACAAAAGTAGAATATTAGAGGAGTGTAGTAATTAAAAGAAAGTGCATTTTGCTGTGGCATCCCAGCTTCTTTTCTTCGTGTGCTTCGCAGTCAAGGTGTGGCATCTCCTTTCCTCTCTTGCTCAATAGCTGAAAAAGGGGCAGAAAAATGGCATGAGAGAGTGCATTCAGTTCATTATTTTCAAATGTGCATTTTGACAGCATTGGGTACAGTGAACAGAAACTATGACACAGGTTGTTTCAGAGAATAATTGATGAGAAGACTCACTCTCTTTGGTGGGCAGCGGATTTTTTTCTTTTGTCTCGGTCTTCTTCAGCTTTGTCTTGTCAAAACGGGAAATCTCAGTCATATCAGGCTTGTCAGACATTTTGACTGTGAGACAAAAGAAAAAAAATCATCTAACCATTTCACTGTCAAAGTGTTCTGTCAAATATCAAAATCATGTTTTATCTTCCCAAATGGAATATTGCTTTTAAAGGTTATCGCAAGAACTGCCAAATTCATCAGTGACTTTGAATCATTTTAATATGAGCATCTGAAGTGGTTACATGCGAAAGGAGTGGCTTTGTCCAAGCTAACATGTCCACATGGATGAGTGGAAGCTGTTTCCATCCGGATGCATGCCCTCTTCATGTGCAAATAGTTTTACCCAACTGTCTAATCTTTCCTTTGTCTCTGTTTTTCCTTCTATGAGGCCGAAGTCTTTGTTCTGTCCCTCCGCATCCACACCTGCAGGCTCATGGTGTTCCACTGCAGTCATTTTCCTGACCTAGCCTCAGGTCTGACAACGTGTCCTTTGGCCCAGTCACGCCTGTTCTCACCCTGCTGCACTGTCAGAAAGCTCCTTAAGGCTGCCACACAGTAGACCAACCAAGTAGAAATTGGTCTATTAATAAGAACAGATGTTTTAATCGTTAGTGTCAAAGTCAACTGGATCATGGCCTCAAATGATAGCTACACCCACCTCTGCCGAGCACTTATCAGAGCACGTTTCTCAGTTTAATTAACTAATTACCCAAACAATAAGCCCCATTGTTACTTCATCCCCATGTGTACAGCCATTCCTTTGCACATCTTCCCTTTGCTGCCATCAGCAGGCTGCCTCCGGTGCTCCAGCCACACCCCTATCCTTTGTCTGACTCCCAGCAGCAAGCAACCAAAAAGACTCACACAGGCACACAGACATGAGAAAGATGCTGGAAAACACAATGCACATTCTTACCGATGTTCCACGTGAATTGTGGGCTCAAATCCACCGGCGGAAAGGAGAGTAAGGACGGGTAGTGTTACAGCGCTTGAGAAGGGAGCTTGAGTGTATCTGCCAGTGTGTGCACGAGTGCCTGTATCCAGGGTGTGGGTATAAAAGGGAGGGAGGAGGGAGAGTTACAAAGGAGAGAGAGAGAGAGAGAGAATGACCAGGAGCTTAGTCAGTCTTCCTCTTTGTCATCAATATTCATCCTCTTATGGGGCAAAGACAAGACTCATTGTGTGATGTTCAGCCCATATATGAGATGTATGTATTTGTATATTATATATTTTGGACAATATAACATCAAATGGCATTCGTGACTTGAAGAAAATGTAATGTAAATGGCACAAGGAATTTAGTCACAGGTGGTACAGAAAACACAGATGGTCCTTGATTACATTCACAAAAAACAGAAGAATACATTACAGCCTAAAATACTGCCATGAACAAGCAGATAGAATATAAGATAACCAACAGGATGAGTAACCCCCAGTAATTTAATAATCCCTGTAAATACATACATTTCGATAAGTGATTTCTTGGCCTCTATATTTTAGGGTATTGTTTGATTTATTTATTTTTTATGTCAAAGAACTCAAGCGATTGATTTGGAGTGTAACTGACATTTGTAGCAGATAACAATTTTTTTTTGTTTGAGTTGATGATGGAGTGTAACTTGAGAGACATTAGTCACATCCTCGATTTAGTGTCTGATCAAGCAGGTCTTGATTACACCAGACTTTAAATAGAACAGTCATGTTCAGAGCCCCAAATTGACCATATACAGTGGCTGACCTCATGAACCATGGTGGTTTCCCCCTTAATGTTCCCAGTGGTCCATTACATCCCGTTTCTGCCAGTTAGTGAGGACACTTGCTGAATATATCAGCCTATCTCACAATACAGCAGTGATGATGAAACAACATAAACCTCACCGGGTGAGCCCGACAACCATGAACACTGCTATTCTGGAACCATATTACTGGATGCCCTTTGCAATTCATTTTACAACAGCGCCTCACTGTGGTCACAAGTAATACTGTGCTCATGAAAGAGGCTGCCTCACCACCTGCTGGTTAAAGTGCAGAACTGACACATTTTCTTGGCCAAGATTGAAGACATGAGACAGTTATAAAACTTAAACTAAAAACATCACCTTCTTTGAATGTAACCTAATATAGATTTAACCTAATATATTATAAAGGTATCATGAGCATTCATAAAAGAAACCCCTTACTTACTCACATAAACTTAACCTTACCTCCAATATGAATGTAAACCTTATCTCTACTATAAAGTTTTAGCAAATGTAACCACAACCCTAATATAGTGTAACCTCATTTCTCATATAAATTCAACAGATTCAGCAAGCAAATAATTTTTTTTTTAAATGTTTTTTTTTTACTTTTAGTTATACTCACATTCCCACAAGGGAATATTCAACGCACACTCTGCTGTATATTTGTGATGCAGACCACACACAGAATTCCCCCAGCCCCCAACCCCCAGCGACTCTGAACAGGTTAAGCAGTGTAAAAAAATGGATGCATAGAAATGTCCATCCGTATGTCCATCCATCCAACCATCGTCCATCCATTCGTCCCCTCCCAAATATCCTGTTCAGGGTGACAGGTGAGCTGGAGCCTACCCCAGCTGACTTCGTCCAAGAGGCGGTTTTGTGGCTTGTGATTCACTGATGGCCAGTCAATCACAAACCACTTATACCTGTGCACAAACAACTACTCATGCTCACGTTCATAAATATGGGCAGTTTAGAGTGTTCAATAAACCTTATCTGGATATTGTTGGAATGTGGGGAGAAACCGAAGCACCCAAAATCCACTCAAACATTGAGAGAACATGCAAACTCTCCACAGAAACGTCCAAGCCGAAATTCAAACTCAGAACCATCTGTGAGACAGATGGGCTAACCAAAAAGCTGCACCATGTGGCCCTAGGTTTCATTTCATAACATTCATTCATCCATTCATCTTCCGTTCCGCTTATCATCACTAGGGTTGTGGGTGTGCTGGAGCCTATCCCAGCTATCTCCAGGCGAGAGGCAGGGTACACCCTGAACTGGTTGCCAGCCAATTGCAGAGCACATATAAACAAACAACCAGTCGCACTCACATTCATACCTATGGGCAATTTAGAGTCTTCAATTAACCTACCCAGCATGTTTTGAGGATGTGGGAGGAAACTGGAGAAAACCCACGCAGGCACGGGGAGAACATGGAAACTCCACATAGGTGGGGCCAGGATGCGAACCATGGTCCTCAGAACTGTGAGTCAGATGTGCTAACCAGTTTTCCACCGTGCTGCCCATTTCATACATAATTCATACATAAAAAACACACACGCACACAAAATAGTAATACAAACCGACAACTGAGCCTGTGGACATTGACTAATGTACAGATTTGTACATGTGAGAGGGCTGTGAAAACCAGTTTAAGTCTTAGCTCTAGTCTTTTGTACGGTAGCATGGAAGTGAAAAAACAATATAACAAATTGTGAACCACTTTAACTTTTCAGAAAACACAAAAACAAAACACGAAACACTTTAACATTTCAAGAAACACAAAAACAATACACTTTCTTCTCATGTTCATTTATTGTAAGAATTATAGTTCAGAACTAAATTACAAGTACTTAAAAATAGGGAGTTACTTTTCAATTACCCGGTGTGTGTGTATATATATATCTATCTATCTATCTATATATACATATATATATATATATATATATATAGCTGTCTATCTATCTATCTATCTATCTATATATATATATATATATATATATATATATATATATATATATATATATATATATATATCTATATCTATATATAATTTCTACCACGACAGAGTGGCGTTAGCAAGTTAACTATCAGTACACTCTGAAAATGTGAGCTGCAGACTGAATGACTTTTTGACTTACCTGAAAGTGTCTTTATTACACAACGATAAAACACCACGCGAGGAGGAGATGCAGCGGACGACCCCGCCGCCTGTGTCAGCTTCATGGAGCCTCCGATAGCCTATTAGCTTGTGAGCTAGCTAGTGGCTAGCGCTTCTCGTCGGGCCACAGAAAGCCACCGGCGGCTTTAAAGGCCCTGTAAAGTGAAAATGAAAACACACCACTTAGAAGAGTATTTTCAACAAGCCTGTCAAATTTGAATGAATAAAAAAAATGCCAAGTACGTAAAATGAGGCTCCAACTTCATGAAAAATAGAGCCCACCTCCCAGCTGTAGGACGCTGTGGGTTTGTCCACTGAAAACCCGCCGTGCTCGACCTTCATCTGTTAATCCAATACATGCTTGTGTGAGCCACACACAATGTGAGCCACAGGTTGACCTGAATAATAATTCCACTGTGTTTAATAAAAAGTTGACTCTCCTTGAAGAGTCTCTCTTATGTGGACCCACACCCCGACGCAACACTAATTCAAGCAGTGACATATTAGACGATTTAGCGAGCTCGCTAGCTCATTAGTTTGTTAGTTCACTAGCTTCGGGGCTGGTGAATGTAAAAAACAGTTAACTTTCCCTGTTGTGTAGAGCCACCTACGCTTAACGAATTATACGGCCCAACCACTAGTAGCAGGCTCCTGTAGCCCTCCCAACATCACAAAAAGAGACGACCAATGTGATCTGTTAGTTACAAATCATAGATTCAGATGCTACGATCTTTGCAAAATCGTTGACCTTCTGAATGGATCTCAACCTTTCTATTCACCTTTATGTTTGAAATGTTAACTCATTTGATGGTTCCTGACTGACAAAGGTCAATGCATGATCTGGCAGGCTGGTCTGACAGTGTGCAGCTTGATGATGGAAAATAGTATTCCAATGAACCGTAGTGAGGATCAAGTCTGTCTCGATGCTGCTGTTTGAGAATGAATGTCAAGATAGTGTAGTGCACAGTACCCACACACCTCACAATTGTAGCCAGAAGATGGCAGCATCATGCCTTTTATGTTCATACTAACTAGCGCTTCCAACTCATCCAGGGACACAATTTTAGTCCAAATAATAATGCAAACATAGTACAGTGTAATGTTTGTTTCATATAATTAGTTGCCCCCCCCCCCCCCCCCAAAAAAAGCTAAATGCTATAGAAGCTATAAATAGTTAGGTTCCAATGAATGAAAAGACAAGGAAACCCCTGTATCATGAGCTCTCAGTCCTAATTATAGATAAGTGATTTGGGGACATTTTGGGCAGCATATCTGCCTTGGAGTGGATCGGTTATTGGTGTGAATTCGACTCAGACATTTCTTTGTGACGTTCGGATGTTCTCCCCTTGCTTGCATGGGATTTCCTTGGGTACTCTGGCTTCCACGTACTTTCCAAAAACATGCACGTTAGGTTCACTGAATGCTCTAAATGGCCCATAGGTGTGAGTGTGAACGCTTGTTTGACCAATTGTGTCCTGCAATCGGTTAGCGGCCAGGTCAGGGTGTAGCCCACCTCTTGCTCAAAGTCCGCTGGAATCGGCTCCAGCTCACCCTAATGAGGACAATCGCTATGACATTTTTTTTGATGGATCATCCCAAAGGAAAAGAAAAGGCAAATCTCAGTATCATTGTCATTATACGTGATGAAGGAAAAGCTTTGCAATCACTTCAATCTAACAGTTTAAGTAAATTTGTCATTTATGGCAGTAGGAACATGTTGATATGGCTAACTACACTACATCAAGAGCAGTCCACAACAGTATACTGCTCACACAAATCAGATTACAGCAATGTTTGAGTGTCTTTGGGCAGTTGGTGGCTGTGCAGGATGAGTTAGGACAGCACAGCTTTAATGTGACTGGATCAGAGCTCTGCCTCGCCTCATGAACTCCTCGACTAATGATGCTGCATTTGATTGGTGTCCCGTGCTCCATCAGCTGGGCCACCGGGCGGGGAACTCTTGGTGTGGAGTTATCTCACCTAGCCAGCTGGAGGACCACTCCAGAGATAGAAAATGATGAGGGACGACAGTGGACAGGGATAAGTGCTGAGCGATGCCACAAAAAAAAACAAAAACAAAAAAAAAACACATTAGTACTAGATTTTATCACCTAACAGAGAATCATGGCAATATATTGCTCATATCTGCTCATGTGGGAAAAAATATTCTTAAAATGTAATCACTTAAACGTCCTCTTTGCTCTTCTTATTTTCGAACACTATAACAAACAAGTTATAAATAAAAAATAAAGTGCGACGGAAAAATTACATACCTTCAGACTAGCAACTGACATCAATTTATAGATGTTATGGTATGTTTGGCATATTAGGAGCAATAACCTTAACTCACCTACATTTGTATTTGAAATGCAACTCAATACAGTATTTCAAGAACAAGTTTGTATTATGAGGTGATTATGATGTGGATTTAGGACTTTTTAGTTATATTGAGGCGGCACGGCGGCCGACAGGTTAGTGCGTCAGCCTCACAGTTCTGAGGACCGGGGTTCAATCCCCGGCCCCGCCTGTGTGGAGTTTGCATGTTCTCCCCATGCCTGCGTGGGTTTTCTCCGGGCACTCCGGTTTCCTCCCACATCCCAAAAACATGCATGAATTGGAGACTCTAAATTGCCCGTAGGTGTGAATGTGAATGTGAGTGCAAATGGTTGTTTGTTTGTATGTGCCCTGCGATTGGCTGGCGACCAGTTCAGGGTATACCCCGCCTCCTGCCCGATGATAGCTGGGATAGGCTCCAGCACGCCCGCGACCTTAGTGAGGAGAAGCGGCTCAGAAAATGGAAGGATGGATAGTTATATTGACACTTTTCAAAGTAACAATATTAGTAATGTTGTAATCATCATTTTACTTTAAAATGAAACATTCAAAATCATTTGAACCATGCACTGGTCGAGCATGTTTTTAATGCATTCATATTAGGGGTGCAACTAACGAATATTTTAATAATCAATTAATCTGGCAATTATTTTTTTTCAGTTTTTTTGATGAATCTGATTTAAAAATAAATTCACATTCATAGATTTACAGACATCAGAATCATCTTTATTTGCCAAGTATGTCAAAAACACACCAGGAATTTGTCTCGGATAGTTGGAGCCGCTGTAGTACGACAACAGACAGCCATTTGACAGAAAATACTTTTGAGACATAAAAACACAGTACAGAGAATCACTGAGCAATGAAAGGTTACCGGTAATGCCGATACATTTAAAAAAAAATATATATATTATTTTTGGACAATTGTGCAAATGATCTACAGTCCTCGAGCAATTTAGAGGAGTTTGAAATGACTAATAGAGCAATAGTCTGGTACAGTGACCATTGTGCAAATGGCGCAGAGACTTCAATAAATTCAAGCAGTTTTAAGTGACTGGTAGTGTGATAATCTGGAACAGTGTAAATTGTGCAAATGGTGCAGATACTTCTCAGGCACATGTGTGGACAGTATTGGTCAACAACACATATGCAAATAGTGCAGCGTGGCGAGACTACTACAGTGAGTGTATGAATAATGTATAATTGGCCCGACAGAGATGTGACAACAATCTCAAAACAAAATTGGCAGCATGTTACAATGGAATTGTAAGTTAACTATTTAAGAATTTAATGGCAAGAGGGAAGAAGCTGTTGGAATGTCTGCTAGATTTAGTTTGCATTGTTCGATAGTGTCTACCTCAGAAAGGAAGAGATGGTGACCAGGATGTGGAGGGTCCAAGAGGATTTTGCATGCTCTTGGCTGCATGCAGCATGCAAGTTCTCAAGGGTGGGTAGGGGTGTGCCGATAATTTTTTCAGCAGTTTCGATTGTCCGTTGCAGTCGGAGTTTGTCCTTTTAGTGGCAGCACCAAACCAGACTGCGATGGATGAACACAGGACTGATTCGATGACTGCTGTGTAGAACTGCCTCAACAGCTCCTGTGGCAGGCCATGCTTCCTCAGAAGCCGCAGAATGTACATCCTCTGCTGGGCCTTTTTGAGGATGGAGTTAATGTTGGTCTCCCACTTCAGGTCCTAAGAGACTACAATTCCCAGGAACTTGAAAGTCTCGACGGTTGACACAGAGCATTTGGAGAGTGTGAGGGGCAGCTTTGGCAAAGGATGCCTCCTGAAGTCCACGATCATCTCTACAGTCTTGAGCATATTCAGCTCCAGGTTATGTCGTCCGCACCACAGCTCCAGCCGCTCCACTTCCTGTTGATATGCAGACTCGTCACCATCTTTGATGAGGCCGATGACAGCTGTGTGTGTCGAGGTGCATTCATACAGTTGCAAGTTGGCACCTATACTGTGTTCGTCTCGAATCTGTCCATTTTTCCAGACTAGCAACTTGTGTGTTATTATTCTTGCTCTAGGAGTCACATTAGTGCAGCGTTTGCATTAAAACTCCTGTGATCTTTTGAGAGACCTTTAGAGGGTAGACTGTTTTTTTTTTTTTTTGTTCTATTTGTAGCAAAGATTCATTCAAACCAAATCGTCCTTGTTTTGCCCTTCAGCAGAGTAAGCATGGACAATATACAAATACAAAATTGTTCAGGTACTACATTTACTTTAAAGGTCCCATTAATCATTGTTTTCCACTGTTTTAAGCATAAAATAAGTCAGAATTAGTCTGTGGTTTAAGTTTGACATCTATGTGGTTTGCCGATTGTTTGCAATAACAGATGAAATACAAAAGGGAGAAAAAAGAGCAATCAGGTGTCGTTCTGAGCCACAGATACATTACTGTAATCAAGTACCTGCTCACTTAGTGGTTGGTACACACCCACTCAACTCAATTTTGCGTGACACGATGCCGCGAAAACCAATCTGTGTCGAGAGACAGTACTGTCACACATATAATCTTGTAGTTGTTGTGCAGAACAATGGAAAACAAAATGAATTTCGCTGTATGTGGGTACCTGGAGCTATTTGATAACGCCTGCTACCAAAAACGGGACCGATGATAGACGCTGAGATATAGCATACTACCAATCAGAATTTTCCATGTTTAAATTAAAGAGTACACAGATCCTGTCAGAGAAAAGCTTATTTACATCCATCCATCCATCCATTTTCTTAACCGCTTATCTTCACTAGGGTCGTGGGTATGCTTTCACTTATCTCAGCTGACTTCGGGCGGGAGGCAGGGTACACCCTGAACTAGCCGCCAGCCAACCGCAGCCTTATTTACATATCAAAAATGAATGAAAAATCAAGCTGGCTAATCTGCCAGGCATTTCAGACCAACTAAAATAACTTAAAAAAGGGCATCCTGGGCATTTCAAACCCAAATTATCTTGCAAACCCGGTAAAGGAATATACAGTGGGTACGGAAAGTATTCAGACCCCCTTAAATTTTTCACTCTTTCTTATGTTGCAGCCATTTGCTAAAGTCATTTAAGTTAATTTTTTCCTCATTAATGACCACACAGCACCCCATACTGATAGAAAAAAATTGAATTGTTGAAATTTTTGCAGATTTATTAAAAAAGAAAAACTGAACTATCACACAGCCATAAGTATTCAGACCCTTTGCTATGACACTCATATATTTCACTCGGATGCTGTCCATTTCTTCTGATCATCCTTGGGATGGTTCTACACCTTCATTGGAGTTCAGCTGTGTTTGATTATACTGCTTGAATTTGATTAGGAAAGCCACACTCCTGTTTATATAAGACCTTACAGCTCACAGTGCATGTCAGAGCAAATGAGAATCATGAGGTCAAAGGAACTGTCTGAAGAGCTGAGAGACAGAATTGTGGTAAGGCACAGATCTGGCAAAGGTTACAAAAATATGTCTGCTGCACTTAAGGTTCCTAAGAGCACAGTGGCCTCCATAATCCTTAAATGGAAGACATTTGGGATGACCAGAACCCTTCCTATAGATGGCCGTCCAGCCAAACAGAGCAATCGAGGGAGAATAGCCTTGGTGAGAGAGGTAAAGAAGAACCCAAAGATCACTGTGGCTGAGCTCCAGAGATGCAGTCGGGAGATGGGAGAAAGTTCTAGGAAGTCAACCATCACTGCAGCCCTTCACCAGTCAGGACTTTATGGCAGATTGGCCCGACGGAAGCCTCTCCTCAGTGCAAGACACATGAAAGCCCGCATGAAGTTTGCAAAAAAAAAACCTGAAGGACTCCAAGATGGAGAAAATAAGATTCCCTGGTCTCATGGGACCAAAATAAAACTTTTTGGCCTTAATTCTAAGCGGTATGTGTGGAGAAAACCAGGCACGAGTCATCACCTATCCAATACAGTCCCAGCATGGTGGTGGCAGCATCATGCTGTGGGGGTGTTCTTCAGCTGCAGGGACATGACAACTGGTTGCAATCGAAGGAAAGATGAATGTGGCCAGGGATACCCTGGACAAAAACCTGCTCAGGACCTCAGACTGGGCTGAAGTTTCACCTTCCAACAAGACAATGACCCTAAGCACTGAGCTAAAATAACGAAGGAATGGCTTCAGATCAACTCTCTGGCTGTACTTGAATGGCCCAGCCAGAGCCCTGACTTAAACCCAACTGAGCATCTCTAGAGAGACCTGAAAATGGCTGTCCACCAACGTTGACCATCCAACCTGACAGAACTTGAGAGGATGTGCAAGGAGGAATGGCAGAGGATCCCCAAATCCAAGTGTGAAACACTTGTTGCATCATTCCCAAAAAGACTCTTGGCTGTATTAGCTCATAAGGATGCTTCTATTAAATACTGAGCAAAGGGTCTGAATACTTATGGCTGTGTGATATTTCAGTGTTTATTTTTTAATAAATCTGCAAAAAAACTTCAACAATTCCGTTTTTTTCTGTCTATATGGGGTGCGGCGGCACGGTGGGCGACTTGTTAACACATCTGCCTCCCAGTTCTGAGGACTAGGGTTCAAATCCCGGCCCTACCTGTGTGGAGTTTGCATGTTCTCCCCGTGCCTGCATGGGTTTTCTCCAGGCACTCCGGTTTCCTCCCACATCACAACCCAAAAACATGCATTAATTTAAGACTCTAAATTGCCCGTAGATGTGAATGTGAGTGCGAATGGTGGTTTGTTTCTATGTGCCCTGCGATTGGCTGGCGACCAGTTCAGGGTGTACCCCGCCTTTCACCCGAAGATAGCTGGGATAGGCTCCAGCACCCCCGCGACCCTAGTGAGGATAAGCGGAACGGAAGATGAATGAATGAATGAATATGGAGTGCTGTGTGTACATTGAGTAAAAAAAATAACTTAAATGATTTTAGAAAATGGCTGCAATATAACAAAGAGTGACAAATTTAAGTGGGTCTAAATACTTTCCGTACCCACTGTATATAAGTAAAAATGGAGCCACGGTGGACGACTGATTAGCACATCTGCCTCACAGTTCTGAGGACCCAGGTTCAAATCTGGCCTCGCCTGTGTGGAGTTTGCATGTTCTCCCCGTGCCTGCATGGGTTTTCTCCGCGTACTCCAGTTTCCTCCCACATTCCAAAAACATGCATGGTAGGTTAATTGAAAACTCTAAATTTCCCCTAGGTGTGAATGTGAATGCGAATGGTTATTTGTTTACATGTGCCCTGCGATTGGCTGGCGACCAGTTCAGGGTGTACCCCGCCTCTCGCCCATAGTCAGCTGGGATAGGCTCCACCACGCCCACGACCCCTGTGAGGATAAGCGGTACGGAAAATGGATGAATATCTATATCTCTATCTATATCTTTATCTCTACATATCCATCATATATATATATATATATATATATATATATATATATATATGATGGATATATAACATATATACCTGTTCGCACTGGTGCATTTCATTTGCACACAGAAAGTATATAAAAAACACACAGACACACTATATATAAATAGAAATCAAAATAGGTGACGCATGGGACCCGTACATCTTTTTTTGGGCCTATTTTCTAGGGAAAATAGAAAATTACAGAGCACTGAAAATGGATAGAATGGTAATTTTGACATTTTTAAGGCTTTTAAAACCCAGTCAACATCGCTTTGCATACAGAAAATGTGAAATGCATCAAAAAAGCAGCTAATCAGTCTCTACTGAAATAGAGCTTTATGGCCATATCTGAGGAGAGCCAGGCCTCCAGAAGCCTGATGCAACCTTTCTGCAGACTTTCTCACTGAGGGAAAATGAGAGGTCCTAACATTGGCCAGAAACCACAAAATTCAAAATCGATGGCCCAGGCTGTCAAAGTGGCCAAAAATCGCACTGACAATACTCTTTAAAAGCAATTATGGAACAAATCAGGCCCCCCTACGTCCGATTCATCCATTCCCTACCACCCCTCCAGCTGACTGCCAACGAGTCCATTAAGAGCTTAATCTCTAATTTGGCACTCTCTCTCACAGATAGGGATAGATGAAAAATTTTATTTCTGGGAGTAGCCACACTCGATCATTCATGTAGTGTCAGTAATGGCTGTGAATGGGCCAGGAGACAGTCATGTACCTTGCTCCTATTCAGCTGCAGTGAGCAAATATTCATCACTTTCTTTACTAACTTTTTTGGAGGTTCCAAAATATATGTAAGAAAATAAATCATAAATGATTAATGATTAACTTTGTGGTTTTTTAACACAGTGAGGAGAGCGCTGTGGTCAACAGCACACTCTCAATTAGAGACTCAAGTTTTATGTGGGGTTTGTGGTTGGACAAAAAAGTTATGTATCATTTAAAACACTCACTGCATGAATGTTTTATGGAAAATATGCCTTAAGTTTGCTTATTTCTCAGTCTACCCCTACTCGGGTTTTTGTTATTAATATTTTTTGGGATGATGTTGAATCTACTGGATGACATCATACAAGAGTATTGTTTGTATATTTAACTTGAATACAGTATAATTTGCTCACAAAAAAGGTGGCCTAATCTTCATTTTTAAAAATAAATACATTATGTATTAATGGTGGCCTAATCTTCATTTTTAAAAATAAATACATTATGTATTAATGTAGGATATTATGTAAATTCATATGGGTCAATCTTTGCTAGAGCTTGCATTTCATTATCGAAAGAACACATTTCTTAATGTTCTAACCCTGCTATGTCACTGTACTTATGCCATACTAGAGGTTTCTGTTTAGCTGGGTAAGTAGGTTAGATATAAGATAATGGTGAGAAAAATAATAGTTATATTTAAAGAATTAAATCCATCTCAACATCTTTCATGTAGGAAATGGAGATGGCAAATCCCATTTAAAGGAACCCTTAACACCAACTCTAAATCTTGGAAACACATTTTGAAAGTATAATTGGTTTAGTCAGGATAAATCGTATGAGCATACCGTCCTTGCGTTTCTTAGCCTTTAAAATAAGAGATCAATAAAGAGGTTGACGTGAGGTGCCAAGGTCAGCATTTAGTTGGGCTCCTAAAGTGGGAGAGGCTACCAGACTTCAACAGTGAAGACAAAGTGTCAGAGAGCCAGACATGGGGCTATGCATGTGCGTATGCGCACGCATGCATGCACACGCACGCACACAAACACAACATACGTACTGTGTGTGTGTCTGTGTGTTGCTCTGATTCAGTTCAACAGGAACTGTGGACCACTGACTGTAATGTGATGTACTCATTCCCTTCAAAATTCAGTCCCTGTGTTTTGTGTGCGTGTATGTGTGTGAACATGCGTGTGTGTGCTCATGTATCTTGTAACTTTTAAAAAATATATATTTATTTATTTTTAAATGAATTTGAATAGGTGGAACGGTGGACGACTGGTTAGCACATCTGCCTCACAGTTCTGGGTTCAAATCCCGAAGAGCTTGTGTAGAGGTTTCATGTTCTCCCGTGCCTGCGTGGGTTTTCTCCGGGTACTCTGGTTTCCTCCCACTTCCCAAAAACATGCATGGTAGGTTAATTGAAGAATCTAAATTGTCCGTAGGTGTGAATGTGTGTGCGAATGGTTGTTTGTCTATATGTGGCCTGCGATTGACTTGTGACCAATTCAGGGTGTATGTACCCTGCCTCTCGCCCAGAGTCAGCTGGGATAGGCTCCAGCACGGCTGCGACCCTAATGAGGATAAGCATTATGAAGAATGGATGGATGGATGAATTGGTATTTCTTTCATATACAATAAGAGACCTAAGGGGTCAGATCTATATTATTTAAATATGTATATAATTTTGAACAGTATCAGTTTATGGACAAAAATTTAATTGTTTGAATTTAGACAATATTTTAGATCATAATGAAAATGAAAGAATCTGTTCAAGAGTTAAATTGTCACTATTGTAAGACGTTTATTCGCTTTATGTGCAAAGTCACGTGACCAAACCCGGAAAACAGGTTAGCGGACTTCCCGTGTATACTGCGATGACAAGCATAACTACGGGCTGTTAAATACATACAGTATATCGTGTGTGTGTGTGTGTGTGTGTGTGTGTGTGTGTGTATATATATATATATATATATATATATATATATATCCATCCATCCATCCATTTTCTGAGCCGCTTCTCCTCACTAGGGTCGCGGGCGTGCTGGAGCCTATCCCAGCTGTCATCGGGCAGGAGGCGGGGTACACCCTGAACTGGTTGCCAGCCAATCGCAGGGCACGTAGAAACAAACAACCATTCGCACTCACAGTCATGCCTACGGGCAATTTAGAGTCTCCAATTAATGCATGTTTTTGGGATGTGGGAGGAAACTGGAGTGCCCGGAGAAAACCCACGCAGGCACGCGGAGAACATGCAAACTCCACACAGGCGGGGACGGGGATTGAACCCCGGAACTCAGAACTGTGAGGCTGACGCTCTTACCAGTCGTCCACCGTGTGTGTGTGTGTGTGTGTGTGTCTGTCTGTGTGTGTGTGTGTACACACACACACACACACACATACATACATGTATGTGTATGTATATATATATATATATATATATATATATATATATATATATATATATATATATACATACCTTCTGTGGCTTTATTTTTTTTTTGTGGCTTTATTTTCTGGGACATTTTGGGCTAATTACCAATAATATGACCTCAGCATTCCACTGTGTGCTTATCATGCATCTTCCTACGAGAGGCAAGAGACCAATATCAGTTTTGTTGTTCCAGGTGCAAGGATATGAGCACACATCTGTTCAGGAACCTTCTGAAATGGGGAGATTAATGTGCTCCCCTTTGCATGCTTTGAAATAACACACATCCAGCACTCTGTGTTTGTGTGTATTTACTGTATGCGTGTATGTGTGTGTGGTTCAAGGGGTGCAGCATACACATGATGTGCTGAAAAGTTATCTGCACAAAGCCACCTGTTTATATGAAGGGAGTCAAGAAATGCTCTATGAATTCCAATAAGTCTCACCCTCCTTGTACACACTCTTACTGTTCTGTGCCATAATCTAAATCCCTCATTTGAAAAGCTGTGTGTGTCTGTAAAAGAGACGGGTGGAATGTGTCAGTGAGGGAGATTAAAACAGACGCTTTTTAGTGGTTTTCATGGTGATGTGCCAAGTGGAGGTTTAGTGATAGTGACTTTTTGTATCAACAGTGGATCGATCACAGGTTTAATTAGTGAGAGACCCTCTTATTGGAACACCTAGAAGTAAAAGAGGGTGGTATCCAGTCAGTTAGTTATGCCAAACTTTAAATAGTTAAACATTCACCTCGTGTGCAGCACCCATTTTCAGCAAGGAAACAAAACTTTTAAAACAGGAAACGTGTTCCGAATTAAAACTGCTAATCCTGAGGATTAATACAATTGAGTTTGCTGGATTCTGGCAACAGCCTGTTTCCCAGGATTTACCCATTAGGAACCTGCTGCTGTCACAGTCCGCTTGCTCGACAGGAAATTGCCTGGTTTTAGAGGGCTCGCCTGAAAGCAGAAAGACGACTTCCACGCTCAACGCATGTACAAAACTCTTACAAGACGACGTCAGGAAGGGAGATTGTGCACTTGTCTTTTAGCTTCATGAGTCGAATTACCTAGCTCAGTGTGTGTGTGTGTGTTTTATATACTTTCTGTGTGTCCAAATGAAATGCACTAGTGCGAGCAGGTAGATCAGTGGACCCTGACAGTCAGATTTCATGCACCAAAGATTGCACCGGATGATTGGCCCTGGGCTTCTATCAGGAAGCTTTCACAACCAAGACCATTTTGAAGCACCAATTGTGAGTCACTTAGTGGCCAATGATTGCCACTGTTACTTCCAACAAAGCTTCAAAGATTCACTTCAGTGGTCAGAAGGCTGATGTTCTGATTAGGATTTAGTAGTGTTTTTTTTGTATGAGAAGAACTAAGAGGCAAATAAACACATTGTCATGGTTTTACTGCTTTCATAATTGCAATTTTGTTCTTACTTTGAAGTAAATGCTGTGTATAACTTTTACTGCCACCCACCCACCTATCCTTTTGTGTATTAAAACAAAAACATAAAAACAAAACCTAATGGATAAGCGAGTGACAAAGCCAACAACTGGCCAAACTGATAGCTTGAGCCTGCGTACTTTAAAGACCCACTGAAGTCATTTTTATCTTTTGTTTCTAAATATATGTAAATATGTTTGAAAGTCAGTGCTGAAAACGTGCAAAGACTGTGAACAATATAGTACTGACTCTTTTTCACCATCTCAGTTGTCTCGACAAAAAAGAAAAATCAATACTTAGTGGAAAATGTCACATTAAATGGAAAATAAGAATATAATAATCTTTTGAACAATAAAATAACCCTGGGTTGTACTGGCTCAATGCCTGCCCCAATGTAAACTGAACATGAGTCCTGCAATTTTTGTGGGTTTACATGGTGAAAGTGGAGGGAACGGATTGGGGTCATTATGAATCTGGGGGGGGACATGTCCCTCCTGTCCTGTCCTGTACCATCTATGCCCATGCCTTTGTCCCACTGCTGACCACATTTTCAAACTCAAAAGTAGGCTTTGTTTCAAAATTGCATTTGTTTTGACTTATACCATCTTTTTTTAGTGTGTGTCTATTGCACCACTGTGCTAGAAATTGCGTAAAAAAGAAAACAAATAAATATTGGAAAATAATGTGTATCACAGCATAAAATACAACATGCAATTGTTTCCCCTTCAGAGATTGATAAATTTAAGGAATTAAAGCATTATTTGTCTGTGTTTCATGGGAAATATGCCTTTGGCTGATTTTATGTGTGAGTGGTAGTGCTTCAGTAAACAGCTACGCTCACTGTGCTACAACGTTGCCAAATACAAACTAAATTGCCTTCCACCGTCTGCCTTGTTTGATTTTGTGATTTAATCAATAAACCACACACTGGAACTGTGGTAAATTAAGCATAAATGTGAGCCGTATATCCCGCAAACCACATATCCAAATGTATTGTGAGGCACGGACATCGAAGTCCTCCATGGCCTCCCTCTCAAGTAAACAAGTGGGCGAGGGATGGACAGACGTCGCTTCCTGTTGCATCCACTGCTTTCTCTTTCCCAAACGGTCTGATACAACATGCCATGTTCTCATGTGCTTTCACACTTGCTCTTTGCTCATTTCTTCACACATAAACCCTCAACGCCGCATATGTAGGCCAGGACATGCTGTTATCAACCGTCTTTGTTTCCTCCATGATTCACATTTTGCTTCGCCACTAGAAATTACCCATCTCCTAATTCTATCACAGGGATACCTCTTGTGACCCCATTTTCGTTTATCCTCTTCCTCTGCTCAACACTATCTCCCGTGCCTTTGGGAAGGAAAAGTACTAATTAGTATGCTGGTGCACGAGCCTGTTGTGTTGCCATATCTAGTTAAACAGCTATTTTCACCTTTTTCTGCAGAGCTGTGCCTCAGCCTCTGATGTGCATGGGTGTGTGGCTTAAAAAACACAGCGGTACATCCTGTTCTTGTCACAGTTAAAGGTATAATGACAGATGCTCTTACTATGCGGTCTAGCATTGAGTCACGCCATCTATCTGTCTGTCTTCTGACAAGTGCGTGGGGTTGTCATTATATAAGAATCCTCACACTGATTCCGGCTGTATGTGTGCTGTACCAAGCGAGGGAGTGTTACCATGACGATGGCTTTAGAAACCAACATTACTTCAAACAATGCATTTACGTATATTTACAAACCCCAATTCCAATGAAGTCGGGACGTTGTGTAAAACAAATAAAAACTGAACCATTTTAATTAACATAGTACAGCACCATATTATGTGATAAATGTTGCCCACTCGACATCCATTGCAGCTGGTCATCCTGGAAGGGATATCCCACCCATCTGCTGTTCCTTTTCAAGGGTTCTTTTTTACCCAAATGGGGTTTGGAGTTTTTCCTCGCCTGATTGGGAGGTTTGATGCCTGTAACACGTTCCAAAATAGTTGGGACAAGGGCCTGTTTACCACTGTGTAACATCACCTTTCCTTTTAACAACATAAGGGACTGTTTGCTCACACAGTTGTTCACAAAGTAGTGAACCTCATCTCATCCTAGTTTGTGAACAACTGAGCCTTTCCCTTGATGCGCCTGTTATACCCAATCTGACACTCACCTGTTTCCAGTTAACCTGTTCACCTGTGGAGTGTGTCCCAACTTTTTGGGAACATGTTGCAGGCATCAAATTCAAAATGAGAGAATATTTGCAAAAAAAAACAAAAAAAAACCCAATGTTGATCAGTTTGAACATAAAATATCCTGTCTTGTAGTGTATTCAACAGAATATACGGTGGGTTGAAAATTATTTTCAAATCATTGTATTGTTTTTATTTACATTTTACACGACGTCCCAACTTCATTTTAACTGGGGTTTGTATGTCCTCGTTTCGCTTGTTCTATTTTTGCATGCCGCGTCTACACTTGATGTGGTTTTCAGTCAAAAAGTATCAGAAATATGGACACATTTGGAAGATAAGCAGAAGGCCATTTCATGATTAGATGGAGAATCGGTTATGAATTTGTTTCTGGAAAGATTGAAGATGAGAGATGTGTGGAGGCAATCGAGGTTAATTAGAAGCACTTTTGGATCCAAATGTTTCCAAATCATCCAGTGATAATAGCCCAACTCTTCCCCTCTCTATGTTAAATATGTTAGTTTGCCAGCGCTTTGAGCACCTTTTTTCCAAAACTATGATTAAGATGTTTTGGGCTTGCAACTTGCACTTGCCTTTGAGTGTGACCTACTTTTGACCTGACCTCCTACTGATCTCACTAGTGATGTTTTCTTCAACCAATGCTGCTGGTGGTGAGACGTTTGACTCACGACATGGATCATCTTTGTTTGCCCTTACAGGTCTGCTTTTGCAGTTCCGTTTCTACTATGCCGACTTAACTGAAACTAGTTTATTGCGTCTCGGAGGAGTGCCTCAACAATCTCTCATGCAACCTTTACCTGTATTTTGTTGTGATGACATCTTATCAGACATCCATCCATCCATTTTCTGAGCCGCTTATCCTCACAAGGGTCACCTCACAAGGGAGTCCTGGAGCCCATCCCAGCCATCAACGGGCAGGAGGCGGGGTACACCCTGTACTGGTTGCCAGCCAATCACAGGGCACACATAAACAAACAACCATTAAAACTCACATTCACACCTACGGGCAATTTAGAGTGTTCAATTAACCTACCATGCATGTTTTTTTGGGATGTGGGAGGAAACCAGAGTGCCCGGAGAAAACCCACGCAGCCACGGGGAGAACATACAAACTCCATACAGGCGGGGCCGGGGATTGAACCCTGGTCCTCAGAACTGTGAGGCTGACGCTCTAACCAATCGTTCACCGTGCCGCATTTTCATTTAAGGTAAAACAGAACTGTAACATCTCTGAAAATAATCGTTCGGAGACTTATTCTGGACGTGTCGTATCCTCATCTAAGAAATTCTGTTCTCGATGGATTCAAGCCTTACTTTAAAACAGAAAGGTTTATCATACAGAAATGAAGGATTTTCCTGAGAAGGTGACATCTGGGATGGTGTCACACTCTAATACGCTCTACTGGTAAAATGAAGAACGATGATGTGCCACTCACTGAAGGCTGGTAGCTCCACTGGCAGGAAAGGTGATGATAATCGCTTTGAGTAATTTGCTGCACAGAGTTTGAAGAGTAGTTGGGGTCACATAGGAGTAGTGTAAAGTCATCAGATTCACATGATTGCATGCACAAATTAACCTGAAAGCACGAGGATAAATGTCAAGATTATTCTTATTCTGTATGAGGAGATGCCCATATGAATGATTTATTCAGCCCATGTGACCACTTTTCAGTGCAAAGATTAGTTTTGTTGCTCTTGCATCATACAGGGATTGCACTTAAGAGAGAAATTTTACTCCTTGCGGCTGTGTCCTCATCTAAACAATAAACAGGTTCTGTCTTCAATATCAAGTTTGGACTAAAGTTGTTTTTCCGAAGTCTGGTAAAAAACAAACAAACAAAAAAAAAACATTTAACTCTCGATGCATCGAAAAAAAACAGATGGATCTTTTATCTTTGTCGACCTTTAGTTTTTAACATAGAGGCCTTTTTTAGTACGCAGAACATGCAGATTTGGTTGTGCTGAAAGACAACACTATGACTTGTCCCAGAGAACCACTTCAAAACACAAAATAGACTACTTGTAAACAGATACTTTTTCAAACTCTATGGAATTTGTAAAGAGACAAATAGCAACCTGTAACATACACGTGACAGAAACCATATTGTAAGTAGTCAAATGAAATCCATCCATTTTCTACACAGCTTGTCCTCTTTTGTGGAACCACTGACTGAGACGAAATGAAACAAGAGGTGATCTTGGGCATAGGTTCTTGGCTCATGCAGGAACATATAATTGTGATAAAAGTCATAGTAAAGAGAATGAATGCAGGATAAGAATAGAAATAAAACTTTAGAAATAGAGTAGGAAGACTGTCTTCTTTTTTTCCTAACATCCCAACAATGAAATTGTAATTAAGAGGTTGAAGTTGTACTAATATGAGAATGCGGTAATTGAATGAGTCACTATAATAAAGTCTTACTGTAGTAATTTTACTATTTTCATGTGAAGAAAAAAAATAGCAGTCCTAGTTAAGGGAAAAATAAATGAAGGCACTATCATTTACCCGTTCAACTGTTGACTATTCTCATTAAAGATTCCACCCCCCAAAAAACTTTTATATATTAATATTGCATCTGTTTAATGATATTTTATTTTGTCGCCGTAGTATCGCTGTGTAATTTACAGTGCATTAAAAAGGTATTGGCCCCCTTATCAAATTCTTAGTTTTTTTGCATATTCCCCACTTTAATGTTCAAGATCATCAAGCAAATGAAAATATCAGACAAAGCCAAAGCAAGCGAACATTAAATGCAGTTTTTAAATGGGGATTTTATTTATTACTAAAAAATAAAAAATAAATAAAAATGCAATGCTACCTGGCCCTGTGTGAAAAGTTAGCGGCCACTAAACCTCTAAGCTGGTTGGGCCACCCTCAACAGCAAGGCCTGAAATCAAGTGTTTTCTATAACTGGCAATAGTCTTTTACATCTCTAGAGATATTTTGGCTCATTCTTCCTTGCAGAATTTTTTAATTCAGCAACAATGGAGACTTGTCGCACCTGAATGGTCTTTTTAAGGTTATGCCACAGCATTTCAATCGGATTCAAGACTGGACTTTGACTTTGCCACTCCAAAATCTTCATTTAGTTTTTTTCAAGCCATTCATAAGTTGACTTGCTGATGTGTTTTGGATTGTTATCCTGCTGCAGAACCCACATGTGCTTCAGCTTTAGGTCACACACTGATGCCCAACCATTCTCGTTCAGGATTTTCTAGTTAAGAGCAGAATTCATGGTTCTATCAATCACAGCAAATTGTCCAGGTCCTGAAGGAACAAGCCTTCCCCATACCATCACACTACCACCACGTTTGAATGTTGGTATGTTCTTTTTCTGAAATGCTGTTTTACACTTATGCCAGATGTTACGAAGCACACACTTCCCAAAAAGTTCAACTTTCATCTCATCAGTCCATAGAATATTCTCCCAAAAGTCTTAGTAATCATTCAGATGATTTAGTTTCTTTATTTTATTTTTTTAATTCCAAAAGTAAGCCTTTATTATGAGTATCTTTTTTTTTTGGTCAGCATTGGTTTTCACCATGGAACTCTTTGCCAAGTCTCTTCCTTATTGCTGACTCATGAACACTGACCTTAACTGAGGGAATGTAGGCCTGCAGTGCTCTCCTGGGTTCCTTTGTGACCTTCTGGATGAGTCGTCGCTGTGCTATTGGGGTAATTTTTGTGTCCTGAGAAGATTCACCACTGTTCCACGTTTTCTCCATTTGAGGATAATGGGTCTCACCGTGGAATCCTAAAGCTTATTTTTTTTTTTTTAACCCTTTCCAGACTGACAGATGTCAATTAATTTATTTCTCGTCTGTTGTTGAATTTCTCTGGATTGTGGCATTTTGTGGCAACGTTTTGAGATCTTTTGGTCAATTTTATTTTGTCAAACCAGTTCCATTTAAGGGATTAATTGAGAGAACAGATCTGGAGGTAATCAGGATTGGGTGTTGTCAGTAAAAATGAACCCAAAAATGCATTATTCTTTTACACAGGGCCAGGTGGGTTTTGCATTTGCAGCTTGCATTGAAATTAAGTGGACAAGGGGTAGGGCTAGTTACTGTACGTTTTTTACTACTTCCTACTATTTTAAACTGTGCTTAACAATGACATCCAGTGATGTTATTTTCTTTTCTTCGAAGGTTTCTTTTACTTTCTATTTCAAATATCTTGTGTTACGTTCCATGGTCAGCGGCTCTTCCAGTTCCTTCCCTCAGGTAGGCGCTACCGATCAATGCAAACTAGAACTAGCAGACATTCCAACAGCTTCTTCCCTCTTGCAATCAACTTCTTAAACAGCTAACCTACAATTCCATTGCAACATGCTGACATTTTTTTTGTCTGAGTTTGTTGTCACATTTCTGTCGGGGCAATTCTATATTAATCGTGCACTCACTGGAGTAGTCTCGCCACGCTGCACTATTTGCATATCTGTTGTTGACCAATACTGGCCACTCATGCCAGAGTAGCATCTGCCCCATTTGCACGCTGACTGAGGAGTATATGCAACATTTGCACAATCAACATTGTCCCAGAATATCGCACTACTCGTCAATTTAAACTGCATACACTCCTTGAAGTTTCGGCGCCCTTTGCACAATGGTCATTGCACCGGACTCTTGCGATATTAGTCATTCGAACTGCTAGAGGACTCTGCATCTTTTTTCACAATTGTCAAAAAATAAATAAATAATTTGTACTGACATTAACAGATAACTAGCAACCCTTTATTGCTCAATGACTGTTTTTGACAATGTCTTTATGTCTCAAACTCTGTCTGTTGTCGTACTCGAGCGGCTCCAACTACCGGAGACAAGTTCCTTGTGTGTTTTTTTGGACATACTTGGCAAATAAAGATGATACTGATTCTGATTCTGAACAATAAACAAACAAATAAACAAACCCAGAGTGATGAACAGGAGAGTTGTAATTGGACTGTAATAGAATAGAAGAAGAAGCGCTGGGAGAGAACAGGGTGTGTGTGGGTGCGTGTGAGGTCTTACAGTGCTCAAACTGTCATTCAAGCTTTAGAGGTTTATCTTTGGGAGGAAGGGCAGTGGGCTTAACTGACTTTGCTGTGGGGACCGCAGTTATCTGTGTGCACACTCGCTGAGCCTGTGACAGCAGGTATCCACTAGGGGGGAGAGATATGACACCATGTCATTATGTGTACAACATAAAATATTAAAATATTCCCTGCAATAAGCTCTTGTTTTTATATGCACTGTTTTGTTGCAAACGCAACACACACACATACACACAGATAGCTGGTTGCTGTAAGTGTAGATAGAATTGAGTGGGCTACATATGCTCACCATGGCCAGTTATCTCCTCCCTGTCAATGCACCATACGATGACTCCCAGAGAGGCTTGAAATTACAATCATGCTCATGTGAAGTGACAATATTTTCAACCAGTGCATCCGTCAGCTCCACACTCCTTTTTTTGCTGACATACGTTACAAGCACATAGCAACACGCACACAAACATAAACACACACACACACACTTTGAGCTCGAATGTTTACAGCTGCATGGGTAAATCATTTTGACAGCTGAACACAGATTATGAGTCCCCAAACTGTCTGCCCAGAGACAGAAAGGTGACATAAATGAAATGTAATATCTAGACAACGCGGTGGAAGGGATGGCACAAGTTACAGTTGTACACAAAATAGCTAATAGAAATTTGTCTGGATGTTTGTTGGATCGATCATCAATCAGTCAGTGATTATAGGTTGGACTTGAGTGTGAATGGTTGCCTGTCTCAGTGGCTGTTTTCGTGTGAGACAATTCTGTTATTTTTTTGCTCCCAAGTGGCACAATCCAAATATGGATGGATGGAATGTAATCAAATATCCTCACATCTCAATCAGGCGTCTTTCAAAGAAAGAAAGAAAGAAAAAAACAGATACAGTATGAATTAGATATCTGCCTATGCAACTGAAGTGAAAATAGATTGATAAATTGTAACACAACATTAATTAAAAAGAAAATTCACTAAATCTAAGCTACGGCAAAACCACAGCATTACATATGGTCTCGATATGGTACATTAGAGTTGCAGAGACTGTTAAATAAGGACAATAATTGTAGATGGCGGTCAGTGGAGTAATGTCGAGGTTACCTTTATTTAAACCTATGTGGGATCAAGTCGCTCAAGGCCATCTAAACAGGATGTAACACAATGTATTATTCAATTATCATTATTTATATAGGTGTTGGTGTGGTGTTGTCGCTGCCTGATGTTGGTGTGACTGAATATTTTGTTGTTGTGGTTTATGTACATTTTGGGCAAGTGTGGATGTGTGCTGTTTTTTGTGTTTAGTAAATGTAAACGCTTATGTCACTTGAAACTTACTAAATCTGAATTGGACGCATAGATCTGAGGTGTACATTAAGCCCAGCCTTAATCGGAATGTGTTCCTCTTTACTGCTTGATGTATAATGCACGGTATCCTAAAAATAAAATTATTGCGGGAAAGATCTTTCGTAGATATTCAAAGTTTCTCACGGTGCTATTTACTGAACTTTCTACAGTCTTGTATGGTACAGTAAATGAGCGCACATCAGTTTTCCATGATGAGCTGCTGTTTTAAGGATCTGAGACATAGAAACCATGTCTGGTTGTAGAGTTACTTTTACAATAACAAACACATGATTAAAATCAGTTGATTTGGCTTTAATCATTAAATGCTTCAGTGCCTCTGTACATTCAGAGGCGAAGATAGTGTTACTTTGTATCACCTTAATCTTGGATACATTTAAGCATTTTGCTGAAGAAACACACTGATAAAGCTGCCTCATCTTTTTCAGAAAGATTAACACAGCTAAGGTCAAATGCTGCCGGTGTGATGTTTTGCCTGAGGAATTCCATTCCTGGAATTGACTCTTGTCAAGCCAAAGCAGTGTTCACAGTGAAGGAAGAGTATGTTTACACATATATAACACATAACATGCTATTACACCCATATTCAATTTTATATTGATGCATTATTCACTGAAATGATAAAGAAAAGGTTAAGAAAGTCACAATATTAACAAGTGAAAATAAAATAAAAACATGAGCCGATCTGGAACTGTATTTGACCCTTAAAAAAATTTGTAATGTACTTGTAATATTGACTACCTTGTGAATATTTATCTCAGGTTTCATGAAGTAAAGGGTCAAGCATAATCCACATGCAATGTAATAAAGTCTGTGATTATTTGTTAAATTACTTTTAGACACTACGACGAACCAACCTATTTACATTTACTTTAAAAATAATGTTGTAATTTGTCGATAAATTGAAGTTTCCCTGCATATGTTTGCATGGAAGAATAATACTTAAAAAAAAAAAAAAGAATTAGTTCTGTATCTCATCAGCGCTGACACAGGGTGAGTATTGGCGTACACCATGGACAGATGACGAGTCAATGCAGAGCCCATGACATGGACCACACGAATCCTATTGTCCAGAATAACATGTTTGGCAAACTACCCTGTCACAAGTAGTATGTAGAGCAGGGGTGTCAAACTCATTTTTGTCTCGCATTGTAGTTATGATTTCCCTCAGAGGGCCGTTAGAACAGTGAACTGTTTAATCACCAGATCATATTATTACCATTACACAACAAATTGAGTTTTGAAATCAGAAGACAAAGATAATAGTTTGTTCAAGTATTGTTTAAGTTACTGTAGAAGAAGGGTTTGGTAACAGAAAAATGCAATATCTCAACATTATTGTTTATTATTACGACAATTTGGAATTTGCATACAGATTTTAGCAAAAATCACAGAAGTTGACGAGCATGATTTGCTTTCGCGGGCCACATAAAATGGTGTGGCGGGCTGCATCTGGCCCCTGGGCCTTGAGTTTGACACCTATGATGTACAGTATCATGCATGTTGATGAGGGCAGGGCTACTTGCAGAGAAGGTTGCAGTGTGGACCAGCGAGATGCTAACCTTTTCTCATTTGGATGAGACCCACCATAGTCTTCTGACAATCAATACACTTGTTGATGAGCTCTTTCTCTGCGAAAAAGTTGCTAATAACATACATGCCAACTAACAAATGCAACCAGTGGAATGTGTGTTTTTTTTTTTCTCATTGTGCCTCAAAGAAGCTTGAAATGATTTTTAGGCAGGAAGATGTCATGACCCTCTACCAGAAATCAGCATCACCTGTACCCCACACCTGTCTTCAAGCTGCTCTGATTACAACCTGCATTTAAACCCTGTCAAGCCCAGCAAGCCATTGCTTGAGAATTGACAATTGTCTGTGACTCACCGGCTGACTTTCGTACTTCCAGGTTTTTTGTGGTATGACAGTAACTTTCCCACGATCCACTACTGTACTTACCCGATTGTGTTCTTTCCCGTCTCCAGCGTTCATCCTGTGCCTGCCTTGACTCTCTACCTGCTCCAACCTCGCCGCCAAGCCACTCCAACTGCTCCTGTTCCCATTCCATGGTTGCTCCTTGCCCTGCCAGTCCTCATCTCGTCTTGGATATCCTTTCCCCGTGTCAACTTGCAATAAACCATTCTTAATCTACTCCCTCCGCCTCAATCTGCTCTTGGGTCCAATCAGACTCAGATTGTGACAGGAGACTTGCCAATGTTCTATGTTCTTAATGAAATGATCAATTCTAGAGCAGAGTTGTCACTATGAGAAAGGAAGCTTGACATTCCTTTCCCACTTACAGATTCAGAGTCTGTCTTTTGCTCAAGGTACAATCTTATTCAAACCTTATCCAAGGAAAATGTTTGCATCTTTACCAAAGCCCTGCGGGTAGTTATGTTTCCAACCTCTAAAATTCAGGTATTAATGGTGCAAAATTATAACGATACATTTAAGGGTGACATCCTGGTGACAAGCCGTTATAGTTTTGTCATCTGTCACATGAGGGTGGATTTCCATTCTCCACACCAACAAGGACAACAAGTAAAGCAGTTCTTACCTCCAGAAAGCAATCCAAGCAAATAGTTTGGAATTTTAACATCACTAGTTAATAGTTAACAGTCTTAATCGTCTTTATACACTGAATAAAAATATAAACTCAGTGCTTTTGTTTTTGCTCCCTTTTCATGAGCTAAACTCTAAGATCTAAAAAAATTTTCTAAGACACACAAAAAAAGGCATATTTCTCTCAAACATTGTTCACAAATCTGTCAAAATATTTGTCAGTGAGCATTCTGCACAGGCGTGCCTTTGTCTACTCACAATAAAAGGTAATAAAATGTGCTGTTCTGACAGCCTGACATAGTTGTGATTCCTAAAGATCCATTTTTAATAAACCAGGCTTACTCAAATGTGCTGTCTTGTAAACAAGGCAACAGTGCTACAGTAATAGTGACGTCATGGTCTGCAGCTAATGACATTTGCTCCCAGTATGGCGCTGCCCATAGGGTGATTAATTAATCCATTTATTTATTATTCCACAATCGCAATATTAATCACAGTTCATTGTTCTGACAAGTGCTGGGACATACAACATAATCTTGCTAAAAACAAACAATGGGTTTAGTTCCTCTTTAAAGATACATCCTGTTTTGTCAGCCAATGCTTGTTACAGACAAACTTCATATTCACAGTAAAATATTTTGCAATATTTGCCCTTTTTATTGTGGAAAGCCTAAGGTACCCCCGTGCAATAATCATGCTCTCCAATCTTATATCCCACACCTGTTAGGTGGATGGGTTTTAACAGAAACAAACTCAACAACACAGATTTAGACAGATTTGTGAACAATATTTCAGAGAAATAGGATTTTTGTGTATGTAGAAAAAGTCTTAGATCCTTGAGCTTATCATAAAAAATGGGAGAAAAACAAGTGTTGCGTTTATATTTTGTTCACTCTATTTTAGACGCTGACAGACTACAGACGGCATGTATCAAACTATATGTAGGCACTGAATATTTTTTTTTCCTATTTCCTAAGTTCAATCTGTTCTACCATCTGCTGTCGGTTCTTCCTCCTGTCAATTTTCAGACCTCTTCACCCAAGCCCCTAACATTTCATCAGCTGAGCTTTCCCTTCTGTTATAAGTGACTATCAGCTTTTTAACAAGACACAGAAGGCCACTGAGGCAGGCATGGTAAACGTTCTCTGCCCCTCCATTTCCCCCACTTGAGCGCAGTGGTGATGGAGTCTCATGTCTGGAAGCTTTATTTCCCCTGTGGGCACTCTAGCATATTGTAGGGCATTTGTAGTGCTTAGATAGCTGAGCAAGTGAACAGATCTCAGCCTAAGCCATGCACAGAGCGCCTCGGTTTGTAAGCCTACAGCCAGCATAGAGATGGAGGACTTGCTATGGATGATCAGTTTTGTGCCACACTGTATGAGCTTTGTGCTACCGAGCTAGGAAGGCTGCAAGGCAACCGGTCGCAACTGTCATTAACAATAAATAGGATGCACAGCTCTGTTTTGAGCTATCTACATTTCCTGAAAATGAATTAAAAATGCTTTCCTATGATGCATAGATCGTGGAAATCGGGTAACATTTGGTGACGATATGTCCGTTTAAAGATCGGAAGCGGCGTTTCAGCGTTAGCCTAGCAACAAGGATGTTTTGTTTACACCACGAGGGACTGTATTACAGCCTCGTTGGTTCATACGTGTAATGACGTACTGTACATTTGAATTAAATCCGTGACTGCAGAGAACCTCAAGCTTTCTGTTAATACAGTACATGATGTGGTTTTCCTAGTTTTGTGCATGGCAGCAGCCGCTTAGTGTCGTTGATTTCTCGTCGTCTGACTTTTGTCATGGAAATTTTGAAAAAAATCAGTCTTTATTCAGAATCAGAATCAGAATCAGAATCATCTTTATTTGCCAAGTATGTCCAAAACACACAAGGAATTTGTCTGCGCTAGTTGGAGCCGCTCTAGTACAACAGACAGTCAATTTACAGAACACTTTGGAGACATAAAGACATTGACAAAAAACAATTGTGCAAAAAGATGCAGAGTCCTCTCGCACTTAGAGCAGTTCGAATGACTAATATTGCAATAGTCCGGTGCAATGACCATTGTGCAAAGGGCGCTGAGACTTCAAGGAGTGTATGCGGTTTAAAGGGACAAGTAGTGCGATCATCTGGGACAAGGTTGGTTGTGCAAATGTTACAGATACTCCTCAATCAGTGTGCAAATAGGGCAGATGCTACTCTGGCATGAGTGGCCAGTACATGCAAATAGTGCAGCATGGCGAGACAACCACAGTGAGTGCACAAGTAATACATAATTGGCCCCACAGAAATGTGACAACGAACTCTAGTCAGAAAAATTGCCATCTTATTGTAATGGAATTATAGGTTAGGTGTTTAAGAAGTTGATCGCAAGAGGGAAGAAGCTGTTGGAATGTCTACTAGTTCTAGTTTGCATTGATCGGTAGCGCCTACCTGAGGGAAGGAGCTGGAAGAGCTGGTGACCGGGGCGCGGAGGGTCCGAGAGGATTTGCTTTTCACTCTCAATAAAAGTATTTTTTTTCAAGGCATTAAGGAAAGAAATTCTCATCAATTCCAACTAGGAAGTGACCATTACTTATTTTTTTGGTGTTTAAGTCACATCTGAAAATGTGTCTTTTTCACATAGTCAATACTTTATAGGCTCTAGCTCAAAACATGGCCATGTGATCAGTTTCATGCTGGAGGGTCACAAATCTCTTCCATACTGCTTATACTCACTCGGGTAGTGGGCGTGTTGGAGCCTATCCCAGCTGACTCTGGGCGAGAGGCGGGGTACACCTTGAACTGGGGAGGGTCACAATATTCTCCACACAATTTGAACTGATAAGTTACAGAATGTGCTTTTGACTCGAGTGCTACTTTACTGTTTAGCATGCCTGTGATCTAAAACCATGTTTCCACCAAGCATTGCAGTTCAGTTTGGTTTACAATGGTTAAACTCTGTGAGTCATAATCAGGTTTGTATTCCTACCACATTGTAAAAGCTGAATGGCGATAGCTGTTTTGGTAAGGTATCCATAAAGAGTTTTACATTAACGCCCGCCAACCTGCCAAATAAGCACCCCCCCCAGGAAAAATCTCTATCAGAAAAAGGTTCTATCAGAATTAAAATAGGTACTTATATTTTTTTAATTACTTAATATTTAATTAATAATCAACGTCATCGTTTGTTTTTTGAAGCTTTGTTTTTCTCTCAAACTACCTCAGTAGCCTCCCGCTGATGCTGCTTTTGTCTGCCTTCCGTGATGATGCACATGCGCATTAGCGGTAATCCGCTTACCGCCGTTAACAACGGAGCACAAAAATGTGAGTATTTAACCAAAAATACTAACGAGGAATGCGATGCAAATACTGCGAGAGAGAAGTGACCTATAATTGGCAACACGACAGTGATAGGAGCATCTAAAAAGCAAGTCTTGTTGTGGCTAATTCAATTACTGACGAACAGGGACAGTCATCTCGGTCAGCCACAGTATGTGGTATTAGTGAACGTACTTGCTTGAAGTTACAAACGTTAACATTAGTTTAAGGGTAACGATAACAATTTCATTAGCCTTCTTAGCACACAGGTTATTTTTCTGAAATGAGGCGTTACTTTTACGCTAGATGTAATGGGACACACACTTTCCAAAACGTACAACTTTTGACTCATTAAGACTCATATATATATATATATATATATATATATATATATATATATATATATATATATATATATATATATATATATATATATATACTCATATATATGAAAAACATTTAGATTTAAGATTTAGATATATATTCAACATTTTAATTATATATTTACTTAGATTTGATATTTAGGTGTAGCATTTAATATTTGGATTTAACTATTAAGTTGACAAATGTTGTTCTAAATGTGCAGAAAAGTGACTCGAAAATTCACACCAGTATTTTAAACACGTTTGAAGCTAAATGAAACAAAATGTTGCTCTTATTTTTGGCGTGAGCACAACCATAGCTGAAACGTGTGAAATGTCTGACATTTTGTAACCCTCTACACATACCGTGCCAAACTGAACTACAACCTACTGCTTGCTAGAAACAGGGTTTATTAATACTGTATTTTCCAGCATGCATCCAAAATAATATTGTTTGCAATTCAAACAAGACAACTGTAGTGTTTTGTTTAATCAAACAAGCAATACACTATACAAACCATATACTTAGTCGCTTCCAAATATTTGTTGAATCAGTTATTAGTGAGATGACAGGGACGATGAACAAAAGGCAAGGATCTTTACTGATAGCTTTTGGTAAATCAGAGAAGATACATTGAGCTTATCCTTCATGTTTTGGAGCCGTAAATTGATATGAGCTAAGGGAAATCTACAAAAGGACTGCAAGAAAACAGTGCTTGCATTTAGTATTTCCAGAAAAACTGAGTGAAAGTACATTGGTGTGACATGGATGTCCCAGAGTACCTCTGAAGAACAACAACTGCAGCCACTGCACGGAAGCAGTGGGACAAAAAAAACACGACATATGAACGAGGATCATTTTGTAAAGTAGAAATAAGCCTTGTCAGAAGGCTATTGTGTGACACTAGTGTTTAGTTGAGCTATGTGACATTTTTCTGGCACCATTGTTTTCCTGAAAGGACAGAAAAGCCAAATATGACGCAGGATATGCTGGGTAGCATCAACCTCAAGATATCGTTCTGCCTGATTGGGTTACGTCTGTCACGTAGGTGTTTTTGCTTCTACTCTGCCTCAAATGACTATTGATTTTTGTGCATTTTTTTCTGTGCATGCAGACCTATGCAAGCATGCTTAGATATTTGTATTGGCATGCTATTCCCTTCGCAGTGATGCAGAGGATAGTGTGGTTTGTGTCTGAGAGGCACCTGTTCGGTGAGGCTGTTAGCTTCCGCCTGTCCTCTGTGATTTCAGCAGCACTCATTACATGGCCCGGAGCTGCCTCCACACTGATTTAGGGAACAATCTAAATGGAGGATAACGAGCCACACTGTTTTCTCTGTTAACAGACATCACACAGTGGCTCACTAAATGCAGAGCTACTGTGCTGCAATCTCCAACAATACAGCCAAGGGGGGATAGGATGGAAAATGTCTGGTTTGTGTTTCAGACACAGGTGTCAAGTCACAAAGTCCAAATGCTTATGTAGAAATTTTGGGTATGCATACTTTAATAGTCTGTTTATTTTCAGCCTGCTTTTTGCTTCAACTCCTTACATTTTCATTTTCGTAAATTTCGACTTTAACGGTGAAATCCAACTTACGCGGAAAATCGTGTTACGTTGCCAGCGTAGGAACGGAACTTGTTCGTAAATGGAGGACTTCCTGTACGCCTTACACTATAAAAAAACCTTTGTTCTATTTTATTTTGTATTGTCATTGTTCAAAAACGCATACAAAAAAGATCTACCAAGATAAATCCCGCCAGGAACGATTGTGGTTGGACGAAAAAAAATATACCATTCCGACACCCTATTGGTTTGTATGCAATCCACCTGCACATGACACAAATCAAGTAACAGATCAAAAGCAAATCGTCACACCAATACATACAGTACAGAGCGGGTGTATAGCTTTAGCCCAGAAAGTGTCTTAGCAAGGGAACTCAAACCAAAAGTCCCAGCAGCGAGGAGGTTGATAGCCAGAAAGCCTAGCCAACCCTTGAACATCCCCGCATTGCCGTACCTTGAAGACGTTTTGAGAATGGTTGGATGCCAAAGCAACTCTCCTTTCAAATGCACAGCTTTCAAAAACACGCCCTCTAATTTGAAAATGCATACTGAGGTAAGATGAAAGTTTATCAAGGTGGTGTGACTTATTTCACCACTTATTTCAAGGTGGTGTGACTTATTTACACCACTTATTTCAGTAAATTTGTAGTTCATTTCATTTTTGGTATGCAAAAAACTATTTGCCATAAGAGATTACACATTCACTATCAGAAGCTGTCTAAAAACGAACAAATTCACACTCACAATCTCCTTTCGGGTTCATCAAAATTCAAGTTTACAGTTCAGAAGCAGACTAGGACAATAATTCAAAAAGTAGGTTCCAGAACAAACACAATGTAAACTTAATCTGTGGTTAAAACTTCCCAGTTGATACGGGGCATTGCCCCTTAGAAGACATTATCTACACGTAATATGGAACTGTCTGCAGTGGAAATTGAAAAATAATTCACTCTAACCCTCAATGGCCTTCGAGAAAGGTGTGTAAACCATTTGAAAAGCCCAAGGACACAAGATTATTCCACTTCTCCACAGACCTGCAGTCTGAAACCACACAGCCTTCTTATTCAGTTCTTTCTTGATGGTGCAATGATTTAGTCTGTTTTCCACAAGCTGGGTATGTAAGGCTTGCTCTTTTTTCCCTCTAATACCTCATGAAAACTCACATGAACAAATCCCTGAGAAGATACGGTTGCTCCTCCACTGCTCCTCCTGTAGTCTGTGCACTCATACGCAGGACAAACACTCTTCATAAAGGACATTCGTTTAATTATCCCCCCACCCCACACACAATTTAAAACAGATCCCAGTTGTTTTAATAACATCTCTGTAACATATTTTTGTAAAAATACCCCAACGATTAAGAATTAGAGGGCATTTTACACATCCTATTTCTTCCTATGTCTCACTGAAATGAGCCTGTCTAATGCAAGGAAGCGACTGTATACCCTGCACCATATACATCTTAATGTCCTGGAAAATAATTTAAAAAAAATCTAAATGTACCTGTAATCTGATTACCAATTTTTTTTCTGTAACTTTACCAGATTAAAGATGTTTTTTCCCCCCCATTTAAATCCTGATTATGTAACACCGGTATATGTATTCCGTTACTCCCAAAGCCTGCCCATTGTACACAGCAACAAGGATTACCTCTTGTAACCCTTGTACTACTTGGCCAGCAAGTGCTGTAAATGTTCCCTCCGTCTGTAATTGGCCTTTACTCTCTTGCATTGGGTTCTGGGTTGGGAATGAAAAGGGAGTCAATCTTGGCCACTGAATTTCTTTATTGCTTCTCAGCCACATCAAATTTGTGTATCAGGTAACAATAATAAGTGGTGTGCAACCGTTCGATAATTTCTGGCCTTCCTTCACCATATCAAAGCGAGTACATGTGTGTGTGTGTGTGTGTGTGTGTGTGTATATATATATATATATATATATATATATATATATATATATATATATATATATATATATATATATATATATATATTTAACTGTGTATTTAATATATTTTATATATTAAATATATTTAACTGTGAAGTCACTGAAGTCATGATAAATCAAGAGGAGGAAATGTGTTAACAAAGACAAAATATGACACTAAATAAAACAAGCTAATGCTTGCAAATGTTAGTTACAAAATTAGATAGATAGATAGATCGATAGATCGATCTGTTGATCGATCTTTGTTTATCCTGTGTGGAATATATATAAAAATTGCTCCATGCAAAAAAAAAAAAAAAGGGTTTGAACCTGTGTGATATACAGTCAACACTGAATAGTTGTTCTACAGTTAATTATTATAAACTGTTGGAGAAGTACAGCAATAACAGAGGGACTTCTTATTGTGAGGCAGTGTACCATTCACTATGAGGCTGGTATGCATTATTATTTAATGGGCAACATTGCCAATTGAAGTACAACGTGAAGTACAACATAAAGAGATCTCAGTGGCAGACATGAACTGCAGTTTCGTGTGCAGAGTAAAGAGTCAATTAATTGATCCATTTGCTTGAGTTGTACAGGTGTACTGATAATAATAATACATTTGGTTACTAATGCACTTTACATAAAAAAATCTCAGAGTGATAACAACATTTTAAAAACAATATTAAAAGCATTCAGAAATCACAACATATAGGTGCACAAGTTAAAGGCAGACACAATCTAGAAAAGCAAGGTTAAGAATGAGCATTTTTAAAAGAAAAGAAAGTCCCATTTTGGACATCTTTCCCCGATGGTGCAAGGAGAGTTTAGTCTTTGCCCAGTGGAGGGAGTAGGTGTTCATGGACCACTGATGTAACTGCATTATGTTATAATGCATGAGTACATGATCTTTAAAATATACTTACTGATAACCTTTTTTCAACCTGCAATGTTTATTCACTACGGTATCGTACACTTGACGTTCATTGGCAATGCACTCAAAAATAATTAAAACTTAATTATTCTAGTGCTATTTCTAAAGGTTTGTTTTCCATTTACCAACAAACAAGCTGAATCAAAAAGCATTTTACAGCTTTTCTAGCTAGCTGTTACACAAAATAATTCTGCCAGCTGTCACTTGTAGGAATAGAAGTTGTATTGTTTTTGAAATTTCTTTTCATACAAAATAAGTGTCTTTTCTTATTTATTTTTTATTTTATTTTTCTCTCTGCGCCCTTCTTTTTCTTTTCTGTCACTCCTCTTTAAAACCTCATTCTATCCATCTTAAATTTTCTATAAATATTCATCATAACTACAATGGGAGTATAAAAAACTCAATTTGCACAGTTCAATTGTTCCGGCATATAAGCGATACAGATATTCCTTTCTGCTTGACCTACCAGCCCAACAGGACAGGTTTAAAAAATGTTTTAAAAATGATAGATCGACACTAGATCCTAATTTTGATGTACTGTCTCCTCCAAAAGTATTGGAATGGCAAGGTCAAATCCTTTGAATACTGAAGACATTTGGCTTTCAGATCAAAAGATGAATATGAGACAAAAGTCCAGAATTCCAACTTTTATTTCATGGTATTTAAATCACATTTACATCGAGATGTGTTAAACAACTCAAGACAGAGCAACTTTTGTTTGAAGGCACGCACTTTTTAATTGAGCAAATGTATTGGAACAGACATGGTTAAATTAACTTATAGTGAATAACATTTAATATTAGGTGGCATAAGCCTTACCTCCAATAACTGCATCAAGCCTGCGACTCATTGACTTCACCAGACTGTTGCATTCTTCATTTGAAATGCTTTTTCAGGCCTTTACTGCAGCCTCTTTCGGTTCTTGTTTGTTTCTTGGAGTTTCTCTCTTTAGTCTCCTCTTCAGGAGGTAAAATGCATGCTCTAATCGGTTAAGGTCCGGTGATTGACTTGGCCAGTCTAAGACCTTTCACCTTTTCCCCCTGATGAAGTCCTTTGTTGTGTTGGCAGTGTGTTTTGGATCATTGTCTTGTTAAATGATGAAGCTTCTCCCGATTAGTTTGGATGCATTTTTCTGTAAATTGCCAGACAAAATGGTTTGCCAACCTCCACAGGGCAGGGGTGAAGGTATCACAATCCACTGTTCGAAGAAGTCTTCGAGAGAGGAAATATACAGGCCATTCCACAAGATGCAAACCATTCATCAGCAAAAAGAATTGGAAGGCCAGATTGGATTTTGCAAAGAAGGAATCCTGAACTTTTGTCTCATAATCATCTTTTTATCTGAAACCCAAATGTATTCAGTATACAACAAAAACAAAGTAATTGACCTTGCCGTTCCAATGCTTTTGGAGGGGACTGTTTGTCAGAGCTGTGATACTTTACTCAGTACATGTCCATCCAAGTGTCCTCGAACTACACCAAAGGAGACCAGTTGAAAAGAATTGAAATGTGAAGTGGAAGCATCTTTAAGCTCACTTCAGCAGTAAAGGCATTTTAAGAGGTAGGATACAGAGGTCACTTCTGCTTTTTATGTTTTAAGTCAAACTAACTAAACCGGTGAATTAGCATAAGATGTTAGAGGCGAGGAACATACTTTTCTCTGATCACTGGCTGACAGGCGGGAACCAGTCTACGCCAGAGCTGCTCAACTCTCATCACTCTTGCTGAGGCATGACAGACACATAAAGCACTTTGAACAGACAGTTACTTAAATATAACACACTTTTGTCTCTCTCATTTAGATTAAGATGAATGCTCGCAAGTTAGTAGAATTATTTGGATAAAGAAAAATAAGAGGATTATTCCATGTGAGTTGTTGAATAAAAATGGGAAATAATTGGCTTCTTAAATCATTACTGGAAAGACAGACCATCAGAACCAAACAGGGGGAGTACCTAACAATAGATTTCACTAATGATAATTACTGATTATATGATTATGGACCACGAATGGTCCTATAATAGTCTTAGTCAAAACAGTGCAATTAAATGGTATCTAATCAAACACATTATCAAATTCGATTAATTAGATTATGTTCAATTTAGTAGGTAGAAAATTATGTGTCACTAATCTCAAAAGCAGTTCTGGGATGCTTGTCGTAGTCCAAATGAAATTGGATGGCTAAATTAGCCTTTACACTTTGAATAATGCTATTCCATTAAATGCAATGTATTAAAACAATACAATTATAAAATGTGAATTTAAAAGTGGAGAAAAACAGATAGACTTGCAGCTTAACGTTTTTGCTGCCACAAACAATTTCGTTGATAATCGACTAGTCACTGATTATTTTTGCAATTAGACAACTAATTGTAAACTGCAGTTTATTGCTTGTTGCATTGTTTAAAGTGATACAGAAAATGGACATTTTTACTGGCTGCATGTATTACATCTGTTTCAGAAGATAGTAACCTTCTGGGTCACGGAACACGACCAATTAAATACTCAAATAAAATTCAGTCCTGCGGATCGATTTTTCATTTTGATAGAATAGAATTATAACTCACTATACCGACTGATATAATTTCCCATTGCCCTTTACTATGTAGAAGCAGTAATTAAATGCTTACTTATATTGCATATCACTTATAAAATCGGTTTGCAAAAGGTTATCAAAATAATCTTATTATGTTTCACGTTTTTTCTGATCTCACAGTGCAGATTTTTAGTGGTGCAGTGTCAATACACTAACAATTACCAGAAAATGCATTAGACCAATGATTTGTTTTTGTGGAAAAATAAACAAGTACCATAATCATTTTCAGTGATGCCGGTAACACGTTACAAAGTAATGCGTTACTCCAAAATTCTACCATTTTGAGTAACGAGCAAAGTAACGTGTTACATTTCCCGGGAAAGTAGTCAGATTACAGTAACTTCTTCAATAGTTACTTTTGAGTCATCTATATTTCTCGCCAAGATCAAATTAATGGCTGGTGACTTGTACAAAGAGCAGTCTAGCAGTTAAAAAATATTATACCGATCACGCAGACTGGTCGTTATTCAGTAAACACAACGAAGCGATTGGGAGGTGATGATTTATTTTACAAAATGCACATGACGGTACAGTACCATAAAAGTGCAAAGAAATGCACGATTTCACTGTTGCCACGCTATGTTTGTTATTTTCCTTAGTAAAAAGTGTATTTGATTGTTGTTACTTTTTTATTTACACATTAAGACGATAGTTTTACTAGCGTGTTAAGCGCAAAATGCATTGTGGGTTAATTATTTACACTGAAGTGCGTGGTAATAAATTGTCATACAATAAGGACTGACTCACCAAAGGACTGACAATACTTATATTAAATAATATTTACAATAAAAAGTGAGAACTTTCAACTTCATTGTAGTCCGGACTGTGCTGGTTTAACGCGCTGCACGTCTGACGTCACGTAAGTAAGTGCTTCTCCCCCCGTCAACCACCCACAGCTTTCTAGTTAAACGGTTGCTTTTCTCGCTCTTCGTATCAAAATTACGATTGTGGGAGCAATGGTGTTTGTGTGCGTGCGGGTGCGTTTGTTTGTGTGTGTGCGCCCAATATACACGTATGCACAAACGCACGCACACTCACACAGTTGTTGCCTTCATGGACCACAATCGGCATCTATATAGCCATCTATCTATCTATCTATCTATCTATCTATCTATCTATCTATCTATCTATCTATCTATCTATCTATCTATCTATCTATCTATCTATCTATCTATCTATCTATCTATCTATCTATCTATCTATCTATCTATCTATCTATCTATCTATCTATCTATCTATCTATCTATCTATCTATCTATCTATCTATCTATCTATCTATCTATCTATCTATCTATCTATCTATCTATCTATCTATCTATCTATCTATCTATCTATCTATCTATCTATCTATCTATCTATCTATCTATCTATCTATCTATCTATCTATCTATCTATCTATCTATCTATCTATCTATCTATCTATCTATCTATCTATCTATCTATCTATCTATCTATCTATCTATCTATCTATCTATCTATCTATCTATCTATCTATCTATCTATCTATCTATCTATCTATCTATCTATCTATCTATCTATCTATCTATCTATCTATCTATCTATCTATCTATCTATCTATCTATCTATCTATCTATCTATCTATCTATCTATCTATCTATCTATCTATCTATCTATCTATCTATCTATCTATCTATCTATCTATCTATCTATCTATCTATCTATCTATCTATCTATCTATCTATCTATCTATCTATCTATCTATCTATCTATCTATCTATCTATCTATCTATCTATCTATCTATCTATCTATCTATCTATCAGTTAAGAGTCTTTAGGGAAGTGTACTGAGAATAGTGTGCTTGTTTATGTACTTACTGTATTTGGCAAGTCAAGTCTGCACTAAGTTACTGATTTAATATGGCTTCAACTACACTAATATTTAAGTTACTGGTTCTTGTTGATGACATCATTCTGTAACTTGTGTGGCATACATTACCCAGTCTTGGGGTCGGTTAAGCTAATGTTTTTTTTTTTTTTTGTACTGTGGATAAGCTGAAAGTAACCACAAATGTACTTCCCCGACCCCAACTTAGTTACTTTCGAAATCAAGTAATCAGTAAAGTAACAAAGTTACTTTTAAGATCAACTAATCAGTAAAGTAACAAAGTTACTTTTTCAAGGTAACTGTGGCAACACTGATCATTTCACATATTGACGTCAAATGCGGCGCAGTGCTGACTTTGTAGAATATAAGTTCACAGAACAATCACCGATCTCGGTCTCTCAAAAACTGTATGAAAGTGTCACACGGTAAATTAGTTTCCGCCTTACGAAACCAGAATTCATTTTCCACCCTAAAACGAAGACATGAAAGAGGTTAGCCAATTACTTGTTCACACCTGAGAGGAGATGGTGATCAGAGAGAACAGAGTGAAGTGTAGAGTGAGAACAAAAACAAGCAGGAAAAGGGACTAATCATAAAATAAGACAAAAGGCACGCCTTGTAGGACTGCAGACTGCTTCTTTGTCTTCTCTTGCCATAAATCCCCTAATAATAACTGCACTGAATTTCAACTTACGAGCAAAAATAAATAAAAAACGGAATACAGCTTAGGCATCAAAGAGTGAAAAACCCCTCTGCGGTAGGTTGAGCCCTGCATGGCATCCGTTTCTCTCTCGGTATTATGTCAGATTTTATAAATGAGGGGACATTTTGTTGGCAAGATTACCCCGGCTTCGCGGAGGGCAATGTTCATTAACTCCTGTTGACATCTCACAGAGTGATCATGATCCCACAGAGTTGCAGAGAACGGAGCATATGAGCCACAACAGAGATTATTTGCCGCTCAATGGTACTGAGAAAGAAGCATCCTTGCTTCCTGTCATGAAATGCCAAAGGTTAATTTAAGGAAGAATGCCACCAAAAAGGCCATTTAAGTGCTACAAAAGATTAGACCATAGGCATGGACCTTGGCTGCAAGCATAATCTTTATTTTTTTATTTTTTTATCATTATCATTTCTTTTGAGGATTTAGTGTTTACGTACCACAATTGTATTCAGGAAGAGCTTCTGACCTCCTTGTTTGACATAGGTGGGATTTAAAGACTCACATTTGTGAGGCGGATTAGGAAAACGCACATTCATACATCAGCAGCACAACAGCACAAATCCCCCTTTACACGCAACAAGCAAAAAACATGAACATCAACACACTGTATTTCCAACATTTTAGTTTTTTTTTTTAAAGAGTGTGTGCAGTAACTGACATGCTAACAACATTTTTAATTAAATTTAAAATCCTCCTACTTACAAGACAAAGACAACATAATACAAACAAATTATAGAACATTGTATTTGTTTTTATGTAAAGCAGTATGTCAGCAGGCTTCTTCCTACTTCAAAGTGGATGACATGAGACAAGGGATTTGTATCAATTGTGACTGAACGGTAAGGCAACAATGGTTTTAACTTGAATTGCAAATAAACATAATATACAGTAAATATCCATGAATAAATATCCATCCATGCATTTTCCATACCGCCTATCCTCACCAGGGTTGCGGGCCAGTAAATATATACAATGAGATTTCTTTTTAAAAGATGGGAAGCACAATTTATGATTTTTAAACAGATTAGCAAGGTACTTTCGATTCTGGTGAGCCAGGACCGGTTACATTATTCCATGAAGTCTTTAGAACAAATGCTGGGACGGGTAGATTTAGCTCCAGATCTTCTATTGGCAGGAGTTACCATTTTTCCAAGGTGTGAAAGAACCAAGGCCTGTGGAGAAAATGTATTGTTGTTCTATTCCGTTGCTAAATACGGGCACAGAGCCAATAGAATCAAAGACCGTATAGAGGGACAGAGGTTCTTTTGTCTTGCACAAACCTGCTGCTATCTGCCTAAGAACCCAGTTGATTTCACATGCCATTTATTTCAAGCATGAAAAAGGAATAAATTCATATGAATTTGAAATAATTTCTGTAACATATGACAAAGTTGACAAGGGCAACATTTAGCATTAATCTTGGGATTGTTGGTAGTCAGAGTGCAATGTGACAAACTTCTTATTTGCTCACAATCCTTGCTTCAAATTGCTGCCACACTATAGTAGAACAATAAGGGAGGCAAAACAAAATGTTAAATGTAAGTCATGTTGATTAATTAAGAGAGAAGAACAAGGTACAACACATTGTGTACGTGGTATGGGAAATGTATACAACATGCCCTGTGAAGAAACCGCAAAACCTCCCTAGTGCATTCAACCAGGAGCTCCAGAAGATTTCTCCACTAGAACATTTAAATGAATGAGAGAATATCCCTGTCCTAACACCACTGAAATGCTTGACATTTTATGGGCAGACTGTAAAAGCCTCTGGTGGATGATACCATACTTCGGGTTTTACCGAGTTAATCAATTGAAAGGAAACCCCTTGCTATAGACGAAATGGCTCCCTCTTTCTTTGAAAACCTACACACATAGCGGACCTTTCCCGAGATTACGGAACTCAAATAGCAGAGATCTTGGCCTTTTGACCGTGCTGAATGCCGTCCTCAAACAAAGCAGGGATGTTCCTTATGAATTATGCACCCAACTTTGGAATGCTATAGCCATGCACCTCAAACAGGCAAACTCACTGGAGAGTTTGAGACAAGAGGCTTTTTCCTCATCAATTAACTGTAAACTTGCATTTCTCACCATGAATCTATATTATTAACATTTAGTACATTTTCATCAGGGCACTGGTAGTGTATATGCTGCTGCCTTCTCTGCAAACAGCGTGGGTTAAAATTCCCGGTCAGTGCCAATACCCTGCCACTGGCAGTGTGTGTGTGTGCCCTTCCCAAAATGTAAATGGAAGGGCACACACACACACACTGATACACAAAATGCACTAAAAGTATTATTATTATTTTTTAAAAAATGATTAAATGATCCACAAAGAAGAGCATGGTCTTTGCTCGTCACCAAAACACTTCAAGCCTACTTATTAGTTATTACTGTAATGAAAAACATGTTGCTTTCGCATGGACACCACAACTAATGATAGCATCAACCATTCTAGTACGAGCAAGGCTAATTTGGTCTGTGCCGCTACTGATTTCATAAGCGAAAGCAGATTTACAACTGGATTTCCCAACTTTAGCGGTGTATTCCCCTCAAAGGGCCTGCGCAGTGCGATTGAACAGCTGGCCAAACTCCTGTAATGACGGGAGTGTGTGTCTGTATTTGCCTAGCACAGATGAAGGCACAGACAGTGAAGAGAAGCACATTGCCTTGTTATTAGTGTTTGTTTTGGCATTGGAATTCTCAGTCAGTAGCAGTTTGAGAGCGCTTTACCAAAACCTAAAGGATTTAAGAGGAACATAGATGTCTGTTGTTTAAGTTCATGTATACACTATGTCCATTCATCCATCCATTTTCTACATGGCTTATCCTCATTAGGGTCATGGGTCTATCCCAACTGTCTTCAAATAACCTAACATGCATGTTTTTGGAATGTGGGATGAAGCTGGACTACCAAGAAAAACAACAAACAAACATGCAAGCATGAAAGAACATGCATGCAAACTCCACACCCAGGGATTCAAACTCAGAACTGCATAACTTAGAGGCAGACGTGCTAAACACTGGACTCCACTGTGCTGTCCGGATATTTCGAGACCAAAACACATTTGAATCCAAAAACATAGCTTAACTTGTCTAATATTTGTATTTTTTTCTGAAAATGCAATTAATTCATTACAAGCCTCTAATTAATTGGGTTAATTATTTTAATCAAGTCCCAACACTACTTTTCATACATTATATTTTTATTTGTTACGTACATATTGATATTGTGTGTGTTTCTTTGACCAATTATTGTAGTACACCACTAGTGTTACAGTATATACTGTGATTAAACCACGAGAGAGATAGCAATCAAACTCAAGTTCTAACGTACAGTATGCTTTCATTTTATGCCAGTCGTCTCAGAAGTTTTTGAATCATAGAGACTGTATTCCCATCCCTGAACAAATGCTCAGAATTCTAATTTCTAATTTAAATTGCCAATTAAAAAAAAGCCACTTTCTGTAGTTGACTGAGTCAAAGGTGAGTGTTTGAGGAAATTCATGAACATCATCAAAATAGAACTTATTTTAATTTATTAACTGTGGTACAAGCACATCTACCTCAGTATTAGTACATTTGACGAAAATATTTTTTATATTTAAAATATAACTCCAAACTTCTTTTTAAATAAACCTTCATAAACCATCATTCACATGATGTAGTAGTTTCAAACGTACACTAACTACACTGATGTGCTTATTGGAATGATGTGTAAAATAGGGCGAGAGAAGTAAAAAGTCTCAAACGGCATACTTCTTTCTTATTCCCATGATCATGCACAAACACATTGATACTGATACTACCTCCAAAGATGGAATACTGGGAGAATTAGGTCCCACATTATGTTTGCACCTGTTTACATGGAACAACCGCCTGAAAAAAATAAAATAAAGTACAATCATAAAACACCATATTATTACTGGTTGTCTGGCGATGCAAAGTAGCCAAAAGCGATACATTGTATCAGTACAATTAAAATGACTACCATCAGAAGGGTTTTGTTGAGAGAATAACAAATGGGTAAACTGTGAAATGGTTACCTTGGCAACCAGAGTCTGCAATGTCTGGGAGCTATCAACTGTCGAATGTGATGAGTGACTTGCTTTATGTATACACATCTTTGAGGTCACTCTGTAATGGGCTTCAACCAAGAGCGAATGCATCACTGCATATGATAATAAAGAGACAAAACAAAGAACTCCATATTTCTCCATATACTGTAGCTATAATCTGGAACATCACTATTCACAGTTTCATTTCAACGGTTGTATTGTCATGAAAAAAAAAGATACAAAATGCACATACATACATTACCTTTGCAATAAACAAGACCTTTTTTCAGTCAACCTTCCAAGTCATCACATGCGGTAGAGTGCGAAGTCAGTATTAAACAATGTGTTTAATTGAATCCGCAATTCATCTCCCACCTCAGTGACTAAGCTCATTAAGGACCTTTTAATGGGGCAATCTCATTCTAGTGATTGATATTTGGGGAGAGGTAGCACTGCTCCTCGGGGGCCAGGCTATACTGAAGTTAGCAAAAAACTCATGTTATATAAAAAAAAATGGTCTCCACCGAATTTAAAAATGCAATTACTGTAGTCACTTAGGAGTGAAATAATCAAGACTTGAGGCAATTAAAAAAATTTGCCAAGCTCATTACTTGGTTGAAAAACGCTACATGTTAATGTTAAATTTTGGATTATACCTGTTAGTTTTTTACTTAAAGGCTCTCTTGGTGTGATGCAGTGCAGAATAGAATAGAATAAGCCTTCATTGGTTCCACAATAACGACACGTTACATGGCAATAAATACGAGATATGCACATGTGAATTAAACTATACAATAAAAGAAAAAAAAAAAAAAAAAAATTTTATTTTTACTGTACTTTAAACTGTATATACAAGCGTGAATGCAAACAAAAGCAAGAATAGTCAACATTTAATGTATCTAGCAAAAAATGTGTATCACAAAATAGCCTATACACGGTAACAGCAGTTCAGAATTAAATAAACACCATCAATAATAGCTATTAGCAGCAGATTGATAACAACTATACAATAGACAGTGGTATTTTACATAAATGAATTACTCAGTCCTCAATTGTACCATCTAATTTGGGTATAAACTGACTTTTGATACCTTCTTGTATTAGATCTCATTAGGGTGTGAAGGAGTACGCCACATCACATGGGTATAATCAGTGTGTTGGAATTGTTATGTGTTTATGCTAAAGGCTGTGGTTTGACTTAGGTTTCCCATAGCTGAGGTCTCTGGAATCTCCATGCCATGTCTTGGATATCAGCAGCAATGTTTTTCGCCCACTGTGATCATCCATCATAAATGAGCTTTGCAGATTTGATGTTGGTGCAAGATTATATGCAAATTATTTATTGTAGCAATTGCTCAAAGCGCATTGATGTTTAATTAGTGATTGTGCTACTGCATATATCAGCAATGACAAAAGTTCAAGAAGAAGTTAATTTGACATTAACTCCGCTTATTCATAGGATAGGAAATTAGTAAACATTCGGCACTAATTACTTTTTTAGAAGTATTTAATGGTTTTAGAGAGTGATATTTTGACTTCCTCGTGATTAATGGCTCTAAATAGCTTTATATCAATTCAATCAAATAGACGGATGTGAGTGAGCACGGCAACAGTTATCACAGAGCTGGATGCATCAATATAATTTTAATAATCAACTCAAATGTGAGAGGAGGTTCAATGCTCAAACAGTCCTCACCTAGTAGCCTTGTCTCCATTGTGGGGTTCATGGTTTACTTCAGATGAAAAATGTGTCAGAATACAGTGCTATGTAGGGACATTATGTGCAAACAAGAAAAACAACCTGGAATTTACTTCTTTGACAAAGCAATTTAACTGAGTTAAAAAGAAAAAAATCACGCACAATAACAACAGGAGGGCCTTGAAGTCACGCAGCAAGTAGAAAATGAAAGAGAAATAACTTCAGTTGTTGTTCAGGTAGGTGCAACAGTCATTAGTGAGGCATGCAACAACGTCGACATTGTGTCGAAGCCTTACACAAGTATTAATACAATTAGAGGTCTCTGAAATAGACACCTCCTCCTAAATGCCTGTCACTCTTTGCACTTGAATAAATAAGTTGTCCAGACACTATATGGGGAAATAAAATATAAAATATGCTCCTTTGTCTCTGTTACTAATTATTAGATTGTTTGGTACCTTGGTAGCTTTTATAATGTCCCAAAGCATCTCACATCATGTTGTTATATATGGCTAAATAATTATACTAGGCGGCAAACAAAATGATGTTTAGGGGCACTGAACGAATTGACATTGGATTGAGGCAGGATAATCTTCCTTGTGTTGTATTTAATTACCTGAGTCCAAAAATGACACAATGACATCAATCTCCCAGGTTGAAATTACATTAATTAGTGGGAACGTTAGCAGCGTTTATTGCATGTGCCACAAGAATGTAATGGGATCACACTAGCAGCAGCCTAAATAGGGTGGATGGGAAGAATAATACTCAAGAGCAGTGGAGAGGTAAAAAAGATGCAACACCAATCTTAAACCTGATCAGGCGCATCAGTTTTCTCAGTGGCAGACTCAGCCTAAACTCTTAGCAAGTATACTTAATCTGTAAGAAATGTGTTGAGATGAAATAATGGTGTGGACATACTGTAGCATTAGCTTCCTCTACGGGAAGATGCACAAATTCTCCAAAGTGTAAGAGTTTGGTACTGTGAGGAGAGAGAGAGAACCATGTCCGACTTGAGTAGGTGGATTAAAGGGGGTGAGAAAATGATTCCTCATGTTTATTTCATGACATGATTCTTCAGTAAATAATCTCTCCTCCAGTATTAACCACCCCATTTTTGTGTGTGCCCATTCTACCTTGTTTCTGCTCATTTATAGAATGTATGACCTCCTAAACTGACCTAAAATGACTTTAAAGGATTAGATTGGCACTCAGTCTCTTGTTTTTTTTATTCTGTTTGGTTCTCGTATCGGTCTTTGTCTCCACTCTTTTCTTTCTTCCTCTATGGATTTATTCTTATCGATTCATTTCTCCTCCTTGCCCTCTCGCTCTTCTGCCTTTTCCCTTAGTCAAGCCACGCAGCAAGTGGTGCTCCTTCACGCTCTTCTGTTAGTTATGCAAAGAGCCCTCTCCTTTTTAGACCCTTGCACGTCTGGTTTTCTATTGCCATTACAACCTGTTAAAAGACAATGGTAGTTACTTTCACATCTCCTTATGAGCAGATTAATCTCAGAGGTTGATGCACTGCTTACTGCTGAAGCCATTTGCAGTGATTGTGAACAAATCACAGGAGGGTTTATCTCCATCTTCCTGTCCTTGCCCTACCCTCATCTGTTTGATGCTCTCCGCATAATTTTGCATCGCCTACTGCCACGAGCACTGACTGAAAGCGGATGCGCTCGCACAAGCGCTTTGATGTCGAGCATTTTGTTGGATCCTTGCCTAAAAAACTTGTGTTTATTTCCCACCATGCTTTTACTTTTAACTTCCTGCAACATCAATAACCATCAAGCTACATGCAAGCGTGAGGTTTATTGTGTTGCTGTAAACTAATCTATTTCAGTGTTCTAAAGCTGGAGGCCTACTGACTCGAGCTCCAGCTGACACTCTCTTGACTGTCTCCCAGCAGCCTGTTGCCATGGTTACCTCAGCTCAGTAGCAGCCTGATGCAGCAGTGTAATGTATGATCTAATGTATGTTCATCCTCTCTTCGCTAAGGACTGGTGCGTTCGGGTTGCTGTGATTGGCCATCTCCTTAAATCCTTGTTCTCATCCCTGCCAACACTCACGGTGCTTTTAGGTTTCCTGCATAGTCCATTTTAGGAAGGCAACAAACAGCAAACATCAAATGCATGTGAAAGTGCACTTGAAAGGTTACAAACACAGTCAGTCTGACTTCAACACCCTTGAGCACAAATTCAAGTGAAAGTGGGCATAATGGTATGCCTGGTATGCTTGAAATTTGTGCCAGCAGGAAGAAGACAACGACCTGACACATGTCCTTGAAAGCATGGACTGGGAGGAAGGTAGCCGAGATTATGCCACACGTAGAAGGTGGGTAGTAGATGTTAATCGCAGCAGGGGAGTTTCCAATGCATGTAAATTATGCATCAGCTCACTATCAAAACTTAAATTCTGGTAAAGGGGGCATCATACTTAGGGACTCCTTCGCTTCCTCAGGGCCTGGATGCATTGGATGCATTGTTATCGTCAACTACCCAACTGAGATGCTATTGCATCTCTGGTTATGTCAAAATGTGTTGCATTTTTTTTTAAAGGTTCGAGATGACCAAGCCATAACAATTCAGGCTTTTTAGTTATTCCCAAAAGAATGTCTTGGGGTTTCCTGGGTTTTGCTATGCATGATTGCCCTGTCCAAAAAGTTTAAATCCGGGCTCCTGTACAGTCATTTTGTGAATCCCAAAAATATTGTCGACCTGAAACTGTTTTATAAAGAGGAATGGTCCAAAATTCCTTGTAACCATTCTGCTGTTAGTGTAAAGAAATTGTTTGTCTAATGCTTCTTGTAAGTGTATATACAGCCAGAACATTGCTAAACAGCATTAATACTGAACTTGTTAGCATACACAGAATGGACACTGAAAATGTCACTGGCTGCAATCATCTCTGTAAAATAAAGGCAATTCATGTGAATGAATATATTTAAATTCAATTAATTGTATTGGTCTGTGTGCCTTTATCAAATTTGGATAACGAGGGCATGAGATTTTTAAAGCCCTTGGAGTGACTGTAGACACACAAAGAAATAGGTGAATTTTACCAAGGATTAACAAAAGGGGAACACATTCTCTCTTGCCTCAGGGATTTTATCATTTGTAACAATTCCATGTAATATTAACAGGTCAGAGCAGAGGAGCAGAGATGATCTTCCTGTAATGATCGACAAAGGTTACTGTAGGATTTCTTCCACTGAGGAGAGGAGGGACACAGAGACTATCCTGTCTCCTTACATTCTGGAGTACATTAAATCCCTTGTGAACCTCATGCCATGTGTAGTATAGGTAGTGTATTTATTTAATTTAAATTCATTCAACAAAACGTTTTTTTTTCTTTGTAAATTGATTCATCTCGATTTTAGGTGTAATATACATTTACTTATCATTGAGAATTGTATATTGATAAAGGTATGCGTGCTCTATGTGTGTGTGTGTAATTGTGTGTGTGTTTGTTTGTGTTGCACAACCTCAGATTTGTTTTAAATCGCTTTAATCTGCCTGCCAGTTAAGAAAACTCCCCTTACTTGCTTGGTGGTTTGGCGATAGGACGGCTTAATAACATTTGCACAACTTGGCCAAACGGGAAGGTGTGGTGGAATAAATGTCTGCTCATCTTCAATTTTGATAGTATGTGTCGTAATATATATCAAGTGGTTCAAAGAGATTGTAAAGTGTATCCACCATGGAAGCTTTTTTTCCATAACTGTAGGCAGCAACGACCCTCCTGGTCCGCTCGGCAAAACTAAGGCGTCATCCGCATAAACATCCTACAGCTGTTAAAGTTAGGCCTTTACAATAAAAGCCCACAAGTATAACAACTACATTGCATCACAGTGAGGGCAGATTTTTTTTCAAAATGCTACTCGAGCCTAGCTTTTTTTTTTTTCTTTACTGTTTCTCCCTCAATTCCCAAAGCTGCACTTTCAGAAATCTAAGACAATTTAAGTTGAAGGACTAATTTCATTCAGCAACCTCTGCACTTTTTTTGTTGCAAGCAGCACTGATTTCTTCTCAGGCCAAAAACGTGATTAACAACTAGTCGAGGTTAGGCTCGAAACAACATTTTGGAAGAGTAAAATCAACTGGTAATCGACTAGTCTGTACAACACCTACTGTGTAATACACGCACATCCATTTACAGTTCTGTGGTCTTCATACTTATTTTCTTTATCAACGCTGATGCCATTTATCATGGATTCACAAAAATTAGTAAATCACTAATTCCAAGTTATGCTGAGAGTTCGACTTTCAAGCTTTTGTGGGGCTTTAGATTTGTATTTAAAATTTGGTTAAACCACCAAATCGGAGTGTTTGGTGGTTTTAGGACATTCAAGGTTGGAGGTTTGGAGGTGTAATGTCTCCTCTTCTCATATGACATTAACCATGTCATCATCCATTTCTAAAAATAGTCAGGTCACAGTTAAACGACAGGGACAACACAATGGTTCAGTGTATCCAAAACTAACTTCTCCACCTTGACCAAACATTGTGCTCCATCATTGTCTTCCCCTAGCTACAGAATTTAGCTTCAGGTGTCAGTTGACCTCTGGTTAATTTCCTTCTAATTACACCGCATGCTGCCATTTACGAACCATAATGACATTCTCTTCTTCGGCACTGTGCTGTAAAATCACCAAAAGCTCCTATTGATTGAACTGCTGCATTCACAGTTTACACTGTAGAAAATTGTTGCAAGTGGGTCTACACAGCCATTTAAAAAGGCCTCGAAAGAAATCAAACAGAAAGTGTACAATATTTGAAATGTCAAAGAACGTTAGGAACATGTTGAAAAGCCCTGCACAATGGGGTAAAACTTTATATAAGAAATCAGGCAAGTTTTTTTTTTGGATTAAAGATAAAAATGTTCCTTGTCCTCCATCTCCTACATGGTGTTAAAAGAATACAATAGTTAAATGTTTAAGCGTGCAGAACTGCTACTTTATCTTAATAAATCTATATGTATTGTATGACATATATAGTACCTTTTATACATTAGTCACAAAAAGATATTCTGTTAGTTGTGCAGAAAGTTGTTCAAATTAAGCTCACCTTTGAAAGTTATATTGTAGTGCATTTTTGGTTCATCGTGAAATTTCACCTGAGCTCCGAATATCCCTAATCTTTTGTGAGAAGTGTGTATGAACTGTATATATTGCTGTATAGTTGTCACTGCACTGCTGATGTTGCTGTTAGTATTGGCTTGTCTGTATTTCATTCTCAATTTCTTATATACTGGTGACTTTTTATTAGATCAATCAAACTTTATTTATAAAGCGCTTTTCATATGCAAAATGACACTCAAAGTACTTTACATGAATTAAAATCAAACCCTCCCGCTACTTGTCCACACAGATGCAGACACACAGGCTCGCACACAAAAAATTAAATAAATGCAACAATGACCAAAGGGTACAGAGCGAGGTGAGGAAACATCAGCTCACGGAGCCATCTGCAGCAGGACCAGATTGCAGGCCGCAGCCACAGACCAAACCCTTTGGGATTGAGTCCAGCATGGAACGGTGCAGCAGGAACCTGCATGCACAGTAACCTGGGACATGGCCCCAGCCCACCACAACTCCCGGTGGAGAGGGCTCCCTCTGAGAAAACACTGAGAGCAGTCAACTAATACTGAAAGATATTAAACAATAAAATCCATGTAAACCTGTTAATATAGCAGACCTAACTCCATCCATCCATTTTCCATACCGTTTCTCTTCGCTACGGTCACGGGCATGCTGGAGCCTATCCCAGCTGACTTCAGGCGAGAGGCGGGGTGCACCCTGAACTGGTCGCCAGCCAATTGCAGGGCACATATAAACAAACAAGCATTCGCACTCACATTCACACCTATGGGCAATTTAGGGTCTTCAATTAAACTACCAAGCATTTCTTTGGGATGTGGGAGGAAACCGGAGTACCCGGAAAAAACCCACGCAGGCATGTGGAGAGCATACAAACTCCACACAGGTGAGGCCGGATTTGAACCTGCAACCTCAGAACTCTGAGGCAGATGTGCGAACCAGTTGGCAACCGTGCCTAGACCTAAAACTCTTTAGACTAAAATGTTTTGAAAACACAGTGGTGGAAGAGCCTGGTCCCCCCAAAAATATATACAACAAAAATAAAAATGTGAATTAGTTATGATTTGCTGGTGCTCTAATCCTGGAATCCTGGATTCCCAATCCCAAACCTTTTGTCCGCAGATATCCTCGACGAGACATCAGTTTCTTTTGATGTGACTTTATTTTGAAGGTCTCTATCGCTATCTTTTTCTTTTTTGTGATCTATAACCTGTACAACCCGACTGAAAAAAACCAAAATCTTTTTGAGAGGTGAAGACAAACCATTGGGATAATGTGGCACAAGTGTGTACACCCTCTTTTAAATGGGGATGTGGCTGTGTTCAGATTTAACCAATCGCATTCAAACTCATGTAAAATGGGAGTCAGCACACACCTGACACCTTTTAAAGCACTTCTCTACCCTTTTTCTTTCTCGTTGAATCTGTGCCTTTTAGCCTACATTCAGAGGCAAGGGAGGTACCATGACAACAGCTTTATTAATCACACAATAATCAGTAAAACCATGGCGACCGTTGGGGGCTGTAATTTAATGTCAGCAAGCTGAGTATTTCTTTCCTGAGATGCTCATTACCTTGATACTTGTGTGTGTTTATGGCTGTAGATACACTGTCAGTGGTTTCCTTGGCTTACCATTACCACAAACATGTTCTGGCATCTTGCTTGATATTTTCTATTCCACATATGCCCATTTTATGTAACTAGTATGTGCGGTACATTAGACTTAAAGTCATCTGTCCACCACTGCTGGGATTTTTTTAACGTGCAAAACTCAGGTCACAGTTTTATTTGGAACTTATGTCTCACTAGTCCCCTGCAGAAAGTGAAGGTAAATAATTCTGGAAAATACATATCCTGTCATATACAATTCTGTTTTAGGAGCATACAGTCGCATCCTATCCATACAATTGTGAACATAATCTGGCTACTTTGCAAGCCTTGTTATTTGGTTTCTTGGTCAACGTAGACTCTTAAATCTAACAGAACAGGCTTTTACCATACCGTGTTATGTGACAAATGATGTCTGAAGTCAAATGATTACCCATGCAGCCATCTGTAGCATGCCCAGTTGAAAAGACATTTAGGGCAGGTGACCCATGTGACACCCTGAATGATGAAGAAGGGTGAATGTACAAGGATGGCTGGAATTGGGTACGACTATTTGACAGACCATACCAATGGCTCCAAGACCATGGCTATCCAGGAGACCTTTTTGAGTTACTTTACTTCGGTGAGAATACTGTGGCCTTAATATGAGATAGTCAGTGCAGCCCTGGTTTTCACTCAGCTCTGAAGTTCCCATTTCACAGAAGCACGGAACATTTGCATATGATCCGTTTGTGGGATAATTCATTGGCAAGCGTACAATGCCTCATTAATAAAGGATAACAAGAAAGGTATCCCTCATGCCATGTACAGAGTCAGCTGGGCAGATGGTTCATGATTCGTTGATGGAGCCAAACACTTCGGGCGGGATCACCAGTCGCACAGAGGTGGAATTTAAGGTATCACGTTGCACGTCTGCTCCAAATGAATCTATTTGTGTCACGACCACAATATTTGTAGGGCTTGTAAGGCTTCACGAGACTTGTGCAAAGTCCAGTGAATTAGCTTCCTGTAAATAATTATAAAGAGATTTATTTGTCGGGGTAATACCCAAAGGGCTATAGCTTAGTTATATGAGAGATGTGGGAAAGAAAAGTTGTTAAAATCGCTGCAAGACATCTCTCTGTTTCTCTGTTCTGAGTTTTGCCTGCTGTCATGTTGAGGGCAAGCCAATTCAGTGACTCCATCAGACAGAGTATTGGCTGGGCTCCTGGTGCAGTGTCAACAAGAGTCCATTTAACTCTTTTTAACAACTGTCAGTCATACAAGTATATAAAAAAAAGTGAGCCTCTGTATAATAAAAGTTATCAGCAATAAATTGTATACTTACCTTCACATTAAGTGTGAGGAAATCATCCTTTCAGTCACGGGCAGCCTCCCTGGATACCATCAGGTCAGACTTGTAGTAATTTAAGTCTCTAACAGCAGGTGGGGGGGGGGTATAGATAAAACATGATAAAACATTTGTGGCCCCTGAGGAGATTAAAGTTGTCCATCGTTGCTTTAGATGTTGGACTGTAGGCTAATGAAAAAAGACCCAACATTTTAGATCAATACAGCCAAAATACTAGATAGATGGACATCGGTCATAATGTATTTAAATTGCTCTGAATGTGGGGCTATTTGACAATATGGGCTGTAAGTAAAAATTCCGTTGCCATTATTATGCTGCACACAAATGGAATAAGTTGCCAAAGAAAGTGAGGTCAGCCCCAGGTGTGCATGTTTTTAAGTCCAGTTTAAAAACCTTGTTTTCCCCATGCTTTTTAGAGCATTTGACTTTTAAATGATATTTCTTGCACTGTATGCTGTTTTAATTGTATTTTTATTTTATTTATTTTTTTCTCTTTGTTTTAAATGTTTATCTTCTTTTCCTTTCGGCTTGTCCCTTTAGGGGTCACCACAGCGCATCATCCTTTTCCATGTAAGCCTATCTCCTACATTCTCCTCTCGAACACCAACTGCCCTCATGTCTTCCCTCACGTCATCCATCAACCTTCTCTTTGGTCTTCCTCTAGCTCTCTTGCCTGGCAGCTCCATCCTCATCATCCTTCTACCAATATACTCACTATTTCTCCTCTGGATGTGTCCAAACCATCGAAGTCTGCTCTCTCTAACTTTGTCTCCAAAACATCGAACCTTGGCTGTCCCTCTGATGAGCTCATTTCAAATTTTATCCAACCTGGTCACTCCAAGAGCGAACCTCAACATCTTCATTTCCGCCACCTCCAGCTCTGCTTCATGTTGTCTCTTCAGTGCCACTGTCTCTCATCCGTACACAGTGGCTGGCCTCACCACTGTTTTATAAAGTTTGCCCTTCATCCTAGCGAGACTCTTCTGTCACATAACACACCTGACACCTTCCTCTGCCCGTTCCAACCTGCTTGGACCCGTTTCTTCACTTCCTGACCACACTCACCATTGCTCTGGACGGTTGACCCCAAGTATTTAAAGTCCTCCACCCTTGCTAGCTGCACAACACTCGTCCTGTCTCAGCTTCCGCCACATGGTTCTCTGTTCTGCCTTTGTCTTCCTAATCTTCCTCCCCACCACCAGAGCCATCTTACATACCGCCATCCTATACTGTCTAGCCACACTCTCCCCTACCACAACCTTACAGTCGGTAGCCTCCTTCAGATTACATCGTCTGCACAAAATCTAATCCACCTGCGTGCTTCTACCTCCGCTCTTGTAGGTCACCTTATGTTCCTACCTCTTCTGGAAAAAAAATATTCACTACAGCCTTTTGCATCCTTTTTGTAAAGTCTACCACCATCTGTCCCTCCAAGTTCCTTTCCTGGATGCCGTACTTAGCCATCACTTCTTCATCACCGCTATTTCCTTCCCCAACATGTCCATTACAATCTGCACCAATCACAACTCTGTCTTTGTCTGGGATGCTCAGAACTACTTCGTCTAGCTCCTTCCAGAATTTCTCTTTCACCTCTACGTCACATCCTACCTGTGGGGCATAGCCACTAATCACATTATACATAACACCCTCAATTTCAAGTTTCAGTCTCATCACTCGATCTGATATTCTTTTCACCTCCAAGACATTCTTAGCCAACTCTTCTTTTAAAATAACCCCGACTCCAGTTCTCTTCCCATCTACACCATGGTAAAATAATTTAAACCCTGCCCCTAAACTTCTAGCTTTACTGCCTTTCCACCTGGTCTCCTGGACACACAGTATATCAACCTTTCTCCTAATCATCATGTCAACCAACTCCCGATATTTTCCTGTCATAGTCCCAACATTCATAGTCCCCATATTCAGTTCTAGGCTCTGTGCTTTCCTCTTCTCTTTCTCCCGAAGAACCCGCTTTCCACCTCTTCTTCTTCTTCGAATTCGACCCACAATAGCTGAATTTCCACGCCCTGCAGGTTGACGGCGCTGGTGGCGGACGTTGTTACGACCGGTCCGGTATAGAATTCTTTCGATGAACGCTCATATTTGTTTGGCAAAGTTTTAAGCCGGATACCCTTCCTGACGCAACCCTCTGCATTTATCCTGGCTTGGGACCGGCCTACAGTTTGCACTGGCTTGTGCCCCCCATAGGGCTGCATTTTTGTTTCAAATGTTTATAAGCTGTTTTTTTTCTTTGTTTTTAAATGCTTTTAATCATGTAAAGCACATTGAGTTACCTTGTGTATGAAATGCGCTATATAAATACATTTGCTTTGCTTTGCCTATAATTGCTGTCCTCGAGCTCGATATTAATTTCTCTGAAAGCAAAGCAGTATTCATTTACACATGCTTTAGTGTAATCAAATGATCTTAATTCAGTCACAGTTTGGATGTGGCAGAATCGCTTTGTTGCCTTAATTGGTGTAATGTTGATGCACATGGCGATACTAGCAGTAACGAGCTGTCACTAAATTAATGGGATGTCTCTACTGCCATTGTATAAGAGTCTCAGGGCATGATTTATTAAGGTTCCAAATAGCGGGCGTTGAAATGTGTATGGACTCACTCTCGCGCTGTTGGCAACAGGTGTAAAAGTGGTGAAGACTGTAGTATTTAAAAGAGGGTTTTGCGCTTTAGGTATCTCTGATGGTTTTCAACATGTAACATCTGGGAGCGCACCGCAAGCCCAAAATGAAGTTTGAAGTGATGGAATTGGAGGGATTGGTGGGAGGGACAAAAGAAAATACACAGGAAATAAATTGATCACTCCGATAGTTTTGATGAAGCCAGCAACTGCATAAAAGCCATGCTTTTTTATTTTATTTTTATTTTGTTTTAATTCATCACAAGTGGGTGGCAATTGGATGTGCAGGTATGTGCCCAATCCTGCGTTTAAAACCTGTAACCACACACCTGGACTGGAAAACTGCTCTGGGAGAGGCCAGCACCAATTGTCACAGTGCACAGAAATGACCCAGATGCAAGGAAAGTTGAAAGGAGTTTTGTCATAAGTGATATGGCATGACTGGGCAGCCGTGGCCCAATGGTTAAGATGTTCACCTGCCACCGTGGGGTACCTAGGTTCAAGACCCCGACTGGACCATCTGCCAACATCCCCTGGACTCACAGCTGTGGTGTCCTTGAGCAAGACACTGATACCCCGAAATGCTCCCCGGCCGCTTCAGCTGCCCCCTGCTCCAGTGTGTTCCACTAACATGTGTACATGTTCACTGTGATGGGTTAAATGCAGAGAGCAGATTTCATGTGCATGCATATTCATGACAATAAATGGTTCTTCTCCTTCTTGTGACTGGCTCATAGTAAGACCTTAAATCCAAAATTGCATTCCTGAAAAAGGTTTACCAAGAAAAGCTCTCCTCGCCGTCACCCATTTTGCGTGCGCTACACTGGCAGCTCTTTGCATGCTGGTTTGCACCTGCCTTTAAGAAATCAGTCATCACAATTTGTCTTGATAAATCACATATGCACATGCTAATTTCTTCTTTTTATGTATACCCCTCCCACAACAAACAAAATAAAATTTTAGTCCATTTGGAAGATGCAATACTGGTTGCATCCTGTTAGTATATCAGCTTCCACATCTTTTTGCTTCAGTAATCGTTTGCTCCCGCATTTGCATATCCAAACCTTGAGTAAATCATTCCCACAATGTTTTTGCTGCGTTTGCCCACTTTAGCTCGATCTTAGTCTCCTCCAGAATGTGTCACATACGACTTTCTTAGGTTTGCACATAGTCATTACACTGTTAAACGATCTTGCCCTTCTGGGTTATTATCACAGGCTTAACCTTTTTCTTGCATCTCTTAACCCAGAGGGGCTGGCAGATCAGAGTGGGTGTGTTTGGCCTAGCAGTGACAGCTCTCAACCTCAGTGCTCTATCAAGGATTTTCTAAAAGCCCCCAACTCTGGGCTTGTAGAGACAAGGGCAATTTGACGTTGTTTCTTCTGATTAAACATGACCAAATTATATTATTTTCCCTTTACTACCAGAATTAGCAAATAATTATGAGGAGTTGTGTTTTTTTGTTATTTTGTGATGTTACTCAGTCGGACAAGCAAGGAAAAAAACAGAGACATTCATTCAACAAATCAATAGTGCATTGCAGCTTACAGAGGGCATCCCAAAACATAAAACTCAACAATCACACACAGGAAAATAAAATGCTATGGTCCCACAGCTGTGGAAGTTAACTAGCACAATATGTAAAATGGCGGAAGGTGAGTGCCTATGTGATATGTAGGTGATCTGTTAGTCCAATTAATTTTATTAGGGGGCATTAAGTTGACAACTGTGCTGCCACTGTAGGCCTTGTTTAACAATGGCATTTTAAAACTTCAAAGGCATATGTCAGTCCTAACAATCCAATCAATCAAAAAACAATCCAATCAATCAAAAAAGTAATCCCATATGTGATACAAATTGATGAAACACATGGAAAAATACTTTTTAGAAAGCCAATTCCGACCTAATTTCATATTAAAAATAATTTTGATGTGCAATATTCCAACCTCTTGAGATAGTGAATTTGGGGTTTTCATTAGCCCTAAACTACAATCATCAAATTTATACACACAAAAAAGCTAAATAAATCCATCCATCCATTGTCTTTTTCGCCTATCCCGCTTAGGGTTGCGAGTGAACTGGAGCTGGTCCTGGCTGACTTTGTGCGAAAGGCAGACTACACCCTGATGCTGATGATATAGAAGCTGATAGTTTGCAGTGATAAATGTTCCCAGGATGCCATCTTTTGTGAGAGCTGTCCCTTTCTTTGCAGTGCAGTAATGTCAACACTTCAATTCGCTCTTCCTCAGCCTCAGGTCAGCGCTCTCCTTTTCTAACTTGCATCACCCTAGATTGCCTCTTCACAGAAAAAAATTATCCACACTTGTGTAATTACCCAGAATTCCTCTCCCCATTCCTGTATCAGTCTCATGGGGTCTTTCTCTGTAGGAACAATTAATTTCAGGTCACCGCTGCGGGGGATTTGGAAATGAAAATCTCTCTTGGATTAATCTTGCTAAACAGTTTGATCATTCCCTTAAGTATTTTTCATTCTATTCATTCACTAACCCCTACTAGCCTCTATAATTTATGACCAACCCTTTGACAGTGTTGGGACATTTCCTTTCATCATAGGAGTATTAGCTTAATCTTAAACCCCCCTAAATAATTTGTTGTTTTATCGGGAAAAAAAATCCAACGTGCACCAGCCCTGGGATCGATTCCGCAACCCCCGTCCCACCTAATGAGGGTTGAGCACATGAGCGCCTTCCTTTAAGGGTGCCTTAATATTTCCAACAAGTTAATCTTAACATCCAATAGCAACCTTACTATTCAACATTTACAGCCAATCATCTTGCCGAATTCCTGTTAAAGTTTCTGAGCGCTTGTTAAAGTTGTGGTTGTTACTTCTATATTATATGTTAATATTAATCAGACGAAGCTCATTATCATCTTTCATACAAACTATGCATCTGATTTACTGTTTGCGTTGCTTTTTTTTTTTTGTAATTACTGAACAATAATAATTTTTAGCTATGTGCATGTCATGTTTCAGAGAGGAAAACATCTTAATGACTATTGCTCCTTTACAATATAATTACTTTAAAAAATGAGAGCTGGTGATTAATACTAACTGTTTTAGGCCTACTTCTTTAATATGGTGTTATTGTCGTTGTGGTCTGCTTTATAAAAATGTTGTTTCTTTGTATTGAAAGTACAGCTTTTTATATTTCATGGCGTATAGAATTAATAATAATAGCTGTGTATTGTAAATAGTTGTATGTTTTTTCTATTATTGTATAATAGTGTAAATTTTTATTTTTAATATGTTCCCTACAAAAGCTTTATATATAGTTGAGTTTATTTTATTTTGACTTTACTGACTTTATCTCTGTCCATTTCCTTCATTTTAGCTTTTTGTTGCTTCTTTGCTCTGCTTTTGTTTGCCACACTTATGTCCAATTGTTGAAAAAAGAGGAATGGGCATTTCTTTTCGGAGGGCATTATTATGAATCCAACTAGCCAAGACACACACCAGTTCTAGGCAAGACACACACTGCTCCATGATGATTGGCTGCTGCTTCCCGGTAGGACATGCCATACTGCTTCCAGGTGGGAATAGAAGTATTTGACTTCAGTGTGGCAGTGTTATCATGAATCCCACGAACCCTAACCCACCATAGCCCTAACCCAAAACCCTAGCCCTGACCCTAACCATCTCCAACTTTTTTTTTTTTTTTTGTACAAATGTGACACATATTTGGAATGGTCTTCTGGTTACATCTGCGTAGCCTGCCCTTCCCATAATGCAGTAGCCAATCATATTGCATCGGGACATGGTCTCCCGAGAATTTCTGTGTGAGTGGGACTCTTAATAACGCTTCCGGAGTTGGATGTTCCGTCATAGTTTCAGCAAAGCACCTAACAGCTAAAAGCTTACAGGGCGGCACAAGACCCGCTGAAAGTGCCAACGAGTGCGCGCCAACTGATTGACACCTTGACACTAAATTGCACGTAGGTGTGAATGTGAGTGTGAATGGTTGTTTGTTTATATGTGCCCTATGATTGGCTGGCGACCAGTTCACGGTGTCCACCGTGCCGCAACAACATAAGAAAACAGCTTTGAATTTGTTTCCAGGAAACGTTCGGAGCCTCTTCCATCAATTATCAAAACATCTCCTTTTGTCTGTCGTCCATTATCATCAGAGAGTTAAGCTCCAGGTTAGAGGACAAGTCTACGTGCATACCACAAGCGTTGTCTCTTAATTTAATTAGACCAATTCTGATGGTGATGGGATGCTCCAAATTCTATCAACCCCACCAGAGGTTGGCATTCCTATTGACCCTGATTAAGTATTCATTAGCGGAATGTGTCATGTTCTGGTGAGCGGTGACGATCAAGAAAAACAATGGAGATGGAGCACAAAATATCTCTCATACGCTACAAAATGATTACAGTAACATATTATACAAATTACAACTCAAAACTTCTACAGTGATCGGATTCAAATTGGACACGTTAAAAAATAAATAAATACATAATTACAAAAATAAAAAGCCTCTTCAGACATCTTTCAGACATATTTCCAATACATTACAGAATACATACTGTGTGTCACTTCCTTTTGTATGTTCTTGAATTAAACACAATGTTAGGGTCTTGTGAACAGCCTATAATATAGGCCATTGACTGCTTTCTGGAGATGCTAAGGACATTTCTTCCCATAGGCAATGACATGCACCTGGGCTCTTCAACAGTTTAGAAAATGTCATACCCTTCCTTTGTGCGTGTCTGTGTGTGTGTCTGTGTCTGTGTATGTGGTTTGGTGGGGTTCAGTGCTTTTAAAAAAGCAAACAACACGACTGTAAGGTCAGACACGTATCGCTTATCTAACTTTAGTGACACTGTCAGAATTTTTTGACACTTTGAGCATTTAATTTCCTAATTTTAGCAACCTCTCTGAACAGAGTATTAAACTGCTGTCATATGAGATGAAATCTTGATGCGTTGACAGTTCTTAAGAAAAAGATAATGGAATTTGAGCTCAGAGGGGAAAATGAAAAAATACTTAGATACGTATTTCCATTGTTCTGTCACCCATTTAATTATAACATTATGTACAGACGGTTTTGTGGTTTAAATGAGGGAAAGGTGCTCCACAAGGTCGGTCTCCATGTTGAAGACCCATCAGAAAAATCTCATTACAGGGACATTCTTATATGGGTGTTATCTCTTACCCAAAGGAGGTGAACTACATGTTTTGACTGCTGATGATTTGATCTGTGCTCGGTTTATTCGTCAGTATGTGAATGTTTCTTGTGTTTGCATTGTATAAAACTTTCTAACTGAAACAGACAAGGTTCAACTGTGCAGCTTCACATTTTTAACAAAATACATCTCAGTTTCTTTACTTCAACAGGAAAAAACAAACAAACAAAAAAGTCTCTTGGAGGATAATAGCACAATATTAAAGCCATGACAATTTTTGGCAAAGTATATTTATTGAATCAGTGTAATTTAAGCCTTCTTTATGTTTCATTACTTTTATTTCCACTGTGAAAATTTGCAGAATTGGGTTTGAAGGCAACTGACTAGTATCACACCCTAGCTTCCCCTGCAGTCTCATATAAGGCATTCCCAGAGTATATGACCAAAATATCCTACTCCGATTGTTCTGAGTCTACTCTGAAGTGTCTCTAAGTTGAATATTCCTGGAACACCTCCAGCGGGAGAGCATTCTAATTAGATGTCCTAACCACCTCTACTGACTCCTCAATGCCAAGGAACAATTCAACCTCCCAAACATCTGGACTCCACTCTCTATCTCTAGGACCAGATATGCTGGTAAAAGAAACTAATTATAGCGGCTTCTGGGTACTTCTTCATTCATTACCCAAAGTGTAGGTGATAAAAGGTTAGAGGATAATTTGGCAGCACCTCCTTTCCCTCAATAAATGTGTGATAGACCTGCATTAGTTTGTGCTCAATCCGCAGTCTTTGGTGAGCCCGATCCCAAAATACTTCGACTTCATCACACCATTTTCAGGGTAATGGGGGAGATGGAGCCTCTCCCAGCTAACTTTGGATAAAAGGCAGCATGGGGTAAATGCTGGTCAATTACAGGGCGATTCTTCTATTGGGGGCGTTCAACAGTAATTGAGTCTGTGACAGATGATTCCACAGCACACTGCTGGTAAACTATTTTACTATTTCAAATACCTAGTAAAAATTGATTCTCAGCATGATTGTATACTGTAACCACTGCTGGCTTATTTGTTTAAAATAATTCATAATGGATGAGTTATTCAACATTGATTATATACGGCTGGAAATGACTAAATACTCATACGTACAAATACTGCAGCTGCGGTACATTCCACACTCTCCACTTTACCAGAGTTATTTTCTTGCTGTCCTTTCTTGAATAAAGTGTGTCTCCTGAGCATGGCCAAAAGCAACATGCCGAAAAGTAAAGATGGGTGACCCACATTTACATTTTTGTTATTTTTGTTTCGCATGGGTTTCACAGTTTCCTGAGACTACTTAAGGAGTGGAGTGGAAACCAACCACAGCAAACTGAAGTAAGTCGAGCTGAGTATAGCTGAGCTGTGCATTGGGGCATGAGAGAACCACCACACTATCAGTGGCCAGTGACAAACACTGACTTTCAGTATGCCATTGTTTTCTGACAGCATTCTTAATACCACAAATTCAGGAATAGGAAATGTAACGTTTTAACATAGTGATGTACTAAAACCTTTGGGTACCATTTCATAACAACCACAAGTTGAAATGTATTTTTATTGAGTCAAAGCTCTCAATTTACCGGTCGATTTACATTCCCAATCTCACCTATGGTCACGAGCTGTGAGTCGTGACCGAAATAACAAGATCGTGGATACGAGCAGCCGAAATGAGTTAAATCCGCAGGATGTCCGGGCTCTCCGTTAGAGTTTGGGTGAGAAGCTTGGTCATCGGGAGGGGCTTAGAGTTGAGATGAGGTGGCTCGGGCATCTGGTTAGGATGCCTTTCAGATGCCTCCCTGTTGAGGTGTTCCCGGCACGTCCCACCGGGAGGAGACCCCGGGGAAGACCAAGGACACCCTGGAGAAACTACGTCTCTCAGGTGGCCTGAGAAGACGAAAGAGCTGGACGAAATGGTAGGAGAGAGGGAAGTCTGGGCTTCTATGCTTAAGCTGCTGCCCTGTGACCTGACCTGGGATAACTGGAGGAAAATGGATGGATGGATTGATGACTGGATGGATGGTTGAGTTATGTAATGTGCTACAAGTGCAATAGATTATAGAACATCTACAAAATGATACCATCGAACAAGCATACAATACAACAACCATGAAGGCTGTCAATTTAAAAAAATGAGATGAAAGCTAAAGAGTAATTGACACCTCGTCAGTCACGCCTTAGTTTCCTGATTGTTTGTTTTTCCTCGGGCTGTGTATCCATCCATCCATCCATCCATTTTCTGAGCCGCTTCTCCTCACTAGGGTCGCGGGCGTGCTGGAGCCTATCCCTGCTGTCATCGGGGGGGAGGCGGGTACACCCTGAACTGGTTGCCAGCCAATCGCAGGGCACATACAAACAAACAACCATTCGCACTCACAGTCACACCTACGGGCAATTTTTAGAGTCTCCAATCAATGCATGTTTTTGGGATGTGGGAGGAAACCGGAGTGCCCGGAGAAAACTCGGGCTGTGTAGTTTCTTAAAATTAAAATGGAGGTAAAAGATCGGGATGGCGTATTTTTTTCAAAGATAATTTTCCTCATGTACTACTGTCAGGTCGTACTTATTATTATCATCCATCCATCCATTTTCTGTCCGGCTTATCCTCACCAGGGTCGCAGGTGTGCTGCCGCCTATCTCAGCTATCTTTGGGCCAGAGGCGGCGTACACCCTGAACTGGTTGCCAGCCAATCGCAGCAAGCTACACTACCAGTACAGAATTCTTTTTGATGTTCATTAGTTGCCCACATCAGATGTTCTTGCTCTTGCTTCTTGGCATTAATTGCTTACACTAATGCAAATGTCAAACTCAGGCCAGGGGGCCAAATTTGGCCCACGATGTCATTATATTTGGCCCGCAAGACCATATCAAATGTGTATTACAGCTGGTCCGCCAGTATATAGCACATGCGCCAGTAATATTACAAATCCCAGAATGCTTTGCTAGTGTGTTGGCTCATCAGTCTAGACCGGCGAGCGCCCCTTCCCTTTCTGTTGCAGTCGTTAGCAACTATGCTACCAATCTCCTCGAGCAAATTTACACTTCCCCTTCCCAAAGATTGCCAAATGAAAGATGGACTTCCAAGACAGGTGGGAGGCAGATTGTCTGTTCACTAAAGTAAAAGACAGACCTGTTTGTCGTGTGCGGAGCAACGTGGCTGTAACAAAAAATATAACGTCATTGAATTAATGTTTTTTTTAATGCCCTTTATCAAATCCTAGGCAGGGACTGTTAATAGTTTGAGCTTTGGATTTTTATTGAAGGACATATTTATATAGGATTTTTTGGGGTTGTTTTGTTGTTGGCCTTTGGAAAAAGGTTTACATAAAAAAGAAAGGTAGTTGGAGATAGATAAATAGAAGATAGAGAGACAGAAGAATTCATGTTATCTATTTAAAGTTGTTTTCTTATGGGACTGTCAATTTAAACAAACAGATACCACTGATGTCTTTTATTGCAAATTAGATTTCTCATGTGTTTATAATATTACAGGTTGTTTATTCCAGATTCAGTGTTTAAGCAACATTTGAGTTTGTTGTCATATGATAAACTTTAACGATACATTTCTGCAAGGGAAGGGAAACATGCTCATCGCAGTGATCTTTCATTAAATATTGAGTTTGGCCCGCGACGTTGTCCCAATTTTTTATTTTGGCCCACCGTGAATTTGAGTTTGACACCCCTGCCCTAATGGTTCTACTCCTCCCGACAGTCAAGAGTACACCTGCCCACCTGCTACTGTGTAATTGACACTGACTGGATGTTTTCACCCAGCAAGGGACCCTTAATGAACAAACTGCCATCAGGCTGCTCTCTGCACTAACCTAACTCAGAGCTCAGAGTAGTTGTGACAGACACTCCCATCCTTTAGCCCTTCCTGTGGTGGAAGCCAGGCCTTTCATGCCTGCCTCGGCCCACTGCCAGCAACAGAGTGAATAATTCACCACCTTCTGGATAGGCAAGCCATAACATAGTCTCTGTTTGTTAGATGAATCAGTGTCAGTCAGCATAGAGTATAGCACATGTTTACACCTTTTCATTCTGTCACAAAGGCTGTCATTATGTATTAAACAAAGCAGCCGAGCGACACTGATGCACTGTATTAGGATAAACTTGATTCAAACTTTGGATAATTTGACGAGTTTCTCTGGAAGGTGTTACTAGGAGGCTGATAGCCATGAGTCCTTGGAGATTGAGTGGAATGGATTTAGTTACTTTCTCTCTGATCTAAATTGAAGTTCCGGGAGCAGGTTTAGTAAAATCTGCCTCTGTGATTGAACAGCTTATGACCCACTCATCACTCGCAGAAAACCAATTTCCTTGATCTCTTTGTACACACTCTCTTCTCAACAACTTATAGGTAATTGGGCGGTGTGTGTGTGTGCGTGTGTGTGTGTAAGTATAAGGGGGTATTGTGATATCAACAAGGGGTTCTTGATATTTCATTTTGTCTCAGAAATTTAGACAGGAACAGGATGTTCAGAAATATTCCTAAATTATTGCAAAACAACAGAGTAAAGTGAGTTCCTCCCTCCTGTGTCCAAAGACATTATATTACAAACAAGAAACAAAGAACACAACAACAAGTCACACATATTGCACTAAATGTCAGAGCAAAGCAATAAACAGTATATGCAATACCCATATCAAGCTACAGCAACTCTACAAAAAAAAGCGACAGTAATGTATTGTTTGCGAGGGATCTCAAAATTGTTCTAGTTGTCATACATCAACCTTAGAATTAGGGCACTGTTTTAAACCCATATTTTACATGGTTTTAGTAGAATTAGACCATGGAATAAGAGGCGGGGAATGAGAATTACATCACAGGCTTATGAACAGTGGTGAAGATGTAATGAATTTACTATGTTAGAAAATATAGCTTTTGGAACATTATATTTATGTATTTATAGTACAGCTGCACCACTCTTACTGTCTTAAACTGTGACATCGATAGGTGCGCAATCTTGCTTATGTCTATTCAATACATTTCATGGCAATTTCGTTGTAAGCAGCAACTGACAAACTGTAATCCTGTCTTTTAATTGTATTTTGTTAGCACTGTATGAGTATGCGACTTGTGCTTTATCTTAACAAAAAAAAGAAAAAATGGAATTACTTTTTATATCTTTTACAAAAGTCTACATATGGTGTTTTAAAGGGCATATGTTCAAATATATACTTTAGGGCAAACCTGGATCACCATCCATCCATCCATCCAGTTTCTTCCGCTTATCTGAGGTCAGGTCGTGGGGGCAGTAGCTTTAGCCCAGACTTGCGTCTCCCCAGCCACTTCCTCCAGCTCTCCCGAGGGGATCCCGAGGCGTTCCCAGGCAAGCCGAGAGACGTAGTCTCTCCAGCGTGTCCTGGGGCGTCCCCGGTGTCTCCGCCCGGTGGGACATGCCCGGAACACCTCACCAGGGAGGCGTCCAGGAAGCATCCTAATCAGATGCCCGAGCCCCCTCATCTAGCTCCTCTCAATGCGGATGAGCAGCGGCTCTATTCTGAGCCCGTCCCGGATGACTGAGCTTCTCACCTTATCTCTAAGGGAGAGCCCGGACACCCTGCGGAGGAAACTCATTTCGGCCGCTTGTATCCGGGAACGTGTTCTTTCAGTCACGACCCACAGCTCGTGACCATTGGTGAGGGTAGGATCGTAACTCAACCGGTAAATTGAGAGCATCGCCTTTCGGCTTTGCTCCTTCTTCAGCACAACGGACCGATACAAAGTCTGTATCACTGCAGACGCTGCACCGATCCGCTTGTCGATCTCCCGTTCCATTCTTCCCTCACCTGTGAACAAGACCCCAAGATATTTGAACTCCTCCATTTGGGGCAGGACTCATCCCTGACCTGGAAAAGGCACTCCACCCTTTTCCGACTGAGGACCACAAACTCCTCCACCACGATAAGGTGACAGCTCAAGGAAGGGACCTGGATCACAGTTTACATAAAAATACATTTTCAGATTATTAAAGAACATATGGTACTGACAGTTTACAGATGTGTTATCCTCACTTGGCTACCTCACTTTGTACCCATGTGCTGCAGGAGCACAGATTCAGTCAAACAGAACCAGGGACCAATGCAAGTGTCCCAGATGGGTTGCCTGAGGCTGAGGAAGGATAGACTCACACTTGGCCAAGTTATTATCTTGTGTATATGATCAACATTATAAGCATAGAAATATAGCACCTCTTTGTGAAAAAGAATGCAAAAAGAAACATACTTTATGTTGCATGTTCTTTTTCTCCAGAATAAAATAAAGTGTTATTATTATTTATCACCAGTGGCTTGTCTCTGAGTGAATCTAACCATGATTTGTCTATTTCCATGGACTCGAAAATAGTTATTACAGTGTTCACTTTAAAAAATGTTCATACAGAATGCGGTTCAGTAGGAAACCTTATCATTACAAGCAAATCACTTAATAGTTCATGCCAATTATGAACGCAATAATATCCATCCATCCATTTTCTGAGCCGCTTCTCCTCACTCGGGTCACAGGCGTGCTGGAGCCTATCCCAGCTGTCATCGGGCAGGAGGCAGGGTACACCCTGAACTGGTTGCCAGCCAATCGCAGGGCACATACAAACAAACAACCAGCCACACTCACAGTCACACCTACGGGCAATTTAGAGTCTCCAATTAATGCATGTTTTTTGGGATGTGGGAGGAAACCGGAGTGCCCGGAGAAACTCCACACAGGCGAAGCCGGGGATTGAACCCGGGTCCTCAGAACTGTGAGGCTGACTCTCTAACCAGTCGTCCACCGTGCCGCCACGCAATAATAATAATAATTTTTTTTAAAAAACAACATATTGCAAATCAGTAAAAACATTTGTAGCTCACCCAGTGGCCGTACTATGGAAGCTACACTATTATTTGGCAGACTTCCCAACCTAAGAAGACGCTGTGGATGGTTGCCTTGGTACTAGTACTCTATCCATTTAATAGTATTTGTACTTCCTTATAAACGGACTTTGCATGGTTTGACCTCCTGGAACCGAGCAAATCAGTTTCTTCTTCCACCAAGACTAACAGTGTGACACTCGCATGCCACATTTAGAGGGAATGGGAGGAGCAGCTTCCATTGGAGAGGAATGAAGTCAGCTGTGAACACACCCACACCACTACAGACGTCCCCTCCTTTAAATGCGCTGGGATACGCCGGTCCAAGAAATTATCCTCACCTGGTCTAACCCGTCTCCTCGCAGAGTTATGCGATGCGCAGCGCTGGATTTACGCCAGTCACAAAAATGAAGTCCATAGTCTCTTCGGCGTGCCCTGGGTCTTCCCCAGGGCCTCCTCTCAGTAGTAGTACTTGGTTTTTCAACTTCTTTATGTGTTTATAATGCACTTGGCCAATAAAAATGATTAAAATTCTGAATTCATTACAAATATTTTTGTATAGTGGGTACGCTCATCTGCGATTGGCCGACGACCAGTTCAGGGTGTACCACGCCTCTCGGCCGAAGATAGCTGGGATAGGCTCCAGCATGGCCGCGACCCTAGTGAGGATGAGCAGTTCAGAAAATGGATGGATGGATGGTACACTCATACTTGTGTTGCTCCATACAGTATATACTGTAACGAAGATGTGGTTTTGGATTTTACAGTTTTTGTTCGCGAAGTGATAGAGCTGCTTTAGGATTGGCTGGCGACCATTCGAGGGTGCCCCATGCATCTCGCCCAAAGTCAGCAGGGACAGCCTTTCAGCTCACCTGCGACCCTAATGAGGACAAGTTCAATAGAAAATGGATGAATAGATAAAGCTGCCAGCGGAATGCCATCTTGAACACATATGTACACCTGTACTAATGTAACTGTTTTTTTGGAACAAAATTAATTGTCTGTTTGCTATTGTCTGATTGGAAGCTAAATTGTGATGGATAAGGTGAGACAGAATATTAACTGTGCAACAGGACAACACAATAAAACCATAATCAGAAGGGTGAAATTGCTTGTTGATGGGGCCATCTTTCATTTCACTCTCTCAGCATCCTAACTTGTGGGATGAATCATTTTAACATATTCCACCAGTGTTCACTCACGTTAAACTGGCCTCCTGTGAGGGTACTTATTGCATGCTGAAAGTGTATTAATATTCATACAAGTGCACCTCTCTGACTAGAGCCATATGTTCCGATGTGTGGGGAGTAGCACAGAGCATCTGCTGACACTCACGCTCGCCAGATAGGGCACTCGATGGATGCAATCATTCAGCATTCTGCTCTGTCCAAGATGGATTAAAGTGTCTGCTACCAGAAGTCATGTATTCAGAACGTTAGGCCAACATTTGAAATGAAATTGAATGAAAAGGTGTTGGATGAAAAAGAAACAAACATACAGTTAAATAAATACTTAACATGGAACTTTTTTTGGTCTTTGAGGCAGCCTTTTGCTATTTCAGTGTGGAGTTTTCAAGTGAAATTCTTAGGAATGCCATCTTTCCCATCTACCACCGCCCACCCCCCGGACTAAAAAATTGTCAGGAAAAGCCTACCAGAACAGCTAAACTTTATTTAGAGTTAATCAGAGTCACTTCAAATGGTTGCAGGTATGTGCTGACTTCCAACTTTCCATCCATCCATCCATTTTCTGAGCCGCTTATCCTCACAAGGGTCGCGGGAGAGCTGGAGCCTATCCCAGCTGTCATCGGGCAGGAGGCGTGGTAGACCCTGAACTGGTTGCCAGCCAATCGCAGGACTTCCAACTATTTTGCTCGAATTTGATTGGTTAATTATGAAGACAGTCACATTCCCAGTTATAAGAGGGTGTGCACACTTGTGCAACCACATTATCTCAGTTATTTATTTTGACTTCCCCTCTCTATTAAAAAATAATAATAATAATTTCAATTGAGCTGTACTAGTTAAAGGTCACATTGACCATAAAACGTTTTAAAGTGATTTATCTTGGTCTTATTTATTTATTTATTTATTTATTATATCACAAAAATCTGACCTTTGAAGAAATATGTAATATATCCATCCATCCATCCATTTTCTGAGCCGCTTCTCCTCACTAGGGTCGCGGGCGTGCTGGAGCCTATCCCAGCTGTCATCGGGCAGGAGGCGGGGTACACCCTGAACTGGTTGCCAGCCAATCGCAGGGCACATCGAAACAGACAACCATTCGCACTCACATTCACATGCCTACAGGCAATTTAGAGTCTCCAATTAATGCATGTTTTTGGGATGTGGGAGGAAACCGGAGTGCCCGGAGAAAACCCACGCAGGCACGGGGAGAACATGCAAACTCCACACAGGCGGGGCCGGGGATTGAAGCCGGGTCCTCAGACCTGTGAGGCTGACGCTCTAACCAGTCGTCCACCGTGCCGCCATAAGTAATATATATATATTTTAAATACGTAATATATATATATTCGATTTTAGGTGGGTAATTTGACTGAGATGGATTAGTTAGAGGTACAACCTGTGACGCATACCGACCCTGAGTCGCCATTCAAAATTGGCCCCTAGTCCTGGCAACTCCTCGCATCTGGGGTATAAGTGTGGACAGGATCACCGAATTTGTCAGCGACATCCACTGCTGATTCTGGTGACTGTGCTCATGAAGTCAATGGAAGTCTGGGCTCGGGAGCTGTGGAATCCCTGAACCAGAGTGTTTTTTGTTCTAGATATTTACGTCCAAAGACAGAGGTCAAAGTCTTTAGAGTCCAAGTGCTTCTGGTTTTTCTTTATGAATGATGGCCCAGGACAAACAGTAAATGAAGATTGGACCTTTGGCTGGTGGTCACGACTCAGAGGGCACCCTCGGAACACGTGAATATGAGACAGATTTATGGATATTACTGGGCAGCAGGGGCGGACTGCTTGTCAGACTGGGCATTGAGGCACATGGTCAATGAAGCAAAGCGCTGCTCTTGTACCTGCTCCCCGACTTTATCTCACCTGTAAAACAAAATGTGTAGTTTTGATGGGTTGATGATTGGTTCCTCCAAATCTTATTTCACTTTCAAAGGCAAAGTTTGTGTCACTGTAGAATGAGAATAATGAATTGAATAATTGTTTGCGAATTTTCCCGTCAATAACTTGTCTTTAAATACACATACCTGGTGTCGATAGCCAAAAACAGCAGCCCATTTTTGTGTGGGAGGGCACAGGCAAGTAAGTTGGTGTAGCGGTACACTCGCCTGATTTTGGTGCAGGCAGCGTGGGTTCAGTTCCCACTCAGTGATGATGTGAGTGCAAATGGTTGGCTGTGTCTATATGTGTCTGGCGACCAGTTCAGGGTGTAGACTGTCTTTTGCCCGAAGTCAGCTGGGATAGGCTCCAGCGTCCCGCGACCCTAACCAGGATAAGCGGTGTTGAAAATGGACGGATGGATTATCTTATCTTCTTATTCTTATATTTAAATTCTGCATGCTTTGTCCAAAAAAAAAGTACTTTCATAACTATAAAACATTTATTTTGTTTTGTGATGCATTTTCCTGCTCAGTATGATTTGGTCATCTATTTACATATCCAGGAGATTGTTTTCTATGTGTTTTCTATCATCCTGTCTTTTTTTGTGCTGTATGCTCCCCATGCCTTCTGGTAGTCTTTGTTTGCCATTTCCATCTCCTTGATGTTTGCTATTTTTCTCCTGTAATCAGATGCACAGATTCATCTTAGTCGCCCTCAGATGGCACCCACAGTACATCAATTTCACATCACTTTTTCCATCTTGGAGGGCCACTGTCAGGGGTTGCAACCTGCAGCTTGGGACACTCCTCTTCATGTGCACACAAATTTCTATCTTGTGTTCACCCACACAGTCACTAAAGTGCGCACAGGTGCACATAGTTGTTCAAATATGATTCACTCCATCACTGTTCTCTAATGTCTTGCTTCATCTTAGAAAGATCCATTCATCACTGCTGCCAGGTTCTGGCGGTTCGCATCGATCCATTACACTCTTATCCTCACTCAATCAGTCCACATTCTGCTAACCTCAACCTCCTACCCCGTAGCTCGGTTTGTTTCAAAACATCAGAGGAGAAAGTGAGGTTGCTACACAACAATTGGATAGGCATACTGACAAAAGGAAATTAAATTTTTACTTCACTTTACAGCCTGCCTTTTTTGCCATTCATACAGTAAATACAGAGCTTTGCATTAATTGTGCTCATGTGCTGCCAAACAGCTGTGTTATAACATGTCCTGGATTAGCAAGGAGGTCGTACCCTGTATGCTAGCACTGTACTAGACCCTTTACTTTTCTGCGCCCAAATGCACACAGCAAGATTTGTCAATACATGCTTGGGTGAGTATGACATACTGTAGAAGAACCCAAGAACCCCGACCTCTACCCATTAAACACATTTTGGATGAACTAGAAAAGAGACTTTAAGCCAGATGCTTTGAGTTTTATGTTTGCATGTCTTTAATAATACATCCTAAATATCATTGAATTACTGTCAGTGTTGTACTATAAATAGTTTAGATGAGTCACTGACATTGTAGTGGCTTTGACTTGCGTGCAGGCACCAAAGGTTCAATTTCCATTCAGTAACCGTATGAATGTGAATGTGAATTGTCTATCTATATGTACTCTACCCAGTGACTGACTGGCCACCATGCAGGCTGTAGTTTTCCTTTCACCCAACGTCAGCTGGGAAAGGCTCGAGCTTTCCCACAAATAATCCCAGGAAAAGAAAATGGATGGATACAGTAGATGGATGGATAAGTTTCGATAAATACAACCAAGATGCTGTGTGAAGCCATTTAAAGGATTTGTTAACTAACGCACTTGGGCAATGGATGACCTTATTAACATAACGGTTAAGTGAGGTGTACCATGAGAGTTATAATCATAAATTGGTATGCTATAATGCCCTCATTTAATGTATATACATGAGGTCCTTGATCCCGCAGGAAAGAGCGAGACTAGGGAAAATACTGAAAAGACAGGCTAATAAAAGATGTGGTCATGCTTTGCTTGCTCATTAATCTCTTCATGGTTGCTATGTTGTTTCATATGAGTGTGTAGGTGCTTGCACAGATGCAGCCACCCTTCCTTTAATCAAATATCGATCTGTAGATCAAAGACAAGAGGAGATGGAGTTACACCGCCCACTCTGTCAACATCAGGAAAAAATTATTGTTTACACATTGTATTGTATATATACACACACACACACACACACACACATATATATATATATATATATATATATATATATATAGAGAGAGAGAGAGAGAGAGAGAGATATTGGGTACGGATTTTCACTCTTTTTGTTATATTGCAGCCATTTGCTGAAATCTAAATATATATATATTGTGTGTATGTCTGTGAGTGTGTGTGTGTATGTGTGTGTGTGTGCGGGTGTTTTTTCTTGATCTATTGCCCACTGTTTACTGCTTTCTGAAGCTTGTGGCACAACTATCAATGTCTGGTTTGTCTCTTGTCTGTCCAAGGTCCAAAGATAATAAATATGTCTCACGATTGTTGCAATTTCTAATGGTAAACTCCTTTTGGTGTGAAGCATCAGAACTCACTTCAGTGAGGCAATGAGTCATGACTATGTTCTGAATGAAATCTGCCCATAGAGATTTTTTTTATAGATGTCAACATGGAAACGTTAGACTCGTGCATCGTTCTGACAGCTGTAGCAATGTCAAACTGGAATAATGTATATTTTTTTAACACACTGCTGGATTGCTATGTAAATGAAATGTATCCCATTTTTAGGGGGTTTCGTTCTTCTAAAGACGATTCATCTTCCAATATAGATGAAAAAAATCTAACATGCATTTGACCTTAATGGAACGTCACATGCAGTGAACAGCAAAGCTGGCTAATTGTGCTGACAGTGATTTATAGTGATGTGTTGAGGCAAAACGGATCATAAATCACAAGTGACAGCCATCCTGCTGTGTGGCTAGAAAACCTAGAGGTAGGCAGGCATCATAACATCAATGGGAGATTTTGTTGTTGCCAACACTTTCCTCAAATTGATTTTGTGCCTAGCGGAAGCTTTGCGGTTCCATGTTTGCAAGGATAGCAAATGCAGTGTGGTAATCTTGCCATGGACTCCTGTTTTGTCAAATAGCTACTAACCTAAGATTCAAGATTCTTGTGAATCCATCATGCTTCTATTCAAGTTCATGTAAATAAAATCCTTAATAAATGAGCATCCTTAGAGTAGATACATTTGTAAGTTTAGTTATGACGAAGACCCAGGAATTGCACTGAAAGGCCTGCGTTAATTGAAAAGATGTTTCACCATATTCCTGACCTGCTTTCTTGCTTTGGAAGAGTTTACTTTCAAAGCAAGTCAGGAGAAGAAAAATGGTTTCATGTTGTCACATCCATGTGAATATACTGTATAGATGCTTTTGTTTCAACAGCAAGAAGAAACTGTTTCATACCAAAACATTTAATAAAAACACAGAAACAGTACCATGAATGTAAAGCAAGGAAGAGTGCTCTGTAGTGGAAGTATGCATTTGGTGGTTATGCTTTTTCATACCTGTCTGTGCATAACAAAACTTCTTTGCACAGAAACTTTGGTTCTTTACTAGTGCAGTTGCTTTAAGACCAGTGTGATAAACCACGGTTTCAGTGATAGAGAATATTCGATTCATAGTCATGCAAGTAAAGAACAAATATATAGTATTTATACAACAGATCTGATTAATTTGTCACACAATACCAATGGAATACCTCAGTAAAACATTGACAATGAACCGTAACTTTAATTCAGCGGAAACAAAGGTCAGTCCCAAGACATTTCATGAATCCAATTTCTACACTTCCTCGCTGTCAAAAGCTGTCAGCAAATTCATGGAAGCATTGTGCTTGTTGCTTATGTTTGCAAGCCCCTGGTTATGAGTGGATTTATTTGTGTGTATAAGATCTGCTCTGTGAGAAGGATTTAATCTCTATCTTCAAAATAACAATTCTATTACAAACAAACACTGTAGTTCAGACGCAGACTGCTGATGCCTTTCACACTATCACACCGGTAGCATCCTGCCTCAGTGTTCTCTAATGCTCTGTTCAGATGTGCTGTGAAACATCGATCACGATAAAGTGTAGCAATTTGCCACCACTGCACTCCAAAGGAAAAAGTTTTACTCCCATAAAAAAAAAAAAACACAACAAAAAGCAAATAAATGTTTTTTTCCTCAACACACCAGCCATCCATCCAACCATCCATTTTCAGGGCAGTGAATCGATCGCAACTGGACTGTTCTGGTTGTTTAGAAGACATTCCCCCTCTCATCTGAGCAGACTTCATCAGTTCATACATTTAGGCTTAGTTAGGAAAGACTAGCCTGAGTTGGTGTGGAAAAACTCAACTATTTATGCTCCAAGTTAGAGGCATGCACCAAACCACATATATAATCATTGTTTTGGAATGCATAAAAGGACAGACGTTAGGATGCCTGGCAGAGAGGCCATTCTCTGTCCACAAGAGCAGTTAGGTAGAAACTCCCTCAATAATATTCCATTCAGTTGTAAAAGGGTGATGGAGGGGTAAGGAGGCCGTGTTTTTGTGTTATGTGTTAGAGACAGAATTAGTACATTTGTTTGGAAAGGACAAAAGAACGGCATTGTAAGTGGGAGATAGGTGGTGCTGTCAACCAGAACGCTTAAAATTAGACCCATCCTGTGGAATTAAGAAATTCAGCTTTAATCTCTGTTCCATCTGCCCCTCAATGTACTGCACGGCCATAGAAATTCGAGGGTAATTTCACACACATAAAAATGTGGATCTACATACAGTGATTATACTCCTAATGGAGTCCCAGTGCAGTGAAGTATGTCTGCCCAGCTTACCTTCCCTCAGTGGCCTAAAGCTCCAGTCTATGCCTTTTACCCAGTCAGTCCCAGTCCATTTTTTCACATACAGGTCTCACGCACCAGAGCCAGGGATGAAATTGCATTTAGTTCTAGTTTTACCTTCGTAGCTGTAGCAGCACTTCAGAGCTTTCTAATGGATGCTTTTAGGTGGGATAACTTTCGAATGGCGAGTTCACGCCATCAAGTCTGAGGGATTGATGATGGGTTTAGGCCTTCTCCGGTAAGATTGTGTGCGAGCATCTACCGGAATTAAGTAAATCACCTGAGTTATATGCAGGTTAACAGGGGTTTATAGTGGAATACTTGATGAAAGGGCCCCAATAAATAAATAAAAATAGTCCACAGCCAAGCATATGGTATATGCCTATTTTCCACTGCACAGTACCTACATGGCTCAATTACTGCTAAATAAATCCTGTCCAGCTCTGGAGGTGCAGTATGGTACTCCACATTCTCCAACTTGCTCTAACACTCTTTTCTTGTTGTCCCCAATCTCATTTCAAATAAAATTAAACCCTTTTTCTCCTCCATTGTTGTCGTTTGGTAAAGTGTTCTGTACAACTACTGATGTCGCCTTATTCCATTCAAACTAAGGCAAGTAGAGTGAAGACAGACTGAGCTGGTACTTTGCAGTTGAAAACGTGATGCAAAAGACTTGGGACCTGGAAGAGAAAGTCCGGCACACCAAACTAACGTGTGGAACACATTCATCAACCCTTAGTTCCGTGGGGAAATTATGTCTAACCACCACAACAGGGTCATTATAGCATTGCTAAAACAACAAATCTAATCAATCGCCTTTTCCTCAGAAGATTATTTTGTATTATTACTGCCTTAATAGTCGCAACCAGAATGTTCTCGTTGTATTACTCTAGTTTTGCCCACATTAGCCCGAGTTGCCGTAACCTTTGTTAGTGCGCCATGTAGCTGTAGGCTGCTGCTGCTTGTTATGCCATTTAAGTTGATGTTTTTCTCTTCGGTAATCTAACCACTGCTAGAAACATTAGCATTGCAAATGAACTCATTTGTCAATTTGCAAACCCAGCGTTGTATGAAATAATGTCAACGTTGCTTATGAGAGTCTTGTTTATTAACAACATACAGAGACTTTGGAGGTGACAAATTGAAGTCTGGATAAAGGATACTGAACAGTTTTGCATAACTGACACTTGTGGTAGGCTAATTAATTGTGTCAGTCAATGAAGGCATCCATCGAATAAAACCAACAGTCCTGTTTTGATGAATTTCATGAAAGTAGGTAAAATTATCTGAAGAACAACAAGTCTGTCCTCTTCTTACCGCTGTTGAGGAATAAATAATATAAACTTATTCTGCGTGTGTGTGTGTGTGTGTGTGTGTGTGTGTGTGTGTGTGTGCATGCGTGTATGTGCATGTGTGTGCGTGTAGGTGTGCGTATGTGTGTGCGTGTGTGTGTGTACTTGTGTATGCGTGTGGGTGTCAACGAGATGTACAAAGTGCTGGAGGGAGGGAGATGAGAAGAAGACATGTTCACACAGACCAGCCAATTAATATCACATTGCCTTTTGTCACATAGCAGAACAACAGCATCATTTTGCTAAACCCACTCTTCTAATTTCTCTCTTTAGATAAACAATGTTCCTCAGTGGTTGCAAAGTAGGGATGAGCGGGAATGAATTAAACTGACATCTCTGGAAAGCCATTTATGTAAATTAATTGTGCACCTCATAATTTTTATAATATATAAAAATAATCTTCACTGAGAGCTAAAGAGCTCTCAACATAAAGCGGAAAAATGTGCCTCACGGGGAGTTTTGGTGAATACTAGAGGTAATGCAACGGCATTACCTCATCAGAGTTAAACCTACCCCCCTCACATACACACACAAACACATAACACGCAAAAAAAAACAAACACATAAATTATAGTTTACTCAACTGCCCATGGTCAGACTGGGAAAACGCACATGACTTTTGACTTAATCTGTATGTACAGCCCATAACCCAACACGACACTACCATTTATTAATTAACGGGGGGAAAAAGCGTTAATAACTCTATGACTCGCTGTTGACCATTGACTTGGACAGGCTTTTTGCCAACCGACACACCACGTGACAATTTGGGGACGACACGGCAAATGCTCCCATATGGAGCATCTCGAGCTTATATGTCAAACTCAGGCCCGGGGGCCAAATTTGGCCCACGATGTAATTATATTTGGCCCGCCAGTATATAGCACATGGACCATTAATATTACAAATCCCAGAATGCTTTGCTAGTGTGTTGGCTCATCAGTCTAGACCGGCGAGTGCCCCTTCCCTTTCTGTTGCAGTCGTTAACAACCATGCTACCAGTCTCCTCGAGCAAATTTACACTTCCCCTCCCCAAAAATTGCCAAACAAAAGATGGAAAATGGTTAACTTCCAAGACAGGTGGGAGGTAGATTATCTGTTCACTAAAGTAAAAGACAGACCTGTTTGTCGTGTGCGGAGCAACGTGGCTGTAACAAAGAAGGACATTCTTATTTTTTTGGGTTGTTTGTTGTTGGCCTTTGAAAAAAGATTGACATAAAAAAGAAAGGTAATTGGAGATAGATAAATAGACGATAGAGAGACAGAAGAATTCATGTTATCTATTTAAATACAAAACAACAAACAAATACCACTGTCTTTTATCACAAATTAGATTTCTCATGTGTTTATAATATCAAAGTTTGTTTATTCCAGATTCAGTGTTTAAGCAAAATTTAAGTTTGTTGTCATATGATAATCTTTAACGCTACATTTCTGCAGAGAAGGTCCACATCGCAGTGATTTTTCATTAAACATTGAGTTTGGCCCGCGAGGTTGTCCCAATTTTTTATTTTGGCCCAGCGTGAATTTGAGTTTGACACCCCTGAATTCTAGAGTGACACTCATAGGAAAAGGCTATAATGTCACTTAGTGTCTGAAAACTGAGATCCATTTTCATTCAAATCTATGTGGACATCTCTGCTTATGCTCACTTCAACCTTTGAAAATATCAGAACGATTGCCCCAATATAATGGATTTTATGGACAAATGTATTCTTCTCCATATCCACTCACGAGAAGAAACAGCTTAACGCTTATTGTTCATGTCCCCTAGACCGTGTTTGTCCGTTTTTATCTTGGCATTGAAGCCCCGAGTATGTCTTTCTAATAAAAGTTGGTCTTTTTGCTGCTGCTTCGCCTCTTTTGTTGGTGTGCAGCACTGGCTTTTGGTGACTTTCTTGGTTTTGGTGAAGCATCTTGTTGTTATAGTGTGTGAGTTTACTGATTTGCCTGCTTCCTTAGACAGTATATTTGCTACTCCTCCTCTGTGGTTGGGGGGCCCCATCCTGATTGGGGACTCAGTATACTATTGTTTCACTGCTGGAATGATTTTTCTACCTGATTCAATCCCTCTTGTTTCACTTAGGCTTATTGATGATTGTTTGTAACGTTTCATTCAGCTGCTATCTGGGATGCTTTACCAGCATTGTACATGGAGAATATTTTTTTACAATGTTGTCCTATGTACCTGAAACTATATATATATATATATATATATATATATATATATATATATATATATATATATATATATATATATACTGTATATATATATAAATGCGTGTGTGTGTGTGTGTTTTTTTTTAACCTACTACTGCTTTAAACCAGTTGCTTGTGGAGGAGAAGCAAAGCTATGGGGGTAAAAAGGTGAGAAGTCTCCCATTATGACAGGCGTGTGGCCATTATCATGCAACAGCAATGGCTATTAAATTGAATTATTTCTGCCACTTCCAGCTGCCAGCTGGAGATAAGAGCTGTTTGGCCGAACCTGTGAAGTCTTCAGTATCTTCTGGAAGCTGTCCTCATCTTAGCGCAAAGACACACTGTGGTTGGGCTGTGGATTGGCAGAATTTAAACAGAATTAAAATACAGTACTTAGTGCCAAAGCTTGTGATGATAGGACAGGATAAGTAATTTTCTTCCAGTTCGCCTTCACATAGACCTTTACTTTAAATTACTTTAAATTCTACATGTGGCATTCTTTTCTTGTCCATATCTATCTAACAGCACTGAGAACTGTTGCTTGTGTAATTAATTGTGCTGTTGTTTGTATTTCTTTCTTAAGGCTTTAGCCTGTCCATCACTTTGCTTAAGGTCAATCTTTGTCTCAACATTCCTATTTTTTTTAGGCCTCTGAGTAGCTGTTCTTTTTTTCAAATTCCACCGTGACCTCTGTATTTTTCTTTTTAATGAGTTGTTTCCATTTTCTGGTGTAGTGTCTGTATTATTGTTCAATAATTCCACTGCAATCAGTAGATTATGATAACCAGTGTTGGGAAAATTCATTTTCTATCCGAGCTAGTTCAAAGTTGAGTTCACCATTTCAAAAATGAACTAGTTCAGTTCATAGTTCATAATTCAAAATTTTGAACTAAGTTCACTGTTAAAAAAATGAAGTAGTTCATAGTTCCTTTTTTTTTCTTTCAATATTGTATGTTGCTGACTGTGAAACGGCATCGATAACTTTTCTTATCCAGTATTATATTACAAAACAGAATCAATGCCATATTATGACAGTGTGATCATACAGTGTTTTAACTAAAGCATTCTGATACAAATAATAATTTTCCTAACTTTTCCACATTTTTTCCCACATTTTCTCCCAGTTACGCCGTGTCCCTGAACGCATCTCATGCATGTAATCATTAATGGCGGCTGCACTCACTGAATGGGTTGCCAAACTACTTTTATCCCCCGACATATGAAGGCTCATATATAGTGTTTTCAGACGGGTTTTGTCATGGAAGTCCCTAACAAAACCTGGCGCACTGGAATGAAAATGAACTTTCATTGGAAAAGCGTTTGCAGACGCCAGAATGAGCGTGTTCTCGGGGAAAAATGAATTAAGTTCAGTTCACATTCGCCCAAAATATGAACTAGTTCATGAACTTTTGTTCGTTGAACTCGTTCAGGTACAACACTGCATGGTGATAACTCATATAAATGTAGTCTTCATTGGTAAAACACAAATATGTCACTGAGTGTGTACGTTCAGCGCAATTGTGTTTGGACAATCAATTTACAATCATGTGATTAACACCCCTGTTAATCACATTACAATACTATTGCTCACATAAAATAGGCGGATTCAAACAAATTCTTCCCAGTTGTATATCAGATCCCGGTGTAAAAGCCAGGAAATAAATACTGCAGCTGTATTACTGATGTCTTGTTTTACGACATGGCTTGGTAAAGTAAATTTTGTAAAATACGAGAGTTGAATTATGAAAAATAATTTTCCTTGGTATTAAATAGATTTTTCTTTGGGTTGTCAGAAGAGTGTTGTATTTGATGCTTAAGTCCAGGTTGAAGTTTAACTGAAGACAGACTCTTTCCACAACAACTCAAGTGAAGGCTGTGTATTACCTTGCAAGTAGGCTTAGCTCCAAGGTGAATCAGCTTGGCTGGATTGCTCCATGGAGCGATAGAATGAAGACCCGGAGATAACAGTCTAATGATCACCCAGAGCCACAACACAACCTACATTAAACTTACTCATGGCCTGTCATCAAGTAGATTTCAAGCTTTATCATGCATCTCCAGTGAATTGTAGCCCATACGCTTGTTTCCTCATCTCCTCAATTGGTTAATATGTCGATAAAATACTGTAAGTGTTGCATTGCATGCTCTTAGTCTTGATAGCATCAAGCTATTGTGGTGACTGGAAAAGCTCGGGGCAATAGACACTTTGCTTAACAGATTTACCACCACAACCTATTAATCTCAGAGATCACCACCGTCATTAAGTGCTTTAATATGGACTCTTTCATTTATAGTGCCATTGTTTTACAATTTTGAACAGGAATGAGGCATTTCAAACTGAATTTCTCTCTTTTTTTTTTTTTTACCCGAATTTGAGCTGGCTCACTGCGGTGAGAAGTCAGGAATTAATCATACGTAACTTTGAACAACTAATGTTTTTTTCTGCTCCTGAATTCAGGTAAATAACTATAATTTGTATTTCAAATCATATGTAATTGTGTTTTACTAATTTGAGTTTCTTGTAAAAGAGTAAATCTGAAAATTATTGGATAACAACAATCAACCAATATAGAAACATAAGAATGTTTTTGGTAATTAGCAATGTTGTTACTTAAGGGGACCTGTGGCATATACAGTATCTTATATTTAATAGTCCCCTAACAATTTTGTAAAGTTTTATAGTATGTTAGTTTATGTAGTAAATTGAGTGATGAAAATAAACAAATATAAATGGACACGGCAAAGAGAGGAACTAAATATTTGAAAGAGAAGACCGTGCAGTATTCCAGCATGGGTTTGTTCATGAATCTTGTCTGATATTCCCAAGCAAAACTGACTTTGAGGGCAGTGTCAATCCTGTGGAAAAAGTCAAATACTTTGCCAGTGCAGCTAAATCTTGCCTTGCAGCAAAGAGAGAGCTGACTGTCTCTCTTACCCTGAAACGACCTGTGCAAATTTAACATATTTGCTCTGTATCCTGCATAATAATTCCTCTGCATCTGCTCACCTCCGATGTCCACAACTGGAAAGCTTCAAATTAGTTCACACAATAAGTTTTCCATTGAAGTGTAGCTTTTAAGGAGTCCTACTGTAAACGCTCAAACGTAAGATTTAACTCTTCCATCAATATGTAAACACGGTATACTGTATATACTTTATATCAATCATTGACATCAGCAGACACCAAATGTGTTTCTTGCAAGACACAAATACATTATTTGCATGCTCTGATGGTTTTAATGCTTCCGGTTTTGTGGCAACAGTTTGGAAAAGGTCCTTTTCTGTTCCAGCATGATATCTATATATTTATAGCAATAAAGGCCTGCTTGCCCTGACCTCAACCCCTTCAAACACCTTTGGGGTCGACCTAAAACAGAGATTATGAGCGAGGCACTCTTGTACTACATAAATAACTCCATATTTTCTTCTATTTTTACTTAAGGTGTAATTACTTTTTAGTATGTAAAGTTAATAGAATTATGTGACAATGTATATTGCTTCTATGTGTTGTTTGCGAATGTCAGCCATGCACACTAGTCTCAGAAAGCCTTTGAAAGGCAAATATGCAATGAGATCTTATTATTGTGTTATTATACATCATTTTTTTAGGATGGGAATGTGTTGTTGTGTCATTACACCTCACATATTGAAAGACATAAGCAATAAACTGCCAAGTGTGGTAGCTCACCTCTGTCAACAGGATTTTAACCACAAAGTGTTTCAGCAAGGGATGCACATCCTAATACACTTCAGATTTTGCTTGATATAAAATATATCGCTATGAAATACAATAGTTGTAAGGGATTCATGGCAGGCAGGCTGGAGTAAAATAAGGTGAAGGCTTGAAAATAATCTTTGTTTTCTTTTCATCAATCTGAGTGAGATACAAAAGTGGGACTGTGATTTTTGTTTCATTTGTTTACATTTAATTAAAGTGAAACTCTCCAAACTCTCCAGTCAACCAGTTTCCTATTGAAGAGAGGAGAGAAGGCCTTTGGGAACCCTCTTTTGTGGTATAGAGTGTTAACCTATCAGAGATTTGATTTCACTTAGAAGTATGCAAGTTGTTGAGCCATGATGTTTAAACGCAGTTACTGATTTTTCATGACAAGATTCCTATGACTTCTTTGAGAGGTCAAAGCGATATGGGTTGAGACAGCATAAACTAATGTGGCTTGTATCAGCCTCATATATGTCTTCCATTTTATGCGCAGTGTGTCAAAAGATGTTATTTTGGTCGTCATTCCATAAAAATATAGCGACTGATCACACTGAATAGATGAAAGTGGCAGTGTAGGTGTTCGCATGCAACAGAGAAGCTATTGTATGAAATGCAGATCAGTCAGACCGCCAAGCACAATTCAAGCAAAAGACACAGACTTGTGAGATTATTTTAACAAACTTTTATTTTTAAACCTGAGAATGAGAAGAGCTGCAATGAGAGGCAGAAAAATTGATAAAATATAGAAATACAGTGGAACCTCGGGTTACGAACTCAATTCGTTCCATGACCCCCTTTTTAACCCAAAACATTCTTAAACCGAGGTAATGTTTCCCATTTAAATGAATACAAATGCAATTGACCGTTCCAGCCCCAAAAACTAAGTTATACTGTACTTACCTTTAAAAAAAAAAAAAAAAGTCAGCATGTATGGCTAAAAATAATTATAGTCCAATACAGAATTAAGTGAAAATCCACTATTATAAAGAAATAAAACATTACATAGATTAATAAATAAATAAACATGATAACAGTTTATTGTTCATTCACTTTAACTAAGGAGGGAAAGGGGAGGAGGACTATATCTCCTCATTAAAGAAGTCTTCTTCCATAATAACACGAGGGAAATTCTGAATGAGGTGGGTTTTTTTTCATTCAATTCATTGGTTGAATATGGCACAACAAACCGATACAGGGAAACTTTTCTTTTTCTGTTCAGGAAAAAATATCTGAAAGTGGGATGCCACATTATCATTTAAAAGATGAATTGCTCTGTTGGCCAATATGCTGCACATTTATATATATATATATATATATATATATATATATATATATATATATATATATATATATATATATATATATATATATATATTTATCTTTTTTTTTTAATGTCTCACGCTAACACTAGTGAGTGCCGTCTCATTTGTTTTGTCAGTCTAATAGAGCAAAAAAACAACAACAAAGTTCCTACCTTAGTTGCATTGGGTGTCGCACAGTAAATCACAGTTGCACAACACGAGAAGAAGCACAGCACAGATCTTTCCGCTCATCAAGTGGTTCCTCTTAGGAGCCATTTTAATTTCTGATTGTTTAGTTATTTGTTTACTTCCATCCATCCATTTTCTGAGCCGCTTCTCCTCACTCGGGTCGCGGGCGTGCTGGAGCCTATCCCAGCTGTCATCGGGCAGGAGGCGGGGTACATGCCAGGTACATTACAGAATTATTGTAAATAAATATAAAAAAAAGGTTGAACATTTTTTAAAGTTTCACAATTTATTTAAACTTAGCACGCTGGTGTGTTTGGTCATGGTGACATTGTTGACGTACAGTACTCATTGTAAGTGAGTCGCTTTCATGAGCTGCGGGTAATTCGAGTGCTTTCTTGTTCCAAATCTGTTGCCCAAAGCAGATGGCTTGGCAAAAAATAAACTGTTACTGTACCAAAAATAGCATGTTCCAAGCTCCAAAGATTTGTGTTTTGTACCCCTCAGAGTTAATGGTGCAGCCATGACGCTCTCTCTCTGCTCTGTGTGCAATTGACAATAAATATACCATAGTCACATGGCAGCCATGTCAATGCCCCACATTCAGCATGGCAACAACGTAGGCACTGGAGGATCTATTTATATACGTAAATATATATGTCTCATTCTCTGCCTGCTTTGCACCACATCGCCAGTAAACAACAGTTCTGGAACTAACAGACTTTGTCAACAGCATTGTAAGTGACAAATGGAAACTATTTTTGGACACGTTCAGTCCCTACTGTCCGTTTTATCCGATATCTGTTATATGGGGGTCCGTTTATTATTGAGGTTCCACTGTATATTTATTAACGAGGTTTGACACCCAAGACAATAAAACAGTAAGTGTTATGAACTAACTATATTCACCACATAATCCTAGATTTAAAAGGAAATGATGACAATTATGTCGGCATGAATTTATGTGTAAAAGTAAAGTATATTTACGATCTCAATGTGCTGAACAAATATCAGCCAATGCATATTTGGCTTCATGGCTATTTTGATGATGTCATTACAGCACTTGACGTGCAATATGTTTGTGTGTATGTAACACAACGCACAGTACTTAACCTACTCTCCATTTACCTGTGTACTGTATATCTGGATTACTACTATATGTTGCCTGTCTGCTGAGGTATCATAAACTAATGTGCAATTTGTGTGTTGCATTTATTCTAAACCTCACGTGTAGCAGTGGCACCAACACCCATGAGAAAAGGTGATGAAACATCCCCCACTAAGCAGCTTAAAAGGAAACAGCAGTTTCCATAGGAACAGATCTAAAAGCAATTAGATGTGCTGCGAAAGAAGCTTGATGAGCCATCATTCACGAATGATGCTCGAAATTCCATCTGGAATGTTTTGAAGCCTTTTTGTGACTGTGTATCTTTTTCCCCTCCATTTGGCACGTGTTTCATCCAAGTTGCCCACCCTCTCATCTCCGCTCCAGATGCTAGTTTGAGGCACACTTTCTGGGGTTAATTTCATCCACACATCATGAGGACCCTACTCATCATCTGATCAGGCTGCTTGTCTAAAGCAAAAATATCTGAATAGAAAGAAATTTAATATTCTTCACTGGCCTAGTCAGTCAGATGATCACAACCCAAAGAAGAATCCTTTTCACTCAGAGATATGAAACGACAATGCCCACAAACAAGCATTATATTAAGCAGGCTGCTGGCAGCAGCTCCATGGAGGAAACTCAGATTTTGGTGATGTCCCTTGACTCCAGTCTTTAGCCCCTTTTACAGGGCGTACCAAGATATTGCATTCATACAGCTGATTCGGCTTTTCTTGATAATTACATGCTAAACATCCACAACAGCATCTGGGACAGCTACAATTGCCTTCAGCACAAAAGGACCTGAACAGCAAGTCTCAGCTGTGATACTTTACACCCCGTTACATTACTGTCTCCTTACGCCACTGATACTACAGCAGAAGCCTGCAAATTCACTCGTCGACTTTAACTCCCCACCCATTATTGGTACCTTTCACAGAGGACAGTGACCTGCGAAAAGCAGGGTTTGATTGGGACTGTTCAAGGGGCTATTGCCGCCCTCCAGAAAATCGAGGAATTCTCCCTAAAATCTCTTTCTTTTGTGCTCTGCACTAAATGGCAAATACCATATAACGTGAAACCTCTGTTATTACATTCTATTATATTACGTAAATATTACATATTAATATTACATATTCCATCTGTTGCATTCACAGTAGTGTTGTAACAGTTGAGACCGGTCTTTTGAAGGTCTTGGTCTTGTCTCGGACTCGAGTCCCAAAAATCTCAGTCTCAACACTGGTCAAACTCTGGAATTTACATGGAGACCAGTTGATAAGCGCACTGATCTGCTATTCTTCAGCTTCATTAAGTTTCCTAAATGCAACCAAGCTCTTCTTTAAATCTTAATTTTTAAATACATAAAAGGAATTATGTACTTTGATAAAGTTGTAGAGTCCGTGTTTTTGGCTGTCAAATGTATTTGAAAAAAAATATCTAATTAAATTGAGAATGCTCTTTAACGGTTTAATCTTATGGTTTATAAAATTGACTTTTATTGTCTTGGTCTTGTCACGGTCTCGACTCCCAAAGATCAGTGGATCTTGGATAGTGAGGTCTTTATTTTTACACTGAAGTAAGAATTATGTCACTGATGTTGTAATGGTTCACTTGTTCACTTTCCATGCAGGCAACTTGGGTGAGTTCCCACTCAGTGACGGTATGAATGTGAGTGGGAATTGTAATCTGTCTCTATATGTGCCCTTTGATTGACTGGCCACTGCCTTACGCCTGACGGATCCCCAAGATAAATGAATGCCTGGATGGATGGAGAGACAGACCGATTGACAGATGAAGCAAGCACATTTAAACTGACTACGCTTCATTTTTATTGTATTATTTTAAGTCACTGATGGTGTAGTGGTGCACTCGCCTGACTTTGGTGCGGGCAGCGTGGGATCAGTTCCCACTCAGTGACGGTGTGAATGTGAATGTGAGTGTGAATGGTTGTCCGTGTCTATATGTGCCCTGTGACTGACTGGCGACCAGTTCAGGGTGTAGTCCGCCTTTCGCCCGAAGTCAGCTGGGATAGGCTCCAGCGCCCCGCGACCCTAACCAGGATAAACGATGTTGAAAATGGATGGATGGATGTATTATTTTAAATCCATTTAGTTGGTGTTGATGGCACGGTGGACGACTTGTTAGCACATCTGCCTCACAGTTCAGAGGTCATCTTCAAATCAGGGTGTACCCCACCTCTTGCCCACAGTCAGCTAGGATAGTCTCCAGCACACTTTCAACCCTAGTGAGGATAAGCGATTTAGAGAATGGATGGATTGATGAGGTGGTTTTTGAAGGCTAAATCATAAAAACTGCCGTTTTCCAAATACTTCTCGACCTGTTCTGTAGCATGGATTACATTTTAAAAAAATACAAATAAACAGACATAGAAAAAGCGGAGCAGATAAGAAGAAGGTTGGTAGCGGTGAAAATGAGGAACAGAACCAAGCAAATGTAGTGACTAGGGACCCTGCCTTAAGGATGTTGTCTACGCTCCGTTTTAAGGCTTATCTGCATAATGTTCCTCCTGGCCTCATTAGTGATTAGCGAAAGCGGCAGAACGATTCAACTTGGTGACAGTGTGATTGCATTACACCCACCCCTCCATTTCCCACTTGTTCAATCATCACCTTCCCTTTTTACTTTTTGACCATCACACCATCCCTCTTTGAATGACCTCCCTCACTTTGTGTAGAAATTGCTCTACAGAGATAAAAGGGACATCTGACCTTCCGAAACAGGCTCCTCCTCTCATCCATGATTCATAAGCACCTACAGACCCATCATTTGTTGGGAGATGTTCCAGTTCTGTTCACCTGCAACCCTCGCCCCAAGCAATAGCAATGCTTACTTTGGGATACAGCAAGACTGCCACAAAGATCAACACACATTACAAAAATATTTTTGGTGACACACACAAACTAATAATAACAATAATAATAATAATAATAATAATAATACAGTTTGGAATTATTTGGAAAGCTCTACTTGATTAACCACACATAAAGACTAATGTGTCAGGTGTCGCGTGTGTTATCATAACCAGTCAACACACACATGCGTACAATTAATGTGACTAAAAGTTCAGCTGGCTAAGTAGAATTTTTCCTGATATTTACCAAGTTGTATACGCAAAAGCAATGGTCCAAAGAGTAAAAGAGCCACAAACATTTCCGTAAGTTGAACAATACAAGTGCCAGTCTTTCACGGTCCAAAGTTATGATTAGTGAAGGCTCGTAGAGTTTTTTCTTTTGTTTGTTTTTTTTATTCTCTCTTTCTTTTGTTATTTATTCTCATTTCTCTTTCTATGTACGAACATTATATGGATAATTTTCAAATAATTCGATTAATAATGGAAAAGAAACTTGAAATAAATGTTTTATAATTTAGCATTTTTTAAAATATTGTCTTAGTTTTATATGGGTAAATGTCTCCCATGATGAAAGAGGATGGTTTGAGGATTTTAAAATTTTAGGCGATATTAGTAAAGACAATCAATAGTCCACCTGGACAGCCGCACTTCCGCTTGCTCGTTTGTCTTCTCCGTAGGTCGCTGCGTCGTGACAGTTTAGCACTCCAAGGCTATTAGTCGTAGATTTGAACCCAAAGTCACTGTGATTGTAATTCTAGCAAGTGCTGGCAATCATATTTGCTGCTGATATTATTTTTACTATTTTTGGCATCGTAGGTGAAGAATTTTGGTCAAAATATCCGCAACTGTGGCGAGACAATGAGGTCGACCAGGGTGCGGCCATCCTGGGCAATGATTCCATCCATCCATCCTTTTTCTGTACCGCTTATCCTCTCTAGGGTCACAGGCGTGCTAGAGCCTATCCCAGCTGACTTTGGGCCAGAGGCGGGGTACACCCTGAACTTGTCGCCAGCCAATTGCAGGGCACATATAAACTAACAACCATTCTCACTCACGTTCACACCTACGGGCAATTTAGAGTCTTCAATTAACCTATCGTACATGTTTTTGGGAAGTGGGAGGAAACCGGAGTACCCGGAGAAAACCCACGCAGGCACGGGGAGAACATCCAAACTCCACACAGGCGGGGCTGGGATTTGAACCCCGGTCCTCAGAACCATGAGGCAGATGTGTTAACCAGTCGTCCCACCGCGCCGTGACAATGATTCCAATTTTTTTAATTTTATTGATGAGTTAAAATTTGAGGCCGTAATGATAAAGTATGCAATACAAATGAAATCCAAACAATAAGATTTCTTAAATTTGTTTGGTGGAAAAAATCATAAACAATGATAAATCAGCCATGAACTTAAAGGCTAATATTCACCGATTGGTGTTAAAACTTTACAGCATTATACTTTGAACAACTGACAAAGTATTTGTGTAACTTAGAATGCAAACTAGAAATACATTGTTTAAAGAAAACCCATCGTTTGCGATGTATGAAGTTCTGCATTATTCTTATCCAGACTTAAATTCTGCCTCGGCTTTGTTGATAGAACCCACTGCCAGAGCAAATGGTGGTGGCCCATTGAAATACACTTCTTGTATAATGGTGAAGAGAATAGTGCATAACGGTAAAGACATAACAGCTTCATAACAACCATGTGAGTTGCATAATTTACGTGTTGCCCTTCAAATGCTCCTGATACAAGTACATAAATGATCCAAACCACTCATTAAACCCAGGACACCCCTGTTTTTATACAATCATAATAACGGTAAAAACATAATTGTTCTGACACTTTCACAAGTCATACACATTTCAGAAATACTTGAACACAATGTATTTTGCTGCCTGCTTTTGTGTGAATGCAAAATGGCTGCAGCATCATGGCACTTCAGATCACAGATCCCTTTGGTGTATTGCAGGGATAGTGAGACGTTTTCCTCCAAGGGACACATACGGAAAAATCTAAAGATGTGAGGGCCACTTTGACATACTCCGATTTTAATTAAACACTTTAAAACCAATCCATCAACCAATTAAATATGTTATTTTGAGAAACTGGGCTTTCTGTTAAAGATGATAAGGCATATAGTTTTGTATTTTTCCTGGTTTTTGGGTAGCCTGCAGTCCTGTATCCTTCTACAATAGATCTGCCCCTGCCCTGAGTGGATCTTTATATTCAGAACCAAAACAAGAACCGTCTGTAATGAGGTTTAGAGCACTCTTTATTGGAGGATCATAATTTATCATTAATGTGCTAAGTCATCAAATCAGACCTAGACGCAGAGTGAAAGGTGGAGGAAAACATTTTTGCTTCTGATTCAGAATGAACTTTATTCACAAGACATTATATGCATATCTAGGAAAGCTCTATATAAAACCAGTATACTGTATTATTATTAGTATTATTAGTTGTAGTATTTGTCAGGTATGTCACACCCATGGGGCATTTTAGGCTATTTCTAAGGCACTAAGGCTATGTTTACACCCCATGTTCTGCTTTTTGCCCATATGTGAAATGTATCTGATTTTCTTCCTATCAGTGCGAACAGTACAATTATCATTTTTTCAAATCCAACCGAGGCATTTTTTTGTATATGGATATAAATTTGCTATGTATACGATGCGACTGCAGTCTGGACAGTCAATATGTGCTAATCGGACCTATACGTCATCAAAGGGTAAAACCATCACAACTATTTGACAAAACAACAAAACGCAATTGCTGACGAAGGAGCAGAAAACAAACAGTTGTGAAAATGAGATTCTTTAGGACTGATAAATAAATGGGGGCCTGGTCAGTTAAAGCACAAAATCCTTGAAATTGCCACAAAACCATCAGGAAGAGGGACCAAAACACTGTCTGGCCTTACGAAAGTGGCCGTGGGGGCATGGTGAATTTTGATGATTCGCCATGAAATCAAAAGCTGTTGGAACTTGACTCCAGATGGTCATATTTTTTCAAAATTTCATACACTTGATGACAGTCCACACTTAAAGGCATCTCCATTCCCTTTTCAGTACCGCTTATCCTCACTAGGGTCACGGACTAAACCAGCGAACTTTGGGCGAGAGGCGGGGTACACCCTGAACTGGTCGCCAGCCAATCGCAGGGATTTCAAAACTAGTCATCCATCAATTTGTTGTGTGTACGTAATAATATGATAAGGCGGTTTACATGGTTTCACAGCTATAACGGCCTTACAGGGGATACCATGTATGATGTGGCCCGTAAAAAAAAAACAAGTTTGACACCCCTGGTCTAAATTGTGCAAGTCATTAGGTCAACTTGGTATGGTATGGTGGTTTTTCACATTCTGTACAAATATAATGCAACAAACAATTTGTGCATTATGTATTTACATTTTATCATCTTTTGTTATAGTTTATTATTTGTCTAAAGAACAAATATGTGGTTAATTCCAAATAGTTACAAGATAATTACATTTTTAAATTGTAATTATAACCAACTACATTTCAAAAGAAATATATCCCCAACAATTGAGTAATAGGCGAAAAATTCTATACTCTATCCATCAATTTTCTTCCGCTTATCCTGGGTCAGGTCACTGATGATGATGGTCATTAACAAGGGGAGAAAATATACAATAGATACATTATTAAAAAAATGGTTTAAATCGTATTGATTAATGATTATACAACTTAATGGGAGACAACAACAGGTGACACCATAGAAGCTCTGGGGCACACTGACAAATGCAGGAACACACCTTTGCTTCTGTAAATATGAATATTTATCAAAATGTGAGCACTGACCCTGGAAATAAAGGGATCCCAGAGGGGGAACATTCAAAGTCTTGTCAAATATAATCTACTATCACCTTGCCTGTATATATATATATATATATATATATATATATATTTGTCTTGATTTCGAGAATATTGCGTGCTGAGGCAATCAATAGATTTTCTCACACCACCCTCAGTCTCAACCTGCTTTCTCCCACACACCTCCTCGCTTGTTGAGCATCAGCCTCGCTCAAGCAAGCCATTTGTTTTTACATTTCTCTACATGTACTTGGTGCTTTTTTTCTGTTTTTTTACGCTTTTCTGCAGCTCCGGTCTCTTTGCTCTTGTATCTCTCCCCACGCCTCCTCTCCTGCTTCCTCATCTATTATGTTGCTGCTTTGCTGTGTTTGCAGCCTATGCATTTTCTGGGCATGAATTCATTTACTGCCATTAGATGCCTCTCCACAGACCCTGCCCAGAACTCATAAAGAAGAGAAGACATTAAAACGGCATCGTTCAAAACACAGTGAGTAACGATGGAGCAGTAATGTGCTTTAATGCTGTCAACTATCAGTAGACAGTCTGGAAAGTGTGGACGCTCCAGTGTTGTTATCATTTCCACAGAATGTTCCAGTAAGCACTGCATTCTTGACATCAAAGTATTCCCCCGGCTAAAATGACACGTTCTGTGGGATTTAGGCTCCAACGTATGCTGCTGCTGCCTCCAAATGCAAATTCCCTCAGCGTTTAAACCTTTTTATCCAACTTCCCTTGATTTCCTGGCTTGCGTTTGACATCAGCATATTTCTGAAGTCACTGATCCAGCTTTCTATTTTATTTACACCCTCCTCTGTCCTCCAGTCTATCGCTCTTCCATCCGACTTCCCACACCCTCTGTCCTTCCTTTGTTATTTGCTGGTAAGACAAGCAATACATTGCACAGTGATTTCCTCCAGCCAAGGCATCAGATAGCTTTGTCACCTCAGTTAAGTCTTCATATCAGGTATCGCACACAGGTCTACTCATAAATATTAATTGGAAAATCAAACTGAAGGGCCTCCTCAGCTAGCCGTTAAGTTTGGCAGCGGTATTAATGGAAAGTCATTAACCTGCTAATGAATGCCATGGTGTAACAGTCAGTGAACTATCTTCTGCATGCATTTACTCATTTTGTGAGGTAGACATTTTTAAAAACATTTGAGAGACCTGAAACCTGCAAATTAGGAATGGGATTAAGAATTTGTTGAGCATTTTACAAAGTGTGCATAATTAATTGCAATTGTAAGTACTTTAATTTTGTTTTATGTGGCTGGTATTATGTGAAACGGTTTAGTTGTGTTTAGTGTTGTTTCTGTGGTGTTTTTTTTTTCAACAACAAAAATATTCCTTAGTATTTTCTGCAGTGTTGAAATCATATAGGCCACTTGTGTTTCCCAAAAACCAAACACCACATGCTTCATTCCTTCAGGGAGGAATGAAAATGAAACCGTTAAGATTTGTCCCTGGTTGTCATCGCTTCAAACTGCCTGGTCATTACTGCACCACAAGCTGCTTGGCTTAATGTCTTTTGACTTAACACTAATGACCAACTCTGCATCTGTCTCCGCAGGGAGGAGAGCAGACGAACACACAGCGACAAGTCACGCCAATGCTTATTTGCAACAATTAAGGCGGCGATTCTCATATCATCAGTTTTCCAAACGGATTTTCACTAGGAGGTTTCAGGTTCCATATGGCCCATTTCTAAGACATCATGTCCAATTAGAGTAGAGGAGACAGCCCTCTATTCCTTTTCTCATCCTCCCATCCCTATCGCTGCCCCTCTCCCTTCTTTCTTCAGCCCTTTCCTTCTCGATGTGCTGCAATGGATGGCTCCTGCATATTTAACATAGCTGCATCTTCAAAGCTAGGAACTTATTCATTAGCATTTAGACTGCTAATGAAAGCACACAGTGTGCTAGCACCCTTGCTGTTCCGCACACCTCCTCTTGACTCGTCTCATCCAACCCAATGCTGCATGCTACGACACTTCTTCCCCAACATGTCCAACCCCCTCTGTCTTCTTATCTGTTTTCCAGAGCACTCAGCACAATTACAGTAGATGAGCACATTTGAAACAAAGAAGAAGAATGTGTGGGAGAGCCACCTGCGTTTTCTCACTCCCGTTCTGACATCTATTGCCACCGCAAACATCCAAGGTACCTCTTCTTACCCTTATCTGTCTTTCCTTATTGATGTCTTCCTTCTTCTCCCGCTTCCATTGCTCCATCCAGATGCTTGAAAGGGGGTGTAAAGAGTTCCCCTGGGTCATGAAGATATGTTGTTTATTTCGTCTGTCTCCTTGATGCTTTAATATCGTCAGCTGAGCCTCCTGTTACACACTTAAAGAATAGACAGGAAGTGGTCAGACGCTTGGCAAACGGACCAGAAGGCAGTGTTTTCCCAGTGTTTTCTGGCTCAGTGTGTGAAAGAAGTGAGAAGTAGACGCCATTTCTTACAACGGTGCGAGCCAGATGGAGTGAAGCCTGTGGACTCAACACAATGTCAGAACAAAAAGGATGGTGGGACTTTGTTTCTGGCCCTCGATCAAGTCAAAACAAATATAACTATTGGACTGCAAATTAATTGTAACTTTTGCAGACTTTTTTGAAACAATTAGTTCTCAAACTAAAGTATCAATGGAACAAAAGCAGTACAGTAAACACCCGCCTATTCATGATTTACCTTTAACCTAACCAGCAGCTACTGTATTTGCTAAAAAAGATGTCCTATTCACGCTTTCTCTAATGCCCTAAAATGATGCCCATACACCCAAGTTACCATGTTAGCAGAGGAGTAGCAAGCGTTGGTCACCAACTGATAGCCAGCCATCTTGACAGCGAACAGCAGCATGATGGAACATTCCAGTAGAAGTCCGACACCTTGTGGGGTGGACCCGGAAAAGGCAGTGGTAGACGTCTCAAGATTACGCAGAGAAAGACCTGGATCGATATTGATGCTGCAGTAGTGAACAACAATCAAATCTGCCATTCTTAAGCAAAATCCTCGAAAAATAATTGTGTCCCAACCAGGATTATAATAGTTTGGGATTTGCCATTATACATTCGTTTTGACTTTTTTATTTTTTTTTTCAAATAATAATTAAAGTTTTTATTTTTCAAAAATGCTTTGTTTTAGTTTCGTTTTTATTAGTTTCAGTATTTTAGTTTTTTTATATTGGGTATTTGTTGGTGTGAGATAAAATAAATATCACAATAAGTATTGTGTAATAAACACTCAACCAAAAATACCGTTTCAAAATGTCTTACCCGACTAGCATATGAACAACCATCCACAAATCAAATACAGGTACTGTATAACAGTCAACAGAATTTGAACTGCAATAAGTGCAGTGCATAATACTGCTTTCTTAGGTTAAATAGCCTTCTGTCCGTTTTGTAAAAAAAAATTATTAATTAAATAAAAATAATTTAAAAAAGTGTTTATTTGCATATTTTATTTGCATAGCAGCCAGGACAGAGAGGCTTACAATCTAAGTGACAAGCCATTCTAACCTCAAAGGTACAATGATATCCCATTTTTTTCCCGACAGCTCACAACAGTCTCTGTCTTTGCTTTAGCAGCTTTCTGCTGCAACAACTTTCTACAATGCGAAACTACGGCGGTAATAACGCCGAAATCACACCTAAAGATTAATTGCCTTCACGATGAAATTCAGGGGTTGAGGCAGGCCTAATTGACGGTGAGCAGGAAGAGAGGACCTTGAGGGGTGGGGTTAATGATGTGAGGCAGTGGATGAATGAGCGAGAAGACAGACGCTAGAGATAGTGGGTGTTGTGTTTGACAAACTTGGTCTTGGATGAGAGAGTTAATCTGCAGAGGAGCAGATTGGCTACCCATTCCTTCAAAGCAAAGCACAAATTCAGCACTCCAGCACACACATGCCCATAAAAATACGTACGTACACAAAAATCTCATGGTCAATCCTCGGGCAAGTCTCTACTGAGAATAAACATGTTGAATGCACCCAATTTAATTGTCTGCTTCTACATCTCACATAGACATATGTATTCTTTTAATTGCTTGTTGCTACCCTTCCTTTTTGTCACAAACACAATTTAGGTGACCAGAGAATAGTCTTGGCCACTTGAGAGATATGGGTCAATAAAAACACAAGGGATGTTTTAACTTGAAAGAAAATTGATTTTGAGGCAGACTAAATGTGCTTTGACCTTCACAAAAACACGTAAACACTTCTCTTGAGGTTTTATGGGAATCGAGAAGTATTTGCTCCACAAGGTGTTTCAAATAAGTGCTGCTGCACACCTGAAAATAATCCGGACTCATTCACTCACAGGAGTTCAGTTGGCTTTACTGTAATGTAATGTATATGTATTTAAGGAGAGTATTAAATTGCATATTTTTGATTCAACCCAAGAGTATTTCATATTTTCAGGGTTGGCGAGTGGTTAGCAAAGGGGTTCAAGAGGAGCATGTGGCTCTTTCATCCTTCTGCTGTGGCTTTCTGTGACATTTTTAAAAACAGAGTACTAAAAAATAAACGACAACTTACCAAAATTACTAAAAGAACTTAGCCTCCAGTGCAATAAAGTTAAAATGAAAATACACTAAAATGCTTAGTCTTAAGGATGAGAAAAACAGAAAAGTTTTTAACCTGGATTTAAAAACATCCTGACTTTACTTCTGTTGGCAACCTATTCCATGTGTGTGCAGCATAACAGCTAAACGCTGCTTCACCATATTTGGTTTGGACCCTGTGCTCCACTATATCTGACCTGAGTCTTTAGAGCTCAGAGCCCAACTTGGTTTATATCCCATTAGCATTTCTTTAATGTATTCAGGACCTCAACTATTTAGTGATGCATAGAACTTTAAGTAGCAGAACTTTAATGTCTTTTCTATAGCTAGACTTAGTAGTCTATAGCATAGTGGTCAACAAATTTTTGTCCATCATGGACCGGTTAATATGTATGGGGAGGTGCTGACAGACATGTGGCCCAGTCCCAAAGGGCCTAGTGGTTGGTGAATGAGCAGCTGCAGCTGTTTAATGCTCTTTTGGGAAAATTCTGTCAGACGACCATTGCAATAGTCAAGTCTACTTGTGATACAAGCATGGATGAATTTTTCTGGTGTGCTTTGAACATGCAACCATTTACTCTGAATATGTTCTGCAGCAGGTAAAAGGCTGTGATTGATTTGATGTCACTTTGGAAAGTCAGATCGGAATCTATCAGCACAGCAAGGTTTCCAACTTGGTCTTTGGTATTTCAAGAGAGTGACTCTAGGTATTTACTGGGAGCAATTCTATTTTCTTTACTGCCCCCGGTTTTGTGGTAGTTTGATTGACGGATATTTTGGTTCATCCAGTTATTTGATTCAGATAGTGAGACAACACCCCGATTGAACTGTATTCATCTGGAGACACTGCTAAATATAACTGTGTCATCTGCATAGCTAAGATAGTCAACATTAAAAACCCAATGATCAGATAATCTGAGTGATTATCCTGTGCCGGCACGGTGGGCGACTGGTTAGCACATCTGCCTCACAGTTCTGGGGACCGGGGTTCCAATGGAGTTTGCTTGTTCTCCCCGTGCCTGGGTTGGTTTTCTCCGGGCACTCTGGTTTCCTCCCACATCTCAAAAACATGCGTGGTAGGTTGACTGAGGACTCTAAATTGCCCGTAGGTGTGAATGTGAGTGCGAATAGGTTGTTTGTTTCTATGTGCTCTGCGATTGGCTGGCGACCGGTTCACGGTGTACCCCGCCTCCCGCACGAAGATAGGTGGGATAGGCTCCAGCAGCCCGCAACCCTAGTGAGGATAAGCGGTAAAGAAAATGGATGGATGGATGGATGGAGGATTATCCTGTGGTGTGGTGTGTGTTAAAATGTTATTTTTTTCCTCCTAAACCTGCTCGGAAAAGAGTTGGGCCAACAATCCAAAATTTTAAACCTCAATATCTACAATTGTGAATACGTGTTTGGCCGACCCACAGGCTCCAAGATTATGATGTGAAACAGAGTGATAGCCAATAATAAAGTGACCTGAAGCTTGCACTGTTGCTGGACACAAATACAGTACAGGAGTGACTGGCTATGTTGAGTGTTTGTATAACATGTCTCCAAAGTCATTCACCACAATAAATTTGGCAAATAGTTACCAGATGAGCTAAATGTTAGCCTAGCTTCTTATATTTCTTCTTCTGGATGATTTGTTCCTGTTGTTCCATCTGTCTCGATGCTCTGTGGCACCATACTGCCTCTCACAGCTCAGTCTTGGTACTATGGCCGACATCTCATTCGTGGGAAGGGACTCGGTTGTTGTTGGACGGATCATTATCTGTGGATTGTGCTGGGTGATCATCTCGAGTACACCACAGAACGGAAGAGCAGTAAGAACATGCATGCAGATATTTTTTTGTCATGTGTGGGGTTTCCATTAAAATTGAATTAAATTTGCACGTGTATTTGCTTTACACTCAGTGTATGATGACTTCAGAGGTTACAGTGTTTGTTCTGTAATGGACAATTGACATTGCTGCGATTTATTTTGCATTGTTACTGGAAGACCACATTATACACAATATACACAAGCATAAACTAACAATATGACGAGTTCGTTACATTCTACTTTTACTGACCATCCTCATCAATTTAATGGAAAAGGATATTCTTAGATTGTAATTCAAGTATCATACATATCTGCTCTGTGTGGCATATCGATTATTAAAGGAAGGAAAGCAATGTCCAACAGAGCCACTGGAGTCATGCAGAAAATGGCTTTTAAACCTACGTGAAGAGTCAGTCCCAACGAAAGTTGTTTGTATTTGTTTACACTTTTGTTCCAGCTGCACTTGTACCATTGTATTATCCTGTATTTTTGGTGTGTGTTTTTTGTTCTGGTGTTACAGTAAATGTAAGCACAGTGATATTGGCTATTGGAAACTTGAAAATACATATATGAATTATACACAATTTGCCATACAAATGTACAACTACTGGTTTAGATAAAACGACCTGAGCCAAGACAGTCCTGTTTTCTCTATGGGTCATCAAATCTCCACAGCATCAGTTGTAGAATTTGATGAGGGTGTGCAGCCTCCCCTGGACAAGGCCCTATTTATTTGCCGAGATTTTTTTCATTTTACACCGGCCATTGTGAGGTTCTGTGGAATCTGTCCTCTGATGTTATCCTTCCTTTGAGCATACAGTTAAGTGGAACCTTGATGGACTAATATCCATCCATCCATTTTCTGTACCGCTTATGCTCACGATGGGCCGCGGGCATGCTGGAGCCTATCCCAGCTATCTTCGGCCGATAGGCAGGGCACACCCTGAAATGGTCGCCAGCCAATAGCAGGGGACATATAAACAAACAACCATTCACACTCACATTCATACCTACGGGCAATTTAGAGTCTTCAATCAACCTACCATGCATGTTTTTGGGATGCGGGAGGAAACCAGAGTGCCCGGAGAAAACCCATGCAGGCACGGGGAGAACATGCAAACTCCACACAGGCGGGCTGGGGATTTGAACCCCAGTCCTCAGAACTGTGAGGCAGATGTGCGAACCAGTCGTTTTCTCCGGGCACTCCGGTTTCCTCCCACATCCCAAAAATCATGCATGAATTGAAGACTCTAAATTGCCCGTAGGTGTGAATGTGAGTGCGAATGGTTGTTTGTTTGTATGTGCCCTGCGATTGGCTGGCAACCAGTTCAGGGTGTACCCGCCTCCTGCCCGATGATAGCTGGGATAGGCTCCAGCACGCCCGCGACCCTAGTGAGGAGAAGCGGCTCAGAAAATGGATGGATGGATTACCTCGTTTGCAAATTAAACTCCTGACCCAAGGTTCCACTGTACCAGCATATCTTTCCTGACTACCTGCCCGATTATGTGTGGTTGCAGAATAACCCTGGCATTATTGGACTATGAGGAAGGTGAACTTGGAGTGCTGGCTGCCTGTCATGATGAATGGGTGTGTAATAAAAGTGTCACAAATGTGTCTCACTCAATTTTTAGTATATTAAACTGTATCAAATGTGTAAAATTAACCAGCAATGTACTATAAAAATGGTAAAACAAGCTACATTTTGATAAGTGACAAGTATTGTATAATACAGTAGCAGCATACCATACGTGACCACCTACCTGTTAGTGCGAGCATCAGCTAACGTTATGGTGATCAGATGACTGGGTGTACACAAACACATCCACTTCTGCTGCATTTAATGTGAACATAATTTTTTTTTTAGCATTAAGGCCTTTGAGAGTGGAGATTACACCATATACATGAAATAAACATGATAAACCTTGAAACAAATAGCCCTGCAAAAAAGACACTGTTAACAATTTGCAGACATCCCCGTCCGTTTGCATACACCGTGTCGTGTCCTTTTCTTTGTTCTTCTTTTATATGTGTGTGACCTGGTTTGCTGACCCACAAACTGGTACCATGTTCACCTGCATTACTCATGCTTATGCAGCAGGACAGCTCAACAGTTCCTTTGCTGTCTCTTTTGCAAACCTCATCTCATTACCAGTTTTTACTGGAGACCTATGTCCAAGTTATTTTTAGTTACGAATGAGTCAGCTTGTGTAAGGGATGGTTATTCCATCTATCCATCATTTCTGTACACTGCTTTAACCTTAGCATGGTAGACTATCCCAGCAGCCAAAGAAAAGGTACAACTGCAGACAAATGCCCAGTCACTGCAAGACAGGGCTAAGTTAGGCGTTCGTCCTTGCTGAAATGTTCATTCACGGATCCATGCTCTTCCTTAGCAGTGGTGGGAAGTAATGAAGTATAAATATTTAATTACTGTACTAAAGTAGATTTTTCAGCTACAGTGTGTCTGTACTTTACTTGAGTATTTATTGTTCCATCCATCCATCCATTTTCTGAGTCGCTTATCCTCACTCGGGTCGCGGCAGTGCCGGAGCCTATCCCAGCTATCATCGGGCAAGAGGTGGGTACACCCTGAACTGGTTGCCAGCCAATCGCAGGGCACATATAAACCAACAACCATTCGCACTCACATTCACACCTACGGGCAATTTAGAGTTGTCAATTAACCTACCATGGTTTTTGGGATGTGGGAGGAAACCGGAGTGCCCGGATAAAACCCACGCAGGCACAGGGAGACCATGCAAACTCCACACAGGCGGGGCCGGGGATTGAACCCCGGTCCTCAGAACTGTGAGGCAGACGCTCTAACCAGTAGTCCACCGTGCCGCGTATTTATTGTTCTGACAAATATTTACTTTAATCCCTACATTTGAAAACAAATCTGTACTACCCCTTTGTCAAAATAATAATCTGCAAGTGACGACACGACAAAACAGAGTGGTAAAGTCAACCGCGCTTGAGAGCTTGATTGATTGATATCTTGGGGTCTGATAAAAACAGTTGCAGCAGCAACATGTAGGATCATAAACCAGGGAGCATTAACTATAATGATGCAATGGAGTTATAGAACCAAAAAAGACACCGTTTAAAATATGCCTAATCTGAAAAAACACACGCTCCTATTTTCAGAGACAGCGCAACATGCTCCGGAGCGCAAATGGTGGCGTACAGTATTTGGATTTTCTTACAACCTCAAGCCTCACTGGCATGTTTGCCAATTTGGCAGACCAGTCTGGGCCAAGATGGGCATACCGAGGCAACCAGGGTGTGTCCTTTCATATCAGCTAGGCGCATGTGACAATTTGGTGACTGGAAGTCGGCAGAAATGTACGGCTGTTCAGACCACTTATAACTTTTGGTACAGCTAGTCTAACGCGATCTTGGTGAATTTGATCGAGGTGCAAGCAGACAGATACGCATGCTGCGCGGACACGTGTGATGAATCAAACGTATTTCATTCATGAATATGTGAACAGCGGAAATCGAACCCTCTGAAATTTAGAAAGCAATGCATTGAAAACATTATTATGATTATCATCGTCATTATTATTTATTAAAACATTCCATTGGCCGGCAGGAAACTGTGGGAGGCAGGGTTGGGGGGTGAACAGGCTTGTTGGAGGGGATATAGATACATGAGGTCCAAGGACTCGTATTTAAGTCTCCAGCGGTTTTCACCAGCTCATCCTGTTTTGAATAAAGATACCCGCTAATTTACAATTCTTCACACACGGATCGCTGTATCTTCTTCTGCATATAGAGATGTCTGCTTTGATTCGACGGGATTGAAGTCGGTTGTGAGGACACCCACACCATTGCAGACAACCCACTTTCAACTGCGTTGGAGGTACGCTGGTCCACGAAAATACCAAAACCAGATCTTGCCCATCTCCTCGCAAAGTTACACCAAGCGCAGTGCTGGATTTGTGCTAGTCACGAAAATCGAGCCAAAAGAGGTAAGGTGTATTTTTTCATCCATCCATCCATTCTCTGTACCGCTTATCCTCACTAGGGTTGTAGGGGTGTCTATCCCAGCTGACTTTGGGCAAGAAGCAGGGTACACCCTGAATTGATCTCCAGCCAATCGCACATCACACTCACATTGAGACCTAAGGACAATTTAAAGTCTTCCCATCCATGTTTTTGGAATGTGGGAGGAAACCGGAGTACCCAGAGAAAACCCACTGCACGCACTGGGAGAACATGCAAACTTCACACAGGAAGTCCAGATTTGAACCAACAACATCTCAACTGTGAGGCGGATGTGCTAACCAGTCAACCACCGCGCGGCCTGTATTAGTTTTTTTTTCAGTACTTGCTAATTAATTATTCTTTTACTAATCATTTCATAACATCAAAGCAAGGGAACACATTTTGATAGCATAAAAGCCAGAGTTAAGGGGAAACTGTTGTGTGCAGATGCAGTTTTCGTTGAGCCAAGTTATCAAAATGAGTATGTATACAGTATAATTGATAGTAAAAATTAACTTTTACTTTTGTGGTTAAGTGCATTTTAGTGTCAGTACATTTTTGCCTTTACTTAAGCAAAAGGGTTGAATCAGTAATTTTACTTTTTTACACAAATATCTGTGCTCTACCTAAATACAGAATGTCCATGCTTTTGCCACCTCTGCCCCTTGACCTTTTCATCTCCTCTCTATCCTCATTTTCAGTGACTCCCTGTAAGTACAGAGTCAGTCAGGCGACGACTGAGCTTATTAAAGTTCTTGATTAAATGAGCTCATAGTGCTCATTGCAGCTGCAGCGGGAATGGTTTGTGGTGACATTAACATACATTCTCGCATCCAAATTGATCAACCACAATGATTTCCCAGGGCAAATATTTGATGCGTGGTTGCCTTCTTGGTGCTGCCAGCTCTAATACCAGCAAGGTACTGTATACTGTGACACATGAGCCATTATCTTTAACCATCTATGTATGTGTGAAGAAAAGCTTTTCAAATCAGATTCCAGAGTTCGGGTTATTGTGACAATAAATATTTAATGCCATAATTGGGCACATCTCTTCAGTCATCGGTTGTCAGCAATGTGTAAAGAAAATCAGCCAACGTTCACCAAGCATATAAAGGAGGGTTGACAGGTTGAGGTCCTGTTTACAGTATCATTGATTCTGCTTTGACTGCCCCATAAGTGTGTCTGAGCTCGTTTGCAGTGGCCTCGTTTGCCCCACAGAACTAATGTATTTACGTATACGATTGATTATTACTGAGATGCTTTTTTGAGGCAAAATTTTCAGACAGCTGTTGTACTGAAAAACACTACAACCCCAATACCAATGAAGTTGGGACATTGTGATAAACAAATAAAAACAGAATACAATGATTTGCAAATCGACCTATATTTAATTGAATACACGACAAAGACAATATATTTAATGTTCAAACTGATAAACTTTATTGTTTTTAGCAAATAATCATTAACTTAGAATTTAATGACTGCAACACGTTCCAAAAAAGCTGGGACAAGTGGCAAAAAAGACTGAGAAAGTCGAGGAATGCTCATCAAACACCTGTTTGGAACATCCCACGGGTGAACAGGCTAATTGGGAACAGGTGGATGCCATGATTGGGTATAAAAGCAGCTTCCCTGAATTGCTCAGTCATTCACAAGGAAAGATGGGGTGAGGTTCACTTCTTTGTGAACAAGTGTGTGAGAAAATAGCCGAACAGTTTAAGGACACTGTTCCTCAACGTACAATTGAAAGCAATTTAGGGATTTCATAATCTACGGTCCATCCGTAAGTGCAACTTGAAACTCTACAATGCAAAGCAAAAGCTATTTATCAACAACAATCAGAAATGCCGCCAACATTGATAAAAAAAAAAAAAAAAAAAAACTGATAACAAAAGTTTATCAGTTTGTACATTAAATGTCTTGTCTTTATAGTGTATTCAATTAAATATAGGTTGAACATGACTTGCAAATCATTGTATTCTGTTTTTATTTATGTTTTACACAGCGTCCCAATTTAATTGGAATTGGGATTGTAGATAAAGCGGCAGTAAAACATAATAATCAACTTACACAATCATAAAAGAAAAAGCTTTTGAGAAGTAACACAAATATAAATCTGTATTATGAAAACATTGTGATATTTGGGGCAGATTTAAATAAACAGCTGCTTTGATTCCTAATCATTTAACTTGATAAAAGATCGAAATATGTTTTTTTTTTTTTTTTTGGGGGGGCGGGGGGGGGGGGGGTGTTTGTAACACAAAACACTTATTTATTGACATAAAATTATATATTCAATTACTTTATGTACAGAATCAGATATGAAGGCATTACCTCTCAGCACTAGCAAAGCATCCAATGACATTGCTCTGATATCATGACTATATCGCTCACAGCATAGTATCTAGGGATTAATATTAACCAGCATTAAGCATTCACATTGGATTTGTAATTTTAATTTGCAATTTATTAATTACTTAAGCAAAACATCAAGGTGCCTATAAAGTGTTTACTTTCTCTTGAAAGTAAAAACAATTATATGCCTTAAGTCGTAAACAACACATAAGGGGACACTGGTTGACCTCCAATTTGTTCAGATGTTTCTTTTTTTTTTTTAATGAGTCCATGAATCAGTTAATGCTTTTATGCTGGGTTCCATTTATTTTATGTGGTCTATAACAGGTGAATGGGGTTCATTACTGTATTTGTTTTTTTGTTGTGGTTGTGTTGTTGTTAACAACAGTCAATTACCTGCCTCTAAATTGAGGCATTAGTTACTTACTTATGGAGTAATACAGCCGACTGTAAAACATTGTCCTTGCTGGAGTGACAAAAAAATCTCACTCTTCACTATTAAGTAGTCCAAATGACTTTGGTCTAATTTAAATTCACTTCTCTGACACAATTTGACATGGTACCACAAGTTCCATCTGTGTCATTCCCTCTGTCTCTCTATATTGTGAAGCAATTGATGCAAAAGGCTCTGTCTGGTTATATTGTATTGCCTGATGTTCTTTGCGGGTTCACAGGTATTCACAATATTTCCATTTTCCGTCAGGGATTAATCATGATGCCGACCGTTATAATTTGCTCAATGGTCTGGAACTGCACAAGTATCGACTCCATCAATCAGTATTACCCCAGTAACATTGTAAGAGGTCCACTTCCCCTGCGGCTTGTGGACGGGCAAGGCAATTATGCAGGAAGCACATGAAAGAGAACAGAGAATAGCCCTAAAAGGACAGTGAGGACAAAAACATGTTTATTCGTCACAGTATTCAAATTTTTTGAATACCTGATTTTGTGGGTTTTATGAGCTGGAATTCCCAAATTAGGTAAAAATTTACAAATATGTACTTGAAATTGTATTATTCAATTGTGGGCCCTGAATCTATAAACTAATAAAGTTTAAGTTTTTCAATGGAATTATGGAAATATATAAACTTTTCCATCATATAAATTTTTTTGGAAAGGGCCTGTAGAGTCCTTTTTTTTTTTTTTTTTTTCCGCAGGACATTGAGTATGTATAGTGGGAATGGGGTATTCTGAGGCAGGCTCTTCTATCTCTGGCATTGAAGTTAACGAGGTGGTTAAAAAGCTCCTCAGTGGCAGGATCCCTGGGTGGTTGAGATCTTCCTAGAATTCCTAAAGGCTCTGGATGTTGTGGGTCTGTCCTGGTTGACACGCCTCTGCATTATTACGGGACATTGAGCACAGTGCCTCTGGATTGGGAGACCGGGCTGGTGGTCCCCCTTTTTAAGAAAGTGTGTTCCAACTACTGTAAAGGGGATCACACTTCTCAGCCTCCCTGGCAAGGTCTTTTTGGGGGTATTGGAAAGGATGGTCCATCAGGAAGTCAAATCTCAGATTCAGGAGGAGCAGTGCGGTTTTCGTCCTGGCCATGGAACAGTGGACCCACTCTACACTGAGGCATTGTTTTGAAGGGTGCATGGGAGTTTGCCCAACCAGTTTACATGTGCTTTGTGGACTTGGAGAAGTCATTCGATTGTGTCCCTTGGGGTTGAAAAGGGTGGAGCGCTCTGTCCAAGTCAGGGATGAGATCCAGCCCCAAGTGGACGAGTTCAAGTATCTTGGGGTCTTGTTCGCGAGTGAGGGATGAATGGAGCAGGAACTCACCAGGCAAATTGGTACAGCTTCTACAATGATGGGGACTCAACATCAGTCTGTCGTGGTGAAGGAGTTGAGCCAAAAGCTTAAAAGCTCTTGATTTGGTGGTCGATCTACGTTCCAACCCTCACCCTTGGTCATGCGCTGTGGGTTGTGACGAAAAGAACAAGATCACGGATACAAGCGGCCAAAATTTGTTTTCTCCACAGGTTGTCTGGACTCTCCCTTAGTGAAGGGGTGAGAAACTTGGTCATCCGGGAAGGGCTCAGAGTAGAGCTCCGCCACATTGAGAGGAGCCAGATGAGGTGGCTTGGGCATCTGGTTAGAATGCCTCCTTGACACTTCTCCTGGTGACTTTTGCAGTTCCAGACCATGAACATTCAACAACTTTAGTGATGAGAAGCTTGTGATTTTATGCCAAATGGAAATTGTTTAAAAATACATCCGTCCATCTATTTTCTGTACCGCTTATCCTCACTAGTGTCACAGGTGTGCTGACTTTGGGCGAGAGGTGGGGTACACCCTGAACTGGTCACCAACCTATCATAGTGCACAAATAAAGTTTAACCATTCACACTCACATTCTCTATTGACAATTTAGTGTCTTCAATTAACCTACCATGCATGTTTTTGGAATGTGGGAGGAAACAGATCACACAGAAAAAAAAACATGCAGGCAAGGGGAGAAGCAAACTCCACACAGGAAGGTAGGATATGAACCCACAACGTCTGAACTGTGAGATGGACGTGTTAACCATTCGTCCACCGTGCCGATTGTAAAAAAGGAAAAATAAAGTTAGTCAAGCAGCACACTCTAAAAGATGAGCAGCTCCTTGCTCTGTTTTAAACAACTGTGCTATTAACGTTCTAAATACCTCAAGACATAGTCATTCTATCTTCCCAAACTTCCAAAAGACAGGCACCCTCACTGAAAAGAACTTCTGAATCAATTATAGGCATGACTAAATACTGTAAGAATGTCAATAACTCATGCCAATTAAGGTGCTGAGCAGAAATCAGACAAATCCACTGAGTCCAGGGCAGTCTGCTTCTTATTGATTTTGTGCTAATGTAGGGCATTTCTCCAAGACTGGTTTACGTCCACAATGTCTGTCAGTCAGGGAATGAGTGTTTGAGTCTGCAGATAAAGCACGTAATAAGCCCAAAGTGTTAAATCATTGCATATGGAAATGGATTTTCCTCATGTGATTGCTACATCACAAAGACACAGCAAAGAATTCTGAATAGGTAATGGCATAAAAAAATGGCCTGCTATAGCATCATTGGTTTCAGAGAATTGCTTGAAACCTGTGACATTTTTTTTGTCAAGAGTGAGCTGACTTTCGGTGGGAGGCAGGGTATACTATGGACAGGTCAGCAGCCAATCACAGGATATTAATTTTGTTGTTTTCTCTTTTATTTTTATTGCTTTTCATTTTCTGCAATTGTTCCAAAATGGTCAAGAAAATGTCAGAAAAAGGTCCACAAAAAGTTACAAAAGAGTCATCACATAATTTTAATTGCAAAAATATAGTTTTTAATTTTGGAATTGAAAAGTCTGGCACAAACAAAATACCAGTACTCATTCATTCCTTAATTTTCCGTACCGCATATCCTCAGTAGGGTCACGGGCATGCTGGAGCCTATCCCAGCTATCTTCGGGCGAGAGGTGGTTATCCTGTTCAAGGGGGAATGGTGAGAAAACCCACACAAGCACGGAGAAAACATGTAAACTACAAACAGATTAGCTAGAGCCAAGAAACATTTATTTTGAAGCAGACAACAGGGCCTAGTTGCAATTTTCCCCACATAATCTCATTGTTCTGATCAGTCATCAACTTACAACAATTTTCAATATAATGTTACTTTAACGCATACTTTGCGGTGCTTACAAGAACTACTTGTACTTTACTTTATTCCCTCAAGTATTTGCGTTGAATACCCCTGAAAATTACATGCAGTCCTCTGATCCTGATCTGCTTAAAGGTCCTGTAGAATAACTGAGCAAACCTTTGACAGTCATCTTGAATTGGATTGTAGCAAGTCGCTTCTTTTTCCTTCCACATGCTTACATTTGGTCTTCACCAGGTCAAATTCAGCAGGATCATCTGCTGTGATGTTTCTGACATCAGAATAATATTAGGCCTGAGTAGAGTGCACCAATATGGTTTCTAGAAATTTGAGCTGTCTTCCTAGCTTGACCTTCAGCTGCCAGTCCTGGGCTGATGCCATAAGCCCACCTGATGGGTTTGTGTGCCCTGTTGTGTGCTTCTCTATAACCTTGACCAAGATAATGAATAGCTTCACTGGATGTTACTGCCTACGCCGAGACATCCCAGTGGTCATGGTTTCCGCAGTACTTGGTTATACCACCACCACTAATGCCCTTCTCCTGGAGTTTTCAAGCATTAGTTTAATATGTGTGCCAGAGATCTGCTTCCATGGCACAGTGGGCATGTTAGATTTTCTGCTGTCCGCAGGAGATGAGTGTGGTTGAGCTCAGGAGAATGAGTGACTAAATGTTATCAACCTTAAGTCTGTGCTGGGCAGCAGAGTGGATGAGTCGTTAACACATCTACCTCACAGTTCTGAATTTGGGGTTCAAATCTGGGCTCTGGCCTTGTGCTTGCATTGGCTGCCTCTGGGTACTCCATCTTCATATGACATTCTACAAGCATGCGTGTTAGATTAATTGAAGGCTCTAGCTTGTCCTTAGGTGTGAATGTGAGTATGAATGCTTATTTTGCTGTTTTGTCTATGTTGCCCTGGGGTTGGCTGGCGACCAGTCCAGAGTGTGGCCTGCCTCTCACCTGAAGTCAAATGGGCTAGTGTCTATCTCACCCGGGACTCAAAAGTCTAAAGAGGGTGGACAGTATATAAAAAGGGTTGGAAGTCCATGCTGCTTGGTATTGTACTGCAAGCATTCTGACATTGGTTTCCTCCAACCCTGACTTGTTGCTGGATCACGTGGTGTCTCTCCTCTTCCTGGGCCTTGTTGTTATGCAGTCTTGGAAGCTGCCAAGTCCTGCTTGTCCTGGTGATACTACCCTCATCAGCAAATAATGCTGCAAACACGCTTCAGCCTGGTCAACAGTCTCCTCAGACCTCCACTTTTTAATGGCCCTCACCTCAATGCCAGCTGAAGAGATATTAATGTAACTTCAGTCACATAACCACCTAATCAAGAAGTGGTCAGAGAACTTGTTCCTGGATCCAGGCTTTGAACTTACCAAGAAATTGGATTTCACCACTCTAAGCCAGCCTCCACTAACTCTCTGCCAGTTTCTTCCCTCTTGGCTTCATTCCTTTGCGTGCCGTTGAAGACTTTCCTCCAGCTTTTGACTGACCTCTATGTAATTTAGACTCCTAATGGGGAGAAACAGAACCTGTTGATTTTCAACACAACCGGAGATCAGTACTTGGCCTTAAAGTCCGCCTGTGCCCCATTAATTCAAATACTGTACAGTGAACCCTTGCTATTCGCAGAGGATGTAGACTGAGCCCTGCCACAAAAACTGCTAAACTGCAAATAATTGATATAAATTCTCAACCAAGACAGCCCCACAACAACTTTATTGTCATTATTTCCATCATCACCTCCACCAGTTTGTTTTCCTCCAATTTTTTTCGGTTTTATGTCTTAGCCTATCTGATCAACACTTTTGTCCTGTACGATGTACATATTCTGAGAGCATGGGTCTAGTAATGGCTCAAATTAAAAGGAATAACATGTTTACGAGTTACTCTTACCCCCACTGGAGTGGAACCACAGGAAGTATTTTGATGGATTGGTTCATTATTTGCTTCACACAGACTTCTATTAAAAACCTCAGACAGACACTCACCTTGTGATCAATGACAAAGATATCGTTTGGTACTTTCCTTTCTGTCTTCTTGAGAAATTCTTAATGTAGAATAACAAGCAATTGCCAGTATTCTACCTCAGAATAGTTTGCCATCATTACTACTGTTATTCTAAGAGCTATTTGCATTAATTAGGCTTTAAAAAGCGGTTTCGTGGTGCTTGGCACACTCAGAAATAAACACTATGAAACCAGAATGTTTACATATGCATTATGCAAGCGTCTTGCATACAAAGAACAAAGCTAAACCCTTGTTTTTAGTACCCATCCCGCCACCATTCATCTACCTATCCATTGTCCGTACTGCTTATCTTCAGTAGGGTCGCGGGCGTGCTGGAGCCTATAAAAGCTAACTCTGGGCGAGAGGCAGGGTACATCCTGAACTGGTCGCATGCCAATCGCAGGCCACATATAGACAAACAACCATTCGCACACATATTCACACCTACGGGCAATTTAGAGTCTTCAGTTAACCTACCCTGCATGTTTTAGGGATGTGGGAGGAAACCGGAGTACCTGGAGAAAACATGTAAACTCCACACAGAGGAGACCAGATTTGCACCTGGATCCTCAGAACTGTTAGGCAGATGTGCTAGCCAGTCAGTTCAGCGTGCCGCTCCACTCGTCATAAAAAAAAAAAAATAATAATTAAAAAAAAAAAATATATATATATATATATATATATATATATACTTGCCACTTTGCTCCTGCATTATTATGCAGGAGGCCAGAGGTTAAGTTTTCTACTCATCTGGAAACAATAGAAATTCGCTTTAGGATATACGATTTAAATATTTTTATGTAAGTGTTGTCGTATCGCCGCTGTTGTGCAAGTAATAAGACAGGAAACCGATTCTAGATAAAGAAACCGTTCTACCTTTCTCTGACAAATCTTGCTTGTCTAACGCTCATTTTGTCTAAGTCACAATTTAAAACTTCGTTTTCCAAATAAGGACCAAGATATCACACCGCAGTGCAGTTTGCAATCAATCCCATGGGATGTTGACTCATTTTCCCGAGTGTACAAAAGCATGGGGGGCATGTACCTTTTCTTTCGGAGGTAATTGGCTGTAGCTGTCTGTAAATACATGGTTTAAATCATAAACCTTCCCTTATCAGCAGCTCACCAGTCCTGCTTGCTGCAAAGGGGAGGGGAGCATGCAGAGCAAAAGTCAGTATTTTAATATGTTGTATTTAAAAAGCACCAGTTTAAAGAGTGGACTCTTGCAATATTAAATCAATTCCTCCAGGGAATGTTTTCACCCCCCAAAAATCGTCTAAACCGGATTTACTTGCAATTCAAATGTTTCCAGGATATAAAATCTGTTTTCATTTCGGTGGCTTTTGATTTATTATGTTTAGCCTGCTGACCAAGCCATGGCAAGAATTACTCTTGTTTTTATTAGTGTCTTTAATTGCTGTTTTATCATGCAACAACTTTCACACCTTGAACCTCAAGGGATTTATGGGTTTTAACCCTTTAAGGCAATAGCAGTGATTCCCTTACTCTGCCGTGAGACATCATCAGGTATGCTGTCCTGAAAATGAATTATTTATTGACTACAGATGATGTATATTTGTTCAAAATATCTATACCAGCAGCGTATAGTGATTGGCAGAAGAATTAAATGCTCTCCCACTAGATGGCAGAAGGTACAATTAAACTTTGTATCCGTCTGTCGCCATTCAGAAAACTGAATACTGTCAGTCATGGCTTCCCTCAGTATATCAACTTTGTATTCAATCAAATAAGTCGAGTGTCATCATTATTTCAGTGTCAAGTTATATACTTTTTTTTTGACATTTTTTTTCTGGAGGTGTTTTCTGATGTAAAATATGTGCCTTGAGTTGACTCAATAAAGGTTAGCGGCATGGGAAAACATTGCTACATAGGACACTAATTGAAATATTTGTAACTTTAATTTAATTTCTTGCCAAATATGGGCTCCCTACGGAAAATACGTTATTCAAGCTTGAAGTCTGAAAAGCATAAGCTCCCCTTTCAAGATTGCCATTTGTTGATAGCCTTTCAACTCTGAATCCAAAAGCATTTAAAGTCCCAGCCGGGCAGTGTGAGCTCCTTATGATCAGAGTAAACAATTTTTTTTTTTGTCCCTGGGCGTGCACATTTTTTTGCAGCGCGCCCGGACGCTGAAGACATTCTCCATCACTACAACAGCAGCCAAGGACAAGAGAGCATCGGCAGATCGAGGGAGAGCAGGAGAGAGGAAGGTACCTCCTCTCGCCATTGCCACCGCCTTCATCCTCATCATCGTCGTCTCTGTCTCTCTCTTTGAGTCCATGGCGGTGAAGATGATGTTGCGCTAACGAGCAGCGGGTGGAGTGCTGGCGCACGGGAGGTGTTTTGAAGTTGAATACGCGGAGGAAACCTATGTATGCTCGGATTTCGGCTCTCTTCCCTTCGCCAATGCTAAAGGAAATATGCAGCGAAGCTTCACTATCCTCTTCACCAGTTTCCTGGGGATGTGCTCGGCTTCCAGCGCAAGTTTCCCAAGTAACATCAATATAGGTAAGAACGGTCCCGCAAACCCTTTTGTCTCCCCCTTAAAATGATCGCGCTGTCGCTCTCTTCCGGAGTAGCTCTTATGATTTCAGATTGGATTCCTAATAACGATTTGTGTTTGGTGCTCAACAGGAGGATTGTTCCCTACCGATTCCCATGAATATGAAGTGTTTCGCTTCGCCCTCTCGCACCACCAGGACATCCCCAAACTGGTGCCGCAGGTCGATATGGTCAAGATGGGAAATAGTTTTTCCATGACATATGCCTGTAAGTATGAATGCATTGTTGTCTTCTTCTTGTTTGCGGGTTGTCTGCAAAACTCTTTGCGTTGAGCCATAAAGGGATCGAGGCCGGATGAGTGTGTGTCTCGGAACTGTTGCGTGGGGACTTATTTTTCTCAATCTCTTGCTGCGCGTGAACACGGAGCGCTTTTTTTGCGCTCTGCGGGGGAACAGGCGTGCATGCGTGCTGCACATGTCTCAATGCTTTGTGAATCCTCTGACAGGCTGTCCCCAGAGCAAAATGGACCAGGAAAGGGGGGACAAAATGAACCAGCGTTTTAAAATGTAACCCTATAATATCATGTAAATGCAGAAATATACCAACTTTTCGCTCTGATCTTTATTAAAATAAATACATTCATTTAAAATAAAAGACACAACAACAATCTGAGCGATTTGGACTAGTCTGAAAGGGTGCGGAATTATTCCGGTGCCATTTTTATCACGATAATAGCAGGCCAGTCAGAGCAGTGGGGATGCTATTCTCCCGTGGCTCATAATGTGTGTCATAATGCCAGTCAGGGAACAAGTGCATGCCTCAAAGATACAAAGGAAATGTGTCACTAAATAGTTTCCTCTTTGTTACCCTATACTTAGCCACCCTTTGTTTTCTGACATGATTGCTTTGTTTTTTAGGCTTTTTGACAGAGTATCAAATTCTGTCCCACACACTCAACAGTGTTTTTTTTTTTTTTCTATTTTAACTATTCTGCATGTTTCCATGCATCAAGTAGGTTAGCTCAGAAGGTTACATGAACTTATACGTTTCCATACATTGCATTGACGACCTTGAGATATGCTCTGATATTATCTTAACAATGACAATAAATTGTTTTAATCACATCATATGTATGTAGCTGGGAAGCTGTATCCACTACATAAAGTGCATAAACAGAGTGACATCATATCATTGCGACACACTCTCACTGCAGAATTCAACAACAGCAACAAAAAGTGAAATATAGCAGTCTGGAATAATATGATAAATGATATGATAATATAATGCATTGTTTGATCTTTTTGGAAAGAAAACAAGTATTCTAAAGATGCAACAATTAATTGATTAATCAACAACTAATTCATTATCAAATTAATCAACATCTATTTTAATCAACGATTAATCATTGAGAGACCTTGTTTAACTTAAAATTGTCCAAATCCTTGGAATTTCAGCCTTTCAACAGTAAGTATTCTCAGATTTCTGCATGAAAGCAGACTGGTTATCATTGTGTTTAATCAGAACATGACATTGACTAACATCTGCATTTACTATAGAAACCGATGAACCGTTTTCCCTATTTTTATGACATGTTCCAGACCAAACCAGTTACTGAATCATAATCATTTTATGTTTGTGCATTTTTTTGCACTGTTAATTTGAAATAATATCCTGTTTGGGAAAAAAGAGATGGAATTTTAAAAGAAAGTATTGATTGAATTCATTGATTTATTGAAAAATAATCAACAGATTCATTAATTATTAAAGTAATTATTAGTTGCAGCCTGACAATCTTCCTTCAAGGGAAATGTGCATTTTGTTTTTATGGAGTCAGTTCTTATTATGGTACGACAATGACAAATATGGAGCTCATGGAACTTGGGGATAGGTGTGCAATTAAAAGTAGACAAACAAAACACTACCTCACTTATGGACATGTTTTTCCTCGCAGAATGGAATGCGATTTGAATTGGAAAGTCATGATGCGGACGACTTTCCGAAAGGTGCTCGTAGATCAAACACATCGTAATGCTTGTATGCAAGGCCTCAGTCTAGTTTTGACAGGGACATGTTGTTCAATTCAGCTTGCCATGTCTTTGTTTGGAATGCTAAACCCTGATCTGCCTTGTGTTTCAACTGCAGGGTGAGTACGCGGGACATTGTAGCTACCGTACTGCTTGCACGCATTATACTAATAACTTCCATCAAATATACTTTTTGTCTGAATGGTGCTTTTCGTGTTTATCGTATTTTGTTTCCCAGATCACTGATGGTGTAGCAGTATATTTGCCTGACTTCTGTGCAGGCCGCGTGCAGGGCCTGTCACCCATTAGGCGAGCTAAGCAGATGAGGGCGCCGTGGACTCTCGAGGGTGCCAGAAAATTATGTGAAAAATTATATTTAAAAAAATTATTACTCATAATTTCAAGTCAAAATGTTTCCACTTTAAGGAAAGGAAAGAGGAATAAATTGAAATTAATTCAAACAATTAAATTAAAGAAGAGTAGCAATGTGAACTATGGGCTGAAATATGTGCTTCCAGAAACTGAATCTGAATCATTTATATTTGTATTTGAATTGCTAAACTTTAATAATTGCATTAAAAAACTTATATAATATCACAATTTCAATTTATATTGTTTAGTTTCAATCATTGCATTGTAAAAACTCAATCTGAATAGTCCATCCATCCATCCATCCATTTTCTGAGACGCTTATACTCACAAGGGTCGCGGGAGTGCTGGAGCATATCCCAGCCATCATCGGGCAGGTGGCGGGGTACACCCTGAACAGGTTGCCAGCACACATAAACAAACAACATTTCACAATCACATTCACACCTATGGACAATTTAGAGCCTTCAATTAACCTGGCATGCATGTTTTTGGGATGTGGGAGGAAACCGGAGTGCCCGGAGAAAACCCACGCAGGCACGGGGAGAACATGCAAACTCCACACAGGCGGGCCCGGGGTTGAACCCCAGTCCTCAGAACTGTGAGGCAGACACTCTAACCAGTCATCCACCCTGCCGCCAATCTGAATAGTATACTTTGAAATGGAATTGATCAGCTATTCGACTTTTTTTGTACGCTTATGTAAATACCCTATAGAGGGGCGCAGCATGTAAAACCTTGCCTAGGGCGTCACATTGGCTACATGGGTTCAGTTCCACTCAGGTTTGTGTTTGACGAGCGACCAAGCCAGGGTGTCTTCTTTTTTTCTTATGTCAGTTGGAATAGGCTCAAGCTCTCTGCGGTCCTGAAACTGATAGAAAATGGATAGATGAATGGATCGATATTTTGTTTCCCCTGTCACACAGAAGTAATAATAAACAGAGTGCAGTGTCTTGATCCATCCTACCATTGTGTTACACCCCTGTGGCTGATATCCCAATGGATGGCTTCAGATTTGTATGGTACTGATTTGACCTCTTTACAATTTTTAATGCCCCCGAAAACTAGTACCATACCAAACTGAACAAAAGTAGTACTGCCCTTGTGGAAACAGGTGATTAAGTTAAATACTATTCATCAGATCCAAAATCCTGAAGACCAAATTTTGGAGCGTTCTAAGGAAGCTGCTTATTGCATTGTTTTATCCATGAGGACAGAAGAATAAGCCATTTGTCCTGTTTTAAACCTCTGTGCACCGCCATCAAATCTAACACATTTTCTTTATGGTGTCACGCTTGAGTCCATCACCATAAACTCGACCGGCTCAAGTGTGTCGCAGAAAGAAAAACTACATCTCTTCCTGTCTAAAATCTCTCAGTGAAGGCTGTAGAGACAGACATGTTTACGTCATAAGTCAGTGGCAAAAAGCAGCCTCTTCCTGGGTTCCTATTTAGTATGCCTAAGTAGATGAGCACGTGTGTGTTTGCATCTGGGTGCCCATTCTGACATCTGTGTAGGATGTCGTGAGTGAGTGACAGTTCACAGTGGAAAAGTGCCTGGGGGCTCTCAGGGTGCATGAGCGTGAAAAGCGCTGCTTGAATGAGCCCTTGTGCATAGGGCATGAATAGCGCTCCGGATGAGGGTGATACTCATCAGCTGGCTCTTATGACTAGCAACTTCCTCGAGAGGCGATCCCTCCCGTTGCGCGCACACACACACACACACACACACACACACGCACACACACACGTCCACCCGCTGGCACCTGCCCTGAAGGGCCTTGAATTTATCCTTACAATACCACTATTTGGCAACCTTTTGTTCTTCTGTAGTATGGTTTAAAAACTGGCCTTCAACACACTGCAGTCCATCAATTGGAGAATTGTCCCCTCCGTGCAAAACTGTCGAGAATGAGAGGAACATAAAGCCACATGCCATGAGGCAATAATACAAATTGTTGGATGTCTTCCATTGGTGTCCTTTGTTAACTGTGCCATTGTCCACTTTTTTGTTGAATTAATTACCACGTTGCACTGATGTGACAATACTGTTAACACAGCATATGCACATCCATAACACATACGCGCACACGCACACACACACACACACACACACACACACACACACGCACACACACACACACACACAAAATAGTAAACAAGTGAAAACATACAGTGCCTTTGTTTAATTGTTAAGGCTTCTCTCTCTCTCTCTCTCTCTTTCTCTCTCTCTCTCTCTCTTTCTTTCTCACTCTCTCTCACACACACACACACACACACACACACACACACACACACGCGTTAAACATTAAGCGTTACAGAAAGGTATGCAAAGAAAGGCATAACAGGTAAATTAAACACATCGCTTAGCTTTAGAAGAGTTGTAAGTGGTGAGTGGGAGATCGATATGCCTTCCAGTCTCACGATGGAACATATTACGTACCGTACAGGTTTAGTTGCGTGCACCCCTCTTTATTATGGCCGATTAGGTTTCTCGTCCGCACCGTTACTGCCGTGGTAAATTTTTTGACAGTTTAGAAATCTTGTCGGGCATTCACAGCAATCACGACCTGTCACTTTTGCCCATCCCATCTACCGTGTAGTCTCACGCCGTTCCTGTTTTGTCCACAGTGGCATGAAATGGGGCCGAAACATAGTGTTGAAAAAAAAATCACATGTATGTTTAGTTCATTGAGGACTCTAAATTGTCCTTAGGTTTGAATATGAGTGTGAATTGTTATTTGTTTATACAGTATGTGGCCTGCAAAGGGTTGATGACCTGTTTGTTCAAGGTGTACCTTGCCTCTACCAATTGTACAAATAATTAAAAACTTACTATGTTGAGATTAAATTGTGTCTTAACTGTACATAACTGATAAACAGATCACAAAGCCAAATTATTATTTACTTTTCCAGACCATACCACCTGGTGTTTAATATGGAGGTCAAGTGGGTATACATTTCAAAAGTCTGTCTGTGTATTCATCTGAAAAATAAAGATGGCAACGCCACTTCCATGTGATATTCAGCATTGCGGCTGATTTAGATTTCACTGTCTTCTTCCACCAAGTCATAAAGTGACACCAAGTAGTTGTATACGCATTTCAGCCTACTGGAAAGGCTTATTACATAGATGCTACTTCAGTGGGTCAAAATAACTGCCAGGGTTGCTGTATGTACATGGTGAATATTAGTCACTGTTCCCCTCAGTTAGATATCACATTACCATAATCTGCTATTGACTCGGTTTATAATAAGGACGAACTGAGTCGCAAGCTTCAAATCCTCTGCAGGCTCCTGCTTTCATGATCGACTTTTCTCTTTGATATCAGTGTGTGTGTGCGTGTGTGTGTGTGTGTGTGTGTCTGTGTGTGTGCAAGTGTGTGTGAGTGAGTGGGGGTTGGGGGATTTACTCCAGTCTTTAGCTATTTTAGGTAATATATCCTGCTTTTAAATGACAGAATATTGCGCCAGGTGCCAAGCCATAACGACGCTATTTAAATTGTACATCCAGCTTCAGGGTTACTAATGTGACTTTGATTTTGTGTCCAGTTCAGTCATTGTGGAAATAAACCTTTTGTTAAGACTAATTAGTGGTCATGGAAAAGACTATTTGTTTTGTCGCTGTGATGCAGGGAAATGTGTTTCATTGGGTCTCTGAGGCTAGCTCAAAGGGTGCTGGAAACGGGCCTACGAGGCAGCCATGATCAACGAGACCTGCCCAGCCAATCAATACAGAATAAGGGGGAGGGGTAGGGTCTGCCCCTCCTGGAAAACACCTGTCAAGTATTGGGGAAAGATAGGCTCCCTCTACACAAGATAGCAACTAATAGTAATGCCTCCTTTCTTGAATCATCACCATTAAACAATCATACAAAACCTGGAAAACCACTAACATTGAGAGCAAAATATGTTCATAGAACAAGAACTGGTGAGTCAATATCTATTACTATTGATCAAGAGTAATACTATAAATTTTAACAAGGTATAACCATGATGATAAGAACATTATTATTATCATTGCTTTGGAGGAGGCTTTAAGGAAAAGTGAAGTATTTGTCCACTGTTTGTTAGAAAAAGGGGAAGGGCAAATCAGCATCTTTTTGTTCAGGTGATCTACAACTTAGACAATCGCAGCAAACAAGGAATTGAACACGTTTAAGATATGGTTTGATTATAATAAAGTATCGCTAAATGTGAACGAAAAAAGTATGTTATTTGTAATTTACACTGTAAATACACAGATATATATAAAAATATTTATGGTTAAAATTGAAAGGGTGAAGGATAATAGCCTGTAGGGGCAGTGTTGTATCTGAACGAGTTCAGTGAATGAAAGTTCGAACATGGAATGAACATAGTTTATTGCTGCCCAATGAACATTTTTGAGAGCACGCTCATTCTGGCTCATTGTGGCTCATTTTGGCTCATTCTGGCGTCTTTGAAATTTTTTTTAACTGCAGTTCATTTTTTGTTCCAGAATGCCAGGTTTCCTTTCAACTCTGAACGGCGCAGCATTGCAGGGTTTACGGTAGTGACCAAACGTACAGACCAATTACATGCGAGTTAAGCCATCCCACGTGACCAGATGCGTCGAACAGGATAAAAACTTGACAATGACAAAGGACCCTGACAATTTTGGGGCCCCAGACCATCACACTACCAACACCATGTTTGACTGTTGGTGTGATGTACTTTTTCTGAAATGTTGTGTTACATTTACGCCAGATTAAACGAAACACACGCCTTCCAAAAAGTTTTACTTTTGTTTGTCATATTCTCCGAAATATCATAGGAATCATTCATAGATAGATAGATAGATAGATAGATAGATAGATAGATAGATAGAAACGGTAAAATGAGCATTTTTTTTCGGCTTGGTCGCTGCTGTGGGAGAGCCTTGGGGTGATGTACTATATTATGTTGGTTGTCTGTCAGATAGTGAGGTGCAACTTGGGTGACTGACATCTGCAGTCCTTTCATGATCAGAGGCATTACTTGGATGTGATATTGAAAAAGAATAGCAGGTCAGTGTTCCTACATGATGGTTATTTGTTCAGGGGAAAACAAAGAATTGAATGAGAAATAATAACATAAGAAGCTGGCAACGATTCTCTCAGGAGTGAGATTATGGCAGGTGCTGGTTTGATGAATGAGTAGCCAACATCGGGGATAGTGAATGGCCCATAGCAATCAATGTAGATCGGCCAAAAGTGCTCCCCAAGCAGCAGAGTGATGGAGCGCAGAGCAGGCGGAGGACACAGATTGTTTCTGTGTGCTGTGTCCATTTGTGTTGCTTTCTGCAAGAAAGGCAGAGGAATGTGCACATGGGGCAATAGAGGAGGAAAGAAATTGTTAGGCGGGAAGAACTACCCCACCTGTCATTTCATTTATTTTCTGATACTGTACAAGTAAAAAAAATAAAATAAAAAAATTGTGTAACCTCACTAAACCTTTGCTTCTTGCATAAGTGGATTCTCTAAATTCAACTTCAATTAATCTTGGGAGGTTGTAGGAAGGGGTGGGCTTTAATAATAATAATAATAATAATAACAGTGAATTTATTGAGGTTTTTTTGGGAGGTGGGGATTAACAAACTGTGAATTTTCTGAACTCCTGTCTTGATGCCAGTGCTGTACTGATAAATGCTTGCTTCACTTGCTTCACAATTATTAACTAATCAACTCGTCAATTCCACACAATCATCGATCATTTAATGGTCTGTTAATAATTCCCATAACAAATAATATAAATGTAATTAATAAAATGTTGCCATTTTTTTCTACCACCTTTACTAACAGTACAGATAATGTTTTAAGTTAATTGTCAAGTAACTGTGGTTGACAGTAAAACCTTAGAAAAATAAGAATAATAAATGGGTTACCATTCATGAGTACCCTATGAGTCCCCCTACCTTTTTTTGTTTTTTTATCTCTATTGCTACCATGATCAAGTTCTTTTTGACATAAAGCTAATCGCTGATACCCTTGCGGAAGGCTGTATACACACAAAAAAGACACAAATATGGACTGGTAAGCCTGGAACCAGTCCTGTCTAGTCTTTCCTTTAGTGGATTTTTGTTCATCTTTTGGATTTTATTTTCCTTTAACTTTTATGTGGAGTTTGGACATGTTTGTATTTGGATCGTCCACTGTAGCTGATGTCAGCTTCCTTGTCACTTCCCCTCATTGTATGCCAAAGGACTCTCGATGCTCATGCTGCTTTTTTGTATTCAAACATCCTTCCCAGTATTTAAAAGAAATCTTTCACCTCTGGAGGTACTGGCAGCTGGGATGTGGAGGTCTGAGCTTGTGATGTGTTGGGCGGGCAATTAGAAAACAATGTGCTCGGGGATGCAGAGTGAGCGCTCCATAATGGCAGCTGTCATGTTTTTGGTGGCAAAGACAGCAGTGAAGTTGTTCCTTTGTCATTGACTGCACATCTCAGGAGCCTTTGCGTAGTCTAATAAAGATCAAATTCTACAAGTATATTAAACAGTGTGACACACTGCAGCTGCTTTCGCCGCACAGGGACGTTCTCAGCCAAGACAAGATGCCTACTCCTGTGACAATGGATCACAGCCACGCCGTGTCGTCAGGCCTGAAACAGTTGAGGATTGTTGGAGCAGTGGAATACACATCCCACACACAAATTAGGTGTTACACACATGCAATATAATTTCTCTGCTTGAATGAGACTCCAGTGACTAGTAAGCAGCCAAGCCCATAAGCACTAACACATTGTAATTTGTGAATGCTAAAAAACGGCAACAAAGAAAAAGCGCTGAATGTCAAACACTTTTGACAATATTTGACAGCGGTGTGCGACTTTTCTCAGCAAAGTCTTATGAGTGCGGAATAACTTTTTCTGAATGACAATGGTGGCAATTGTTGCATTTACCAGAAGATACGTAGTGGATCGTTGTGATGCCATTCTCCTATTGGGCTACATTTGCATGGCTTCTGAAGTTTCATATTCTGTTATTTTGTGCTGTCTACACGAGTGTAATAGTCTTAAATTATATATATATTTTTTCTTTGGTATCTTTGGACACAATGGATAGTAATATGAAAAAGAATATCTGGAAGTATACATTCCATACATTCATCCATCCATGTTCTATCCCACTTTGTCCTCATGTTTGTCGATGAGCTGGAGACTATCCCAGCTCATTTTGGGCGAGAGTGGGGGTACATCCTGGACTGGTTGCCAATAAATCGCAGGGCAATTAAAAACAAACAGCCATTCACACTCACATTTACACCAATGGACAATTCAACCTAACATGCATTTTTTTGGAATGTGGGTGGAAGTCATAGTATCCACAAAAACCCTTGCAAGCACAGGAGGGGCATGCAAATTCCACACAAGAAGGCCCGATTGAAGATTCAAATCAAGAATGCCAGAAACGTGTGGCATTCTGTGTACCGTATATGCCCGGCAATTGGCTGGCGAACACTTCAGGCCATTAGCTCACCCTGCGAACCTAGTGAGGATAAGTTCCGATGGATGGATGAAACTTCCCAAAATCTATCTATCGTATTTATCCTGCCACTGTTTAAAAGGGAAACTGTACAAAAGGAAAAAGATTGTTTTGAGGTTTTTTTTAAGGTGGTTATAGATTTTATACTCTTATTTGAAAATAAACTGTCACCATCATTACTTACCTTCACATGTATCTACTCTACGCTCCTCTCCGAGCATGTCCACCGTAGGAAGCGTAGATGCCACTTCTTATAGTGTGTATATAGTACAGTTAAATTAAGGAGAGGTGGTGGTGGGCCACCTTTAGTCACTTGTGGGTGCCTGTAGTACACAGAAATTTTATTCTTTGACAGAGGTCCGTAAGCCTGCTTTAGTGGCAGTATGTGTACACCTCCCCATAGCAAAGATATCCTGGGCAATCTTGAGACTGATCATAGCCTTTAGGCAAGAGTTATCCTTCAACGCTTGCTGACCAAACAATATTGCATTGTGCCTTTTGACACACTGTACCAGCATCTCCACCCCTTCCTACTTTATAGTTGGCTTCTTCATCCGGCAAAAATCTTTTATATTCCTATACTTGAATCTGACTATACATGTCCAGTAACAAAGTATTACTAAGTTTTTAATCAGTTAAATTCAATCTAATGTGTGTGTGTATATTGATTTGTGACAAGTGAAGGTAATTAATTTTAATCCCAAACATGCATTTGGTCATAAGCATTGTGTTCTGATTGAATTACTTTTATTAGATTTATTTCATACAGAAAAAAAAACATTCTCTCCTTCTTAGTGTAAGGCTTTTTCAAATTAAAGTGTGCTTTATCTTTTTCCATGGAATTTAATGATATTCACAAGTCCAGGTAAACCCCTTGTTTAATGAATTCCAGACAGCCTTCAACGTCAGCAAATCATGCCTCTTTCGTAAGGCCGCCTTCATTCATAACTTATGTTTATTGGGTGTGTCTGAAGTCTGGATGGGAGAATCTGCGTAAATGGAAATTGCATATGTCCAGGAATTTAAAAAGGATTAGTGTGTGAACGAGGGAATTGTGCCCTTAGTGACTTTTATGTTTTTATTTATTTATTTATTTTTGGGCAATTTAAAAGAATTGTGATGAATGCTTCATCTAATAATTCCAAATGTCTGTAGTGTAGTGAAACTGAGGCTCAAATGGAAAATTATGGTATGGTATTGTCCATTGTATTACACAGTACTTAGTCATTTTGATGTTTGAATCGGTAATGACAAATGTATATCAGTTGTGTCTTTGTTTTCAGATAACTTTGGGTCTTAACACAAGTATAGTGCAATGGCCGGTCACTGACAAAAAAAAAGAGGAAACTTCCTCTTTTTTATGTTTTAAAGAGACTGAGAATTAAAATAAATAACAAAGGGTGCAGGACTTTTGCACAGGAGTGTACTATTGGATACAAATTCCTTAACATACCAGTCCATGAGTACCTACAACATTTGTCCACATGCCATTTTCTGAATGAATTAGCATGCTGCTCGTATGTTTACCTCCATCATTTCTTCTGTCAGAGAATTGAATCTGTAACATAAATTCCCCCCTCCCCCAACCCCACCCCTGCAAAAGGATTATTGTTAAGGACATAATTGGTACGTTTGTATTTCCGTACCCCATGATGGGAGATGGTCTCGGCTGGGGTTCTGACCTGCTGTCCAGGTATTTATTTAGCAGGTGGCAGGGCTGGGCTGCACACGACAGGGAATCAGTGAGGAGGAGAGACAATAGCCGAGCAGGGGCGGGTTAGAGAAGAAGGGAGCGAAACACCCGGTGCTGAGGCGAGTGTTCTTGCACTCTCGATTACCTGTCTAATGAGGCGATGCAGCACCATTGTTTTATTACTTAGAGGAAATGGGAGAAATCGAGATTTCATCCAGCAATCCCTATTTCCCACTGCTAGGCCGACATTTGTTTTCTCTGCGTGGTGCAGTCTCCCCCATTATCTCCTCTCACAAGCAATAACACATTAGTTTTTTCCCCTCTCCTACCCACCACTTTTGCACTTCCAGCATATAGTGTTGACACCTCAAGTATTAAGACATTCCTTCTTATTATTAACTACCCATTAGCCTAGTTAAACTGATGCAATCACCCATCTTACTACAAATTACAAAAGCTTGGCTGTAATTGCTGCTTTTTCTAAGCTTTTAGACATGTATTTTTTCCACCGTACCTTATGTACTTCATCTTTTCTTTTGATCGCCCCTCTTTTTTTCATCCATCTTTTTTGTGAAACACACACACGTACTGTACATACTCACACACAAATACCCATACAGAGATCAGGTACAGTAGTGTCATAAACACTGCTTCATTGCTCTTGCATAAGCTGCAAATCTCCCTTGAGCCAGAGGAGCTAAAGCAGTTTATACGGGGGACTAGCAAGCACACCTCCCTGGAGCACAACACTCCAGCGGGCATGCAGGACCTCGAGAGACTTGGGAAGGGCCAAATCATCAAACTCTTAAAAAATAGCACAACAGAAGCATGGATGGAATTTTTTTTTTCCCTCACACACTGAGAGGTGCTCTGAATCATTTTCTCTAAAAGACATCCCAACTCACCCACCCAGTCACTGATAGAGACATTCATGCAGAACCACGCTGGTGTTGTGTCCCTGTCCCTTGGGTCCCAGTCGAGTGCACACAGGGAGATTGATTGCATTGTGTGAGTCACGCTGTGTCAGAAGGCCGCCCATCACCTGAGGGTTTCTTCAACGGCTGGGTGTGTGAGATGCTCTGTGAATAAGGTATTGACTTCCTTTATTAGGCCTCTCATTAATGTAACTTATTATTCTCCACAAGAAGGGGGGGGGGGGGGGGTTATCATGCTCAGTTTTTATCACGCACTTCATCTGACAGTTTTCAGCCATGGGTGGCTGAGCGGAGCGTACGTCTTCTGGTGTCTGGTGTCAGATGTGTTTATCTCCCCTCAAAGTGCTCTGTGGTGGATTGAGTGACCCTTCACCCTTGTGGAGGTGGTATGTTTTGCCGACTGATGTGACAGGAGATGGCCTGCCCATGTCATTGTCTCCCCCTTAACCCTCAAACAAAAATTAAAACAATACAGCATCAATATGACTTTCAGCAATGGACAGACTGAATGTAGTTCAAAATGAACTAGCTATTTTACATGAATATCCACTTTAAAAAGCTATAATTAATCAATGCAATAACATTCTACAAAGTAATTTGGCAACTCAAAGATACTGATTGCTTTACCCAGTAATGTAAGAGCAAGTGACATTACAGGGTTTTCCTTGTCAGTTTTTGTTTTGCATTTTGCAACCTCTGGAGACTGAAAAAGAAATTAAGACTGGACATTTTCCGGCTTGAAAACATAATTATCTTTGGAATAGAGCATGACTATTAATGGAGAGACTGACCAAATTGTAGGCTAATGTGGAAGAATGTTGGCCATGGATTTAATATTACTGGTCCTTCTCTGGGCCTTTGTTCTCTTTTGTCTTGTTTCATTTTTTCCCACAACATAAAATACATAAGGAGTGATGTTGTAGCATCCTCATCAAACGCCCTATTTTGCGCGGTCACCTAGCATGTCAGTCTTCTGTCGAGAGGCCCCATAAAAAAAGGACCATTTTGGATGACTGAATAGGAGCTTTCCAATCAGTATTCTCTCTTTCCAGATGAACCTGACTTCTTTCGACTGTGAAATTTCCTCAGCTATTCTAACTTTAATGGTGCACATGATAATGGCAGGCAAGCCCTAGGGTAGGAAAATAGTCACGTGTTTCATCAGTGCATGTTCTGAGAAGGCATACTGTACAAAATGTTGGCTGTTTTGAGGAAATATACAGTAGATTGCATGTGGCTACAGTGAGTATGAGAGTCAACAGTGCGCATGATTTCACTGAGACTGCATCAGAGAAAAACATCCTTGTCGTGATTCTTCCCAATTATATTTATTTATTTATTTTATATTTATATATTGAATGTTCAAACTGATAAACGTGTTTGTTTTTAGCAAATAATCATTAACTAAAAATTTTATGGCTGCAACACGTTCCAAAAAAAGCTGGGACAGGTGGCAAAAAAGACTGAGAAAGTTGAGGAATGCTCATCAAACACCTGTTTGGAACATCCCACAGGTGAACAGGCTAATTGGGAACAGGTGGGTGCCATGATTGGGTATAACAGGAGCTTCCCTGAATTGCTCAGTTGTTCACAAGCAAAGATGGGGCGAGGTACACCTCTTTGTGAACATGATCCCTCAGGCGGCACTGCATCAAAAACCGACATCAATGTTTAAGGACAATGTTCCTCAACGTACAATTGCAAGCAATTTAGGGATTTCATAATCTACAGTCCATAATATCATCAGAAGGTTCAAAGAATCTGGAGAGATCACTGAATGTAAGTGGCAAGGCCGAAAACCAACATTGAATGCCCGTGACCTTCGATCCCTCACGCGGCACTGCATCAAAAACCGACTTCAATGTCCACATTTCAAATTGTTTTTGGAAATTGTGGACGTCGTGTCCTCTGGGCCAAAGAGTAAAAGAACCATCCGGACTTTTATGGACGCAAAGTTCAAAAGCCAGCATCTGTGATGGTATGGGGCTGTGTTAGTGCCAATGGCATGGGTAACTTGCACATCTGTGAATGCACCATTAATGCTGAAAGGTACATACAGGTTCTGGAGAAACATATGCTGTACATCAAGCAAGAATGGGTAAAAATTCCACCTACAAAGCTTCAACAATTAGTTTCCTCAGTTCCCAAACGTTTATTGAATGTTGTTAAAAGAAAAAGTGATGAAACACAGTGGGAATCATGACCCTGTCCCAACTTTTTTTGAACGTGTTGCAGCCATATAGTTCTAAGTTAATGATTATTTGCTAAAAACAATGTTCATCAGTTTGAACATTAAATATGTTGTCCTTGTAGTGTATTCAATTAAATATAGGTTGAACATGATTTGCAAATCATTGTATTCTGTTTTTATTTATGTTTATTCATTGGAATTGGGGTTGTATTGAAATGAATAATTACACACCTAATGGATGAGAATGTGAGACATTGATAGCCATGATGCCTCATGACACTTTATTGGTTGGCCGGATCTGCTATACATTAAATAATGTGTTGTTAAACAGACTGAATTTTTACATTTGACAGTGGTTAACGTCTTTTTAGACTTGTTTAAAATGACAAGAAATTACATGTATGACCATTAAAAAATATTCAAGTACTACAGGGTGAGGTTCCACTTGCGTTTTCAGGGCAGCATACCATCAGCATGTCTGGAATGTTTGTGGCGTACGTTGACAACCATTTTTGGGGAGGTGTCGTTACAGGGGAGGTACAGTGTTATCATAGACAGTTCAAGTCATCGTTACATTATTTTAGAGTAATTTATCACAGGACATTCTGGTTAATTTTAACAGAGCTAAAACAACTATTTAACTGAATAGTCAAATTTATGTTATTTTCCCCTCAATATTATTAATTAAATGAATTACTGTTCATGGTTTCAACTTTTTAGGTTTAGGTTAGAATTTTAGGTTTATTGCTGACCTGTCTACCATCTCCTAGCTAACGTCCTCCATGTATGAAATGAGATGCACTGGAAAAAAGAAAACAAAAAAAACTGTCACTAGCATGCCCTCCTTGTGCAGCCGACACAGACATTTCTGTCATTTTATATTGTGCAGCCGACACAGACATTTCTGTCATTTGATATTTGGCTCATGCTAAGGAGATGGACAGCTGAAGGCCTCAGGCAATCCTGAATAGGCAAGAACGTAACTTTGTGACTTGTTTTTGACGCACCTCCTGTTGTGTCCCTCTCTGATTTAAGAATTGGAACTCTTTGGCCTCAGCTGTTGCAAATCAATGTGCTGTTCCCTCATTGGAAATGGCTGGGAGGTGTTAGAAGTGCAAACACTCCATAAAGCATCTTTCTGCATAAAGCTGATGTTTTTGGGCGATGTTTGTTTGAAGTGGAAATGAAAATGTGACGCAGAAGTATTGTGAGTCAAATCATCTATTATTTCAGATATTTTCTCTGGATTTTGTGAAGCCAAGTCAGTTTGGCAATTTCACAAATTTCTGGAGATGAATCCTAATTATGACAAAACACTCAATTTTCAATCCTTCTTTCAAAGGTTTTAGTAACTGTGATTCCTCCCAGAGAAACCTAGTGGTGTTGCCATGACAGCTAACTGTGATTAGGAGACAGGTTGCTAGGACCATTTTTGGTCTCTGAGCCCCGCTTCTTCTGTTTTTACACATAAGGAACATCACTACGCTCCTCCTTTAAAAAGTCATATAAAGATTGTTGCTCATGTTGCACTGCTCAGGTAGTAGAGTGGTCGTTTCCCCAACCTGAACGTTGCAGGTTCAATCGTCACTGTCCCCCGTCACCATGTTGAAGTGTGTTACTGAACCCTCAGGTAATAATGATGACATCGGTATGTGAATGAGGAAACAGTCCTAAAGTACTTTCAGTATCTTTTACCCAATCCATTTACATGATTTCATTGTGTTCAGTTTTCCCCAAAAAAATCCCAGGTGGAGTGTTACTACTTAGCATGTTTTCAGTGTACATTCTTCACGTTCTTTTTTTTAAAGATGTGCTAGACCATCTTTTGGAATACGTGTTGCAAAAATAGTCAAAGAAAAGCTGAAAGAGGATATAGTGAAGACTTGTGAAATGTTGAAATCACACACGGTGACAGTTTGCCCGCACAGTTTTACGTGCAACTTTTGAGGCATCGTTTTCAGAATTGTATGAGCTTTAGTTTGTTCAAAATTGAAGGACCAGTGCCGCTGTATCGTCTGTGGTATGCTCACATCAGATTGAGACAACTTCATGCTTCTCTTACCAGCCTGAAACAGGTGGTCCGTACCAAATGGTTGCAGCTTTTTTTCTCTAGTCATACTTCAAAAAAGAATCATAAGAGACATTGTAGCAAGGAGAAATGAGTCATTTTTAAAGGTAATAGGCTAACAGGCTGTATTGTAAAGTAATGTTGCAGTGTAGAAAAAGTCAAACTGGCTTTCATTACCTTTCATACAGGCAGAACATTGAGGCTACCACAAAAATTGCATCTTGGTGAAAAGGCAACATATAGTAGTAAAATAGCTCAGAATGTGCATTTACAAGCCAGAGCATGTGCAGGCCATGAAGAAAAGAGTCAATGTGTTGAGGTGCAAAATGTCTATTTCAGGGCTTGCTTTAAGTAGGGTGAGTCACTGGGCTTTTGAGCACTCTAGGTTATGTGTGTGTGTGTGTGTGTGTGTGTGTGTGTGTGTGGACATGTATTTTCATGTGTATATCCCCTCACCCCTCCCAGCAGCACCCTCTGTCTTCGTCATTGGCATGAGCACACATTTGCCTGCCTGGAGGGTGCAGGTCTGTGACAGGTTAGGCGTTTTGGATACAGGCCATCCTCACTGTCTTTTCCCCGGCTTCTGGTTGTGAACTGGCTCTGGTGCAGGGGACATGCAGCAATATCAATCTGTTTGGTAAATACTAAGATCAGGGCCACCAATTGCCACAGCAGAACTGGCCCAGACAAAAAACTGCATGTGTGAATCTAGTACGCTACTAACGATGAGACTGTGAACATAAATTAGCTATTTTGGGATATTAGGGTGTGAATGAATTCAGCTTGACAGACAGAAAATGAGCGAAAGAGAGGTGGAGAGAGTGAGGGATAAAAGCAAATGATAGATGGAAGCCGCCCACTGCTGCCAGTGAAATGTCAGTGGAACCCCGGGGATACATTGATTAACCTCTCTACTCCTAATCTCCTTCAGCTCCTGCAGCTTTCACTGACGGTAAACAGACAGGCTGGTGGAAAACAAATGGATATGGTTCTGGTACGGTGCACACTTGCCCAACTGGAGCACCTGGTTTGGATGAATAGAAACCGTTTCAGTTTGAATACAAATATCTTCTGTTGCTCTCAAAAAGTCCAGCCATGTGCTGTGAACATGGTCTACCTTTTATCTTGCATGAGAAACCATCATTTTGTCTTGTACAATCACTAATCAAATCATGAATTGTACCTCAAACACTTTCTGTTCCCAAGAGGACATGATAGGATTTCATACAAAATATTAGACAACCAATGTATTAAGAAATGCTTTTATTTTTACATAAAATTTGTGCCTCTTTGTCCTTCTGTCTGTTCTGCGCCGCAGTCAGTGATTATTGCCTGAAATGCAGACTTGATGGGCTGAGTAAGGTAATGTGGGATGTTTTCGCATGTAATATGTGCGTTTTGTCACTCGCCTAACCACAACCGTAAAGTCTACAAGGGCGGCTTAAAATAGAATCTTTTTGGGCCGTATGTCTGGGTCCATATGGGACTGTTTCTGGGTCCACACCCGGACCGCGGTCCGCCCGTTAGTGAGTGTATCGTTTAAATCATCTATCCATCCATCCATTTTCTTCCGCTTATCCGAGGTCGGGTCACAGGGGCAGTAGCTTCAATAGGGTAGCCCAGACTTCCCTCTCCCCAGCCACTTCCTCCAGTTCTTCCGGGGGGATCCCGAGGCTTTCCCAGGCCAGCCGAAAGACATAGTCTCTCCAGCGTGTCCTGGGTCATCCCCGGTGTCTCCTCCCGGTGGGATGTGCCCGGAACACCTCACCAGGGTTGCATCCAGGAGGCATCCTAATCAGATGCCCGAGCCACCTCATCTGGCTCCTCTCAATGCGGAGGAGGAGCTGCTCGACTCTGAGCCCCTCCCGGATGACCGAGCTTCTCACCCTATCTCTAAGGGAGAGCCCGGACATCCTGCGGAGGAAATTCATTTCAGCCGCTTGTATCTGGGATCTTGTTCTTTCGGGCATGACCCACAGCTTGTGACCATAGGTGAGGGTAGGAATGTAGATCGACCGGTGAATTTAGAGCTTCGCCTTTCGGCTTAGCTCCTTTTTCACCACAACGGACCTATACAAAGTCCACATCACTGCAGATGCTGCACCGATCCGATGCTGCACCGATCTACTTGTCGAGCTCTCATTCCATTCTCCTCTTCACCTGTGAACAACTGAGCCTTTCTGGCAACCTCATTTTATTCCCAGTCATGACATTCACCTGTTTCCAATTAACCTGTTCACCTGTGAAATGTTCCAAACAAGTGCTTTTAGAGCATTCCTCAACTTTTCCAGTCTTTTGTTGCCCCTGAATATAAATATTTTAAAAAAGCTTGAAAATGTTTGAAAGTTTCACATTTTATAAATAAATTTACCACACCAGTGTGCTTGGTCATGGTGACATTGTTGAAGTACCGTACTCATTGTAGGTGAGTGGCTTTTATGGGCCACGAGGAATTACCGTGCTTTCTAGATCCAAATATGTTGCCAAAGGTCAACGGCTTGACAAAAAAAGCTGTTACTGTACCAAAAACAGCATGTTCCAGACTCCAAAGACTTGTTTTGTACTCCTCAGCTCTGCAGCCATGATGCGCTCTCTCTTCTCTATGCACAATAGACAACAGATATACCATCTTCACATGGCCGCCACATCAATGCACCACATTCAATATGGCCGCCACATAGGCCCGGGAGGAGCTAGTATTGTTGTATATCTGACCTGGAAATACGTCAGTCCCAATCTCTGCCTGCATTACGGCACAGCGCCAGTAAACGACAGCGGCCAATTCTGTAACTAACAGACTTTGTCAACGCCATTTTAGTGACAAATGGAAACTATTTTTGGACACACAGTTCAATCCCGACGGTCCGTTTCATCCAATATCCGTTTAACAAGGTTCCACTGTATACTAGTATTTTGTACACCTACATTTTGCTTGGGTAGTTTTGTTCATAACAAGGGATTATTAGAATTTTAAAAACATTGCTTTAAAAAACAAAACAACAACAACACAAAAGATTATTATTCATAATTTTTTTTTTTTTTTTTTTCTGCAGTCTGCTCCCAGTTCTCAAAGGGCGTGTATGCCATCATCGGCTTGTATGACAGGAAGACAGTCAACATGCTCATGTCGTTCTGCGGCGCTCTGCACGTCTGCTTCGTTACGCCGTCCTTCCCGATTGAGACGGCTAACCAGTTTGTCATCCAGCTGAGGCCCGAGCTGCAGGACGCTCTCGTGGGTGTGATCGAGTACTATGGCTGGAACAAGTTTGTCTACATGTACAGTTCAGACTCTGGTATGTATCTATCTATCTATCTATCTATCTCTCCATCCATCCATCTATTTATCCATTAATCATTACTCTGGACTCTTTATTAATAGATGATTGGGGGTGATGAATGACTGAAAAAAATATAAAGATGCAATAAGGGATGAAATTAATAGACACTTTGCTGGAATAATGATAAGTTTTGTAATTATTGACCACAAAATATGTGTATGTCGGCAATTGGTTAGTGAACAGTCCATGGCCCCCTTTGCCTTTCGCCCAAAGTAAACTGGGAAAGGCTCCAGCTCACCCACAACCTGAATGATGACAAGAAGTGTAGAAAGTGGATCGATGGAGCTTGTGTGTGTAGGTGTATAGCTAAATACTGTGGAGGCTCGCATAACTTGATTAGTATCCAACTGCATTAGACAATAACAGAGCATCCTAATTTCATATGAATTCACGAGCTTAACAGTATATGTTTTAATAAAGACATCTTTACGGACAGAGGCCACATCGGTCGTGCAGCCTGCTTGGTCTTCACATCATCATGGAGACGGCAATGGGGTGTATGAATGAGGAACTGTCTGGCCATTTTAAACTGTGTAATTGTCTTTATACTGGGCTAGAAAACTGAAAAGAAAAAAATCCCCAGCACTGACTGGCAGATAAATCACTCAATATAACTAAAGATTCAGCTTTTCATTGTGCTCATCTCAGCAGGCATTTCTGATGCTTGAAAACACACAGACAGAACGAAAGAAGTCATCCTCATGTTTCCTGATTTTCTTCCATGTTGCTAGAGCCTGTCTCAGGTGTTTTGTTGCATGACCACAAATCGGGGGCTTTGTGTGGCCAAAGCATCCATGCACTATTTTGTATGTACGTATGAGAAAATGCACCTGTAAACAAGCTTACCGTAACTTTAAAGGGGCGAGATTATGTCTCTTTTGCACAATTGAAAACATTCCTCAGGTGTATCTTCAGGATCAAGACTTATGGACTCTTTACACCATCCCATATGTTGTCTTACTAAATTCAATCAATCAATCAAACTTTATTTATATACAACCAGTCAAACTTTATTTATATAGCGATTTTCATACATAAAATGCAACTCAAAGTCCTTTACATGGATTAGAATAAACCCCTCCTCCCACTTGTCCATAAAGACACCGACACACACACACACACACAGACACAAACATATATACACTTAATTTAGCCCATTTTAGGGTTTGGCCCTGTTTAATGCAAGTGAGTGACTGGACACCCCGCCCTATACAGTATACTGCTGGGCCAATGGCGAGTAGCAATCAGAATCAGAATCATCTTTATTTTGCCAAGTATGTCCAAAAAAAAACCACACAAGGAATTTGTCTCCCGTAGTTGGAGCTGCTCTTGTATGACAACAGACAGTCAATTGACAGGGAATACTTTTGAGACATAAAGACATTGAGAAAAACAGTCGCTGAGCAATAAAGGGTTGCTAGTAATCTGGTAATGCTGGTACAATTTATTTATTGTTTTGACAATTATGCAAAAAGATGCAGATGATTTCATTATTCTGACAACTGAGGGCAGAGCTGAGTGGTTGAATGATGGAAAAATGGCTGCTATTTGTGGATTTGGAGCCCAGAGTGTGGAAAACAAGTTATGAAGACAACAAAAGCATTTTCATTCGTGGAGTCACCACTTCATCGCCGAGCTGGTAAATAACTTGACTATTATTGTTCCCATACTGCATTTTGTGATGTCACCGAACACCAAAAATACCACCTCTCCCAGCCTCACCATATCAATCTTGACTCTGATCCCCTCCCAGATGACCGAGCTTCTCAGCCTAGAATGGCTCACTCACAGACACAAAATAGGCAGATAACAAAAGGTGGACTTGGTTGTTTAATTTCACACTGGTGGGCAGGCACTCCATTCAGCCAACTATTTGAATACAAGCAAATAAAAAGTCAATTTTCACAATACAGCATGTACCCTTTAAAAGACAGATTCCACGATACTACACTGCTAAGCTTCCTGATGAGCAGTGACAGTAAAAATGTCATCCTCTTCTTTTGCCCTCTTGATGCATGATGGCCTTTGTGCTACGCATGTCGCTAAAGATTGTTTTGAATGTCTTGTGATCCCTTCATCATCCATTCACTGTGTGTTCATGTTTGTTCACTGTATGAATACTTGGTCACCCCCGTGCAATGGACTGGTAGGATTGAGTTGGTGAAATCCATATCAGAAGTCATCTGTCTGCCTGGATACAACATTGCAGTCACCTACATCTGCAAGGTTATTTTAAGACTTTGATGTTAGATCTAATTTACTGAGTTACAACTAGTTTGACGTGTGTGGTTTTGTATTTCATCACATCTAATCTGAGCATTTATATTAAATATGTGTCGGTCATTAACTTTTCAAAGTATTTTCTTCAGGAAATAAAATACAAGTTTACTGTGTGCATTCAAAGGTGTCAATTCTGAAATATGGTCCCGTCATTTCACAAAGCAGCAGCAACAAATACATATTGTTTTCTTTTACAAAAGCTAAGATTAGTGAAAACAGATTTGATAGGCCATTAAACTAAAAATATCAATGGTTTCCTCAAGGGTTATTTCTCTATTCTCAATTGCCTGGTGCTCAATGGTGCTTGTGGGAGCTACAGTAGATTCCATTAAGATATTATTCTCATTTATGATGCCTTGAAAGGACCGTTTTACTTTGGCTTGTCCTATGAGGCCCTTTGTCAGCCTCTTTCTAAATCATTGGGGTGCATCAGGTTCTTTTCTTCATCTAAAATAGGATTTTCACAGAAGGGAACATGAGCGAAAATGGAGGGGAGGGGAATAAATATGAATAAAATTAACAAAAACAATTGGACTGTGTAATAGACAAAAACACTTTGAAACTCATCAGAAAAACAAATGTATTTATATAGAGCATTTCATACACAAGGTAACAATGTGCTTTACATGATCAGAAGCATTTTAAAAATAAAGAGGGGGAAAAAAAGCAGTTTAAAAACATTTTAAAAACAAAGAGAACAAATAAAATTAAAAACAACGTTCAGTGCAGGAAAGATTATGAAGCATGAGAAAAAAGAAGACTTAACCTAGACCTAAAGACATTGACTCTTGGGGCTGATTTCATTTGTATTGGCAACTTACTCCATTTGCCTGCAGCTTAGCAGCTAAAAGCTGCTTCACCATGTTTGCTTTGGACTCTGTGCTTCATTATCTAATCTGAGTCAGCAGATATCAGAGCCCTACTGGGTTTCTATTCCATTAGCATGTCTGTAATGTATTCAGGACCTAAACCATTTATAGACCAGGAGCTGAAGTTTAAAGTCAATTCTAAAGCTGACTGGGAGCCAGTGTAGAGACTTTAGAATTCAAGTAATATGTTCTGATCTGGGCCGCACGGTGAAAAATGATGATCAAAAATAGCCAATTCCTTAATGTCAACTGATGAAATTTCAACATCCGTATAGATGGCCATGTCTAATATGTGGGCTTGGGTGTGGGTTGGACTCTTTATATGTTGAGAGAGGTCAAATGTGTGCAGTAAAGCAGAGAGGTTTTTTTTCCCCCATGCTATTGTTAACATGAATGTTAAAGTCTCCCGTTATGACAGAATAGTTGTAGACAGTACAGATCACTGACACCAGCTCTCAAAATTCCTTCATACATTTTCCATTGTACCTTGGAGGTCTGTAATATATTAAAGCAATAACCATTGGATCACCTTTTACAAAAAAAAATGACATTAAAAAGAGCTAAATCACCCAGTATCATTTCTTTTACACTGAAATAATGATTTTAAAATTAGCAATTAATATGATTAAAACACTGCCTTTACCATTTTCATGAGTAATGTAAGAGCTAATTCTGTGGAACAAATGAAAAACTGTAACAACAAAAAACTCCCAAAATAAAAATGCAAAATACAAATGAAAAATTATAAGACAATGTATTATTGGTCTCTTTGTAATTTTTACTGTATATATAGTATGCTGCATTTACATTTACAGGAGTTAGACCACACTGAAAACAACAACAAAAAGCAGTTATATGTATTGACTTGTAATCATATGAGCAAAAAAGAAAGCCTAAAGTTAAATCCAACTGAGACCAGGAACCACTGCCTTTTTCTTGAAATATTCCATATGTTTATTGAGTAATCATTAAATATTTGTGATAAACATTTTTTTTTTGGGATGATACAGCAAATGTGTGTTCACTGTGTTTAGTTCTTTCATTCATTTCATTTCATTTTCATATTTTATTAAACTTACACCAAAGTGTCACAAGCTACTCAACTGTCCACGTTAATGCAGTTAGGAATGCGTTGTGTGGTGAAAGACCATCAGGGGTGCCGTTGGAAATTATTTCATTTGTCCGAAAATTATTATTATTAATTACAAATATGTGTTTGTTCATCTATCAATGCCAACGACATATAGTGATAGGAGGAACAATTAAATGGTCTGAGATCATCAATATTTAAGTATTCATGGTTTATGTGAAATTTTTGTTTGGTGGTGTGCCATGAGAGTTTTCGGATGTAAAATGGGGGCCTTTGCTGAATAAAGGCTGCAAAACACTAAAAACTAGTGTAGCAGTTACAACAAAGTCTGATGATGGCCAAAGGCCTGGAAATTCGTATATAGTATTAGTTATTGCATTTTACTTTTACACAGTTAATACACTAGTTCCTTCAAATGTAAACTGCATGGCTCCTGTCCTTGGTGCTTCACGGTGACTTTGGAGGGTAATGTTTTTCTTCGCAAGCCTTGATCGACAGCATCCTATGTCACCATTGCACACATCAGTTTCAGTGTTGAATCTGTTAGTAAAAAGCTCGATTAGATTTCCCTTTGCTTCGGTTTGCAAGGTCTCCCCGCTGAAGTGCATCGCTTCTCATCTATGCCTTCCGCTTTCCTGGCTGTCTTATTTATTTACTCATATTGTGATTATTTATGGCGGTCGAACGTCATCCATCCTTTTGTTACTTAATGACTTGGCGTCAAATAGGCAGCATAAATTGCCTGGAGAGCAGCTGGTGTGCATTGAAATATAGCCAAGGCATCATTTTGCAGAGGCAGTGACTGCCTTTCTCATTTTTCTTTGACAGATTGTTTTTGTTGATGTGGATAAGCCATTTTTACATTTCCTAAAAGTGTATCAAATGCCTGAACGGACATGGCCAACTGAGCATGGGGGTATGCAGAAACATCGTCTGTAGGCCCCAAAAACAGCTATATATTTGATCACATTTCTAAATGTCATATGTATTATTATTATCATTATTTGGGTAACAGCTGCCAGCCTATTGCTACAGTGAAATAATTACATTTTCTCACTGGAATGTTTGTGGCTCCCAGCTTGAGTGGCTGACTTCCAAGCAAAGAGGAGCAAAAAGCAATGAATTAGAGCGTTGTGTGTTTTCATATCACATTTTATTTCCTGTTTTACCAAGAGTTCTTCTCTCACTGGCTGCTCTTGCTCTCCATCCATGGTGCTCCAGTGTCCAGGCAACAGTGTACTGTGGCAGTGTCACTTGTAATTGGTGCTTGGAGGATGTAAACCGGGGTGTGATGCTGTCTTTGTGCTGTGATGCATGGGCTTACTGTTTGTTGGTGTAGAAGTGGTCATTATTTAGGCCGGCACACTTGGAAGTGTCAACGTACTGAATGGACTCAACCACTCATTACACTTTATCACTGAAGCTACAGGGGAAGTTCTGATGGATGGGCTTCATTCCTTGCCCTTGTTTCTTTCCTTAAATGTTTCTACTACTGTTAAGGAAAAGCAGAGGAACCAATGATATGACTGGACAATAACTATGCAATATTCGGTATATTGGAGCAAAATCACCTGCAATTAACCACTGTCCTGTAGATGTGCCACAATCTTGGTGGATACCTAACAACTAATTCATTTCAATGAGTGAACATAAAAATACACTTTAGCTCATAATAGTTTCCATTGTAATAGTCTGAAATGTTTAACTTTTTTTTTTCTGTGCAAGAAAAAAGTACTCACAGCCAAGTATTTTATGAAAATACAACACAAACAGTTAATTCTCTCTCATCATTGTATAATTGAATGATATAATATGATTTCATCAAACGGTTATCAAAATGCATGTGTGTTTTGTCTAAACAACAATAAGCTCTTGTCTTGTCCTCAAAACTAAGTGAAACTAACATTTAGTAGCGGAGCAAGCGACTATTAAAAAGCACAACATACCGAGGCATTTTCTTATGCAGTGTGGACAGTACAAAAAGAACAATAGCGAGATTCTCTATTAAAAAGTAAAAGCTGTCACTGAGTGCACAAATTCTTGTGTGTATTGATATCGTATAGTGACAAATATTGATCGCGATCAGCTTGAAATCTATATTCTGTCCCACACTTTAGTTTTTCTAGACAATGTATACAATCAACATGCCTCATCCTTAAGGCCATTCTGAATAATATTAGCATGTTTAGATGACTCTTCTTCCAAATTTGTCACATTTTTCTTTTGTTTCTCCACCTCTGTCCAGGGCTGTCTGTGCTCCAGAAGGTTTTGGACACAGCAGCAGAAAGGAACTGGCTGGTGACCTCGGTCAATGTGGAGACCATGACGGAGGCGTCTTTCTTGAAAGTGTTCCAGGATTTGGACAAGAGGAAGGAGGGGCAAATTATCATCGATTGTGAGACAGAGAGGCTCACTGGCATCCTTAAAAAGGTAAAGAGCTTTTCACTCCAATACAATTACGATCCATTGTGTGCTTTAATGATGTTAAAACCTTAAAGGAAAATCAAGTCCATCTGTTTGGTTGTATTCCCTTTGGGCACATGAGATTTATTTTGAGCAATTAGCTTCCTCGAAGGAGTTAGGAAGAAGTGATTTTGTATACTCGGGCTTTGCATGGTTTAACAAGATGAAGAGAAGCGGCGATGCAGAACAGAAAAGGATGTGCAGGTAGTGACAGCATTTGTTGGTCTCCTGTTATGTGCAGTCTCCAAGCATCAAAGACAAATATGATAAACAACACATGTTATGCATTTAGATCCAGCAATTCTCCTGTGACAGGATGAGCTCTCACAGCAGCGTTGCTCAAACAAAAATGATCCCGGAATCATAATTGACAGTTCAAAAGATATACTTTCACGGCTCACACTTCCCTTTAAAATCAGAACTGTTTGTTTTGTCATCGACAACCAACATTTGGCCAGTCTTCTTCCAAAGTATCTCGTTGCTAGAGTCAGCTGTTTAAAAATGATAAAACCCTTTTAGATGTAAGAGTACATCCAGTTGCTTTCTTGCAACACTTGAAATGTACATCAGTAGAGATGGATTGTAATACATACCTAATTATACTTATTAAATATACTGTATGTTGGTCTCCAAAAATTAAATGCGTAATAAAAACTGTATAATGATCCTAACTAGATTGTCAATACCCTTTAACCAAATGCATATTTCCTTCATTCACAGAGCAAGGAAGGGAGGATAAATAGGTTTATCCTAGGTGTGAAGTGTGTCTACAATATGGAACACTAATAAAATACTTTGTATTGACATTATCAGATTTTTTTTTCTTTTTTATATAACTGCCAATATATTTTATGGGAATCTACCTTTTATATCATTAGGGTTGGGCATCAAGAATCGAGAACCGATTGGAACCAGGACTAACATTCCGGTTAGCTTAAAGCTTAACATTGAGCTAAAACTTCACCGTAGCAACTTTACATCACAATGAATTGGAACAAAATTCACATAAACATTGTCTCATAGTATCACAAACAGTAACCTTGTGCCTCATCGGTGGGTAGGGAAAGGAATCAGCGTTTTATAGTATTTTGTTCCATCCATAATAAAAAAAAATAAAAATAAATCACCAGTGTCGTATGAAGTTACTTATCGTGCCAAAATGCTGAGTTTCGGTGCATACCCTTCAAAATAAAAGGCTACAAGCTTCAAACAGGAAGTCAAGTTAAAACTTGCACATATAAACCATTTGACATGATAAAACAGTCCCAAATAATTTGAACAATGCTACATTTAACTTTTAGCTGAAACATTAATTAATGAATATTAAGTCAATTGGGTTATTTCCGCACACATTGCCTTTTAGTTCATAGGTTTGGTGTTGATACTTTTAAAGAACCCCGAGTCAAATGTTAATTTTAGTCTATGCTGCGGGCTGCTAAGAAAATGGATGTTCATAATTTGGGCACCCTTTATTTAAACCATGCAGACTTTTTTGACCGAGCCCTCTTAAAGAATCGAAATCGAGAATCGTTTGGAACCGGGATCGAAATAAGGAACCATAATCGGGACCGTAATCGCTCAGATTCAAACGATGCCCAACCCTATACACTGTATATCAGACAAGGTTTGTACAGTTTACAATTTGGACAGTAAACACGTTTGTAATGTTAATTTTTGCAGCAACAACCCATGAATCATACGTTCACACCCACACTCATACACACACATAGAGTGGAGACTATTTTAGCTTGACGTGAATGTTATTGATGGCCTGGTCAACATTTAAGGTTATTGCATCAGCTCTCACAGCGTTCCAGGAGCCCGTACTAAGAAGTTTTCCATTCAGACAGCTACCATCAATCACCCACATCTGCTCCCCGTATCCACGCTGACCTGCTTGTGCACCCACACAGTATCTGACACTCGTATGCGGCTGTGCGCACACATATGCACGAATACACACCAGTCTGCCTTTCGCCCTTTAAACTCCCGTATTCGTCTCACTCATCTCTTGCAGTACACAGATTCGCTTACGATAATGTCACTGGCAGTAACCTAAGGGTGACTTCTCAGCGAAGCTAAATGTTAACGTAGTCTCCTTGGAGAACATCTGTGGTGACAGAGGTGTTACAAGAAAAATATTACGGCGCTCATTTTCATGCAGAGACGTGAGAAGTGGCCCTTTCTCTTGGGGGCTAAAGTCCGAATGGCACAAATTTGCATGTGTAATTAATGGGCACTCATATCCAAATCATTTGCATTTTGTGGCCCACTGTGGTGGCGGTGCATTGGTAGTAGTGTGTGTGTGTGTGTGTGTGTGTGTGTGTGTGATTTTACGAGTGTATTCCTCTTGCTTTTCCTTGCCAGAGGCTTGACCGCAGGGCCTGTCTTGTGCTCGGGTCACCATTAATAACAAATGCCACCTTCTGCTGTGACCAGCAGCATTATTACGCACACACAACATACACACAGAAAACATAAAACAAATGCTCATGCCTTCGGGAGAAAATGCTGAGAGGGCGAGGGGAGCAACAATGTGTGATCTCCTGTACACTGGCTGAGCATAGACCCATGAATGAGCTGCCTATCCACTGTTAAGCATATTAATAGGATGTTGCGTGACTTTAGACCAGTTCTTCCCGCTCAGGCTTAATTTATGTGACTTCTCAGAGTGCTTTGTTGACAAAGTTTACACTCAGTTGTTGTACAGTAAAATTATGTCTTTATTTAGGCAAGAGAGTTGCCTTAAGCGCTACAATGAGGCGTGTGGGGAGAGGGCAGCCAATTTAAATGTCAGTCAAAGTGGGGCCAAAGTACATTTTTTATTTATGAATAAATTGATGCTGGCACTTTACTCCACACCTCTTGACATTTTACTCCATCCGGCCTGACCCTTGGGGGTGGGCTGACCGGTCAGCAGTCAAGACAAGATAGTCATTATACTGTGTCTTGCTATGGCAATGAGCAATGAATACTGTGCTTTCTTATATTTTGTGTTATTGTAGGTTATTTTTTATTTATTTTTATTTATTTTTGGGATGTTCCACTGATTTTTATCTGATTCATATACACATCAGAGATCAAAAGAGAGCTCTCAGTGAAACAATATTAAAAGAAATAGGAAGAGGGTTGTTTTTTTTGTTGTTGTAAAACTTCACAAAACAGTTCCACACATTTCAGTTTTTCATGATTGAGCAAAATAATTGTTTATTTTCTACGTGAAGCAACTTGATTTGGGGGCACCATCACTGTTAGGTAACAGCTATCAAAGAGTCAAAGTCAAATTACGAGTTAGAGTGGTGAGATTGTGTTAATGATCTCAGATCCTAAGCATATCAAGGTTGTACTGGTGAATTCAACAAAAATGATTTAAAAAAATGTAGAAAGTTGACCTTGCTTTTCATTTAGTGCCATTGCTCTAATTTCTATGGACCTACTGACTTGTACTGTTTTTTCTAGGTATAGTTTACTGCTTTGAAAGTGTCTCACACTCTCACTCACGCACACACACACGCACACAGCACATTGTTGTGTCAAGGTCAATTTATGCTTTATTCTTCCTTTTCTCTTCTCTAGATCGTTGAACAAGGAAAGAATGCAAAGAGTTACCACTACATCTTGGCTAACCTGGTAAGCATTTATCTTCTTCTACTTTCCCAAATGAATGTTCTAATTCAGCACTTTCGAATGTTAAACCTTACTGGACATCATCATTTAACATCAACCAACTGACAGATTGAAGTGTGTCTGTATGTCGGCCAAAATGTTGGGCAATACAGATCATTCTGAAACCCTTCACAAAACATTTAACACTGGAAACAAAATGGAGCTTGGCCTCGAAATGTGTCTCAGAATGTCACTCATCTGAGTCAAATAAACATTCGGGAACGATTTAGCCTCATCAAGTGACATAGCGAGACACTGTGAGCAGATCGACAGTGACAAAGGTCAGACAGTCAATGTACTCTAAGATTAGATCCATTAGCTCAATTTGACTACTGCCATTTTCTACATGAAATTTCTCTGCAACCTACACTACAGTATTCTTCACATTCACTCAGTGACGCAGAAGAAGAGGACTTTGACATTGTAGTAATAACAGCATTAATATGCTGCAGCTTGAACATTTCTCTCACCGCTGTGGTTATTAGAGTGACTCAATCTTGCTTGTCTGCCCCGAATGGATGAGTTCATTTTAAATGATAACGCTGGGACATTTTTTTCAATAGGCACGCAAGGGTATAAAAGTCATTTTCAAATACAGGCCATTAAAAAGTTCATATGTTACTTCTGTTTTCCATATACTTGTACTGACAAGAATTATATGAGCCAGTCTCTTGGGTATTGGAGATAGTGAACTGTGTGTTTCACCACCATTTGTGGGAGGTGTTTAATGAATTTTGAAAATGTAGCATATATATATATATATATATATATATATATACAACCCCAATTCCAATGAAGTTGGGACGTTGTGTTAAACAAAAATAAAAAGAGAATACAATGATTTGCAAATCATGTTCAACCTACACTTAATTGAATACACGACAAAGACAAGATATTTAATGTTCAAACTGATAAACTGATAGTCACGTGTTTCATCAGTGCATGTTCTGAGAAGGCATACTGTACAAAATGTTGGCTGTTTTGAGGACATATACAGTAGATTGCATGTGGCTACAGTGAGTATGAGAGTCAACAGTGCGGATGATTTCGCTGAGACTGCATCAGAGAAAAACATCCTTGTCGTGATTCTTCCCAATTATATTTATTTATTTATTTTATATTTATATATTTAATGTTCAAACTGATAAACTTGATTGTTTTTATCAAATAATCATTAACTTAGAATTTCATGGCTGCAACACGTTCCAAAAAAGCTGGGACAGGTGGCAAAAAAGACTGAGAAAGTTGAGGAATGTTCATCAAACACCTGTTTGGAACATCCCACAGGTGAACAGGCTAATTGGGAACAGGTGGGTGCCATGATTGGGTATAAAAGGAGCTTCCCTGAATTGCTCAGTCATTCACAAACAAAGATGGGGCGAGGTTCACCCCTTTGTGAACAAGTGCGTGAGAAAATAGTCGAACAGTTTAAGGACAATGTTCCTCAATGTACAATTGCAAGCAATTAAGGGATTTCATAATCTACAGTCCATAATATCATCAAAAGGTTCAAAGAATCTGGAGAGATCACTGCATGTAAGTGGCAAGGCCGAAAACCAACATTGAATGCCCGTGACCTTCGATCCCTCAGGCGGCACTGCATCAAAAACCGACTTCAATGTGTAAAGGATATCACCACATGGGCTCAGGAACACTTCAGAAAACCAATGCCAGTAAATACATTTCGGCGCTACATCTGTAAGTGCAACTTGAAACTCTACTATACAAAGCAAAAGCCATTTATCAACAACACCCAGAAACGCCGCCGGCTTCTCTGGGCCCAAGGTCATCGAAGATGGACTGATGCAAAGTGGAAAAGTGTTCTGTGGTCCAACGAGTCCACATTTCAAATTGTTTTTGGAAATTGTGGACGTTGTGTCCTCCGGGCCAAAGAGGAAAAGAACCATCCGGACTGTTATGGACGTGAAGTTCAAAAAGCCAGCATTTGTGATGGTATGGGGTTGTGTTAGTGCCAATGGCATGGGTAACTTACACATCTGTGAATGCACCATTAATGCTGAAAGGTACATACAGGTTTTGGAGAAACATATGCTGTCATCCAAGCAACGTCTTTTTCATGGACGCCCCTGCTTATTTCAGCAAGACAATGCCAAACCACATTCTGCATGTGTTGCAACAGCATGGCTTTGTAGTAAAGGAGTGCGGGTACTAGACTGGCCTGCCTGCAGTCCAGACCTGTCTCTCATTGAAAATGTGTGGCGCATTATGAAGCATAAAATACGACAACGGAGACCCCGGACTGTTGAACAGCTGAAGCTGTACATCAAGCAAGAATGGGAAAGAATTCCACCGACAAAGTTTCAACAATTAGTGTTCTCAGTTCCCAAATGTTTATTGAATGTTGTTAAAAGAAAAGGTGATATAAGACAGTGGTAAACATGACCTTGTCCCAGCTGTTTTGGAACGTGTTGCAGCCATAAAATTCAAAGTTAATGATTATTTGCTAAAAACAAATTTTATCAGTTTGAACATTAAATATCTTGTCTTTGTAGTGTATTCAATGAAATATAAATCGAACATGATTTGCAAATCATTGTATTATGTTTTTATGTTTAACACAACATCCCAACTTCATTGGAATTGGGGTTGTGTGTGTGTGTATATATATATATATATATATATATATATATATATATATATATATATATATATATATATATAGTAGCACATTTTAACAAAGATTAGGTTTATTAGCAACTTTGTCACAGTAAAGTTTTATTGTAAAATCTCTTCACCAGGAAAACAACAGTATTTTCATTAATGTCTGGTTTGACATGCTTTTTTTTTTAATTGCAATTTGTGTTATACGTAATAAACATCAGAAATCGAGGCGGATTCACGATAAATACTGCAAACCATCATTATATGTAAATACACAAGTATACAGTGCATTAGGTTGGTCGTTATATAGACGTGGTTCTTTTAACCTTGTTGGAGGTACTGAACATTGCAAGTTTCATATGCTTTGTAATTGGAAAAATAAAATGCGGTTTATTTTAAATCCAAAACAAGTGTTTATTTTATTCATGCACAAAAAGAACTATGCATCATTTGCACGCAAAATCAATGTGTTCAAAGAACAAAACCAACAAAACATGAATTTCACGCAAAAACGTAATTGAATTCAATGAAACTCTACTGTATTAATGTGAATTTAGCTGTCGCCTTTCACCTTGGCAAGTGCTACTCTAATATTGTTTTCACAACAAAGAATTTACTTTTTCTTTGTTTTGATGTGTATACAATCCTCGAAAAAAAATTGTTCGCCAAGATACATCTGGTGCAAGCGTGCCCAAAGTGGTTGAAGTAGCATGGATGATTTTCCTGCTTTTTGGTCTGTTGCTGTCAAAGATATGAACAATAGATGAATACAACACACCCTTTTGAACTGTGTGCCTCTGGCGACTTTAAGCTAATAAGGGAAAAGTGCATTTCATGATTGTGGACGGCACGAAAACCAAAATAACAAGGATTGCTCGGTAGCTGCTTGAGCTCAAAGCTATTTTACTATAGCATGATGATAAAATACTGTTTTGGTGATCAGCATCAGGGATCTGCGCCAGTGGTCCTGGGAAACTTGCAGTATTGTTTCTGTTCCTCGTTATCGGTCAACAAGGAGTAACTCCTTATTGAGAGTGACACCACTCTTAGCCGAATCACAGCATCATTGACAACCTTCAGGCTGTGTGTGAGTGAGCATGCAATCTCATAGGCTTCTCAGGAGTCCCACAGACTGTATCAGAGTCAGCCTGGCGAAAGTCTGTGGTTAAGCCCAAACATCTGCATGAAGTCTCGGGTGTTTTTGGTCACATACTGTGTCAGAGACGCTTGTTGGAAAGATTTGATGGCGATTTGTATGTCCTTTGCGCCTATTGGTGAACTGGTGACTCCTTTCGCTGCAACAATCGCTTGATTCATTTGGTGATGCAGATAAACCACTACACTGGTCCACAATAATAAATGCACATTGACTGCTTGGTTAAACAAGTCCACTGCTGGAATGAACACACATTTTTTTAATGATGATACATTTTAGCACAATGTGTCACATAACACGGAAAAACTCCTGAATAATATGCATAGTATACATGTGTAAAATTCCAAAGGTCTTGAGCAACCTCTTAATATTGATTATAATTGATGAAATTTTCCCCATTTTCCATCCATCAACCCATTTTCTGTACCACTTATCCTCACTAGGGTCTCAAGTATGCTGGAGCTTATCCTAGCTATCTGCGGCGAATAATATATATATATATATATATATATATATATATATATATATATATATATATATATATATATATATATATATATATATATATATGTATATATATATATATAAGGTGGCACTGTGGGTGACTGGTTAGCACATCTGCCTCACAGTTCTGAGGACCTGTGTGGAGTTTGGATGTTCTACCCGTGGGTTTTCTCCGGGCACTCCGGTTTCCTCCCACATCCCAAAAACACGCATGGTAGATTGATTGAAGACTCTAAATTGCCCGTGGGTGTGAATGTGAGTGCGAATGTTTGTTTGTTTATATGTGCCCTGCGATTGGCTGGCGACCAGTTCAGAGTGTACCCCGCCTCCCGCCCGATCATAACTGGGATAGGCTACAGCATGCCCGCGACCCTAGTGAGGATAAGCGGTTCGGAAAATGAATGAATATATATATATGTATATATATAGGTGAGCTGAGAGCATGAACCTTTAAAATTAAAATAAGGATCACCCTAGTATACATCCACGCATTAATGACACCTTCAAATCACTGCTCACTGTTCTGCATTAAATACATAGATGGCATCAAAATCACGCTGTTCACAGGTGCCCATTTAATATATTCAACCATATTTTAAGATCACTTATCTGTTTTAAATGTGAAAGACTGACTTGCCACTGGTTCTTAAGCTGATTGTGTTTCCCCAGTCTTCTTTTTAAAGTAGCACCATGGTAGGTAGCAGGTGGTGACATTTGCTTCTATTGAAGCAGGAACTGGCTTTTATGTTGCAGTTGTTGCCATGCCAACATTCACGAGACCCAGACGTTTGTGGGAAATCAAAAATCTAATCAGTAAGCCAGCTCTACTGGCTTAAGGACAATGATCAATCGTTTACTTACTGTCTGGACTGGGAAGTAGTTATGTTAGGCATGTGGCCATGTGACAGGAAGAGCCAAGGAAAGCTTTACATGATATTTGGGGAAAAAAAAAAAATAAGATCACAGTATAGAGGGAAAATGGAAATATTTTCTGTCAGATTATCCAGAGAAGCACCGTCTCCTCTCATCATCAAAATTCTTGTCTCTTGCTGTCTGGACTTCCCACCCAATCACAACTGCCTGCCTCTTTGTGACAGGCACACTGCCTTGCCTTTGTCCCTTTTGCTAAAATAGCCTTCTTCACATAAAAGGGAGGAAGTACAAGTTGGACATATCATTATGTTCTGACTGAAAACACTGCTTACTTTTTGTGCACTTTTTGTGTCCTGTAAGGTTTGGATCTTTTTTAAAAGTTGCTAACTCTGTCAGTTCCTCTTGAGGACTCTGATTTTTAATTGTATTTTCTCACGACTTTTGTCCCTCAGGAGAGACAATGAGTCTCTTACATGAGCTTGCAAGGGTAAAACAGGTGTGTGTCATTTTCAGGATGCTATTAATGATAGCTTTGATGCAATGAGGTATTGCAATATTGAACTCCATCTTCTATTTTACAGTTTTAGCTTTCCAAGACACACTGCATTTGCTCTTTTTCAACTTTTTTTTTTTTTTTACTGATTTTAATGTATTTTGTTTTATCATCTACACACAGTTCAGGTTTAACAAGGTTGGTGTAGTCTGTGTGTAAAAGTTTGTCCCAGGATGACTGTTTAGCAACACAAGATGATTACGTTGATAAAGGAGACGTTTGTATTTTCAATAGTGCACAGTGTGGACAGCAACATACGTAAAATGCACATGGAATGTTGGTGTTGACCCCTTATTTAACCATCTGATCAACTTTAGCTTACAGGATGACTTATTACAGATTTCGGAATTTAAATGGCATATATGGGTAATTTTCATATACTTCATGAATAATGGTAAAGACATTTTTTTTAAATTGCGGCCTTGATTTGATATATATAAATGACTTCCGTCCTGAAACACAGCCATGCTTCAAGTCCTCCTTTCAAAAAGTTGTTGATGAGTTAAAATATTAGGCCATAATAGTAAAGACAATCAAGAGCTCAATACAATAATTTCATTGCAGTCCAATTTTGGCGGTTGACTGTGTTTATATGGAGCATTTTTCTTAGGTTTGGGCTTTATTGGAATACAAGGCTCCATGTAAAACAGGCTACTGATGCTAGTGATTCATGAACGTCTTGTTTGTGATCGAAAGAAGACCAACACGAAGTACTGTACAGCATACGGGAATTTGCACTACATCCACTTAGACTTCAGCGATAGTACAACTCCTCAATACACCACTGGTATCGAAGTAGGAGTCCAGGACATTCAGTTAAATCTCCTCCATACTATTCAAACAAATTAACTGATTAAATGATCGCTAATGTTTGACCTAGTGATTCAAGGGATTCAACTCCAATGCCCATTCCTAATGTATACATTTACCAAATATTGGGCCCTTCTGCACATTGGATGCAAACTACAAAGAAATTACTGAACACACATACGTACCTTTACCGTACATATAGTACATAATTAATTACCACCCTGACAAGAGCTGAATTATCAGTTTTGAGGTGGCAGAATTGTTAGTACAGCTATTCCATGACTGAATTGTGGAGGTGTATATAATATTGCGGCCAGTGAGCGTACAGTCTCTTGCCTGTGGCTCTCACTCTCCCTGCCTGTCCACCTCCTCTCACAGGGTTTCCTGGACATTGACCTGACAGACCTGCGGAAGGGTGGAGCGAATATTACCGGCTTCCAGCTCGTCAACAATTCAGAGCCCAGCATTAGTAGAGTCGTCCAGCAATGGATGGAATTTGACAACAAAGATTCCAAAATGCCCAAGAGTGGACTCAAAGTAATTACATTTCTTACAATGTTTACATTTGTTCGCCATCTGCAATTGGAGTGCTGGTGTATTATAATCCACTGATGATAATGAAGAGGGTCCTCAGGATTCTATGTGATTATGCAGGAGATTTGTAATCTTCGCTACTTTTTGTGGCTGTCGAGAAGTCGTGAAACAGTCAAACTGGGTGTCAGGTTACATTTGTATGATCCTATCACATTTTGATAATTAAAATGCTGCTGTTTTACAATACAGTTACCTGATAATGGATCTATCCAGCAAGTAAAGTAAGTGTGAAGCAATTAACTCGGGTTGCAAATGGAAGAATAGATATGATAGTGATCATCTAGTTACTTCAGGTGCATAATTCGACAAATATTTTTGATATTCTGAACACTGTTCACTCTCATATCACAGTCAATAACATTGTCTGCCTTTATTTCTCTATGTTTGCAGTACACTGGCGCTTTGACATATGATGGTGTAAAAGTCATGTCAACAGCGTTCCAGAATTTAAGGAGACAAAGGATAGACATCTCACGCAGGGGCAACGCTGGGGAATGTCTTGCCAACCCACCAGCTCCATGGGGTCAGGGCATAGACATACAAAGAGCCTTGCAGCAGGTCTGTGCACACACAGAGAAGCCTTGTATCCAAACACACGAACATCGAGTGTCGTACAGCCATGCCTGGGTGGCGCATGGATAACAGCTCCTGAGTTGGGGCTGGCTGAGCAAATTAGGTCTCGTTCTGTCATGTAAAGTTCACATGAAGTCGTAAGAAAGTCCCCAATATCAAAAGTGACATCCAGGCTGGTAAACAATGTCTGCAGGCAATAACACTCAGCTGTGATCATCATGGAAAATGACATCAGCAATTGAGTTTAGAAATCTGGCAATAGGAAGCAATGCACTTTCTATGAGACTTCTTGAAGCCTGAAACAGACACACACACATACACCCGAGTATTATTTAGTCTTATCAAGAAGCAGAGACAATTCCTCAAATAAACAACAACTGACTAAAAATGTCTTTTGAAATTATCCATCCATCCATCCATTTTCTGAGCCGCTTCACCCCACTAGGGTCGTGGGCGTGCTGGAGCCTATCCCAGCTATCATCGGGCAGAAGGCGGGGTACACCCTGAACTGGTTGCCAGCCAATCGCAGGGCACATATAAACAAACAACCATTCGCACTCACATTCACACCTACGGGCAATTTAGAGTCTTCAATTAACCTACCATGCATGTTTTTGGGATGTGGGATGAAAACGGAGTGCCCGGAGAAAACATGCAAACTCCACACAGGTGGGGCCGGTCCTCAGAACTGTGAGGCAGACGCTCTAACCAGTCGCCCTCCGTGCCGCCCTTTTGAAATTAATTGCTTAATTTTCTCCGGAACTCATAATGGATTTGATTATCATGTAGAACATAATAATGTAATAGCATGGATGTACACAGGCACCCCGAGGCTCCGTCTGCAGGATGGCTGTGCAGAGGCCCACTCGGTGTCAATCTAGCCATCTGCCTTCAGATAGACTGTGGAATGAAGCTGTGTTCGCTCAATTAACTCCATCTTGCTGCCAATACAAACACTGCATTGTATATGGACACACGCCCCATATGTCAGTTACCTCCGTAGGGATGTCGACACCGCGGTCTCAAGTGTATGCTACACAAACACAAAGAACTATGCGACATACTGTACATCAAGTGCACGTGTGATAAACAAATAATTGTGTAGTATTGTTCGTGGAGAAAATGGCTCATATATAGTTTTGTGCTTCTATCTACATCTAACAATTTTTTTATGCCAATTACTGACTCAATATATCCAACTTAGGTACGTATCGATGGACTGACTGGTCACATTCAATTCAATGAGAAAGGCCGCAGAACTAACTACACTGTTAGCGTCATGGAACTTGCTCCATCGGGACCCAAAAAGGTGAGAAAGATGTGTTCAGTTTGTTGGCTTGCTTATTTTTGCTCCAAGAACAAGGCTCCAGAACTGTTCTGCAAGTTTAAAACCCTAAGGACTAATATTGGCAGGGGTGCCCATAACAATTTTGGTCTGGTACTCAAAGGAGCACCAGAGGTTGTTGGTTTTTTTGGGGGGTTTTTTTCATGACGTACCGACCTCACTGGATGGGCTTATGTCCGTCTGTAGAAAAACACCCTATTTGTTACTTACTTATTTTCTGTACAAATAAAGGAATACAACTTGATTTTTTTGTTTGTTTAATGACCCTGTAACATTTTTCTTTCCTTTTAGGTCTTATTGCATGTGCTTTACATTTTTTTAGTCTTAGTCTGAGCCAGTTCACAGCCTGTACATACATACCCATTGCAATAGATATTCATTGAGACACATTGCATATTATTTAATACACATTCCCATTCTGTATATACCCGAAGTTATAGATAGATATTTTATAATCCTGTGAGGATTTTTTCATGTTATTTCTTTCTAATTTATGGCAATAGGGGGATGGCTGTGGTTGTGCCAGCCCACAAATGGCATTAGTAATGATGATGAAGATGAAGATGATTGACGGGGATCGCGTAGGGTGCCATTCAAGCTATCACCCCTACTGCTTACAACATGAGACCGCGTGATCAGCTGATTTGGCGCAGTTCTCTAAAGCAGTGATCCCCAATCTTTTTTTCATCACAATCCAGTTTCACGTAAAGACATAATTTGATGGACCGTCGTAAATGCTTTGCCATGAGACCGATACGTCCACACCCCACAGAGCCCGCCGCTTCATTGGCAGCCAATGCGAGCACTCAGCCACCATCACCGCCCACGAGTGGCACCGGTTGCGAGCAACTTTCTTGTGCAGCACAGGCTCGCCGCTGATCTCAACTAAACTGAGAAAGGAACAAATTAGTTTATGAAGTGATTCCATTCCATATGTTTACTGTTCGTGAATGACAACACTACTCGAGCCCTGTCTACCGCTGTGCCCCCCTCCCCTGGTTATAGGACAACGTTTTCTATACTTTTCAAAATGTGCAGTAATTCACCATCCTTTTTATAGGTTGGCTACTGGAATGAAGATGAAAAGTATGTGACCACTGCAAGCTTCATGAGAGGCAGCAATGATACCTATGGCCTTCAGAACCGAACTTACATTGTCACTACTATCTTGGTGAGTCTGTGTAAAATATAAACAGAACTTGCATTTTTACCTTCAAGAACCTGGGCTTACAGGCATGTCGATGCCGAACAGACATGCACTACTGTGATTATTGTAGCAACATCCTGAAAGGATCAACTGCTGCCTCTGTGAATACATGCATTGGGAAAATTGGTGATTATACAGAAGAAAGAATGATATTACTCCTAACCCACCAGCAGCCAAAAGTGGTATTTCCCTGTGTGATGTCCTGAGAAGGATATGTTGCAACATTGTAACTCTATCTATCATGTCAACTTGGAGCAAAATCTCTGAGGAAAGCTTCCAGCAACTTGTTGATTCAGTATCACAAAGATTTAAGATAGTTCTAGAGGAAAGTGTGCATCCAACAATATCTAGTAAAGATGTCAGCTAGTGTACAAACTGTCTAGAATTATGTTCTTGACATGCATTCTGTAATTTTGGATTGGTATCAGCTTGTTCATTGCAACTTGGTAGTTTTGATTGTCCTTGTCTATGTAAGAGATAAAGCTGCAGCTGGTGTCATTCTAGTAGTTTGGTTTGTGAATAAAGCACCCAATTCATCTAACAGCAAAGGTATTAAATTTAAGAGCATTACTGAGAACACCTGGTTTATATACAGAAGAGAGCAATTAAGATATCATTCTATCTTTGCAGGCACAGGATGTTCTCAGGTTCTGCCTTGTGTGGAAAATTTGATATCAGAGAATAAATTCATTGTTGAAGTTTTTTTTTTAATCTCTGGGCATCAGTGCATGTATTATCATTGGACTAGGATGGATCTAACCTTCCATTTTCAGCTTTGCATCTGATCTCTGCTGTGCAGGTTGATGGATTGAATGATTTTGAGTTTACCTTAAGAGAAATTTGACAGAATGAAATCGTGATGTACAGTCGTGCTCACCATTACTGGCACCCATGAAGTTTAAAGTACTAAATATGGAATATCTCCTGAAGAAAATTAATCAAGTGAAACTGCATTTTCTATAGAGAACTTGTAAAACAAAAGATCAAATGATAAACAATATTTTATGGAAAGATGGAACTAAAATACAACCGGTCAGGGTGTACCCCGCCTCCTGCCCGCTGATAGCTGGGATAGGCAGGCTCCGGCACTGCCGCAACCCCTGTGCGGATAAGCAGCTCAGAAAATGTATGTATGGATGGATGGATGGCTGGATGGAACTAAAATAGAGCTTTTTAGCAATGTACACAAACAGAATGTTAACAAACAGTGGAATGAAACCTTTTAAGGAAAATAACACCCTGCCAACAGTCAAGCATGGTGGAGGATCCATAATGCTGTGGGGCTGCTTTTCTACATCTGGTATTGGAGGCCTTGACTGTGTCACAGGCATCATGAAATAAGAAAATTATCAAGAGATTTTAGAGCCAAATGTCTTACCCAATGTAAGAAAACTTGGTTTGAGTCGAAGATTATGGGTCCTCCAGCAAGACAAAGACCCAAAGCACCAGAGGTGGGTTGTAACACTTACATTTACTCAAGTAACATTTTCCATATACTGTACTTGTCAGAGTACTTTAAATGCACCGTACTTTTTACTTTTATTTGAGTATTTATGTGAAGAAGGATCGATACTTTTACTCCGTTACAATGATCGACATGCCGTTCGCTACTTTTATTTATTCATTCTTGTGTGTGCATGTCGTCTTTTAGACTCCATCTTCGACTTCCGCATAGGGTGCTTGTTGCGCCAATCAAACGCGATCACCAATGTCATTTGACTCCAATTCACCAATCAGATGACACAAGGCAGTCACATGACCTCACAAATAGCCTTCGCGAGCCAATCAAAATGACTCATTGTGGGGGGAAAACAGCTTTTATTTTACAGACTCCAAAAAACAACAGCTTTATCGTGCAGCTCTTCAATTGTGACTGCCCAAACTTGGATATTTCAGGCCACTTCAAACAAGCAAACAGCTACTTCATGAAGTCATCAAAGCAAATGAAGCGAATAATGTTTCTGTAGTGTATGTGTTGTTGGTTTTTGGGCAGTTAAAAATTTAAATGGTGTCGACTCCCATACATTATATATATTTTTTTAAATTTGATGTTATTATTATTATTTGTATTATTATTATTATTCAGCCATCCATCCATTTTCTGAGCCGCTTCTCCTCACTAGGGTCGCAGGCGTGCTGGAGCCTGTCCCAGCTGTCATCGGGCAGGGGGCTGGGTACACCCTGAACTGATTGCCAGCCTATCGCAGGGCACATACAAACAAACAAACAACCAGTCGCACTCACAGTCACACCTACAGGCAATTTAGAGTCTCCAATTAATGCATGTTTTTGGGATGTGGGAGGAAGCCGGAGTGCCCGGAGAAGACCCACGTAGGCACGGGGAGAACATGCAAACTCCACACAGGTGGGGCCGGGGATTGAACCCGGGTCCTCAGACCTGTGAGGCTGACGCTCTAACCAGTCGCCCACCGTGCCGCCCATCCATCCATCCATCCATTTTCTGAGGCGCTTCTCCTCACGGGTCGCGGGCGTGCTGGAGCCTATCCCAGCTATTATCGGCAAATCTGCCATTGGTGCCATTGGAACCCTGCAAATGTTCCATAGCTTGAGCAAATTGCAAAGTGGAAGGAAATACTGTACCACCTGAGAAGTGCAAAAAGCCTATAGATGGATACAAGAAACATTTGGAGGCTGTCATCACTGCCAAAGGGTGTGCAACCAAATATTGAGGGGTGCCAATATTGCCATACATGCTGTGTTCATTTTTTTTAATTTTTTTTTAATTACAATATCTAAATTGAAAAAAGAAATTCTCTTATAATTACTTTGGACCTCCAATTCAAAGATCCTGATGATATAGGTTTGGTACATTTCTATTTATATCTGAAGATATACAAATTATGCAAAAAATGAAAGGGTGCCAAATAATTCTGAGCACAACTGTAGGTGTAGGGAGCTACGAGGCAATATGAATTAACTAGAAAACAGAAGCGCATTTGAAAGATGCTGTGTTGTTTCAGGCAGCAATTGAACACATTTATTATGACACATGCATGTGTTATCTATTGTCTTACAGTTGGGGAGACAAAAGATTTGTGCTTAAAATGCTACAAAGTTTCTTATGCTACAAAAATAGTTCAACCTATTTCGCTTAATCACAGGGAACTTAGTTACATAGGAAAACCCTCTTTAAAGCACAAAGAGTCACTCAAGAGTACAGACCCAAAATAAGTCTCTTTGACATAATCTCCTATCAGTGTACCATTTTCTGGAAAGATAAATTGGTTCTCTGCCTCGAAACCAAAGAGAGGATATTATGTGTTAACATTTATTAGGCTGAGGGGGGTTGCAGCGCGGAGCTTTTACACCTTTTAACTTTTTTGCTGGCTGAGCTGTTGCTTGAGGCAGGTGTAACTTTGTGCCTGACTACAATGCGGCAGGTTGCAGCCAGAGCAAACAGGCTGTGCGAGCAGGAGATCTGGAGGAGGGAAGCAGACTGACTTTTAATGCAACACCAGCACTCGGCCTCTTTATGAGTTTGCTTCCACTCTGAAGTTGCACCATGGATTTTTGTTTGTTTGTTTTTGTTTTGTTATTTGTGTTGTTCAAGAGTTGATCTTTAGTAATAAATAGCCGGAGCCACACATAGATTTGGTGGATAGTTGGTGACAAAAGTCGCTAAATGTATCACTAGAAGCTTTTAAAAAAATATTCACTCAAGGATTTAGAAAAGTTGCAAAATATAATCACTAAGTTGGCAACACTGACTGTACTGTATGTGTTTATACAGGTGTATTCTCAAGAGTGCCATGTCTGTCATTCCAAGTGCACTTGACCATGGCCTGCTTTATTTTCTTCCTCGAGTGCTGATATGTTACCAGTAGGCTAACGATGATCACCTCATCCATAAAGAACAGGAGAAGCCAGCCAACATACAAAGGAATACCACCTTCCTTCTTTATGTGAAATATGACAGCAGCATTTTTTTTTCATCTCAGTGCAATAACTTATGGGAATTGTGGTCATTGCAATCCTAAGTGACAATACCTCTCATATCTGGAAATCTATGTGAAATGCATTTTTTGGGAAAGGCGAAGTGGGGCCCCAGGTGTAAAGGCAGCAGTAGAATCTCATGTCACCCAATCAGTGTGAGGTGCACAAATGTGGTTATGATATAGTTACTAGTACAGACAGATGTAGGAACAGGGGTCAGGCAGGCTGCACACACCCATACATACACGCACACACACACACACACACAAATACATGCTGACACACACATACCTGCTCAGACTCTAACCTTTTTTTTTCAAAGTCCAAGGCTAATCATCTATGTCGTCTTCCTCCCCTTCCTCACTGTCCCCTCTGGTCTATGTGTCAATGTTGTCATACTAATCGTTTGCAGCTGAATTACACACCTTATCGTCAAAGGATACAGCCCAATTGACATTATGTAATCTCATCTATGTTGCTTTCAAATTCTTGCAGTACAACAAATGCATTTTCATCTCAGTAATATGCTTTTCCAAACAACAAGATTTCAGATGGATTATTGTGCTGCGTAAACAGCACCCAGCTTTAATATGAACCATAATGCTGTCACTGCTTTAATTAACTTGACAAACTGTCCTGCTGTACAGAACCTAAAGTGTGCTCACAGTAGCTTGGGTCATAGCCATACATCTAGCGACTTTTTTGTATGGGTATTGGGTTTTTATTTTTATGTTTTTCATACACATTTCAGTCATATTTCATTGGTTTTTATTCTCTATATTTTTCAGGAATCACCATATGTGATGCTTAAGAAGAATCATGAGCAGCTTGTTGGAAATGATAAGTACGAAGGCTACATTGTCGAGCTGGCTGCAGAGATAGCCAAACATGTCGGCTACCAGTACAAACTGAAAATTGTTTCAGATGGCAAGTATGGAGCCAGAGACTCTGACACCAAAATGTGGAATGGCATGGTTGGAGAACTTGTGTATGGGGTGAGTGTACTGCTTTGTATGGGGTTTTATCTGTTTCTCGAGACAAAGGGGGTTACAGCTGGAAGTGTGTTGTGTTGAATTGAGGAAACATATTTTGTAAACTTGTTTTTTTCTGTTATTTTAGTAATGTGACTGGATGCACAGCAGGTATCATCACTGACAAAGATTTTTTTTTAAATAACAATAATTGCAAGATACAAGTTAATAATGGGTGGCACGCTGGCCAACTGGTTAGAGCGTCTGCCTCACAGTTCTGAGGACTGGGGTTCAATCCCCGGCCCCACCTGTGTGGAGTTTGCATGTTTTCTCCGTGCACTCCGGTTTCCTCCCACATCCCAAAAACATGCATGGTAGGTTCATTGAAGACTCTAAATTGCCCGTAGGTGTGAATGTGAGTGCGAATGGTTGTTTGTTTATATGTGCCCTGCGATTGTCTGGCAACCAGTTCAGGGTGTACCCCGCCTCCTGCCCGATGATAGCTCGGATTGGCTCCAGCACTCCCACGACCCTTGCGAGGATAAGCGGCTCAGAAAATGGATGGATGGATGGATGGAAATTAATAATGCTCTCTAATGCTAATAACGCACAGAACAAGCACTTTAGCAAATGTTTATACCCTTCTATTAAAGAAATAAAAACCCACAGTGGTCATTGATAGGTATAACTTGAAACTGACAAAAATCATAACAATAAAATATTGAAACAAAATATAGAAAATTAGTTCATGAAAATCAGGCATTGATTTTGAATTGTCATTGAAAAAAAATAACAAAACAACAACAACAACAAATGAAACTGGTCTGTAAAAAAAAAATGCAGCTAGCCTTACCTTAAACGACCTCTCCACTGCTGGGAACATTGGCAGTTCTTCCATAGTTTTGGACCTAAAAACAATGTCTGCAGAAAAGAAGTGCCCCAAAATAGACTAATGTACTAATTTTAGGCTCATTTTCTTGTGAAATACAGTATTTGATTTTGAGCCAGATTTTGGCCCACGGATATTTAGATCAAAATCCTGCGAGTGAAAATAATGAGGTTAGATACATTTTAATAGGCTTGTTTTTTTTAAAATCGATCGCTGTTATGCTTCATTGCAGAAGGAAGGCAGACACATGGGGTGAGTCCATACACATTCATTTCCATGCAATACATGGGTTTTGCCAGCTCAATGTTTTATTGATTTCATCCCTCATGGTTTAGACCTTTGAAAATGAGTTTGGGTGGATAATGCAACACAAGCCTTTGCTTTAAAAGGCTTTTTGTAAGGTGGTGGGGTCATGTGACACAGGCAGACTTTGATGGCCACAACTTGCTGGCCCCATGTTTGTACAAAGTTTAATCAATGACATTTAAATAAATTTGCATTTTTTAAAGCATATTACATTTGTGATTGAACATAATTTTGGGTTGCTGTTATGTTCATGTGAGAGTGCAACAGTATATGGCAGCAATATTAGGTATAACACAACTTGAATAAAAGCGGTGTTTGGAAATTCAAGCAAGGTGTTTATTATTTGTTTGTTTGTTTTTTTAATTTCCTGAAAATTGTCATTTTGGTTTTGTGGATTACGTCCGACAGCGACAATATATAAATCCATAAATTTTCCTTACCGCTTTATCCTCATTAGGGTCGCGGGCGTGCTGGAGCGTATCCCAGCTGACTCTCGGTGATAGGCGGGGTACACCCTGAACTGGTCGCCAGCAAATTGCAGGTCACAGATAGACAAACAACCATTCACACTCACATTCACACCTACGGGCAATTTTGAGACTTCGATACACCTAACACGTGTGTTTTGGGGATTTCGGAGGAAACTGGAGTACCCGGAGAAAACCCATATGCAGGCATGAGGAGAACATGCACACTCCACACAGGCAAGGCTGGAATTGAACCCGGGTCCTCAGAACTGTGAGGCAGATGTGCTAACCAGTCTTTCACCGTGCCACCACGATCTACTGAATAAAATATGACTAAATACTGTCACTTTATAGTATAGTACATTTGCACACAAGGGAGCCAGTGAATTTGGTCTCCTGCTCCATCACTGATGTCACACCAAGACATGGTGGCGTATCAATTTCTGTGATGAAAAAGGAGCATTCCCAGTGCAATTACTCATTTAATTATGATTGCCCTGAAACTGAATGATATTATTGGAAATGTTTCATTTTCCTGAGAAATAAATACATAAAAATAACTTGTTTGGGAAATCTGGATGCTATAGGTCCTTTAATATTTTATTACGCGCCCTTTTGTGGCAATTAAACCATTTCTGCAACTGTATGTAATTGGCAGACTCCTCGTGAAGAAATTACAACAGCTGTCTCAGGTTTGAAGTCTAACCTTTCCAGACTGCATGGTCCAACTACTTCCACAAATGTTCAATAGGATTTAAATAAGGGTTAGGACGACTGGTTATCACATCTGCCTCACAGGACCTGGGTTCAAATCCGGCCTCGCTTGTGTGGAGTTTGCATGTTCTCCCCGTGCCTGCGTGGGTTTTCTCCGGGTACTCCGGTTTCCTCCCACATCCCAAAAACATGCATGATAGGTTAATTGAAGACTCTAATTTGTCCATAGGTGTGAATGTGAGTGTGACTGCTTGTTTGTTTATATGTGCCCTGCGATTGGCTGGCGACCAGTTTAGGGTGTATCCCGCCTCTGTCCACTTATAGGCTCCAGCACGCCCGCGACCCTTGTGAGGATAAGTGCTGTGGAAAATGAATGGATGGATGGAAATAGGTGTATAATCTCTCTCTCTAGCTCTATATATATATATATATATATATATATATATATATATATATATATATATATAAAACATAACATGACAAATACAAAAGTATTGTAATGTTGCCCATATTATCTTGTAATTCATGAAATTAAATAAGTATGCAGTTTGTATTTTCTCTCCCTTAGAAAGCAGACGTGGCTGTGGCTCCTTTGACCATCACACTCGTCCGAGAGGAGGTTATCGACTTCTCAAAGCCCTTCATGTCACTGGGTATTTCCATCATGATCAAGAAACCTACCAAATCCAAACCCGGAGTGTTCTCCTTCCTGGACCCCCTCGCTTACGAGATCTGGATGTGCATTGTGTTTGCTTACATTGGCGTCAGCGTCGTACTGTTCCTTGTGAGTCGCTTCAGCCCATACGAGTGGCATGCTGACGACTACGAGGAAGGAGGCGAGCCACAGAGCCCCACTCAGGCGTCGGCCTCCAATGGATTGCAGCAGGGCCAGACAACGAACCAGCAGAACACAAACCAGCAAAGTCTGGAGCAGACCAATGAGTTTGGTATCTTCAACTCCCTGTGGTTCTCACTGGGGGCATTCATGCAGCAAGGATGTGATATCTCACCACGGTAAGAGCACTCTTTTAGATCAGTGTATGTGTTAGCTGGATCCAAATCTGTCTTTCACTTAAACTAATCAACCGCTCAATTGAGCTTTTGCTTTTCTGTAAATCTTTGAAAGGTGATCATGAAAGATCCCGATGGGAGTATTGAATGTTCTGTCTGCTCCCATTAGTGCTCTCATATGCAGCGCCAAGAAACCATTCTCAAAAGGTCACCAATTAAAAATCTCATTAAGTGTCTGAAATTAGAGACACTGAGGTCAACTTTCTGAGCTTTCCAGAGATACCCAAAGGAGAAAATGAAAGTATTGTTAATATTATCACTGTTTTTATGACTGACCTAGGTCAAGGCCTTCGTGTCTCTTTAAACATTAACACACGTGCATTATTTATAAATGAAAAATTGGATATATGTACTTGTACATATAATTTATCTATAATGCAGCCCTGTTCTGAGCAAAAGGGCCACGCTGTTGCTTTGAGTGTTTCTAAGGTTTGCATGAAATATTGCTCTTCTAGACATTGTTCAACTTAGCAATGTAGGGAAAGTATTAATTAAAGGTAGTTTTAAAAAAACTTCCATGATCTGTTAACATATTCTATTTTTGTTTGAGACTTATGAATTTAACTATCCATATATTTGATCTGTGAGCTTAAGCTCATAACAAAACAAAAAAATCTAGTTCGTTAAATGGCATCTCATTAAATTTCACACCATGCATCGTCTCAGCTGTAAATAGTGACAGTAGAAGCCAGTGGTTTTCATCTCAAACCGTCAAGCTATATATAGAAGAATTTTGTGCAACATTTTCTGACTTTCATCTTGTGCTGCACTTTGCAAATAGTTTTGGGAGGGTGAGACAGGGTATCTGTGTACCTGTATAATTGTCTGGAGACTTCTGTTCGTCATGCTTGATGTAGTTTATTGTCTGACTGTTGACAGTGAATGTGTCAGATTTCTCTGCCATGTGTTTTGCGAGGACAGTTTCACCATCCTCTCTCAGTCCCTTTCATTTCTGGTTACATGCACAAAAACATGCGTCTGTCTGTTTCTGACTGCGCACTCGCTTGGTCCCCTTTTGCAAAGTGTTAGTGTGTCTTTGATTTTAACAAGAAGTATGAAATCCACTAAAACACACTGGGATCAAGCAGGTGCAATACAGTGGAGTCCAATATAAGAGGGTGGCCACTGCTATGTGTGCTCGAATATCAGCACAGTGAATGTTTCACCCCATTCAGTATTGCCCTGAGGGAATCGCCCTCCCCTTAAACATTTGGGTGACCCAGTTACTGCAGTTAGCACGGCTCTTATTCACACAGAGGTGAGTGTAGTTGGAGCCCCTAAAGTGCTATGAGCACTCCTACATGATTTCAAGTGTTTTTTTTTTGGTTTTGTCTGTAGTTATACAAACTTGCATATTCATTTCTCAAAGCTTTTCCTCAACAGGCCCACGAAGTGTGTGAACTAATGGGGAAGTGCTATAGTTTATTTTCACAGCAATATTCTTTGTAAGATCTCGTAAGGTGCTGCATGTTTTTTTTTTATTTTTTTATTTATTTAAGGACTACTTTTTGGAAGGTTGACAATGTCATGTTGGCTGTGGTAGGTTGGGTTAAAGGTTAGATAATAAAAATATTGTCACCTCTTTACTGGTCAGTTTTGAATCGTATGTTAATGATATCAATAATTCTTTGGTTTAGCTAGGGTTAAAGGTTTGATTGACATTATTTTCTGTGAGCACTTATGACTTTCAACCAAAATGTAGTCACTTTTCCCGTTTTCTGTTATGTTACTTGAATATATGTAATATCCTATGCAGTTTGTAATGTCCTAGTTTAATTAACAATAAATAATGTGGATCTATAAATACATCTAGTTTCATTTCTACAATGGTATATTGCTGGCATCGTTTCCAAATTTGATGAGTTTAATATTTTTCAACAAATCGATACGATCGGTCAGTGCCCACGTGGGTATATTATTTGACCGATATAAAGTGTTGAGAATGGCATGCTTTCTTTGATGATGCAATATCAACAGCTCAACAAACATGCTGGTTTTTTTGGTTTTCCGAAACGTGATGGTTTTGGAGATGCAAGGTTTCAGCGCGATGCCAACGATATAACGTAAGTAGGCAAATGTGAAAAGCAGCACACGTCCCTGTTCCAGCTAATTTACTCATTGTTTACAGTAAGCTTGTTTAATTGATAATATATGCACTCCGAATTGAAATAATGTACAGAGCTTTCTATCAGAAGCCTGACTGCAATTTCGAACTGTTCATAATTCCTTCCACCCCATTTCCAGTTCATTTGGTAAAAAGCATAGGTGTGTTTTTTTATTTTTATTTTTTTCGCCAAAACTAACTTTTGGAATTATGGCCAAGATCAACCTTGATAATATCGGACTAAAACACATTTTCCCACATGTATTTGGAAGATTTTGTTGGTGGAAAAAAAGTGGAAAAAAAGTTTTTTTATATCATCAAAATTTTTTATATCATCAAAATCTGACATTTGAACAGGGGTTTTTCTGCTTTTTATAGCCTATTAATGGCACTAATATTTCCCTCATAAATATAATAAATGACAATTACAAAATCTTACATAATCACAATGTTTGAGTAAGTTCTTTCCACCACTAATTATGGCCATGTGATGTTACAGTACATCTTGCACAGCATAAAAAATTAACACATTTAATGTCAGAGGCAGTGTGCGTGTAGGTGCACGCAAAGCACTGTTCTTTTGGCTCTAATAGGCAATGACAGAATGTTCTGGAGGTGCACTGAGCTCAGAATAAGCCTTTCACTGTTCCATCTAATCAGAAACAAAAGGACAATAAACAGTATTGGGCATCTTCTCTGTTTTAGAGCGATAGTGGTGTGTTGAATTCCCTCGACCGCTCACGTGTGGGTGCGTGCGGGTGCATGTGTGTATGTATGTGTGTGTTTGCATGCATACATACTTGTGTGTGTGTAGATGTGTGTGGTGTGTGTGGTGTGTGTGTATATACTCATACTCTATGATGAGTGTGTTTACACATGCTTGTAACGGTGTTGCATAGTCATACACTAAGGTGATACAGGAATGTGTACAGTGTGTATGCATGTGTTTTTATTAGACACTGCTCCTATTGCTATTTATTCTCAGTCAACTGTGCTCTTTCTAAATGTCAGCATTGTCAGTCAGGCCTCCCATAGGCCGCGGTCCACGCTGGTGGGTCCTCCTATTTATCTCTCCAGATGGCTGAATTCTCTCCACAAAAACACAACGCCATCCATCCATCAATCTGTCTTTCAAAATCAGTCTGTAGATCCCTTTTTCTGTCAGTCTATCCAACCATCAATTTCTCTGACTTACACCAGTTGTGATAGGTTTTTAATTGTTTAAGTAGGCTTTCCATCTGCCCCTCATGCCTGACTCACTTTCTTGTTGAACCTGTTCACCTCTGCGTGCCAAGAGAATTACTTTATTATTTTCATGCAGGCTTATGCATTATGCATGATTTGTCAACAAAGTGAAGCTCAGCTGAGTCGAAAAACCAAACTGCACACAGACGATTACCCCATGTGCCCCTTTTGGCCTTTGTGTTTACAGGAACATGGCCATGTTAAAGACCTTCACAAAGAGATGTTGTAATATACAGTACATGGTGCTTGTCATACATTCATGACAACTGTTCCCGCTTCCTTTTACCATATTCTCCCAGGAGGCAGTGAGATCCTATTATGCTTTCTCCTCATACGTTGTCTGTATTGCTCCACTTTTATGACTCGAGACTGAAATTAATGAGTTATGTCACTCACACTCCAGCCCGGTGGTAAAGGATTTATCAGATATAATATGGTAACCGTGGGAGGATGGTGTATGTGATATGTTAGTTAGTTTGATGTTTTCTCTTTGAACGTACCTACCACAAGAAGGTAAAAAGAAAAGAAAAAAACACTTACCACCCTCAGCTTCTACATTCATATTCTTGTGTTAAACTGTAACTTGAACCCAGCATGTCGAGCATATATATATGTATATATATATTTTTAAATGAGCAGTACTTTTGCCTTCAAGGACGAGCTGAAATCAGCTCAGCTGAATTAATTTGAGTAGGTGGCTCCAGCCATAATCAAATCCAAATGTTTGAATAATAATGTTCCACTACATACATACACCAACTACAACAGTAGGTACACTTGCATAATCTAGTTTGGATTTTTTTATTTTTTTTTTGTTTGGTTTTTTTTGTTGGGGGAGGGGGGGTTCCAACCAACTTGTAATATGTTGCAGTGCAATTACACATCACTGCGAACTACAACCATCATAATCAAAATATTGGTCTATCAATTCAACTATGACACGCCAGCATTATTTTATTTTTGAATTTATTTTTTTAAAGCCAGCATTATCATTGTTGTAAAGGATGTGTTCAGTGACTGCATCAAACTTATTTGTCATTCACATACTGCTGAAACATTCCAGTAATAAACAAAAACGTTTGTGTTTGTGTTTGTGTTTCTCTATTTTAACAATACTTTTTTTCATTTTTGCTATAAACCCTGTAAAATTTGCCATACCTTAACTAGTTAAGAGTCACTGATGGTGTAGTGGTACACTCGTCTGACTTTGGTGCAGGCAGTGTGGGTTCAGTTCCCACTCAGTGACGTTGTGAATGTGAGTGTGAATGGTTGTCTGTGTCTATATGTGCCCTGCGACTGACTGGCGACCAGTTCAGGGTGTAGTCCGCCTTTCGCCTGAAGTCAGCTGGGATAGGCTCCAGCGTCCCGTGACCCTAACCAGGATAAGCTGGTGTTGAAAATGGATGGATTAACTAGTTAAGCCAAACATTTATTCTGATGTTGCTGTTGACTCCTGTTTATTGTTTTTTGGTGAACTTGTTGACTGAACTCATATAACAGTAACAAGGTAGAAACAAGACATATTGGCAAATTTGTAATTTATTCTTGTAACAAAAGATTAGCAGTCTCAGTAGTAAGCTATTTGGAAAAACCAGACAGAGCTGAAAAAGCCAGGCACCTCCGCCTCATACTGGTCACCAGCCTTATAACACTCAAACAGGAATTATTGTAAAGTCTGGTTCACACATTATGATTTTTTTTTTAAAACAGATCTTTTGAATGTGAAAGACCCCACACGTCACAAGGAAAAATCGACGTGTGCTTACTGCTCTTATAGTGTGTGGTGTACTCGAGATGCCCAAACATAGCACACAGTAAAAATACATCCACCAACAACTACGATTACCAAGACTGACCTCAGAGAGGCAGCACAGTGCCAAAGAGCATCCCTTTAAAAAAAAAGTTATTCTTATTATCCAGACAAAAACAGTAGCAATAGAAGAAGAAATAGAAGAAGCTAAGTTAACTGTGAGCTTATCTAGTACCTACAGTACATTGCAGTTGCAAACTCCTCCTTCTAATTTTTTATGTTGGTGAATTACTGTACGTGGGGGAGAAAGTTATATAAACACTTAACACAACCAGTTGCTTCTTTATTTGTGTCGAGCTACAATCCAAGCTTCAGGTCACTCTCTAAGTCTATGTTCATGACAAGTATCTACATTTTTTCTTCATGTCAGTGTGAACAGTGGCAAAAACAAGATGCTTTAGAACTAATGAATATAATACATAATCCTTGAAATTGGCACAAATGCGTCAGGACTGAAACTTACACGCGGGCCATATTTACTTCCTAAACACACTGCGCCTCATGTTTGTGCGCATATGCAACATGATGTTGTGTTATGTGCGCATGCATGTCTCTTCACCAACTCATTCTGTTCACATTAGAAGTTGCGTTTGTTTTTGTAATTTGAACGACTATATAAAAAGATTGGATTTAACAGAAAATCTGAATTGGGTGTGATGCCCTGCAGTGTGAATGTAGCCAAACTGATTATCATTCGGTTTCCAGTCACAATCACAGAGACCGTGGAGAGTCAACTCAGAGTCAACCACACACATGAGGATTTGCAATTAAAAATGTACTCATTAATTTATTCAAACCTTTATTTAAATCTCCAGCGATCATTGAGGCCAAGCCCACATTTTCAGTGAGGTTGAAACGACATAGGACAGAACCAAAATAACAATAGAGCAAACATTATTAAAAGGTGTAACGTTAAAAAGCCGAAACCTCCTGTGTCTAAATTAGGTTAATTTCATATTTGTTCACAAATCAATATATATTGGTCACTCCCCATGTAGTTACCGTAATTTCTCGTGTATAATCCGCACCCATGTATAATACGCACCCGCAAAATTGACCTCAAAATTCTGGAAAACCCTTCTTCCCATGTGTTATGCATTTTTACAATGCATGATTTTGCTTCTACACATATGATCAAAACATGAAGTATTATCTGCATTTTGTTAGTTTTTTCAAATAATTATTCTGAAGTTAACCACTTTATGTGAACACATAATACTTTATTTACTTGCTCTTATTTTGAAATTCACAGCCTTACTTTTATTTCGTAAATGAGAAAACACACAGTTGTGCTCATATGTTTGATTGCCCAGGCAGAATTTGTAAGATGGGCACAATTCTTTGAAGAAAACATGAAGGGCCAGGCGAAACACATTTAATTTTATTGTAATGGGATTCAAATCAAACTGTCATCCATTTCAGAAAACCATTATCATTAAACAATACATGACAATAAAGAAATTAATAATGGTTGTTGTTCAGTCATCAGTCATATTTAAAAAAAAAAAAACAACATTTCACAAATTCTGCCATGGTATGTAAACTCATGAGCACAACTGTACATATATGTAGTTATACGGACCCCTGTCATATTCGAATGAAAGTGTAGGTTACACCTTTTTCATAAGCTCTAGGTGGCGGTGGCATATTAGAATGAAAGTATACACCTTTCTCGTAACCTCAAGGTGGCGGTGGCGTATTGCAATGAAAGTGTACACCTTACTGATAGCCTCTAGGTGGTGGTGGCATATTGGAATGAAAGTGTACAGCTTTTTCATAACCTGTAGATGGCAACATACATTTATAAAATCTACTTTTGACAATATTTGGGGTGTAAAAATGCACATTATACACGGGAAATTACGGTATGTATACAAATCACTGACCAATGTAAGGTGTTGAAAATGGCTTACTGTCTTACCGCCAAAGGATAATCGATCAAGATGATTATTTAGAGACATCCAACTATCGGGCCTTTGGGTGACTTCATTCTAAAAAGAGGGCATCGGGATCAAAATCATCCAGATTATAGGCATGTGTGTACCAGGCTTCACAAGGCCAACGCTTTAGTGTTGGTCCCCCAGCACAAACAGCACACTCTAGCTGATCCCATAAGTGTGCAGTTGGCTTGAGGTAGTAGTAGTCTCTGATGATCTCCACTCTGTGGGGGCAAGGGCCGAGCGGCGTCATTTTGTTTTTTTCACAGAAAACATCATTGCAACAACGAAATTTCCCGAAAACACATTTCCAAACAATTTATTTTATGTTTTAAATGAATGCGGCGTTTAACACACTTTTATTCAGGTAAAGCACTACAGTACATGTTATTAATTTTTACTAGACTGCTTGAAGCGGCACGGTGGCCAACTGGTTAGAGCGTCAGCCTTACAGTTCTGAGGACCTGGGTTCAATCCCCGGCCCCACCTGTGTGGAGTTTGCATGTTCTCCCCGTGCCTGCGTGGGTTTTCTCCGGGCACTCCCGTTTCCTCCCACATCCCAAAAACGTGTTAATTGGAGACTCTAAATTGCCTGTAGGCATGACTGTGAGTGTGAATGGTTGTTTGTTTCGATGTGCCCTGCGATTGGCTGGCAACCAGTTCAGGGTGTACCCCGCCTCCTGCCCGATGACAGCTGGGATAGGCTCCAGCACGCCTGCGACCTTTGTGAGGAGAAGCGGCTCAGAAAATTGATGGATGGATAGACTGCTTGATTATCAGGTTTTCTATTTAATGCATTATTTGTTAAAAGTTTAAAATGACATTAGGATGTGTTTAATTTACTGACTGTATAAAACGCTGCAATGGTTGACTGCACTATAATACAATAATTGAACGAAAGGAGAACTGCACTTTTGCTTGATTGAACTGCATATACTAACGCATATTCTGAAGGCTAGGTCACAAACAATCTCTTTACATCATGGCCATCACTTTTATTTCTCTTGAAATATGAAGAAACAATCACAGTGATGAAAAATGACGAACACACCACTAGTAACGCAAGGAATCTTTAACTCTCTTCATCTTGATCTTATTGGTAACCAGATTGATATGGTATCCAATTTGAAATAATGTTTATGCATATTTCATCTGTTGCCGATTTATTTCAAGGTACTAACCTACCAAACTTTTACAGTCATGTGAGAAAACAGTACGGGTTGTACATGCTCAACAACAAATGTTTACTGCCTGTCAGTAAATTGAGAAGAGCAAATTGTATTTTCAATCAAGAGAATTGGTCAGTATGCACAAATGTTATTGTTTACGGTATCATTAAAATTAACAACAATATGTTAGACCGTGTTACATTTTACTGAGTTGCATAATTGTGGCATTTGCGAGCTGCTGTCACAGCGATTGGGGGAGGAATGATTTATTCATACAGAGAGTTCATTTTGGTTCACAGCATCACTTGTGTTTTATTTATCTGAAAAAACTCATGCAGGCAACTTTTGATCATACATGCACGCACGCTCACAACCAGAAACCATTGCGGCACACAAACGAGATGCACAAACCCCAATGGTATCGCAATGGGGTTTTCATACTTTATACATAGACAAAGATGACGTCTCAGATGTACACAATTGTACGTCAAATTTGCATTTAAAACACAATTACACTCTTGTTTAAGGCAGCAGAGGGGTTTGCTGCAATCAACTTTGATGGCATGTGAATGACAAGTCAGTCAATCCTGCATCTGTTAGCCATTGATTTAAGAGCAGACCTAATGAGGGTTTTCCCAGCGTAATGGCCATTCCGTCGCACATGGTGAATGGTTGCTCTCGCAGAGAGCGAGGCAGAAAAATTAGATCACTGCAGACTCTCTCAGCTCAGCTGTACTGTTTGGAGTGCAGAGTGTGCTACCATAGCAACGGGAAAAATATATTCTTCGCAGAGCAGTGCAAGCTTTTCTCCAAATGTATGAAATTACAACTCTACTCCTACCGATCTATTTGTGTGATTATTTGATATAGTTGAGTGAACTACTTAATGGTATTGTTTTGTTTTTGTTTGTTCTGTAATGTTTTGCATATGAATGTTGGAACTCCATGTAGAGCTTCCATTATCAGAAAAGTTGAACATCTATAGCTCATCTCGGTTATAATTCTCAAACACAATTGAAAAAAAAATAAGTCCAGTTACCATCTTTTGGTGCCGCTGCAGCATGCTGGCAGCAACATTTTCATATTCTGTTTTCAATGCAGTAATATGCTCATATTGACCTTTAGATGGCTGAGATGAGGGGATGTTTAAGAAATCATTATTTCTCTTACCAGCTCAAGTTTGCAGATTAGTCTTGTCTTAAAGATAAAAGCTCTGCTGTAGTTGTAATACCATAGCAATCCCAAATACGTGAGTAGCCAAGCAAAATAATCTCTTACTATTGTCATTATGTAATTTTTATCCTTCTGTGTCTCCAATAATTTGTGTGGTTTGCCTCTACTGCAAAAGCTTGTTTTACGACCTTACATTCCTCAGAGGAAGAAAAAAAAAAAGATCGCTTCATTAATCACCAAAAGCATTGTGTTGCACAAACTAATATGCCGTGCCATTTCAGAGTCTGATGATTTTTATTTTTTTTTTTGAACCACAGCAGAGAAACAAAATTTATTTTTATGAAAGTCACACGATGATTAGATTCTGTTTCATTCTCATTTAAAACTTGAATTCCTGTCTGTTTGTAATGTGTCTGATTTCGAAAAGTTATTAGTGACTGCTTATTACCATATCTTATGGAAGAAGCCGACTCTGGCAATTCTCGTTCTGGTAGTGTGAAATAATTCTCTTCTTTCTGCTTCTGAAGAGAAATGCTGAGCACACACATACCAAGTGTGCCAGAAATGTTGTAATGTCACAAAAGATGTATTTCAAATCCAAACTACAGTTTTTTTTCCCCTACAAACACCTCTTCCCAGCCTTCTCTGCCATGCCTTTATCCACTCCTGGAAGGATTTTTTTCCTGGATTTTCTTCAGCTCTGTCATCACAGCCATCATGATATCATCCACTTCTTCAAAATGGGTCACTTTGATGACCTCCTTGAGCTTGGGAAAGAGGAAATATAATATAATTCAATTAAAATCACACAGAGCCAGCTCAGGTGAGTAGGGAGTTTGCTCCAGCACGGCGATGTTCTCATCGGCCAGGAACTGTCAGATGCTCACGGCATTGTGAGCAGGCGCATTGTCATGGTGAAGAAGCTGCGAGTTGTCCTGCCACAACTCTTGCCTCTTCTCCTACACTAAATGAAGCAAACGCCACAGGGTCTATGTGTGGACCTGCTGGTTGACCACCTGGCCCACACTGATGGGGAAAACTCATAATTTGTAGTTTGGGTTTGAAATGAATCTTTTGTGACACCAGTCCTGGAACTTTTCTGAGGCACCTTGTACCTTCAGGATTATTGTTGCTGAAGAAAGTCTTGTGAGACCTTTTTAGCATGCTGTACATACATATTAGACTGTAAAAGCCACACTGTCAGAAACAGGAGTACAGTTTCAGTCCATAGCTGTTCTGTTCCACAACGTACATGTAAAACAAACAGTATGTTCCCAAGCTTTTAAAAGTCAAGCCTCAAGAGTACAAAGGCAGTCAGGTTTTAGGGAAAATAATATGAATTTCAATTTGCAACTGAATAATTGCATAATTAAATGGAAGTGATGACTTTTGTATTGGTTTCCCTCCCCCCTCCCCCCCTTATCCACGCAGAGCAAAAAAGATCAAGCAACATATACTATATTAAAGTGATAATGCAATTATCCCTTGTGTTACAGTCACAGATCCTTTATAGTGACCGAACAGTGCCTCTTGAGAGTGACGGCGTTATTACCAAACAAGGCTTACTGGCAGTTGGAGGCCAGAATGCTCCCCTCATAAATTGCTTGCACAAAGAAGCACTTTTTTTTGTTTTTATTGCCCTCTTAACATTCCCAATTTACTATCCTTGAATATATGGAATGCCTTCTACGTGACTTAGCAATTAATCATTCCATCCTTTATCATCCACAACTGTGTTCACGTAAACAGTACACAGGCTGTTCTCCTATCACCATTTCTTTTCGCTATTCAATGAAATAGCAATAGCGGGAGGCTGAATGAATAATTGATTAATCATAGCCTTTACAAGGCTTAGAAATTACAGTCTACTTGGAGGTACTTTCTTACAGTAATGAGACAGTTTAGTTTTACCAGGGCTTTTCGGTAGGCCACTGCTGCACTAATGTTTGATGAGAGCAAAAGAGCCTCCATTGAATGGGGTTCGGGAAGAAACAAAAAGGAACAAACAGGTCTGGGTGTGCCAGGTGCTCTGCTCTTTGAGCATGGAGGACTGCTGTCACACACACACTCACACGTACACACACATTATATACACACGATGGAAACGGTGACCTGGTTGTTCTCTCCCAGTGACAAAATTTACTTGCAAGCACACTCCAACTGGGAGAGAGTGTCTGCACACTTGAAGGCCTCAGTGTCTGTGCCAAGGTGTGGACCACAACAAAGTCCTGTCAGCCCCCCAGCACATGAGGAGACAGGGAGGGGCGGGCACAGTGGAAATTGTGGGTGGATGGAGGGAAGAGCATAAGAAATAACAAGATAGAAAGAGGACAATTGAAGGAGAAGGATTAGACAGCTGTTTACTGGAGCCTAGCAGCAGCAGCAGCAGTTTACTTTTAATCTCTGTCATTTCTCCCTCAGTCTGTCTGTCTCTCAAGCAAACCACCCCCTCGTTTGGGCTTTCTTCTCCAACTTATTTTGTCACACTCTTCATCTGTTCACTTAACAGAAGTGTTAATCACTTTCTGTGCCTTAATAAAAAATAATTTAACAGTTCTTCAGACTCCCCCGACTCATAAGATCTACTCCTTGTTATTAATCAGGTAAGGGTGGGTTTTTGGTGAGATTTTAGCTTCATCTAACATACATTCACTGCCCACAACATAGCACAATCTAATGAGACTATAGCGCTACAATCATATAATTTTTCATGACTTTAAAAAGTAGAATACTGCCCAGTTTTGAATTTCATTGTAGGTTTTATTTTGCAATATGTTTATTTATTTTAATTGCCCTTGCACTGTTGCTATGCCTGTCTTATGATCATTGAAGCATCCCGGTGGTACATAAAATTTTAACAAACTAAATGTTCTCAACTAAACATGAAATGTATCACTCATTGCACGTATCCTTCACCTTCCCTTTGACGTAAACATTGTTTTATAACAGCTCAGTTGCAAGAGGTTGAGTTATTTTAACAATCTATTTCGAGATTATATTTAGTTTTACACTATGCAGTCACATTTATGAATCTTCAATTTAGTCATTGTCCAGGTAAAAACAAATAAAACATTTGTTATTTTCTAAGAACATTCAATTTTGATTGACACTGCCAGAGAGGTATTCATTCGTTAATGTGTTAATGTGTAGCTGTAATGAATGTGTTTGTTATGCATATTATATAGTAATTAATGTATTATCATCAAAGCTGTCTCTGTTCATTTGTAGCCCTATATATAAGGTCACCAAATTATTTGAAACGTCTTTCAGTATTAGGATTCTTCAGTGTTTCCCAACCTTTATTGAGCCAAGGCACCTAATTTACATTAGAAAAATTTCATGGTACTCCACCAAGCAAAGAAATGTCACAAAACGTAGATATTCTGAAATAATGATAATCTCGCCTCAATTTACTTCCAAATTTACTTGCTCAGTGTGAAATATGGGCCTGTTTAATTGAACAAAAAGCTGCTATACTTGCAGGAATTGAAGAAAGGCACAGAGATCTTAGACAATACTGCAATTTTCAGACAAATTAAGTTAAATAAATTCCTTGTGCACACCTGATGACATAAATATTATTTGAATGTTTATTGTTTTTTTAAATTTGTTTTGTTGGGTTTTTTTTGCATCTTAATTTTCATTTTAGATTTACTTTTTGAAAAACTCATGCAAATTAGAACCAAAGAGGTAGAGAGGGTTTTAAATAAAGTAACATACTTTAAATAGTGATTTTATTTATTTATTTTTATTTTTTTTTAATTGTCGAAGTTTAGAAAGCTAAGAGCGACATCCCCCATAGAATCACACGCTGTGCAGACAGCTCTGTATTCTCCACACTGCAATTTTCAAAGCCTCGGCAATGGCATACACTGACTGTATGTCTCCACTAGCTGCTCTTTCATCATCTGGCCGTCATCTAGAAAGCCTCTAAAATGGTTACATTTTAGCCTTTCACTCTTTTCCTGCTTAATCTCTCCCTCATGTTCATACTCAATTTAGCGTGATACAAAGGTGCCTTTTATTTCAGATTCATGTCATTTTCATCGCAACAGTTCTGCCGCTCTGTGCTGTGGCGCTTGACAGAAACCAAAGTGGAATGTAGTACATTTTCAAGTGTTTCTGTTCAAGATGGCTTCTAATGGAGAGATGTGCCGCAAAGAAATGCAGCGATTTCACTCGGGCGGTTTTATTCAAATCATGTAATCTCAGTTTCAGATTTTTGTTTTGCCTTTGAAGACTACATTTATACTAGTTAAAGGTGTAACAAACATGAACAGCAGAGGGCTGTCTATGAATGAAAAGCAAGCAAATGTAAAGCTGAAAGCGTACGGAAAATCGGGAAACAACCATTTGGAATGCCTTGAAGAAGAGATAAACCCCCGGTGCACTAAGTAACAGAAGTCTAAAGGAAAACAAAAAGCCGTTACCGGCACAAACGTTTTGAAAGCTGTAACGAAAGACCCTAAAAAAACTGTTAAATGACATTAGCAGCATCCGACAACAAAAGGGAAGACACAAGTAGATCCAAAGTACTCATTGGCAAGAACAATAGGAAGGCTCAGCTGAAATTTGTCAAAAACGTAAAGGAACTCACGACAAGACAAAACCCAATGGAGGTTATGTCATCGTTTGGGCTTCAATGAATGAATTAATCTTCACTGGTGAGCAAAATGATGGCAGCAGCCGAATGAAAATAAGGGTGTCTACAGAAACATGTTGTCTGGCAATTTAAAGAAAAATAACACCAAACTAATTAGGAGATTCTTCATCATGCATCAAGATAATAATCCAAAACGCACTGTCAAAACAACAAAGTAGTTCATGAGTGGAAAGGAGTGGTAGGTCAAGTCAATCTCTAGACTTAAACCGTATAGAGCATGTATTTTTAAATGTATGTATTTTATTTCATCACGAAAGGCAGAAGGCAGAAGTTTGGTAATGTGAATGGGTCATAGACTTGATGCAGTTATTGCAAGTAAAGGGCTTGCAAAGAAAATATTAAGTTTTAATCACTTTAATCTATTTTAAATGTATGCTTTCCAATACTTTTTTGTCACCTAAATGTGATGATTTGTTACAAATAATTCCATTTTAAGTTTTGCTGCTGATCCAGATTCCAGCTAAATACCTGAAATTAAAAGATGAACTATTGCTCTTTTATCTCATATCCATATTTTGATGTCCAACCCAAATGTCTACAATCTACAGGGAGGAAAAAAGTTGCCTCACTGTTTTAGGCAGAAAGCTGAGTGGTTTATCTTTTTCTTTACACGTGGCTAAGCTGTCCACGTCTTTTCAAATGATGATGTACAGCAGGAATGTACGTGATGCAATATACTGTGGGGCATCACGATGGCTTGAAGTATTTTCTAAGTTTTCATGACGAAAATTCAAATGTTGCATATTGAAACCTTCTATGTCATTTAATGAAGACTTTTGACCACACGGTGATGTCATCCCTCTCGTTTTAGCTCTTTGTCTGGCCGCATTGTTGGGGGTGTCTGGTGGTTCTTCACCCTCATCATTATCTCATCCTATACTGCCAACTTGGCTGCATTCCTGACAGTGGAAAGGATGGTGTCTCCTATTGAGAGTGCTGAAGATTTGGCCAAGCAGACAGAGATTGCTTATGGAACGCTCGATGCTGGCTCAACAAAAGAGTTTTTTCGGGTGAGAACTTTCAAAAAGAACGAACACACATTTTCATGTCTTCTGTTTCCACAGGGTACTGTTTTTCGTGTTTTTTTTTGTGTTATTTAGTGAGAATAACTTTATTTCTTCTTTCTCTAACTTTTTTTTTAAATCATTATAAAGCTAATATTCATTAACACAAGTCAGTTGACCCTAATTTGCATTGTTAATGACCCCTGGTGACATTCAGTGGTTTTCTTACCTTGGATTTGTTCTTATCCTAAAAGCCTGCGCTACATGATCTTTTAAGCCACATTGCACGACGTGAAATGGGTCGATCGTCAATTCACTACATGTTCACACTGTGCTAGGGAATTAAGGTCTTGATTTGTAAAAACAATATAAAAAGTGAATCAGACTTAGAATAACTCTCCCTTAATGTCTGAAAAAATAAGATACAGTGAAACCCTGCTATTGGCAGGTGAGAGGGACAGTGCTGGACTGCAAACAGCAACAATCCATGGATAATCAACATCCAGTTTAATTGCATTTTTTTTAAACCTCAAAAATTCTTGAATAAGCATTTGTAGAAACAGTTCTCCCCAAAAAGGAAAAAACAAAAAGAAAAAAGAAAAAAAATTAATGAGCGAATAGGTGACTCTGCGCTCTTCTCTGGTTACCACAACTTCCTTTCACATTCCAAAAAACATGCAAGTTAGGTTAATTGAAGACTCTAAATCATCCATATGTGTGACTGTGAATGTGAATAGTTGTTGTTCTATAAAGTATTGCTGGCGACCAGTCTACCACGCCTCTTGCCCAAAATCAGCTGGGATAGGCTCCAGCTCACCCATGACCCTAATGAGGATAAAGTAGAATAGAAACTTGATGAATAGGTGGGGACTTTGTTATATTTGTACAGTATATTCACCCCAAATTGGCAAAGGTAGGAAATTTTAATTAACTAATATTTTTAACAACAACGCACAAGACAGTAATTTCCATAAGCATGTTGCATGCAAATGTGCTGAAGAGGATTTTAAGAGCAACATTGTGTTCGCGTTAGAAAAGACCCATTGATGAATGCCATATGTCAAGTCTGGAAAATCTTCTCTGACTTTGTATGCTTCCCCTAATTAACACTCATTTCATCATTTCCATCAGCGATCTAAAATCGCTGTGTTTGAGAAGATGTGGTCCTACATGAAGGCAGCTGACCCGTCCGTGTTTGTCAAGACCACTGATGAGGGCGTCATAAGAGTTCGTAAATCCAAGGGAAAGTATGCCTACCTGCTGGAATCCACCATGAATGAGTACATAGAACAGAGGAAACCCTGTGACACTATGAAAGTAGGAGGGAATCTGGACTCTAAAGGTTATGGCATTGCCACTCCAAAGGGATCCCCACTCAGGTAAAACCCAGACATTGTAAAGATGGATTAAAACTTGCTTTTATGACACAATGTGCATGAGCGGAATCATGTCTTCTTTTATTTTTCCATAATTCTTTTTGTTTTGCTTTATTCTTTTTTTAATTTGCATTATTATAACATCTTTATGCACGTTTTAAGTTAGCTCACGTGAAACATAGCGTTAATTATGTTTCGGTCTGTCACTTCTTTAAACAGTTTGTTGTGTCTTTATGAAATAATACACTCAAACTTGTGAGCACCTGCTTAGGTGTCGTTGAGCAATCCTATGATTCATCACATGATGTAACTTTTCTTGATGAGCAGTGATAGAATCTGGTGGCTTTGAGAATGAATCATCCTCTCAATGCAACCACTTTCACATATATCACATGTCAAATAATGCAACCATACTCAATGCACAGGAAAACACATGCAAACATGTCGACTAGGCCCTAAAGCAGGAGGCCAGTGTAGCGGGGCACATCCGACACGGCCACCTACCCACTTAAATCAGGGCTCACAATTATGAGTGCGGAGGCAACCAAATTGAATATGTGCATTATTAAGTGTGATCATTGATGTAACTAATGATAATGTATACTGAATGCTCTTCTGCCATCGACAGTCCAAGTGCAGCAGCTGCCATTTTGAATTACATCAACAACCATTCATGCTTCTGCTGCTACAGAGGGGGAGAGCTGAAGACGGTGGTATCTGAAGCCTTTAATCCATAACTAATAAGGCTCATTCATTTTAATGAAAGGAGCCATATGGTGAGATTTCATTCAAAATTGCAGAGGATTCATTTGGGCTTCCACCTTGATTTACAGCCAAAGGTCAGATAACACTGACTCGAAATGCTTCCAGTGGTTCAATCACGGCGTCTTTAAATTAGACTAAAATGAGATTCAGTAGTGCAGTCAAGTGTTGAAATCTTCTTCAAAGTCATAAAGTCATTTAGATCTAGAAGTGCATTGAAAAAACAAAAACTGCTGAGGACCTCGAGAAGCTCTCTTTCTATGTGGTATTTAATCGTTTTGATTTTAAGGTGACACTAACAGATTTTTGATACCTTGCTTTAACAACACATGACCAATATACATTATTTGAATTTGTGTTTTTTTAGTTGCTGTTTTCTGGATGATGGACAACAAATGTTTTATGAAAAGTTTTGCGGTGCACACTTAGACTTTGTTGAAACATCACTGTGATTTGAAATGCATGTATTATTTTCTATTTATCTGAAAAACAACAACACAAATAACTGTTTTTCAGATCAAACAGAAGCATTCAGATCCATGGTTTTCTTTGGAATCTATTGATGGGCATAATCAAATTAAATAATTTTGATTGTTGTCAGAATTGTGCTACTTCGCTCCAGCCAGCAGAAACGCTTATAATTTATTCCCAACTAGTAACCTATAGAATGTTTACCAACATACAAGCGGACTTCTGCTATGCAACTCCTTGCGGCAGCATTATTCCGTTGAATACATAATACACAAAAAGGAGCTCCAAAAATTCAGCGAGACAATCTCCATCTCATTAAAATAATATGATAATAAAATTATTATTAATTGATTGCAGGAAAATTCAAATGCCCATCTCTGTTAGAAAGATACAGTATGTAAAAAGCACAAATCGTTGCCCAGATGACATCTCTTGTTTTTACAGAAGGTGCTGACTGCTTTTCTTCTAAAGATGCAGTATATGTTGTATTTGTTTTTTAACGTCCCCTTATTCATTTTTAGCATGTACTGTACGTTCTTGTGCCAGCACCATGCCATCCCACCTGCCTGTATCAACATCAGCTGGTCTTGAACCAAGTGACCAAAACTAACTTCCTGACCATCCATGTGCATGCACTTCGACTTCTTTCTTTCTGTCTGAGAGCTAGGCTGAGAAAGAATTCAAAGGTTTTACCAGCTCAGAGGATACTGTACCTGTGTTCCCTACAGCTGTTTTATATACTTACGGTTGGGAATAAAGACTTTCCTGCATTCAGTTAGAGGAAGAATTCTATTGGGGAAAAAACAAAATAAAAAAAATCTCACTGCATTGAGAGCTGATTCAATAATAATTTTATGGAAAATCTGGCAAAGGTTCATGTCACATTCAAATTCTGTTTGCAGATTCTTGTTTTTGCTATGATTTGTGAATGGGGAGTGTCCTTTGTACGCAGTCGTCAGCTTTAGGAAATACACGCTCACTCACCAGAGGGAGGGTGTAGCCACGTCGGAGATGATTTGGATGGGGATGACGTTCGATGTTGAAAACATAACCTATATGTGGTTACATAATTTTCTTGCAGCATTTGTAGAAGTAAAAAACAAACGGTATAAACATCTTTCTCAGGACTGCAACTACATTTGACTTTGCTGACAAATGAATCAGTATGAGTTTCAATTCACCAAGAGGCTGTTTTGGGTCTAATATTGATATGTCAGTTACCATAGCGATCTCTATGCTGTCGTCGCTGAAAGGAAATTGCCATCTGTAGACAGACTTCCGCATCCAAGGCATCTCCATTTATAGTGTCTGCTGTGTCTCCCTCTGAGGTCGCTCCTTGGTAAAACCTGACTCGATTGTTTTATGGGCATCCAGCATTTCAGCCCATTGCAGATGTACAACTAACATATGTCAAACACGTGCATCTTAAAGCCACGGCTCCTGCTTCATATCAGTAGCTCTATGCAGGAGTTTCAATTAATAAGTCAGTGTTGTCATAATCACCACCACCGTGATATTTACCTCGTTATATCTGTCACACAGAGTGTCTCCTAATGGCTATCGTTTTATATTATTTTCAAGAAACCCTGTAAACCTGGCAGTGTTAAAACTGAACGAGCAGGGCCTCTTGGACAAATTGAAAAACAAGTGGTGGTACGACAAGGGAGAGTGCGGCAGCGGGGGCGGGGACTCCAAGGTCAGAGCCAGTTTGATAAACCCTGCGGGTAACCCACCACCACCACCACTGGGTGTGTGGTGGGTGTGTGGGCAGGGGGGTAATCGGCAGACCCACACTGTGACACCAGTCCAGCATAAAAAAAAAAAAGGAAATGACAATGTGCTCTATCTTCGAGTTTAGTGCAACTTTTGTATGTATTTATTTCCTGTTCAAAAACTATTTGATTAAAGTGCAACTACAACAATAGTGATGCACAAGGGAGGGTGTGCAGTGTGCCGGTTACCCAAAGTGATATAGTAATACACATCTACTGCCTTAGGGAGCAAGCACAACAAGCTAGATGGAGTATTAATGCATATCACTTTGATTCTAAAGTTCCTAATGATGTTTATGCCATCTGTATTTATGTGTGGGTGTGTGGGTGTTAGTGTGCATGTGTGTGATGTGATACTTTCTCCTTTCTTTAACCATAGCCCAGCTCAAGTATTAATGTGTGAATGTTTTTTGCTATGTTTCTGAATCAATAACATAAAATAACATGGTATAATATGTTATTTATGTTATTTCTTTGTGGTTGGAAGAATCCCAGTAAACCTAGCGGTGTTGAAACTCAATGAGCAAGCCGTCTTAGACAAACTGAAAAACAAATGGTGGTACGATAAAGGGGAATGTGGCAACAAGGACTCCGGAAGAAAGGTTAGTCTCCATTATGATTCTGTCTCCTCACAGCACCTACAAACCTGAACTGATCCTAGACCAACCCAAAGTCCAGGCCTAGAGGCCTCTCATACTGTATATTGAGCATCAGCCCAATGTGACTCTAGCATAGCTACTACTATATATTAGCCCGAATATAAGACTATAGTCATATAAAAAAGATACAGTAGCTTAACTATAGTATTTATTAAAAGTTCATCATTTGTTTATTTATCCTAAAGTAACTAAACTTTCAGATTTCTCTATGACAATATTTTAAGTGAAATTTATCAATATAGATAAATACATAAATAAATAAATAAATAAATGGGGGGTATACATACATCCATCTGTCCATTTTTATACCGCTTATCCCGTTCAGGGTTAAAAGGGGTAGAATAGTATATATTTATTTATTTTTTATCCTAAATACAATTCGAGCCAAATGTGTGGTTTGAAGCAAATTCATATTGTAATGCCGTGAAGCTCATTTTGGGGAAATTATCTGGTTAAAGCTGTATATAATTAAAAAAAAAAAAAAAGTCAAATTAATCTATTTATTTGTTAGTTTTTGTTTGTCCAGAGAGTGGGAACATCCCTAAATTCTTTTCAGCCATGCTAAATCATATGGCAATTTGTTATACTTGCACAATACAAATAAACATGATTTCCTTTATTATTTTAATTTATTTTGATTATTTTAAAAAGGTAGTTAGGTTTGCATCAAGATTACTATCTTCCAATTCTATAAAAATAAATAGATGATCGTGAGTTTGAAGAATAGCTCAAAGTGCCAAAAGACCAGATGATTAACCTTCTGGACCACCGAACAAAATTGTGCATAATCTGTAAACTCAAACCTGAGTCACATCAAGTCAGCCACATTTGCGGTTTGCTTTCTGTCTTAGCAAGAGGTCTGTTTTCAGAAGAATTTGGTAGTATTTCATGAAAATGCCTCAGAGATTATTTGTTTTCTAGCTTGCATTTCAGTATAGTACTTCTTTAAAAGCAGTTTGTCTTGTTGTTGGCAAACAACCTGGCAATCAGCATAATGTTGAGAAATAAACACCATTATTCGAAACAAAGTTAGACAGAACATTTATTTTTAAGATTTTTCTGAGGATTTGGCCACAGGGACAAACCTTTAGAGGTTTTTAAATGCCCATGATGATTTGGTGAGCATAGATTTTGCCGGACAAGAGGAATTAGTCTCTGAAATCATCACGTTGCTACAATTCAGACTGATAACCTGCAGCCTGTCATGCCTTCAGAACACATTTAACACCCACCTTGAGATACAAATCTTAGCTACATTATATAGTGCCTCCATATACATTACAATACTGCTCAGCCATAAAATAGAACAATTATAGTGTAAACGCAAATGTGTATGGGGTGGTTAAAACTAAATGTCTATGATTTAATAAGCAATTCCCAGCAATTTGTAAAATTAATATATTAATTTATATTATATAAACATACTATGAATAGACATCAAAACTGTCACTAGAAGTACAGACTATCAATATACATATATACATATAATACCAAATCTTTATTTTGCTGTTGTGGGAATTGCTTATTAAATCATAGATTTAATAAGCATTTAATAAGCTTTTTTCTTTTTACTGTATGCATCTTGGGGGATTCACTGTAGAATATGAGATGCCTTTAATGTCAATATAAATACTTAGGCAATTCAGAGATATTAGTAATGAGTATTTTAGAAAATACAAGATATGTACATTACTTAAATATGTGTGGCCTGTGTCATGAAACCAGTTCAACATAATTACTTAATTTACTTCAGTATCTCTGGATAACTGATCTCACAAAACTTATAATTTGTATTTCACCAATATGGCTATATGTGATTTTGTGTGATGTTGCACAGCATGGTGGTTGTGGCACATGTGGATCTGATATGTGTTTATGAAGTCCAACTATGCGGTCAATATCTTGGCTTTTGTTAACACTAGTATGATTACAACAAGTTGAACTATTACATGGATCTTGTACAGATGACCCCCCTGTGGTTCTAATTGCAGTTATTTTTCCTTGATTGGGTCTGTGTTTTTCATACTCAAAACAATAGAACTGAAGCTACCTTATCTTTGTGTGATAAATTATTAAAGTTATCCAGTTAATTTGTGTGACTGTGCTTCGTGAGACAGGCCTTGAACATGTTTTTATTGTAATAGATGTGTGTTTGTTTGTGTGTGCGTGCTTGTGTGAATTCCATTTACTCTTGATTTGTCAAGCTCATCTACATTATTTGTGTATCTCTAGTCTGTATGAATGAATAAATGTACATTTTCACTGGTCACAACATTAGGTGCACGTGGCCATTAAATGCAAACGCTGTAATATAAAGGTAACTTTTAAAAGATGGTTAGTAGTTATTCATTGTGTTTAGAGTTGAATCATGCAGTGGTGAACAAGCATTGTAAGAACAAAATCTTTGTAGGCCTACAGCTTTGCATTGGCTCTGTAATGTGTCCCTGATAAAGTGTTCTTAATGAAGTGTCCCAAATGTTGTGGCCATTTAATATAGTCCATGATAATGTGATTATGTATAGGGATGTGTGTTATGTTGTAGAGGTATTTTTGCACTTCACTGTATATGGATCTACACTATATTTCCAAAAGTATTTGCTCACCTGCCTTGACTCACATATGATTTTAAGTGATATTCCATTCTAAATCCAATATGGTTTAATATGATGTTGATCTACCCTTTGCAGCTGTAACAGCTGCAACTCTTGTGGGAAGGCTTTCAACAAGGTTTAAGAGTGAGTTTATGGGAATTCTAGACCATTCCTCTGTTGTGTCTCGAATTGTCGCTTTCTTTGTCGGGTGTCACCCTTCTGGTGAGTCGTTGTCCCCGGCCTCCTTCTGCACCCCGGGCTGCTTCTCCTCAGAAGATGGTGGTCAAATGATGGACGTGAATTTGAATTTAGCTCTCAAAGTTTTAAGAAGTAAACTTAGACTAAGACTTAGAAAAAGAAAAAGACAAAAGCTGGAGCTAATCACTGAATGTTTATTCGAGGCCTCAAACAAACACAACAAGTCGCCAGGATGATGAAAATACTGAACAATCACAATGAAACATGCGTTTAAATACACTCCATCCGGGACTTGCCCACCTTATTCTAAAACCCACCTCCTGGTATTGATTGGCTCAAACCAAGTTTTCCCTAAAATGGCAGAGTTTCTAATCGTGTCACAGCAGATCCAATATCCCGTTACCCCAAGTTGTTGGTTTATAATCGTGTCTCAGCATCCTTATTGATATTTTTTTAATATAATCACGTCATGCAATATAACCATATGTATTGTTAGTTTTTTAATGGTATCTGGTGTTATTTTAATGTAAGATACAACTAGTTATTAAATGTTTCTTGCTTCCTAATGGTGTCTGCAGCTATAAGGTAGTTATGGCATTTATCTCCCTCTTGGAGGCACCCTTAGTTCATCGTGCTAGGCCGGCGAGTGTTTAGTAATGCCAAGCGTCTTTGGGTGATCCAGCTGGCAATCGTAAACCATTAAGGTTTGACATCCATCCATCCATCAATTTTCTGAGCCGCTTCTCCTCACTAGGGTCGCGGGCGTGCTGGAGCCTATCCCAGCTATCATCGGGCAGGAGGCGGGGTACATCCTGAACTAGTTGCCAGCCAATCGCCGGGCACATACAAACAAACAACCATTCGCACGTACAGTCACACCTACGGGCAATTTAGAGTCTTCAATTAATGCATGTTTTTTAGGATGTGGGAGGAAACCGGAGTGCCCGGAGAAAACCCACGCAGGCACGGGGAGAACATGCAAACTCCACACAGGCGGGGCCGGGGAGTGAACCCGGGTCCTCAGAACTGTGAGGCTGACGCTCTAAGCAGTCGGCCACCGTGCCGCCTAAGGTTTGACAGGTCTTCCCAAATTAAAACCTATGCAATTGACTTGTTGGCTACTTTCCGGCTTCTTTCAGCTACACAGTTGTCCGCTGACATTCATCATGTGTCACCCTCTGTTATCGGAGTAAAGTCCCCCAAACACATATTTCCGGCTTCCCAAAAGTAGCCTGCGAGAGGCCAGCATATTTCATAATTCAGCTTACTAGAACACCACTAAAGAACAAATCATAATATTAATTACTTACAATACTAATACTCCACACCTCCAGGAGCATATTTGTGAAGTCACACACTATGTTGAACGAGAAGGCCTGGCTCACTGTCCACTCGAAATCAACCCAAGTGTGTTCTATCAGTGTGGTCTATCAGGTTCTATGAGGACTCTATGCAGGCCATTCAGGTTCATCCATAACAAATTTTCTGATCCATGTCTTTATGGACCTTGCTTGGTGCACTGGTGCACAGACATGTTGGAACAGGAAGGGGTAATCCCCAAACTGTTTGACTCTCCAAAAGCTCTTAGAATGATAAATCATTCAGAGTTCCTTTCACTGGAGCTCAGGGGCTAATATTTTGGACATTTCCTACTTTGTGGGAACAGTTTAGAGATGGGCTCTTCCTGTTACAACATTATTGTGCATCAGTGCGCAAATCAAGGTTCACAAAGACATGGATGAGAGAATTTGATGTGGATGAACTTGAATGGCCTGCACAATCCTGATCTCAAACCTATAGAACACTTTTGGATGAATTAGAGTGGAAACTGAGAGCCATGCCTTTTCGTCCAACATCAGTGTGTAACCTCACAAATGTGCTTCTGGAAAAATTGTCATAAATGCCCATAAACACACTCCTAAACCTTGTGGAAAGACTTTCCATTAGAAATTAAAATCTTATAATTGCAGAGGGTGGACCGGTGGCATATTAAACCCTACGGATTAAGAATGGGATGTCACTTAAATTTATATCTGAGTCAAGGCAAGTGAGCGAATACTTTTTGCAATATAGTGTATGTGTGAATGGGAAAATCCTCAGTCAATCATGAGTGTGTAAATGTAAATGTTGTCTGTTACTATGCTCCAAAATCTCTGCTCACCGATTGGCTCCCCACTCCTGTCACTCCCTCCAGGACAAGACAAGCGCTCTGAGCCTCAGCAACGTGGCCGGAGTCTTCTACATCCTGATCGGTGGCCTGGGCCTGGCCATGCTTGTGGCGCTGGTGGAGTTCTGCTACAAATCCAGGACCGAGTCACGCCGAATGAAGGTGTCAACTGCACGAGCCGCTGCTGCCTCAGCTGCTCAGGCCTTTCACTGCTCAGCCTTAGACAGTGGTGCTAGCGCCCCCTACACAGAGCTGCAGAGCTACGGCCTGTACGCCAACAACACTGTTAAGATATAAGAGCACAGCCACGGGGTAGGAAACGCTGTAATCAAGCCATGATGATGATGATGATGATGATGATGATGATGATGATGATGCCATCCGCCTCCTCATCCCCCGCCCATCTAACCGTGGCCACAGCAGGGCTTTTCACGGCTTCCACCACAGTGCAAATGCTCTCCTGTACCTCTCTCTCCTTCTCTCACTCCCTCGCTAAGTTTTCGTGTTACTGATGGCCTGCAGATGTTCTCGATCACTTAATTCTAAATTGCCCTCATACCTGTTTAACTTTCAGCACCAAACAAAGTATTTCCAAATACAACATGATTTATATCCTAACTAAACTTCCAGTTTTCCATCAACTAGGCCAAATCAAAACCTGAACCGGGCTCACTTAAAGGTCATTATGAAGGCATTCATTTCTTAATCAACCCACATTGTCAGAATCCAAAAGCCCTGTAGGAAAGTCTAAAATTTGATTCCAATCGCATCATCCATTGGGATAAACACATGGATAGTACACTAGTTATACTTGCACAATCTAATGAAATACACTTCATGAGCTGTATCCAATATTGTTATCTTAGAGATAGATCGACTGGCAATCAGAGTGCTGACCTCCACCAAGGCAGAACAATACAGATTTTGATTAGCACCAAAATTAAAATTAGATACATACTGTCTGTGTGTATGAATAAATTTTGATTTTAAGATATATACTATGCATCATTAAGTGAAATTCAGGGAAATTATTACTCAGAAATGCACACGTCTGGCAAGATTACCTTGACAATACTCCACTCACGCAAAGAACGCTGCGATTACGCATCGTCCACAGCCGTACAGAGACTCATTGTGCCACATTTAAAGGGAATGAGAGGAGCTGCTTTGATTGCCGGCAAATAAAGTTGGCTGTAAACACACCCACAGTGGCGCAGCCCACCCAGTCTGCTCTACGAAATCACCAACACAGGTCTGACCAACCCCCGGCGCACAGTTGCGCCACCCGCCGCGTGAGATTTGCGAAAATAGGCCCCATAGACAGACGCTCATGTTGGAGTACAAGTATAAAGGCAATTGGAATTACAGTGATGCATCTATCTACCTCTGTCACTCTGAACCTGTCGTCGCCTGCTCCTTCTGCTCTTTTACTGACTGTCTTGCAAAGCAGCGCCCATTGTGGTGAACATCTTTTATATGTATACCATAAGGCAGGCCTGTGTTCCATGACTGCTCTAACGTAGAACTTTCTAATTCCAAATCTTGCATTTCAGAAGTCTCAAAGTATGGATTTGTTTTAAAAAGTTTCCCTTTGTGCAGTTTAAAATATTAGTCATTTAATTCAGGAATCAATCAACAACCTGATTCGTCTTTCGACATCAATCACTTCTCTGGGCTCACTGATGCTCTTCCTCTTTTAAACAAGAGAAGGCACAACAGAGCCAACATGAGGAGGGGTCTTATTCATGGGTGTCTTTTCTAATTTATCTATTTTTAATCAGCGTACAAACACACAATCAGTATGCTGATGAAACTAGCGAGGAGTTGCGGTGCCTTTATGCTGTTTGACTTGAAAGACAACAATGCTGTTCCAATTATCTTGATTCTCAAATTGCAGCGCACCACTCAGAGGTTACTCCAGATCACGTGTGTTTGTCTAAAATTAATCCGCTTTTGAATTGTCAGCAGCAGCCACAGATTTCTGTTTTACTGCTTCTGCCTAATAGAGGAAATACACAAATGAATGAAGCCTTAGCTTACTTTATGCATACCACACTTGGTTCTGCCCTGTTTCAACTAAACTTTGATTCCCAGCCAGCATCAATGGTTTAACTCCCCAATTCTCAATAAACAAATCAGATTGACATCAATACACATGGACAAGTGTTGTGACACTTGAAATTGAACTCGGATACTTCTTGAAAGTACGATATAATACCTGTATTCTAATTGGTATATGTGTATGAAACAAGGCATTGGTCATCACCTGCCCTATACTACGTAATGGTTGTCCTTCTGGACCATCAGATCCTTGGTCTCCTTGGTCTGAAATCTTTGACATTTAAGAGACTACTATGCTACTTTAAAAATACAAATATGTATAATATACTGTTGCTTTGCCATCTGCCAGCACCACGTTCAGAGAGTCAGAAATCCACCTACACACAGACATTCTCATGGTTGCGTTAGCTATTGTATATGTTCTCTTATCTAATAGTCCAAGCATGTGAAATAATTTTAATTTGCAGTCTGATTGTAATGTGTTATTGTCCAACAGCAATCCATTAACGACGCCATGCGCTGCTCCACCCTGACCAGGATGAGCGGTAACGGGAGCGGAGGAGAGAATGGACGACTCCTCACCCATGACTTCCCCAAGACCATTCAAACACTCCCATGCATGAGCCACACTGCTAGCATGGGACTGGGTGCCTCAGGAATGTGATCACATGACTTTGGGAGAGGGAGTGGGGGCAGGAACAAGGCAGGGTGGAACAGGAGGAGCACAAGACTCTGGTGACCTCCCCAAAAAATTGTGGCTGTGTGGTTTGACCCATCAATTCTTCTGGCTGTGCCCAACTGGAACAAGACTTAACTTACTGCCAAAATGCACTCTTCAAATGCTTCTTACAAGCTACAGAGACTCATGACATTTTTAATATGTGGATATTTGAAAAAAAAAAAAAAAAGAAAAACAGTGAGAGAAAAAGAACACAGGAAGTGTGCTGCAATAAAGAATCCGGATTTGATTTTGCAACTTTTTTTTTACCTTGTTATTTTCTGTTAGGCAAAAAAAATAAGAACTTTATTCTTAAGCGTGCCACCTGCGTTGTGCCATTGCAATGGAGTTGTTGACGTTAGTCTGCGTGTGCAATACTTTCATCTCTACTGCTTACCCTATACTTCCTAGATGCTTTGTGGTGGCTGCGGGTGTCTTTGCACTGATGTGGTGATGAGGACAAACACTTGTGACTGCTACAAATATTTCCTTTTGTGTTTTGGGAACATGCCTGCACGCTTTCACGCTTCTGCTTATATGTTGAGAGGACGAAGTGCTCTGTGTAGCATAGGCAGTTTTAAGTATATGATTTGCACTGATGTAATTTAAAGAGTGTGGCTGAGTTGATTCACTCACGATTAAAGGCTGATGCTGTTTGACACAGTGCTTGTCAAGGCTACAAAAAACATGCATTACTGCTACACCTCATATAACACATCATGCCTTGTTTTTGTGCCATAGCACCATGATTTGTCTGCACAAAGTTGTTCTGCGTTATTCAGAAACTGACCTCTTGAGATCGAAAAGGCACACTGACGCAATATAGTGACTATGTGTGACCTTCCATTCTGCTGCTGTGAGACTTCCAGTGTGTGCCGCTGCTATATTCTGAAATGTATTTCAATCACATTTTAAAGAGCAAGAAATCTACTGGCAAAGGGTTCCTGAAATTAGAGGTGGAGTCCTCGCTCTTCTTCATTTCTGCGACTCATATGTGCTTTGATTTTCAATGTATTCAGTTTTAATGAATTGGCCCGAAGATAGCTGGGATAGGCTCCAGCAGCCCTCGACTCTAGTGAGGATAAGCGGTAAAGAAAATGGATGGATGGATGGATGGATGGATGGACGGATGGCCCGAAGATAGCTGGAATAGGCTCCAGCAGCCCGCGACCCTGGTGAGGAAAAGCGGTCCAGAAAATGGATGGATGGATGGGCAGTGATGCTATTCACACACAATTTCCTGAGAGTGACTCATTAGCCAATAACACCCTTTAAAAGAATTTAATGAAAAGTACAGTAAAGGTGAAGTACTTGCATAATTTTTTGGGGGGTAAATATTTCAATCCTGTGAACGTTTATTGTTTTAGTACAGTTTGAAAACAAAATAACAGGCGAAATATAATGTTTAAGTACGGTTCAAGCTAATTAAATGAACATAAAATGCTCCTCCGTTTTTCAGTGCTCTTCAGGTTTATCCAATGTGATTAGGTATTAATCATATCATAGGATTTTTCCACAAAATAGTGATTTTAACATCCTTAAAATATTTGTCATTAGCTCTATTGACATTATACACATTGATAGATAGCAATAGGTTAAATGGAGACAAATCAACAGTTAACTGAAGACGATATATTGTCCATAGGTGTGAATCTGAATGCGAATGGCTGTTTATATGTGCCCTGCAATTGGCTGGCGACCAGTTCACGGTGTGTACCCCGCCTCTCAGCTAGGATAGGCGCCAGCACACCCCCGACCGTAGTGAGAATGAAGCGGTTCAGTGAATGGATGGTTGGATGGACCAAACAACAGAAATATACATAAATTATATCATTTTGGCTCATGTGAAGTAGAAATTACCCATGCAGGTGACACATTCTATATGCAGTGTATTACAGTCGGAAGCTGTATTTTTTTTATTTTGGGGGGGGCGGTCAGAATGAACATTTAACTATTTTACGCTCCCCTTATCGCATGTCCTCTCTCCACTTGAACAGTTACTGCAGTGGAATGTCAGACAATGAAAGCAAAGGTGTGAACATAAAAACATGAAGTTACAGTTATTTATAACCCCACTATCCCTGGAATACATTGTAGCTTGCAAATTATTCCTACCTAAAGCTGTGATTTTACCTGAAGGTGACTGGAAGGTTGTGGCTACACGTATTATCGGATGTCTGCTGCCCCATCATTTACAGTACCGCCGACTTATACCGTCACATTTTCCAAGATCTCTATTGTTTTGCTCTTCCTTTTCTGCTTTCCAAACTATGGTACAAAATGTAATACTTAACATCTTAAATTGCTTCCTTTTCATGATAATAGGTAAAGTTTACCAAAATCATACATATCAGCACCTATTTTGTACATAAAAGCGATTTCCTCTCTCAAACGTTTGTTTTGCAGTCGCGCCTCTGTGTACCTGAACTACGTGTATACTTTACATCCATCAAACTGTGCTGTTGTATTAGGACACAGCACAGCACTCTTCAGAGGAGGCTTCACATTCAGAGGTTTTATATGCCATAACAGATTTATAAGAAAAAAATATATATAAATAAAAAACACACTAAATGTTTGTATTATAGAGAACTGTTGGGTTGCCAGTGTATTACACTTTGAATGGTGTAGAAAGAAAAAAAAATAACATGCCGATGTGGAAAATGTGTTGAAACTAATGTTTAAATCCAGTTTTATTTTTCATTTTATTGTTGAGGTTTAAAAATTATTTCCTGTCTGTATTTTTAAGTGCAACTAATTTAACACAATTTGAATATCTCCATGTTGTTTTCCTTTTTCACAGTATTTTACTATTAGAATCTAATTACAGTTTAATAACAAAAAAGTGTTGTTTATTTTTTTTTTTGGTTTGTTTTCTATTTAACTACAGAAGGGGTGTCTAAAAATCTAAAACTCAAACAATGGTTAGTATGTTTAATGGACGAGGGGGAGGGGAATATTTTTTTTCTAGCCAAAGTGTCCTGGAAGGAAGTCATTGTGCTTTTTTAACAGAATAAAGGAATAAACTGCATATATTTGTTCATGGACATTTGTGTTATTTCAGTGATTCGCACACACTGTATGACACTCGCTGCTTTGTGCAAATGGGATGTTTGCTAATAATGTGTCTGGCTCAGAAAGGATGCAGTGATCCAAAAAATAATCTATGACATTCTGTCTGACATAAAAGTAGGGAAAAAATCTGGACTGGCAAGGCAGCCCTGGAAAAAAAGAGATATGAATTTAATGGTCCCCATCACAGTGATAAAGATGACAGAGTACAACCAACATTTAATTTCACTGCACCTTTACATAAATCTACTATTGTATAATTTGAATATATTATGATGAGTGGTAGTGGTACTTATTGTTTTTATATATTTCTTCTCCACTCTTGTTTTGCTCCTGCTGAGACATCGTATGTACTGAAAGTATGTACTGAAATTAGAAAATATAATGTAATGTAATGCATTTAATAATGCCAAATGCATCATATTTGATACAAGCATATACACTCTGTTGCTCATCGTCTCCCCCCTGGTGGATACTCCTTTTGCTACAACAATTACGACAGTAAATGGGACTATCCGAGATTGCCAGTTTCAAAGAGTCCCTAACTTGTTGGATCAAGGTAAAGAAAATTGTTTGAAAAACTGTAGAGCCTGATATTTTTGTTGTATCGCCAGAACTGCATGTCATGCGTGATTTATCTTTTACAATACAAATGGAAAAACATAACGTAATTTCTAGTGTGTAATATTTTTCGTCTAACAAAAATCATCCAGTCGATAGAGCGTGTAATACATAGGTATGAGGAAGATGTGGAAAAAATAAATTTTATAAATGTATACTGGCAGGGTCGTGCACAGAAAGACCTAAAGTGGCACTCAAGCACAAGCCCTTTTGCCCTTAGCAAAAAAAAAGTGTCCTTTTTGGTGCAGCACTTGTGCTTTTGCCAAGGGCAATTTTCATTGTCATGTATTTTTATAGCACCCCCCAGTCGACAATGTTACCATTAGCGTTAAGCTTTAGGTAATTGATTTGCAGTGAGCATGGCATTGTTAAAAGGCGCTTTGCAAATAAGTTAACTTATAAAATAAATTACTGGTTGTGCCTTGCTGTGATCAAATGGGTATTTGTATAGTCTATGATGTTACCAGTATGAGCTGCCTGAAAATTCCAAAACAAGTTTGGATGCTGTTGCAAGACAGCAACAATGCTCTAAATTGACACAAGGTGGGCTTTTGCTTTGCAGATTATCGTGGGCCGTTTAGTTGCACGGAAACACTTTGTGGATGCAATATTTTTATCAATCCATCTCTTTTTGAATACCACTTTTCCTAATTAGGGTTGTGGATGAGCTGGAGCCTCTCCCAACTGACTTTGGAAGAGAGGAACGATATGCCCTGAACTGGTCGCAGGTAAATTCAGTCACCCCAATTCCACAGCTCAGTTGCCTTTCACTCAGCATGTCCACTTTTATCATTATACCGTATATTTTTTATTGTATTATGTATATTGGGTTAACATGCAAAATGCCTATTATTTTATTCATAGTCTTTGGCCACTCTCATGTAACTAAGACAACTCAAATATTAGAAAGACGACTCACTACAAAGCAAAGCAAAACCATTATAATAATTAGTTATTGATTTCTAAATATTAATTGTTCTTTTTTTTAGACACGAGTGAACAAAGGCTCTCGTTTCTTTTCATGTTTGATCAACTATGACCTCTAAAAATTGTGCCCTCAACACAAATGTATGGAGTGGCGATGGGTGGTTTATATGTATGAGTACACGCTGACACCTACACACACACACACAAACACATTAGTACACACAAGCCAAAGATTCTGCAAGTGTGGCACCTCATTCATTGGCATCTTACATCTCATGTCTCTCAGCATCTATGCCTCAGGCTGTTTCCCTAAGGGGCCTGAGGGAAAGGCAGAGGCCAGAAGAGTAGATAACAGCATTCACATTTCACTGAGGTGAGAGCTGTTCAAGTTGAAATCCCCACAGCTACAATTTAAAGTAATGGAATCTCCATTGGAACATATCTGTGTGGAGTTTGCATGTTCCCCCGTGCTTGCGTGGGTACTCCTGGTTCCACTCACATCACATGCTTCTCAGGTTAACTGCAGACTCTTAATTGCCCGTAGGCGGTAATGTAATTAATACATGCCTTGCGATTGACTACTGACCATTCCAAGATGTACCCCACTTCTCGCCCTAAATCAGCTGGGATAGGCTCCAGCTCACCCGCAACCCTAATGAGGACATGCACTATTGAAAATGGATAGATGGAACTATAGACTTGTAAATGTAATGTAAATTAGACTAAATAGTTTATATTCGATATTTAATATTAAATGTTGTAATATAAATAATAATAATGATATTTTTATTAATTATTGTGTTCAGATAAATAAATAAATAACAAAATAATAATTACATTCCGGCATGGTGGATGACTGTTTAGCACATCCGCCTCACAGTTCTGAGGACCGGGGTTCACCGGTCCTCAGAACTGAGGTCCTCAGAAACCCACGCAGACCGGGGGCCTGCGTGGGTTTTCTCCGGGTACTCCGGTTTCCTCCCACATCCCAAAAACATGCATGGTAGGTTAATTGAAGATTCTAAATTGCCCATAGTTGTGAATGTGAGTGCGAATGGTTGTTTGTTTATGTGCCCTGCGATTGGCTGGTGACCAGTTCAAGGTGTTCCCCGCCTTTTGCCCAAAGGTAGTTGGGATAGGCTCCAGCACGCCCGCGACCCTAGTGAGGATAAGCGGAAGGGAAGAAGAATGAATGAATGAATAATAACTACATTTTAATCAACCAATTTTAGTGGGAAAACTGCTAAATGAATGCAACAAATATTACAGGACTCTTGATATGAATGCTCGGTGCGCTAGATTAAGGAACGGAGGGGGCCGTATTTAACCCGCGGGCCATAGTTTCCCTAACCCTGGGCATAAAAACGGACTACGTTATTGGGAACACCTGCATAATCTTTTGAGCTTTCATAAAAGAACAGTTTTTGTTTTGGGGTTTGTTTTGCTTTTTTAAAGGATATTTTGGCAAAAGTGGGACCTGAATTGAAAGGGGAAAAAAACTCAGTGCAAGCACAGCCAAAATGTAATGATCATCTATTATGGCATTAGGGCCTGATTCATTCTCTGCCTCAAAGAAGTACACATTAATGGTGAAAAACATGTGGATGCAAAGTATTTGCACTGCAATAAAAGTTTTTTTTTAAACGGCGGCTCGGTGTACGACTGGTTGCCACATCTCCCTCACAGTTCTGGGGACGGGAGTTCAAATCCCGGCCCTGCCTGTGTAGAGTTTGCATGTTCTCCCCGTACCTGCGTGAGTTTTTTCCGGGCACTCCGGTTTCCTCCTACATCCCAAAAACATGCATGGTAGGTTGATTGGCGACTCTAAATTGCCCATAGGTGTGAATGTGAGTGCGACTGGTTGTTTGTTTCTATGTGCCCTGCGATTGGCTGGCAACCAGTTCAGGGTGTACCCCGCGAAGATAGCTGGGATAGGCTACAGCAGCCCGTGACCCTAGTGAGGAGAAGCGGTATAGAAAATGTCTTCAGCACCACAGTGGTTCAATGCACACATCGAGGCCTACAGTTTCAGACTTCACTTTCCCTATTAACTGCTGATATATAAGAAGTGATCCAGTTATATTGCTCTGTAAATGAAATTGTATTAGATTAGAATGAATAATTGTCCAATTGGAACTTTATGGGCCCCTTCATATTTTTGAGGATGACCCTTTTTATAAATAGGTTGTCCCCAAATTTTATTGGGCCTTGTTCTTTGGTTCCTAATGAAAAAAGTTGTTTTGCTGCTTCTCTTCCTCTATTTTCCATCTGTCCATCGTGGTGGTTGGTGGCTTGGAATGCCGTGTGAGGAAGATGAATGGAGGTAGTAAACCCGGGCTGGAGACAGAAAGTGAGTGGAGGAGAGATGTATGGCAGCCCACATCACCTCAGACAGAATGATAGATGAGGGGATTATAAAGCAGGGCCACTTTCAACAGTGATCAAAGTTAGAGCGCTTCCCTGCACATAGCAGCCAGACTGGTGCACGGGCCAAAAAATGTGAAGCGGGGTGGACCCTCGACTTTGGGAAATTCCATTTTTACTGTGAGTAATACATGTACAGAACTGTATATCACTCTGTTGGTTGGAATTGCGGGCCGTGGGTGGGTGATACTCTTGTTTCTTTGTTTGCTCCAGTCATCGGTCACTTAAAATACAATGACATCACAACGGAAACATTACCTAAAAATGTTTTCACTGCGGCAATGACACATTTCTCCAATGCATTTATCTACGCATGTCTTCAACATGATACAGAATTTATGTATACCTGAGCGCATTCCAGGTGTATGCATTAGTGCGTAAAGCATTTGGTGCGATTGTGATTTCGGCAAACATGAGTGAATACAGGTAAAAGCTGAATAATGGATTCAGCCGTAGTAAGAGTAATCAGTGAACCCTGAGCTCAGCCTATTGAAGTTTAATAACATTCTGAATGTCAGAACACATGACAGCAGAGAAACATAATCCCCTCTCCCTGAAGAGAGAGGCTACAAGCGCTCTCTCTCTTTCTCCCTATCTCTTTCTCTCTCTCTGTCTCTTTCTCTCTCTCTCACTCTCTCTCTCTCTCTCTCTCTCTTGCTCACTCTTGCTCTCTTTCTCAGTCTCGCTCTCTTTCACCGTCTCTCATTCTCACTCTCTCTTTCTCTATCTGTCTCGCTCTCTCTTTCTCTCTCTCTCTCCCTCTGTCTGTCTCTCTTTTGCTCTCTCTGGCTCTCTCTCTCTCTCTCTCTCTCTCTTTCTCTCTCTCACTCGCTTTCTCTCTCACTCTCTCTCTCTCTCGTTTTCTCTCTTTCTCTCGCTCTCTCTCTCACTCTAACTCCATTCTTTTATTCCTCTCTTCCTCTGCTAAATAAACAACGCACACACACGCCATAACAACATCAACAAAGGCTTTCAGATTAGCCATACTGATTTAAACTGCATTTAAAGAGCTGCAAATGAGGGAGTGTCAATGTGCCTTGTGGGGTTTTGTCACTTTATCACATCCAGGTTTATTTGTGTTAAGGACTGCATCTTGTGTTTTGCTCTGTGTAACTACGCCTATTTGTGTGACTTGTTTGTCACCATTGTCAATATTATTCGCTTCGTTTCGCTTTCCCAAAGTCAGCACCTTGAAATACATCACTGGTTTCTATTTGTCTCTCTGTTGCAAATTTAACAACAAACAAATTTAAGTCATTATTTGCTCTGATTACACTGGGTTACCCCAGCCATTCAAAGAGGCTCTCTTCATAGCAAAAATAATGTGTCGTAAATATGAAATCAACGGCAACATCCCTTTTATATTAATGCTTATTTGTACAATTTGTATCCCACAGCGAACTGTAATCTTTGAAATTGGCTCGTCACACTAACCTCTGGAACCTAAATTATGTTTATTTGCCCCTGCATGAAAAATAACACTTTTTGGTTCCTGTTGTCTTATCATGTTTGTCCCAACAAAAAAAAGAAAGAAAGAAAAACTTACAACTTGCATATTCAACCTGTTGATCATTAAACTGCAAGCAGAGAGAATTTGCATCTATCAAGACCTGAAGTATTTAGCTGCTAACCTCCAGTACAGCAAATGTAGGCATATCACTATGAGCTCGATGTGAGTTTTTCAATGTGTGGATTTGAATTTATCCATGCATACAAACAATGTTGAATTTATAGTGCACAGTATTTGGTTTAGTGTTGCACCTCTTATGGAAAGCAATATGAGTATATACAGAGTGTAAATGTTACATTAACATTTGATAAAGACTTCGATTTGAACTTGTAACTTGCTGATTTCCAAATGCAACTCATTTGTCACATTATCAGTCAGTCACTGAAGTTATAGGAATGGCTGTATGTGAATGCCTCATTATCATAACTTTGCCTTAATGTAGTTATTGGATGCCTCATTGTGCATCTCTATTTATTTCTGTCTCCTGTGAACTTCCACTCTGTCACATCTTTGACACTTACGCGCCACACTCCCCCCATCTTCACGTTTTCTCACTGTCCCTCTCTAATCTGTAAAACCGGCACATTTGGCTCGCTAAAGTGATGGGAGGAAATGTCGTATTTCTCTGCGAGCAACAGACCATCAAAACGGAATGTCAATTAATTCGCTCTTGTCGCTGTGGATGGAGGGATGACTGGCCTTAGGAAGGGAGGATCACAGGAGCAGCCGTGGCCTATTGTGTGTGTTTTTATAAGACACGGCGTTTTTCTGATGATTATTCTAATCCCACCAAGGATTTGTCAGGCCGAAGTGGGTGTCTTATCGTCGCGCCACAGTCATTCTCTCATTAAAACACAATCACAGGCCACCAACTCCAATAAAACTTCAACTTGCTTTTTGAAAAAAGACAGCGGCATTGTGAGGAGGCGGAGGGACTGCTGGAAATGCAGATTACAGCAGGTTCGTCCGTCCATGATAGTAAGCAGGAGTGCTGTCACTAATCACTTCTAAAAAAGACTGCATTTGATGACTTGTTTTAAAATCTATTTTAATAAAAGTGTTACTATTAAATAAAAGGCTGTGGAAATAAAATAAGACCTTGTGGGATTTACAATGTCAGCACTTGATTGCTTTTGGTGGTATCAACAAAAAATGCTTGGTATGAATTAACAAATTAAACATTTTGGACCCAGTTCCTTTTCATTATCCATCGGTGATCAATTGGTGGGACGCAATTGTGTCCCACAAAAGGCTGAAAAGAAAGCTTGCGTAATGATGGACACTGGTGATGCATAGGACCAAATCCTTATTTTTTTCTTGAATATTTATTCTTTTAGTAACAGAAAATAAGTAGACCACTTATTATTTTCTTATAGTTGTTATTATTACCAAGTTGGCTTGAAAACCTTGCACTACAACTACTTAACTGCCTATTTAATTTAGATAGGATTTTTTTGGCACCTTTTGTAGTTTAGTTTTGTAGTTATAAATAAATATAATAGTTAGTTATAGTTAACGTTATAAATATATATATATATATATTGTTGGATGTATACTGTTACTGCAATTCATTACAAAGGTAAGACCAATTTAAAAATAAGATAAATCACAGGTATTAATGTGATGAGTTATTACATTAATTTGGATGTACTTTGAGAGTCTTGACCCTGTTTTTGAGGTTTAAAGTAATTTGGTGGGACACATCATGAAAATGTGATAATATGAAGGAACGGAAGAAATGAAATGTGGTTTATCCGTCTGCAACAGGGCTTGCAGTCTCTCAACATGATAGAATAGACTATAATTTATCTATCAACACTGTGGTTTAAAATACATCTGATGTCCTTATACCAGAATATTTCAGTGCATTTAGTGTATTAATATACTAACACTACATTACTGTATATTGTAAAGAGGTAATATACAGTATATACTGCTACAGAAGTCATTTATATAGTCACAACTGTTTACACACTACACGACTGTATGCACTTAATGTCTGTGTAATGTAGTGCCTATATACAGTAGTATATGCACTAAATACGCGATATACACTGAAATATTGTGGTATATTATTTTAAGCACATAGCACACAACCTAAATTACAGCAGACTAGCAGAAACAATAGCGTCAAATAATCGTCCCCATTACAGCAGTCAGCAATGTTTCACCATACATAAATTCGGCGGACGAAGTTAACAGTCGTTAAGACTCGACTACCAAATCAGCACAGAAAACGACGGCACTCATGATCCATGTCCTAGTCCGACACTGCGAGAGAATGCATTCCAAGGCCAAGCCCTGATGGTTCGACACAGACAAACCATATTTTCATACATTTCATGATTCCCAGCAACAATTTTGTACTATTGACTTGCACAGTTGCAACATCTCTATTTGTATATTGTGTTCCCATGAGCCACGGCCCATGTAAATATTTCATTCTGTCCTATTATGATTCGCATATATGTGAAAAAATATATGGATGATGGATAGATGGTGATGGATAGGCTGACAGATGAGTTTACACTGGAATCCCCGTGGACCATGATGTTCGCAGATGACATTGTGATCTGCAATGAAATCAGGGAGCAGGTGGAGGAACAGTTAGAAAGGTGGAGGCATGCACTGGAAAGGAGAGGAATGAAGATTAGCTGAAGTAAAACAGAATATATGTGCATGAATGAGAGGGATGGAGGGGGAAGAGTGAGGCTACAGGGAGAAGAGATAGCAAGGGTGGAGGACTTCAAATACTTGGGGTTAAATGTTGAGTGTTGTAAGTAAGTGAAGAAACGAGTCCAAGCAGGTGGATGAAAGTGCCGGGTGTGTTATGTGGTGACCCCTAATGGGACAAACCGAAAGTAACAGCTTAATGGCATTACATAAACATTTGTGTCTGTTCCTGAGCTGAGTTTGTTTGATCATCTGAACAGAAATATTTCAACAAATATTAATTAGCCATCGGCACGGTGGGTGACTGGTTAGAGCCTCAGCCTCACAGTTCTGATGACCCGGGTTCAATCCCCGGCCCCGCCTGTGTGGAGTTTGCATGTTCTCCCCGTGCCTGCGTGGGTTTTCTCCGGGCACTCCGGTTTCCTCCCACATCCCAAAAACATGCATTAATTGGAGACTCTAAATTGCCCGTAGGTGTGACTGTGAGTGTGAATGGTTGGTTGTTTGTATGTGCCCTGCGATTGGCTGGCAACCATTTAAGGTGTACCCCGCCTCCTGCTCAATGATAGCTGGGATAGGCTCCAGCACGCCCGCGACCTTAGTGAGGAGAAGCGGCTCAGAAAATGGATGGATGGATGGATTAATTAGCCATTCATATGTGGTAGGTTTCAAAACATAGATGATGGCTGCTGCTACTTTCTCAGTTCTCATACTATAACAACTTCACGTTTGTCTCTCTCATAATTTTACTTTTTTCTGTTTAAAATGGCACCTTCATTTTATTCAAATTATTCTTATTATTATTATTGTTATTATTATTAAAATGACAAAAAATAAGCAAAATATTGAAATAAAATATAAATGTTTAAATAGTACATTCTTATTTCATTTGCAGCATCTCACATTCCATTCTTAATAATTCAATGTGGTTACAATGAATTCCTTTGTTTTTAAGTGCAGTCGTCTGTTCAAGAAGGACTGATATGTTTGTTTTTTTAATCAGAAGTCACTTTCTTGTAGTCCAACAAACAAATACCAATTAGGAATGCCTGACAAATACAATGGAATTGTTTTTACCTTTGCAGCTGTAACAGCTAACACTGTTCTGGGATTTTATATAATACGCTGTAATCGGCACAATGGATTTGAAATAAAAACCATAAAGATGTCAAAAATATGCCATTCACCATTTCGGAATTATAATTATTTTATGCAGTGTATCTTGATTTTCTTTGTCTCAAAAGCATTTGGACATTTGGCAACTGTAAAATACTCTTGTTAATGATTTGCAGTCAATGAGCATGATGAAATTTCCCTGGAGATGCTATGCCAGGCCCTCAGCGCATCCACCTTCACAATCACCTGTTCGTGATTCATGCTGCCTGTATTCCTCTTCGTCTTCAGTTACTGAAACGCCTGCTCTGTTCCGTTAAGATCAGACCGCTAACTTGACTATTAAGGATATTCCCTTTCTTTGCTCTCAATATGTATTGAGTTCCTTTTCATTTTAGACAATTACAGTGGATGATGGCAGAATCCTTTCCTCAATGAAGACATATCCCATCACGTCAGCAGAAGTCAAGAACACTAGGGAGAAGGTAGACGTACCGTTGTTCAAATCTATAATCAAGAGTTCGAAATACAGAAAGTTTTCAACAAAGTGCAAACCACTGGGAACATTCATGCACAGGAAAGCCAGATTTGACTTTGCCACAACAATTTGACATTTATTTTTCCCATTCTATCACCAAATTCAGAGTTTCCTCCCTGGAAACGATTTGTTTCACTGTAGTCTCCTTCACTATTCAATATTTATAATTATGTCAATTACTACTTCTTAAAGTTGAGAATCTACACTTGAATTACATCTTGAAAAAATATTAAATGTGCTTATGCTTTTGCAACTAACTACAACATTTCGGGAGGTGTGAGGTCCAATGTCACTGATGTTGGACCTGAGAGAAGCCCTGGTTGGCGATTTCTGTTCTAGTGCATTGTGAAGGTGTTTTGCTGATGTTGAAGACCTCGACATCACCTATGGATTCACAGACTTTTCTCTACCTTCCACAAAGTTGGATCCATATGATTGTCCGAAGTTGGATCCATATGATTGTCCAAAGTATGTTTTTAAGATGAAGTTAAGATAATCGATTGATTTATGGGCATCTGGCACAACCTGACTGAACGCTTAATTGATTAGAAGTTGTGTCTATACTTTTGCCCATAAAGTCTAAGTGCATATTATGAGGATTGATAATGTCAGCATTCGACAGCAGGCAAAAGGTCAAGTTTGCAAACAATTCAATAAACTCTTTGTGTGTAAAATGTCAACCATTTTATTGGTCTTTTGGATTTATATTTTTGAGGAGAAACCTTTACAGCGAAATTGTATTAGAAAAAATGACAGTGTTATTAGTCATATGATTGTGTTAGTCAAATATAATACATGACTTATTAAAAAGACATGTACAATTGTTGTTTTGTTTATATTTTTTTAAACAAATTGAGCTTGCCAGACAGTTCTCCATTCCTTAGGCAGTTCATATAATCAAGTGTTTTTGTGTGTTTTTTGTTTTTTTGGGGGGGTGGAGACACCCACCATCATTCATTAACTCTGGAAATTGTTTTGACACATTTCAAACTTTTCACATGGAGTCAATCTTATTACATTGGGCTACCTCTGCTTCTTTGCCCTTCAGATACATTATTTGGCAACACACACACACACAAAGACACACACACAGACCATTTGATACTGATTGTACAAGTGAGATTTCTTAGTGAAAGAAGCCCAACAGCCAGGTTTGTGTCACCGCAGGCGGTAACGCTATGAACCAGTGAGCCGGTTGCATGACATCATGTCTCCAGCAGAGCCCCACTGCTTCCTGTTTCCCCTTCACTCCGTCTCTCAGCAGGTGAGCTTGATCAGCCACTTTTTTTTTTGTTTGTTTGTTTTTTTTAAATCAGGATAAATCCGAACTTGTTTATTTTTTTAAATCCCTTTAGCTCACATACCCTGAGTCAATGTTGCTGCAGTGGTTTATTTTGTATATCAAAGAGGCAAATAGTTTCCCTCACTGCAAAATAAAGCATGTGTAGCCATCCCATCACTCTGTTAATCAAACATTAATTATTTAGTTATTGCGCCTCAGCAAATCATGTTTCTGTGTCTTTGTAGGGGAAAGGAACAGCTTTGGAACTCCCCAAAAATATGTCCCAAATGTTGCACAAAAACTTTAGGCTTGAACCATCCTCATGTGTGATGTCATGATTTAAAATTTTGTGAGACTTCACCTCACTGGGCATCTCACAAGGATTGACTCACAAGGTGTTTTGCTTTTTATTTGGCTTTTTTAGTTGTTGGTTTGTTTGTTTGTTTGTTTTTAAGTAATACCACCACCACCAGAAGGGTATGGCAAAGAGGAAAAGTTTATGATGACCATAGTATCGGAAATTGAACTTTTTGTGTACACGTCTCTGTCCTGGCTGCACAGTATAATATGAACAATACTGTACAGTAAAGTGAATATCAATCTTAAGGAAAAAAATGCATATTACTGAAAGCATAATGAATAATGACTTATACATTTTTAATTTGCACTGAAAACATGTATTATGTTTTTATTTCTCAACCAACAAATTTGATTTTGTTTCCAAAAAACTTACTTACTGTATGTGCAAATACTGCCTGCCTACAGACAAACCAGTACTGTACTGTATATACAAATTGGCTCATGACTTTGTGTTTTGTGACAGTATCGCTTTGCAAACATACCAATGTAGATACAATAAACAAATTGATTTTTTTTTTAGATTATAGATACCATATCTAATCATTTTAACAAATGTAGCAACTTTTAGCTTACAAACAAAAAACAAACATCAGCCTAAACTGAGCTTCTTCCTCCACATTTAATCATCGTCACCTTCATTGCTGAAAAAGGGTCAAATGATTCTCACTTCAAATACAAAGTTTGTGAATTGTTTAATTTTGAACTCACGCTTGATATTCAAGCAAAGATGTGTTCCAATTACAAGAGTTTAATAAATAAAAAAAATCTTATCTCAGAGAACAAACTCATCTATTTCCGTAGACAGACCCCAGTGAGTTATGCCATAATTACAAAGAATAATAATTCAATATTCCTTTACTTTTCAAACCGCTATTAAAACAATCTCCTGCAATTCTCAAGTCTGACATTTATCAAACACTGCCACCCACAAATTCCATCCCAATCCAAAATATACCCTCTCGGAAGGATTTCGTCATCATTTCTGTCTCAGTGAGCAAATGTCAGCTGTTTAACAGCAGGAATGTAACAACACCCAAACACATACATGCACACACAGTCACAGTCAGTTCCCCTTTTACAATAACTCCTACAAAGCGCCTGTCATCCTGAGTCATAACCATACACAAGCAGGGAGTCAGCACAAGCCCATGGATCATTTTAGTGGAGAAAACCTGTTGCTTTCTTCTAATGTAATGGCCTTTGATGTCGACGCTGAGCTGCTTTACAGAACCTCATTGAAGCCACTGACACCTCTTTGTCATTTGCCTGCTTCCTATGCAGAGGATGTTGGCTGAAAACACTTGTGCTGTACTGCTTTGCTCCTTGTGTGGCTCATGCACACCTACTCACATCTTCTTCACTCTTAATATGGTAATTGCACCCTCAAAAAGAGTTATATTCTAGCTTTGTGTAATTGATACTCTTCCTGTTGGCGAAATTTCAATGACACAAAGCCATTTCAGCTCAGAAAAGCCACACATTGATATTAGGTGGTTTTCTGTTTATAATGTATGATTGATGACAATGTATGACATATGACTATTCTTTCAAAGCTACAGAGTGCCCCCTGGTGGAAGAATGGCTTGAGTAAAATTATGTGACCCTTTCCAAATAGTTGTGGGTTGTGATTACCAAATAACTCATAGTAATTGCCAGATTCAGTAATTACCAGATTCATATTAAAACCAATAAAAGGAGATAATTTGGGAGCATGACTAGCTAAAAAATACCACATTTGTCTTTGCAATAAGGGTTTTATCAGTCATTCTACAACTATGGATTATCCAATCAGTCTTTATTCAACTATAGCCGCTGTAATCATGCTAATTTTAATTTCCTGTCACGAGAAATTATATGATTCTCGTTGTTTTACTCTTCTGCAGCTGAAGAACTTCACAGTTCTCTCAATAATAGTTTCCATGGTGATCTGTGAGAGGCTTTTTGCGCTGCCATCAGTCCTCAGCTGCACCAAATGATGCGGTGTACTGCAAAAGAGCACACTATTTCCATTTGGCTTGTAATAAAAAAAACTAATACCCTCCACCCCCTGGGAAAAAATGCCACTGAGCTCTTAAAAGCTTTATTTATAACATTGAAAAAGTTATCAAATGGGATGTTAGACAAATATTACCCAGAGAAAACATCTTTAGCCAGTTTGGTTTTGGGGTGGACGGATGGATACAAATTGGACAGAAATTCACAAAATTGATTAGCACTGTAATTTGACATACTGCATGTTACCAACATAAACTGGGGCACACTGTGAGCAACTCATATCTCTGAGAAGGCAAACTGACCATTAAACCACATTACCCACAATTTATTGTCAAACATTCCTGGGAAGAAATCCCCAGCGCGCTTTCCCCTAAAAAGGAAAATTACATTTACAGACACTGATTTAGGGGGAAATACATTTCGTTTACAACTTTGTGAGAGGACTTTTGCTAGTTCATAGTTCTGTTACAGGGGAGTTCATGGTTGCCTGTTAAGGTAGAGCAGGGCAAGAGTCTTTCTAAAATTACAATTAATGACTGCAGTGGAATGCAATGGCACCAAAAGCCTATTAAAGGGGGATACATATTAAACTGATAAATATCTGGATAACAAGTCAATGTGTGTAATTGCTGATCTAAATAGGCAAAATATCCTACACAGTTCAAAGGCGTTTTTCAACGGCAATGGAAACTGGTACTACTACATATAAGACTCATAAACAAAACACAAAGTGTAATGAAATAAAGCTGACTCGATTGGTTGGCAAAAATGGACTAAACTGTGTTGCCAGGTGTCAGGTGAAGCTGCCAAGGAATGATTGCCATCAGAACTATTACTTTTGCACCGGGACCAATGTTATAGATGGCTTCAAAACCCAAGGGGGACTGTGGTTGCTGCATAAGAAGTGGTACATTTTCCCAGCCCAGCAGAAAAAAAGTTACCCAGTTGTGCCGTACAATTGTAATGGGTCATCATTTCGTGGGATATGCTATATTAATGTAGCTCAGATGTTTCTTTTATATATACATGACCAATTTTTACACTTGTAGATCTATAACAATGTAAAAAGTGACCCTGGAAGTGTGATTCACCATACAAAGCTCAGGATTTAAACATTTAATTTTAATTTAAACTTTGTTACAAAACAGACACAAACCCGGTAAGTACTTTTATAAATCACACAATGAATGGCACATTTGAGGTTAAAACAACAAAGAAAACAAAAATGTGTCGTTTTACACAGTTAAGCCTGTTCTGAATTAAAAATGTAAAACATGCAGCTTTGGGAATTCATGGGATGTAGCACTTAATCCATATTAAATGATGCCAGAAATGATGCCGTTGTCATTACGATAAAGACACCGCAAGACTTTTTTTTTTAAACACTCAAAAGGCACTCAAGCAATATGACTGATGACAGAGGAGATCCCACAAAAGCACTGGGACAATTGTTGGGCCACAGGTACTGTATGCAGTATTGTAGATTAACATAGTGGGGATTTATCCCTACTTAAACAATGGCCATATCATTTTTCAGTTTTCCCTCAGGACAAGATGCTGAGCACTGGATTTTGAATGCACCGAGATGGAGCTGACATGATGATGTGTGCGTTGCCATACCAACAAAAGGTTTTCAAACAATGTAGACATACAAATATTTATCCTTATTACAGATGACACAAACAATGACACCTGTACCTGCCTGTCCACTGGCAATGCATGCACATAAATAAAAGTTGGCCAACTCAGCTGCTGAAACATCCATCCATCCATCCATTTTATGAGCCGCTTCTCCTCACTAGGGTCGCGGGCGGGCTGGAGCCTATCCCAGCTATCATCGAGCAGGCGGCGGGGTACACCCTGAACTGGTTGCCAGCCAATCGCAGGGCACATACAAACAACCATTCGCACTCACGGGCAATTTAGAGTCTCCAATTCATGCGTTTTTGGGATGTGGGAGGAAACCGGAGTGCCCGGAGAAAACCCACGCAGGCACGGGGAGAACATGCAAACTCCACACAGGCATGGCCGGGACTTGAACCGCGGTCCTCAGAACTGTGAGGTAGACGCTCTATAACCAGTCGCCCACCGTGCCGCTGCTGCTGAAACAATCCAACAAATACCAATCCTACCACAAGGTGACCATCAATAGTTAACAACCAGGTTGTTGGCTTTCCTTTGATGCGAACATTGCCTTCAAGTAGGTGCAAGTTTACACATGACGCAAAATTATTATTGTAACAATCACTAATCGAAAACATGGGTATTTCGATGTTCAAAAGTATTAAATGAGCCATACCAAATGGCTGCCATGGCCCAAAAATAGAAGCAAGAAATAAACATGAGCATAGGACAATTAGTCTGCAAAGCCCAAAAATTATCTGGCAATGAATTTTTTTTATTTTCCAAATCTCATTTTGCATAGTCCTGAATAAACGTGTCTTCTTTCATCTGCTACTGAATTCCACTGTAATTTTAATTATGATTAGGAAATGTAATTCATGACATTCAAACTTTCTGGTTTGCCAGTTGACAGAAGTCATTGTGTCGTTGTGGACAAGCAGCAGGAGGGAGCGATTTTAATTCATGTAAAGTACTTAGAGTTGCATTAAATTTATGAAAGGTGCTGTGCAAATGAAGTTTGATTGATTAATTGATTTGCATGAAAAGGAAAGAGGACACAGCGACCTCTAGAGCTTTTTGTTTTTCCTGATATGGTACCTTGAAAATTTAACTGTTGTCTACATATTTTAAGCCTCAGATTATTCATAAAATGGGTTCATTTTCATTTGCTCTATGGCTATGGTTTAGCTGGAAATGACAAGAATGTGCCAAAGACACTGTGCAGGCTTGCAAGTGTGTGTTGAAATTATTCTTATTTATATTTTAAAAAAAAGGAAAGGAAAAAAAAAGGATTGATACAATTAGCAAGTAAAACACAAAGCCCAGCTTTAAATAACTTTTTCAGGTTTTGTTATAAAATTTGTATTTTATGGTTTTGTCCATATGATTTGGCTTTGAGCAGTGATATTAAAACAGTCCCTTTGTATTTCAGAGTAGTTAATCCCAAAAATTGTGACAAAAGTGAACTCAGTACTTCTTAGCTTCACTCAAGTATTTTGTAAGTATTGTACATAATATTTGACCCTCAGCATTTTATCTCAGTAATTCCACCACAATGCTGTGTTTAGCTCTGAGAGAAGTACTCGAGGATGAGGCGTAGGTGACCTAGACGGTCTTTTAACGAGGAGAGGGAGAGGACTGTGGTTTGATATGCAGGGTCCAGCTGGAGGACAGACAGCAGCCACCAGCACCAGGCTGGACCATTGGATGAGGCCTGGAAAAATATAATAAATACATCATATGTCATGTAATGCGCACACAATGTGTATAACCTGGGGTGAAAAGATACAAGCACTTGAGCATCAATTACTATACATAAACAATACCAAAAGATCTAAGCAATTACAATTATGCATCATTCATTTCTTAATTTGGCAAGAGCAGAAGAATCCTTATACCATTGAGACATTTTTGTCAGTATTATTCATGGTCTGAGTTATACTGTATGATAATATTTCTAATACTTTGCTCCACTAGGGAATAAATACCTTGCTGACAGTGTCAGTTATAGGCAGATATTGGAATACAGCTTTTACATTTAAGACCTAAATTATTCATCTGCTGGCGACGTTGAGTTGAAGTGAATTTGTTAAATGGGTATCTTGTGGCTGAATTGACACAAGATTCTCATTTCAGCCTGTCGACAGTAAATCAGGTCCTTGATGAGGTCCTCGATGAAAGCAAACTGAATATCTTTGTGTTGAATCAAAACAAGACTTTTGCAAACATCTGCTTTTACATTGGAAAATAAATGTTTTTTCCTATCTTCTATTATGGAGCAAACCAGTAATTGAATCAAATCAATTTACATTTGTGCATTTTCTGCACTGTCAATTTGAAATAATGTCCTGTTTTTGAACAATGGGGTGTATTTTTTTTCCATCCAATTCATCAATTAATGGACAAACTAAATTGACAGATTGACCAATTATTAAAATAATCATTATTTGCAGCCCTACTGAAAACAAAGCATTCTACTCTTACGTAAGAACATTGGTTATGCCTGTATTGAGAAAGAGTTCGAATAAATTCAGTCATAGAAGCTTTTTGTCCATATAGTATGTATAAATTAATGAAAACCTCATAACAATTTAATACTTATAACACAATATCTTACATGCCTTTTGTCACTTCCGTGTATAAACATTCATTTAATAAAAATGCCTTTTAACTCAATATTTGGACACGGTATGAACAATTGTAGCCTGTTAATCAAACTATATTGGATGGGTTGTATGGTACAGAACAGTACCTTACGAAATGTTCAGTGAATGTAGATTCACACTTACGTCGAAAGCTCCTACCTGAATGTTCTCCTCAATACTAGGCATGGTACCATACTGCCTGTTGATCTGCTCTTTCATGCGGCTGCCAAGACGCTGATACCAGTCCTGAGCCTGTTGATAGACACTGTCGTGGAGACGCTGCAGGAGTTCCAATTCACTCCCTTCGACCTGAATAAAAGTGCAAGTGATATACAGTAGTTGAGCCATAAATTCTGAGCATAGAACAAGAACTCGTTGAGCAAGTCATACCTTGATATCCTCAAGATATTCAATATCAGCAGTGTGGTAGCCATCCCTTAGGCCTCTTTTTAAGACTCTGAACCTGTTGCTCCCCACACTGTCCACATAGGACCGCCCATCAGGCAGTAGTTCCAGGCTAAGAATTTCCAGCATGCAACCATAGTCTGCAAACCTTTGAAAAAGCAAAGGAGAGATGGTGAATATTCTGTAGTGAATATATTCATCTTATTTTTGGAGCGATTCAAGTACAACCCCAATTCCACTGAAGTTGGGACATTGTGTTAAACATAAATAAAAACAGAATACAATGATTTGCAAATCATGTTCAACCTATATTTAATTGAATACACTATAAAGACAAGACAAATTAATGTTCAAACTGATCAACTTTATTGTTTTCAGCAAATAATCATTAACTTGGAATTTTATGGCTGCAACACGTTCCAAAAAAGCTGGGACAGGGTCATATTTACCACTGTTACATCACCTTCATTCAATAAACGTTTGGGAACTGAGGACACTAATTGTTAAAGCTTTGTAAGGTGGAATTCTTTCCCATTCTTGCTTGATGTACAGCTTCAGCTGTTCAACAGTCCGATGTCTCCGTTGTCGTATTTTACGTTTTATAATGCGCCACACATTTTCAATGGGAGACAGGCCTGGACTGCAGGCAGGCCAGTCTACTACCCGCACTCTTTCACTACCAAGCCACGCTGTTGTAACATGTGCAGAATGTGGTTTGGCATTGTCAGGAGGGGTGTCCAAAGGACGTTGCTTGGATGGCAGCATATGTTTCTCCAAAACCTCTATGTACCTTTCAGCATTAATGGTGCCTTCACAGATGTGTAAGTTACCCATGCCGTTGGCACTGATTAAGCCCCATACCATCACAGATGCTGGCTTTTGAACTTTACGTCTATAACAGTTCGGATGGTTCCTTTTCTCTTTGGCCTGGAGGACACCACGCCCACAATATCCAAACACAATTTGAAATGTGGACTCGTCAGACCACAGAACACTTTTCCACTTTGCATCAGTCCATCTTAGATGAGCTCAGGCCCAGAGAAGTCGGCAGCGTTTCTGGGTATTGTTGACAAATGGTTTTTGCTTTGCATAGTCGAGTTTGAAGTTGCACATACAGATGTAGCGCCGAACTGTATTTACTGATATTGTTTTTCGTAAGTGTTCCTGAGCCCATGTGGTTATATCCTTTCCACATTGATGTCGGTTTTTGATGCAGTGCTGCCTGAGGGATCGAAGGTCACGGGCATTCAATGTCGGTTTTTGGCCTTGCCGCTTACATGCAGTGATTTCTCCAGATTCTCTGAACCTTTTGATGATATTATGGACCGTAGATTATGAAATCCCTAAATTCCTTGCAATTGTACGTTGAGGAACATTGTCCTTAAACTGTTCGACTATTTTCTCACGCAGTTGTTCACAAAGAGGTGAACCTCGTCCCTTCTTTGCTTGTGAATGACTGAGCAATTAAGGGAAGCTCCTTTTATGCCCAATCATGGCACCCACCTGTTCCCAATGAGACTGTTCACCTGTGGAATGTTCCAAACAGGTGAGATGAGCATTCATCAACTTTCTCAGTCTTTTTTGCCACATGTCCTAGCTTTTTTGGAACTTGTTGCAGCCATAAAATTTTACGTTAATGATTATTTGCTAAAAACAATAAAGTTTATCAGTTTGAACATTAAATATCTTGGCTTTGTAGTGTATTCAATTAAATATAGGTTGAACATGATTTGCAAATCATTGTATTCTGTTTTTATTTATGTTTAACACAACGTCCCAACTTCATTGGAATTGGGGTTGTAATATAAATGATTCTGTACAAAAGAGTGCTTGCTCTTAATACAAGCACTTCCCCTTTGTCCCTTTGTACTGTACACATGTACCCAAACTGAGTCTGGGAGTGCAACATGAACACATCTTGAGCAATTGTGTCCACTTTCTGTAACAAAGTGTCACACCCAAAAAAATAGAGCCCCACAAAAAGTTTGGGAACCACTTTTTTAACATAGCTAAAGATAGACAGAGCTGAAAAGTTTAGATAAAGCTTCTCAAAACAAGCAACAGTTGTGTGGGCTTCAACAATAAAAAAGGCAGATAAAGGGTATGATGATGAAATGACACAATGGATGGGGGCTTTCAGGGAAATAATTGTTTCTTATCAAATCAATTTCAAATATAAAATTGGCATTACAGTAGCGCACGTGGTTAGCACGACTGGCTCACAGCCAGATGGTTCTGGGTTCAGATCATGGCTCTGGCTTACTCCTTCGACACTATGCTAGCGCCAGTATTGGTTTGGAGCAACAGCTAAAATTAGCACTGGTTATTTGATTTTTGACTGGCACTTCTTTGGCAAGAAGCCAACAAACATGCGCTCTACTTTGTAAACTGAGAAACAAACAGTGGTATACAGTAGAGACATGAAATTACTAACGTAGCTCTGGACTGGCTGTTTGTCAGTGTGAAGCCGAACTGGCATTTAGGAATGCGCAACTTGAACCAAACTGAGCACTGGCACTAACACCAAACCAACACCGAAATCGGCTCAGATTGAAAGGGGTATTCCGAGTGTGTTTGCATTAACTCCCTACGCTTGTGACAGTTTCCGCCCACAATCTAAAAACAGTTAGGTTAATTGTAGACTCTTAAATGCCTGTAGGTGTGAATATTTGTTTGTCTAAATGTGCCCTGTGAGTGACTAGAAACCAGTTCCGTGTGGAATTGGCCTTTCACCCAACATTAGTAGAAGAGGTTCCGGTTCACCCATGACCATGAACATGAGCGGGTAAAAATTGGATTTGCCATTCTACCGTTATACAATATTACTAGTTAGTTTTTTTTAAGGAACAGAATAGAAAATGTTCTCAATAATTCTCCTTCTGAAATTGCTATTTTGCCTTGTCCATTTTTAAGATCAGTCAATACATTCAACAGGAAGTAAATATTTATCTCGGTGCTTATAAAATATCTGTTGAACTCCATTTTTAATCACATTAATCATGTTAGTACAGTGCAGTGAATGTATGGTATGTACGCGTTATTAACTCTGCTACTGTGTTGAGCAGGACAAAACGCTGAAGAAAATTGGGCCTCATTCACCATTAAATTCGTAGAAATGTTGTTAGTCTGCACACAAGTTGAGCGTATATGCAAAATCACCATCAGATTCATGACACAGGCGTACCGGCCAATTTTCATCGCACACCGTGCGTATGTTTTAACCAGCTACATTGCGATATATAACGTTACTGTGAAGGGATTATTAATTTCATGTCGCCCAGCCCTAAATTGTAATTAATCAAATACATGAAATTAGCGTTGAAGCAACAGAAAATATATGAGCCATATGCCGATCAGCATGTTCTCTCGCTACATCGCGGTTCACCTATTTCGTTTGTTTTCTTATTTAGGACTTAGTGCATTGTGAATTGTTTTTCATATTCGTAGCCCGCATAAAATAAATTGCAGGATTTTGAGAGAATGCAGTAATTTTTTGTGGCAAAATAAATGCTTCTTAGCCTAAAGCATTAAAACGGTATCAAGAAAATGTCATTAAAGCATACATTACACTGAATAAAATGCACATAGTGTCCAATAAAACTGTGCATTTCTGTATGTTTAAGAGTTTAAAAGTTGCTTACCGGGTAAGAGGATGGACAGTGTTTATAAGAGTATGGAAGAGGTTACTTGGAAGTGCAGGGAAGATTAATACCAGTCTGTGGAGGATTATACATCTTTAAAATATCTATGAATAATCTCCAAAATATGTGGGCATTACTTCACCGATTTCACCTATTGTGGGGGTGGTCCGGAACCTAACCCCCGCGATAAACGAGGGATTACTTTATGTCACAAATCAACCACGCCACCGGCGGTGTGTGAGCAAATAGATCAATTTACATCACATATACTCATGCAGAATCACAGAAAAATATATAAATCAGATTTTCGAAGAGGCGGCACGGTGGATGACTGGTTACCACATCTGCCTCATAGTTCTGAGGACCTGGGTTCAAATCCGGCCTCATCTGTGTGAAGTTTGCATGTTTTCCCCATGTCTGCGTGGGTTTTCTCCAGATACTCTGGTTTCCTCCCACATCCCAAAAACATGCATGGTAGGTTAATTGAAGACTCTCAATTGCCCATCGGTATGAATGTGAGTGAGAATGGTTGTTTGTTTGTGCCCTGCATTTAGCTAGCGCCAGTTCAGGGTGTGCCCCACCTCTGGCGAAGATACCTGGTATAGGCTCAACGCATTAGCAAATTCCTGGTTTGAGTTATTATCGTGAAAGTAATTATTGTTTTTATCAATGACTGTAGTTCCAACACATTGTCCAACTTGGGTAAAAGATGTCTGTCTGACATTTTTTCAAAAGCTGATCCTACATTTGTGCATACACATGGTCTGAGGAGGTTCTAAACTTGTTTGCAGAGTACAAACAAAAACAAGTACGAACATATTGATGAATCATATATTTGTGCTTCAAACGTGCGTATGCACGATTTAAGCACAAATCTGTGCTTATGCAGTTATTGAATGAGGCCCAATGAGTCTTTCCTTTGAAAATTTAACAAATAGGAATGCATTTCAATTCTCTTGTTGAGGGAGATCAAGGCTGAACCTTTCCGTAGCCACAATATACTGTAAACTGTAGATAGAAATGAAAAAAAAAATTGAATTAAAAAATTGTTGCTTGTTTATTTTTCAGATTGTGATTCCTATTCCATTCTTGTGAGCAAAGTAAAACTAGCGGAATATTTGTGAGGGATGCAAAAGCATAGCAGATCGCTTAGCAGATTGGTTAGCCTGCTGCTATTTTCCACCCCCTCAGGGTCACATATGACTGGTTTAAATGTTGCCCACTGTGCTGTCTGCGTGCATATCACTGACAGGCATTATTTAGCCTCTATCTCCAACTGTTGTGCTTTACTGTGAGTATAAAGAAGAATAAAAGTGTTCTTAAATGTTACGGTTAAAATAGTGAATTTGTGTGTTTGGCATACATACCCCTTGCCATGTTCGTAACTGCACATGCCAAACTTCTTAGTTCCTGTCTCCATGCAGCGACGCATCATCAGTCGGTATCGAGGCTCAAAGATGTGTAGCGGGCACGGCACACCTGGGTAGGCCACAGTGCAAACAAATATAGGGATGTCCTTTGTCAGGCTGTAAAGGAAAGGATAGATTAGAGAGAGAGGCAACAATAACTTGACAACATCACATGTGAGAAAAAGTGTTAAGAAGTAAATTTGTATCTGGGATCAGTTTAAAATGCAGATTATACGATATTCTATGAGGTTTCATTCAATGGTAACTACTTTGACAGTTCAGCCATCTCAGCCTCATGGATTTGTTTCCTTTCAGCCAACTGTGAGGGGAAAAGGCAGTCCATGATGTCCAGAACCACAACTGTGACGTTGTACTTCCTATTTTTCAAGTACTGCAAATAAATGAAAAGAGAAGAATGATAGTTATTTTGACCGATGTTTAGGTCTCAAGTGCTGTTAAAAAACATACATAATGAAAGTAAACTAAGACAGCAATGTATACGGTACATTATCGTTACCTCTTGTAGCGGCTGCTTACAGAGTGGACAGCGGAGGTTGTGGTCCAGACTCCTCTCTATGCAGTTTTTACAGAAAGTGTGACCACATGGAGTGGTAACTGGCTCATGAAACAACCTTTAAAATACATACCACACTTTCAATGAAGTTGGGATGTAGTGTAAAACGTAAATAAAACAGAATACAAATTTGCAAATTCTTTTCAACCTATATTCAATTAAATGTACTACAAAAATTAGATATTTAATGTTCAAACTGATAAACTCTGGGTTTCTTAGCAAATATTCACTCATTTTTAATTAGATGCCTACAACAACTTCCAAAAAAGCTGGCAGAGGGGCACGTTTACCACTTTGTTACATCACCTTTCCATTTAACAACACTCAATAAGCATTTGGAAACTCAGGGCACTAATTGTTGTATTGCTTGGATGGCAGCATGTTGCTCCAAAACCTGTCCTCCAGCCCAGAGAACACAACGTCCATGATTTCCATAAATAATTTGAAATGTGCACTAGTCAGACCCACAGCACACTTTTCGTCAGTCCATCTCAGATTGAGCTCAGGCCCAGAGAAGCTGGTGGCATTTCTGGATGTTGTTAAAATATTGCTTTCACTTTGCATGGTAGAGTTTTACCTTGCAGTTGTAGATATAGCAATGAACTGTGTAAACTGACAAGTTTTCTCAAGTGTTCCTGAGCCCACGTGGCAATAACCTTCACGCAATGATGCTGGTTTTTAATGCAGTGCCGCCTGAAGGATCGAGGTCACGGGCATTCAATGTTAGTGTTTGGCCTTGCCGCTTATATGCAGAGTTCGCCAGATTTTCAAAATCGTTTGATGGTATGAGCCTTTCTTGGATGCTCCTTTTATACTCAATCATGACACTCACCTGTTCCCAATTAACCTGTTCACCTGTGGAATGTTTTTGGGGAATTCCTTAACTTTTGCTCCCCCAGTCCCGGCTTATTTGGAACATGTAGCATGCATCAAATATAAAATGAGTGAATATTTGCAAAAAAACAACAACATTCGTCAGTGTGATCACTAAATACCTTTTCTTTATACTGTACTGTATTGAATATAGGCTGAAGAGGATTTGCTCATCGTTGTATTTTGTTTTTAATTTACATTTTAAACAATGTCCCAACTTCATTAGAATTGGGTTTCGTATACAAATATATAAAATCATCAAAACACACGGTCTATAGAGAGAAATTATATTATCTACTTGACAGACAACCATGAGACTAACATTATTTTGAGAGAACAGGACGCTGACCTGATGCAGAGAGGGCACTCAAAGTCTGACACAGTCAGTACGCTCAGAGTTTTATCTCTGCGGTGTAAACTGGCACCTGAGATGAAAGTTTATGCACCAAGAAACATAAATTACTATTTGTAGTGAATTTTAACAAAAATACACAATTTCTGAATGCCGTACGTTTTGGGTCATAAAGCAATGAATCTTGATGATTAAGATGTCAAATGAGACAGACTGTGTTTACTGTAGTTGCCACTCTACCTGTGCAATTCACATCCTCCTTTGTTTTCATAATTTCCTTATCATCTTCACTGGCGGGGAGGAAGGAGACAGCTTGGCAGAGGCTCAGGCAGCACTCGTTGCTGGTGTCGTGCTTCGCTTTGGAGCTCTAAAGAAACCGTTTTACAACTTCAAGATTGCAAGCAAACACCTCCCACCATGCAAGCATTCTTCTCCTCATCCCATCTGCAGCACACACCTGGGATGAGTCTCTCCTCTCTTTGCCCTCTGCATCACCATGTGGATGTTTGAGACCCTCAGGGTGTGTTACCTGGGTGCCACTGAGGCTTGCAATGGGGTAGGAAGCCTTCAAGTAATCAGTCAACACCTGCATGATGCGGGATACTTCCTCTGGCACCGAGATGCCCTCTGCCTCCAAGATCTGCAATTTTAATACATATACTATTACAGCTACATCACATTTTGAGACTGGACAATACAAAAAAAAGTGTATGACAAATTACAAAATATATCCTAGGTCCACAACAGTATGTACGACTGCAAATAATTTTAATGTTTGTTTGTGGTCTTGGCTACAAGGCAGGGATGGAAAGATAGGTTCAATACTAAGAATTTATGGCTCCACTATCGTCTAAAATATTGCACATTCAATAGTTTAAACATGAAGATCGACATTATGAAAATTGTGGTTTATGCTCATTTATGAGTTTTACTTTACATAGTAACGGGTGGGGTGAACAACCTTTTTGATCTGATTCTTAGCAGGAAAAAAGTCAGCTTGAAGTTTGAGGCAATGGTGAAACTGAATGAGGGATTCTGTCTGCTGAGCCATTTCCAACAGTATGTTCCCTTTACGAAAAAAGCCCTGTGGACACAGAAGATCATGATCAGCGTATCACTGCCTGCAAAAGTGAATTACTGTATTACAGGTTCTCATTGCAGTGGTTTGGCATGTGACTCAAGGAAATTATATAATCCATTTAACAAAAAAAAAGACTGATTACACAAAACATTTCCCCCCACCGCATATGAGGTTGTGAAATGAGCAGCTGTTTGCATACCGTCAGTGACAAAAGGAAACAATAGTAACATTAGAAAAATATTAAACTAGAGAGAAATAAACAAGACTATGTCTTCTTTTTGAGTGGAAAAACACACATAGAACAAAACATTAGGAACATATCTGGAAAAACCAGTGAGATCCAAAGCATGAGCTACAGTATCTCAAATTGGATGACTTTACAAGGATCATCATGAAAACTTTTCATTTTAACATATGCAATTATTTTTAGATGTACCATTATTATTCAGTGTGGTAGTTTTTACAACCGCGCTGCATAATACCATCATATTTTGTCTACCTCATCTAGCTACAAAAGAGGGGCATACCTCAGAATGATGCAGATAAATCCTATGCCACGACAAACCACAAGCACAATAATAAACCTATTGTCAAACTAATGCTGTACCTCTCTGACAGTATCAATCAAAAACTAAGCATTATCATCTTTCATCTATTATCTTTGTAAAGGCAGACTTTTTATTTAGTTCTTTCTACTGGTTTTCACCAGATTTTGCCAGGGAAGGTGATATCCATGTCACCTCAGTCCATTTCGGCCGAAGACAGCAGAGGTAGTCAAGGTCTGCCAGAGCATCAGAGAAATGCAGTAGGCCACAGTTGGCTTCAGCTCTGTAGAACTTCAGACTCAGGTCTTCTGGAACTAAAGATGAAAAGAGTGACATATTAGAGCAAGGGGAAAAAAAAAATAATAATAAATAAAATTAATAAACATTTCTTTACACATTGTGATGTGCAAACCTGGTTGCACATGTTAAAGAGCTACAGACATGTTGTTTTGCTTCATTCTTATCAAGCAAATACAATGAGGTTACAAATACATTTTCAAATAGGAAACTGAATTTCCAACATTTTACGAATTAAATATAATTGGTCATTTAGATTGAAATATTCTGTCTGTAAGCACTATTCGAGTCTGCAATCAGACTCCATAATGTGCTGGTGATATAAAAGTTTTCCTTTGACATACCAAGCGAGTGATGCACTCTGATATAAAAATATTTACACAACAATAAAGCGTTATGCATCAACTGAAAAATCCAGAAGACCAGCATCTTAACCCTTTTAAGACGAGGAGGAACACTGGTGACACCACGGCGCATGTGTATTTCAAATTATCTTAACTCCTCGCTACTTTGTGCAATTTTAATCATTCAAACTGCCCCTGAAAGCAGTGAAACTAATAAATATATCTATTATTATGGTGCGAAAAGGGTTAAAACGCATTGTAGAGAGTGAGGCACAAGTATGTGAACCCTCTTAAACTTCTGCATAAATTTGTCATGTAGTCTGATCTTCATCTAAATCACAAGAGTAAACAGTCTACTGAGGCTAATACCACACAAACTAGTCTATGTTTTCATATTTTTATTAAAAATAACATAAACATTCACATGACAGGGAGGAAAAGTAACCCCCGGATATAATTACTGATTGACCAGTTCAACAAGGTTCCTGGGACATCTGGTGTGAATAGCTCACTTTTTCCTCCCATTGTACAATTGTTACTTAAGGGCTGCCATATAAGTCATGTGGCTATTACTCAAGTTATATAATGTAGTAGGTCCCACCCACACTTTGCAATTATACATACAATACATAACTGCTCATGATGTAGAAATCAGGATTACGAAAGAAAGAAAACTTGCATTAGATTTTCGCAAGAAGGAGAGTCAAGCATAACCAGTGCCTGATATGATATCGGAGCCAAGTAGACAATTATTATTATTATTATTATTATTATTACTAATTGCCTTGCGATTACCTGGCGACCAGTTTAGGGTGTACCCCGCCTCTCGCCCAGAGTCAGCTGGGATAGGCTCCAGTACGCCCACGACCCTAGTGAGGATAAGCAGTACGGAAAATGAATGAATTACTATTATTATTATTATCCATCCATCCATTTTCTGAGCCGCTTATCATCACTAGGGTCGCGGGCGTGCTGGAGCCTATCCCAGCTTTCATCGGGCAGGAGGCGGGGTACACCCTGAACTGGTTGCCAGCCAATCGCAGGGCACATGCAAACAGACAACCATTCGCACTCATTCGCATGCATGTTTTTGGGATGTGGGAGGAAACCGGAGTGCCCGGAGAAAACCCACGCAGGCACGGGGAGAACATGCAAACTCCACACAGTCGGGGCCGGGGATTGAACCCCGGTCCTCAGAACTGTGAGGCTGACGCTCTAACCAGCCGTCCACCGTGCCGCCTTATTATTATTATTATTATTATTATTTAACTGGACCTACAAACGTGTTCATTCATTGCCATGCTGAGGCCAAAACAGTAGGTGAAATGATGGTGGAGGTTGCCCCTATATAGGCCTCCTTCATTACTGGTGAATAAAATACATTGACTTTAAACATGAGATGTGAAAGATTTCCCCAACCCCAAAATCTGAAAAATGTCAGATTATATAGTCTATGAGCTCTGCATCATAGCAGTGTTTTAGGATGGCATGTTTTGGTTATTTAGCACCTCGAGGCAAAAATGATGTGCGCTTTGAGTTGTTGTCCTGTAATGTGAAACTGTGATGCTTTGATGAGCGCTATTGTATGGGACTTTTTAAAGACAGGCTAAAGTTCAGAAAGCAAATAATGACCCCAAAAGTTAAGAGTGTTGCAAAGTATATATGCCTTACCTTGCTGTAATCCGTCGTTGGCGACGCGTAAAGCTTCCTTATACTGCTTTGCACGAAGTTTCTCCTGCAAGTGACGCTTAATATTTGCATCGTCTGGGCAGCACTTTTCAATGACACGGATGAGCAAAACGTTGTTCTTTGCGTTTCTCATGTCTCTCTGTTTGAACCTCTCTTTGCAGGCTGGGCATTTAGACGGCAGGTAGGTCCCCGCGCACCTCCTGCAGAAGGTGTGACCGCAGGTAATGGTCACCGGCTCCCACATCGGGAAGAGGCAGATTCGGCACTCCAGCAGCTCCATCGTGTTGCTGTTGTGTCAGCACAATATCCCGCTGCGATAAATGCTCTTCCTCTTAAAGCCTAGCACACGGGAAGACTTTCCTCCTCGAGTGTCTGTCATTCACCATATGACTATCACGGCCAACGGCTACCTTGAACCCGTTAGCTGGGCTCGATTTAGCCACTAGTTTATCGCCGCTGCAAACATCGTCTTTGGTTATCTAACGATGCCGTTCTCAGCCAACTCGTCCACGTTGATATAATATTACAGTATTTGCCAACCATGAACTGTTTCCCTCTCCATCAGGTAAAGACAAAACTCAGCCTCTTTTGAGTGCGCCGCTTCTACCACCGATACAAAAGCAACCAACGACTCCACAAACCGACCGGAATATGTTCGGTATTGTACTCGTGGGCGCCTCGATCCGCGAATTAACCCCTTTTACTCAATACTACGGACACAGAACACAATTTCAGGTTACTGTGTTACACCATTACATTACATAAATAATGACCACGTGACTTTGCAGCGAAGGTGCTGATTGGCTAAGCAGCTCGACGTCATCCCTGTTGTGAAACCCTTCGCAGCCGAGTTTCATAACATAGCTTATAGGATAATTTTGATTGAATACTGAAGACCTAGGGACTATACATGTGATCATAGTCGCATGCGTTTTGTCAATTCTGGTGAAAGGTTATTCCTTTAAACCTCAAGCGTGTTGTGTGTGCGACACAGTGGAGGGAATTCCCAAACCAAGATATATCCCCGAGGGGGTGGAATGGCAGACTCAACATGAAAACCTGATTTGTTATAGCTCTAACCTACCGTTAGCGAGGTCTGCTGTGACCTTAAGTAACACGTCTGTATTTAGGTCATCATTGAAAAGGTGGAGAATAGAGCATTACAAAAACAAAAACAAACAGAGAAATTTGTTGCCTATCTGGCGGAACTCGTCTGATCGACAACCTACTATATTGGATTTGAGAATGAGTCAGTACACAACAGTAGTTACTCTTACACGATCGAAAAAGAGGGCTGCATCAAATATTCTCATTGTTTAATACTGACTGAGGGGCTTGTCTGTATTTATGTATTTTCTGTGGGTTGCCTAGTAAAGAAAAAATAGAAACCCTTCTGAGAAGGACGGAGTGTTACTCTACATAACTTCAAACTACACGCAGTCATAATATACATTGGGAGGAAAAAGTATGTGAAGGAATTGGAATTTCGTAAATGTACGCATGAACTTGTCATAAAATGTAGTCTGATCTTCATCTAAATAAGAATAAACAGTCTGTTTAAACCAATAGCACACAATTTTACATTTATATAGCGCATAACTAACGATTCACAGGACAGGGAGAAAAAAGTAAGTGAACCCTTAGGTTTAATAACTGCTCGATCCTCCTTTGGTAGCAATAACATCAACCAAACGTTTCCTGTAGTTGCAGATCAGATGTGCTGCAGGATGAATTTTGGACCATTCCTCTTTACAAAACAGTTGCAGTTCAGCAAGATTCCTGGGATGTCTGGTGTGAATAGCTCTCTTGAGGTCATACCACAGCATTTCACAGATTTTTTCCTCCCACTGTAAACAAATATAAGAATATCAATCTGACAGCATCAATCAAACCTGTGCTTGACTTTGAAAAACAAGCATAATGTATGTTGTTCCAGATCTCAATCCATATCAGGGAAGCTCATCTGCATGCTCATTGGCCACATCAGGGTTTTGGGGACGTGTAGTCAGGGGAGGCAGAGCCTAAACCTGCATGTGAAGAGTAAAAAAAATAAATATGATTAAAAAAAAAATTTCATTCTCTGATCTGTGCATATTTATTTTCTGTTTTAAATCAAGTAATGTCCATGATTTCATCGCAACAATTGCTTAATTTAGAGCGGCAGCAAGCAGCCACCCTTGCTTTATGCATCCCACTAAAATTCTAGGAAGGATAACGGCAGGCTACACAGATGTAACGAGATGAGCATTCCAAATATCTATCACATTTGTACAAAATAATAATCAAGTTTGTTATGGTAAAGGCCTTTTCACACTGTGCTTAGCAACACGCAGCACATCGTCAACGAACCCATTCATTATTGTGTAGGCTATGTGCTGCAAGGGCGCGAGGACGGAATGTTATGTCACACAAGGTCACCTTAAAATTGAATAATGATCATCAAGACAGACTTAAGTGGGCTCACATTCAATGGCATCAGGGACTTTGAAGGGGTTTTGTCTTCACGGTTAAATCCCGGTCTTCACTGGACTAGTAGATAGTATCGTAAAGGTGAACAATTTCCTGATGTCATTGTTGTGGGTCAGGTGGCCCGTGGTGGCCATTGGGTTAAGATATGACCAGGTCTATGTTACTGACAATGAACATAGGTGTATTTCATTGATAGCATTTTGAATGCACTGTGATACATGATGAGATCCTGAGGCCCATTGTTGCGCCATTCATTCGCAGCCTTCGCCTAATGTTGCTACATGATAATGCACAACAACATTGGAAGAATTTGTTCATGCAAAACATCCTGGCTCTTGCATGGTCAGCATACTCACCAGACATGTCACCCATTGGGCATGTTTGGGATGCTCTGGATGAACAACTTTGCACAGCCAGTGAAGGGCCAACACTCATGGGGAACAATCAACAAAAACCAAGGAGATGTGTTGCACTGTGGCCCTTGTGGGCAGCCTAGGGCACACCTGTGTAATATCGATGCTGTCAAAACAACATCTTGATATGGCCACACCTATGATGTATACAAAGCAAGAACTTTACAAAAAACACCAGTATAGCAAATTTGAGACAAGCAGTGGATGACTGGAACCCCTGTCAGACGCTAATGACTTTTCCATTGCGGTCAACAGGATCCTTAGCCAAATGATGATTCTCTACATACATAAAACAAACATATTCTTTATGACATTGATGGTTTGGACAGTTCAGAAAGCAGAAAATATCTTTATTAGATTACAAAAAAATTAAGTTGGCTATGCATGCTATTTCTTGTTTCCTCCACAGTCCTGCCCTGGATGATCATTTGCAAATGCAAGGATGGATTGAAAAGTCTTTCCTGAGGTCATAAAATACATACAAAGCTTTTAAATAATTCAAATCAAATGGGTCTTTTAGTAGAATGACAACAGAACCAACCTCTTTGCACAAAACCTTAAAACATTGCAGTATAGCTAGTAAGAGAATACTAGGCAATTTTGTCAATGATACTGCACATGGCCGCATCTTTGTCCCACATTTTGTCCTTTTTTATTGTAGGTGTACTCTTGTTCTGGTGACCTGCAGCCATACAACTTGTTCCTGCTTCCTCTAGATCCATAGGTTCTGTTTTCAGCCTTGGGGCCTGCCCAGAAGTACAGACACTGCTCCCATCGAGCCCAGTTCTTGTTCCATCTCCAGCACTGTCAGGGCCCTCCAACTGTGGTAAGTCATCAGGCAGGGAGGCAAGGCAACCCTGGATCATCTCAACTACCCGCTCCAAGTGCTTTTGGAACCTCTCTGCTGTATCTAGTCTCTGTCGTTTCTGAACCTCCATCATAACTCGCAAAGTTTCCCGGGCTTGATGTGGCCTATATTCATTTATAAGATGGTGCATGTGGACAAATAAAAGTTTCAAGTCCTCCAGCTTTTCTTCTCGCTTTATACTGCCAGGGCTCTTGATGAGGATGTCCAGAAGGTCTAAAAAGTTTACCAGGATAGACATGTTAAGCTTCTTGAGCTCACGTTTATGGTCAAACTGCACAGGATGGAGTCTCTCAATGCCTTGGCTCTCCAAAGGCCGAATGATCAGATCATCACATTGGAACTGGTTGCCAAACATCATGTAGCTGTCTCTGATAGGTGGTGGTGGTTTAGGAGCAAAACCCTTGCTAATATTTTCATCTGTGTACTCTTTGATGTACTGCATAGGTGGAGGAGGCAGGGCGCTAACCTGCTGTGGTTCACCCATGATGGTGGTCTGAAAGAAAAATAATGGCTCTCATTAACAGAGAAGTGGTATTGTCAAATCGCCAGCCAATCACAGGACATAAACAAACAACCACTCGCACTCACATTCACACCTACGGGCAATTTAGAGTTTTTCAATTAACCTACCATGCATGTTTTTGGGATGTGGGAAGAAACCGGAGTACCCGGAGAAAAGACAGCCACAGGGAGAACATGCAAACTCCACACAGGCGAGGCTGGATTTCCCCAGAACTGTGAGGAAGACATGCTAACCAGTCGTCCACCGTGCCGATGATGTGTAATAAATTAACGCATCAACCAATACTTTGCGATTCACAGGGTTTTTCCTGAACATACCTGCATAGAATATTTGGAACCAGCCACCTCTGGGGCGAAAAGCTTTGACATCATGAAAACTGTTATTATCTAACCAGTGTTACACAAGTTAGGTGTTTTTTTTAACTGCAATTACAGTAGTACGCTGTGCTTATGGGGTAGCCCTGTGTCTGAAACAGAAGTCTCTCCTAAAACCTTCCAAGACGTTTGGAGCTCCAAATGACACATTCTCCATTCTACTGCTGTTCAGAACAAAGCTGCTCGCCTTATACTGAGATGTTCATATACTACCAATGTTATTTATATGTATCACACTTTATGGTTTTTAATCAATGTTAAAATGCAATATAATTTATTGATATTTCTTAAGAAAATTATTTTAGCACATTTTATGAAAACATTCAGATTCACTCATATAATACTCGACCTCCGACCAACTTTAATTTGGTTATTAATTGTCCCAGCACAACTTTTGTTAAAACAAAGTTCTGTCTTTTATAGATCTGTTCAGGTGTGGAATTAATTGCGCAAAAAATTGAAGAACTTACCAACTTTACACAGTTTTACAAGCACTATAAAATCTTATTTTAACATCATGTATTGTTCAACAGATGAAAATATATATGACTTGTACCTTCTTATGTTTCATAAATCTCTGAATAGATTTTTTTCTCTGTCTCTGTATTGTATATTCAAAGGCATTGAGTTTTTAGTTTAGTTTATTATTCAGACCCCAGGAAGATTAAGAGACTACCACGGTGGGCGCAAATGGGGATCCTATTTACAAATTAACAAATAAATAAACTGCAAATGTGTTGAACAATTGTGACTTTTTAAACAATGATTGCTTCTTTTGTAACCAACCATAAGTGATTTCTCAGGGCATTACACCTATTTTTTAGCTTTTCAGAGATAATCTCAATAATACAGAAAATAGTTTCGCTTGAGCAAGTATAGATGTCGTACATACGCGTGCCAATGATCAAAAATTGTAGCGTCCTTTCCTTAATTGTAGCCAGGAAAAAAAAAAAGATTAATGGTGATAAAAATATATTTATACATATTTGAGTTGATGGTGGGATCATTGGAAATTATATAGCCCTAAAGAGATAATGGTATATCATAGATAATGGTATATCATAGAAAATAAATAAATAATAATGGTATATCATAGAAAATAAACATGAGAAACACAGTTTGGCGTTACAATTCTAATTTTAATATTTCAAGGGTTGTTGTTTTTTTTTTTATGTATTGATCGAGCAATGAGTACATTCATTAAAAGATCGATTATAATTTTGAAAGACGAATACTGTTTATGAATTATATATAAACTTTCAGCTTTCTTATGCATTTTGTTTTAGCAAGAAACTCGTTATGTAAACTGCAGTGCTGTCAAACGACTTATTTGTCGTTGAACGTAACAAGGCCATCTAGTAGTTTATTTGAAACATACAAAGCGTACAATGCATTATAGAGTGGCAAGCAAGTTACACGGAGCAAAGTTATCTGTCTTCGTTAAATCATCTATCCGACACCCAAACTGTTTGAACGTACCCGGCTCAGCAAACGAAGCTAGCTTTAGCAGCCACATACACGCAAGTTGCTACTTCAAAACTACGTCTGACCATAAAATTAATGAATAACTCCCGTGATGAAAATGATCAGTTAGCGGTAACTCTACTTGCCTCCTAAGTAGCTCTTCGAGTCCGATAAATGTGATGCTTTGATGGAAATTTAAGGACAGGATATATGACAGGATAGATAGCACTTTGCTCCCTTACGTTACACGGACATGGCGAATGGTTGTGTTCTGATTCCATTGGCTGAGAAATTCTCGTGATTCCGTTTCGTTGTTTGAATTGGTCAGCCTGTTCGTGAAGTTCTGAAGCCGTCATTGGTTGTTATTATTGACACGTGACTATTGACCCCTAAAATGTCATATCCAATACAGAAGTGTTTTGGAACCCTTTTTTGAGGGGGGCAAGACGTACGCTGTAGTTTACATTAGAACAAACTCGACGAATATACACAAAAAGTACTGTTTACTGAAATAATAATCACCTCGTCTCAATTCAATCATAAACTTACTCAGTTTGAAATCGGTGTCTGTAGGTGAAATGAAAAGATAACATTTTGTTGGATGATTGGTTAATTGGAGCCTTCCTTCTGCCATTTAGTGAAAGAACATTTAATAATTCTCTCTGTCACTATACGTCGCTAGCACAGATACATATATAAAGATACATTATAGTAATGAAATTATAATTTTTGGACCAATCAAGTGAAATTGGATAATTTTTCGATGATGAGAGGCTGTTGATGCTTTTAAAAGGAGGCTCAATACTCACCTGTTTAGTTTTTAACTGATTTCTTTATCTGATTGTCTACTGTTTCATTCATGTATCTATTTTTTTTTTGTAATTCTGATTGTCCTTCAGTTTATATCCTGTTCTAATGTATTTTAGTCTTTTTAAGTTTAACTCCAGTGTCTCCTCATGGGAGCCTCTACACTGGGAGGTGTGTTCGGTCTGCCGCGGCGATGTCATCCTGCAGATACCCCAGTCGGGCCACTGGGGGGCTCTGCACAATGTGGAGTGTCCACCCTGGTCTACCCGGGTCGTGGTGGTCAGCCGTGGCAACATCATCTGTGGCTTCAGGCTGTGGCACCTTGATGTGGATGGTTCCCACAGGTTGTCTTTACCCACCTGGATCCTCAGTGCCATGCCACATTTCCAGAGCTATATATAAATGTGATTTTATTTTATTTGATCTTCCATCCTCACAGTTCTGTGGTCCGGGGTTCAATCCCCGGCCCCGTCTGTGTGGAGTTTGCATGTTCTCCCCATGCCTGCGTGGGTTTTCTCCGGGCACTCCGGTTTCCTCCCACATCCCAAAAACATGCATGGTAGGTTAATTGACAACTCTAAATTGCCCGTAGGTGTGGATGTGAGTGCGAATGGTTGTTTGTTTGTATGTGGCCTGCGATTGGCTGGCAACCAGTTCAGGGTGTACCCCGCCTCCTGCCCGATGATAGCTGGGATAGGCTCCAGCACGCCCGCGACCCTAATGAGGAGAAGCGGCTCAGAAAATGGATGGATGGATGGCACAGTGTTTGGGAATCATGGAAGTACAGCATTTACAAAGATGATGTTGCACAGTACCTGAGTTGCAAATTACTGTTCTACTCATTTATTTTATGAATATTTTTCAATCAGTGCTCCCTTTTCAATTTCTCCAAATAGCATTTTCCAAAGCAACATAACCACAAACTACAGAACTTAGTGTGAGTAGATATCGGGCACTTGACCGTGTGAACAAAACGGTTTAAGTTTAATAACATAATGCAATGACTTGTTAAAGTATATGAAATAAAAGTGTTTGTGCAAGCATATGATGATTTCATGTAGTTGAAGTTCATGCGGGTATATGTGCAATCTGCACCTCTTGGAGTCAGGATGTGGTCTACTAACCTCAGCAACCGGAAACTTCATGGTATATTTTCTTCTGTCACAGTCTCACTCAGTGTTTCTTGTTTCTTGTTGTTAATGTTATCATGTTCTCTAGAGTAATTCTGGATGGTACAATGATCAAAAAATCTCAGCAAAAGAAAAGAACATCACCATGCAATTACAAGGAGAGATTTTTTGTATTGGACTCACAGGAATTGAAGTATTCTGAGCGTCGTCCTGGAGTAAGTATTCATATAGAGTAACTATTTTAAATAGTACTTCTGATCAGTTGAATCATTCCAAGCTTTGGGGTGGCCTCCTTACAATCGATTGTAATTGCAATCAAATTTTCAGTGGGCTTAAAAAGTAAAGTTATTTTTGTTTCAGAGAAAGCCTATACTAAAAGGTTGCATCAAGTTATGCAGCATTAAGTGTGTGGATACAGTCTTTACCGATCTCCCCATTCCATGTGACTACAAGTATCCCTTCCAGGTGAGGTTCACATTTGTCAAATCATCACTTAAATAGCAGAATTACTTTGAAACAAATGCATAACACCAACAACTCAAATATCTACAGGTTTTTCATAGCAACCATTTCCTCTACATTTTTGCCCCAGACAATGATTGTCGTCTGAGGTGGGTGCACGCTCTTAAAGAAGGTGAGCAGGTTTCGAATCAGATTTTCACACTCCCAAATCAGGCTTTAAGACAATACAATTAATCTTGACCTTGTTTAATCTATATTGTCGCTGATATAGAGACGAAGAATAACAATTTGGTTGAAAAATACCACCCACAATTTTGGATGGCTGGAAAATGGAGATGTTGCGAGCAGTCAGAGAAACTTGCAATGGGCTGTCATGTGTATGATCCAGTCGGTTACGGTTTGTATAACCCTTTTCTTTTCTACTGAAGTTAAGGACAATTATGTAGTTTATAGTTATTCTATTATTAATGAAAAATCTACCTTGAAATTAAAAGTAGGTAAACACTTACACACACTTGTGGACAGACCTCAATGCTGTTAGTGTTTAACCATTTAATTTATAAACATTTTGCCCAATGGACTAGAATTGGGTATCTGGGATTTGTAAGATATACTACAATTGATAATACAACAAGTAAATATCATATTTTTGATTTCTCCTCAGGTTCTAAAAAACCACTACCTGAGATCCCAAACTCAGAGGTAACCCTCTATTACAATACCAGATCTCTGCTTTTGTTGTTGGTGGTGGTGGTGGTGGAGGTCTTTGCGTTGTTTTTTATTCCCCTTACAGTTTAAACTGATGGAGCATTTTCATGAATAGATATAGTTCATAATTTTCTCTTATTGAGGGGAAATGTTTGCGACATGGTGGACCAACTGGTTAGCACATCTGTCTCACAGTTCTGAGGACCGGGGTTCGAATCCCGGCCCCGCCTGTGTGGAGTTTGCATGTTCTCCCCGTGCCTGCATGGGTTTTCTCCGGGCACTCCGGTTTCCTCCCACATCACAAAAACATGCAGGGTAGGTTAATTGAACACTCTAAATTTCCCGTAGGTGTGAATGTGAGTGCGAACGGTTGGTTGTTTATATGTGCCTTGCGATTGCCTGGCGACCAGTTCAGGGTGTACCCCGCCTCTCGCCTGAAGATAGCTGGGATAGGTTCCAGCACGCCTGTGACCCTAGTGAGGATAAGCGGAATGGAAGGAAAGGGGGGAAATGTTTTTTTTTTTTTTTTTTTAATTTTATGAATACCAAATTCAGCATTTTATTTTCTTTGAATAATAACTATTAAAGGTGAGTGAAGACTGTTATTTGGACCCACAATCTGTCAGTACAATGTGTCCGTAAGAATTGATCAATTCTTGAGACCTGGCACGTGTTTAGATGATCTGCTCACTAGATATACTTAAAGTGTGTTTTTGTAATTGTGTACATGTTAACTGACATGTATGTTGTGAGTTAACTCATGAAGCTCAAAATATGTTTTCCATTAGACAGCATTGCATGACACAGTGCATAGGATGGTTATTGCAATGCAGAACTACACTCCATTTGGAGACAGAGACTTGGCACTTCAGAAAGACAAGGAGTACACCCTGACAGACAGTTCCCACCCTGACTGGTGGAGTGTTCGAGATGAAAGGGGGTAAAACACAACTATTCCGGTTTCATTTTGCAATTGAGATCACGGTGCAAATGATTTCATCTATAAAAAGAACATATTCCCTCCCTGTCATCACAGGAACACTGGGTTCGTTCCTAGAACACACGTAGCCGAAAAATCAGGAAACGACTTTGAGAGATTTGAGTAAGTTAACATTTAATCCACTGCAAATGTTACATGTTATGTATGTTAGATTTATTTCTGGCATTTATTCCTTATTGTGTGCATATTAATTGGTTACTGAATTGCATGTGTGTGTATATCTGGACTATGTTAATATATTTCACTATATGTAAAGCTATATATACAATATATATATATATATATATATATATATATATATATATATATATATATATACACATACATACATATATACTGCTACTACTATAGCATACACTATATATACTATATACTAGATATGATATAGATTTTAAAAATATGGATTTTGTTTCTTCTTATGTGTCCTTTCAAAGATGGTATAACAAGAACATTGCCAGAGGGGACGCAGAAGATGTGTTGATCAAAGAGGTAAAAATTTAATTTATTCATACTAGGGCAGCATGGTGGAAGAGTGGTCTGGACACATCTGCCTCACTTTTAAGAGCTTCTGGGTTTGAATCTCAGCCCATGCCCTACTGTATGGAGTTTGCATGTTCTCCCTGTACATGCTTGTTTTTTTCCTGGGTTTTCTACATTACAAAAACACGCAGGTTAGAGTTTTAGACTTCAAACAAATCGGCTGGATAAGTTATAGACTCTAATTTGTCAGGTTAGAATGAATGTAAATGGTTGTTTGTATATTTGTGTCCTGCGATTGAGTGGCGACCAGTCCAGAGTGTACCCCACCACTCGGATAGGGTCAAGCTTAAGCGCAACTCAAATGAGGACAAGAGGGGTAGAAAATAAATGGAATTGTTCATGCTGTCTTCATATACTGTATTTGGTGGAAACTAAAGTTTGGCTTCAACACCTTCAGTAAGTGTTGCATGGGCAAAATAAACCTGCACCGTGAGAATTAGACATGACACAGTGCATGATGTTTTCACTCTTGAATTTCCTGCTGTGAAGTTTTGTAAGCATGACTGTATCTACCTTTATTATTTGCCAATGGCTGAGTCAGACTTACTGTGAAGTGAAAACTGTTATGGCATAACAATAGTACTCGTGCTGTTTACAGTCAAAGTACGGAATAGTCCTGAATTACATAATTTTCAGTTTTGTTGTTGTATATGTTTAGGGAAAAGAGGGTGCATTCATGGTTCGAAACTCAAGACAGACAGGCGTCTACACAGTCTCAGTCTTCACCAAAGCACTGGGGTAATTCCCCTTTACTATATAAACAGTATAATCATCATAACTTCATTCCACTGCAATACTGTACACATAAATGCAATGGATCTCACCTGCAGACCTAATGGGGAGAAACCACCATGTGTGAAACATTACCAAATCAGGCGGACAGAAACAGGGGAATCTTCTTTTTACTTGGCAGAGAAGTATCTGTTCCGCACCATTCCTGAGCTGATCTGTTACCACCAACACAATGCTGCGGGTAATTGCTCAGTTTGCTCAGGAGGGAAACTGTATTAACATGAAATGTTGGAACAGTTATGCAGAATGGGTAAAGCTGATTATGTTTCATGTTACTTGGTAGGTCTAATAACACGTCTCAGACACCCTGTCACTCAAAGAGGCAGCTGCTCCCAGGAAATCGCTGGCCCATCCAAAGGTAATATCGTATTGTAAAGTGTAATCAATTCCAGGAAAATAATCTTTACATCCAAGTTTTGCTTTTGCTGCTTTGAGCCTCCAATATGAACAGGGTCACGGAGATCTAGTCACTGATGCGTGGTGTGGAAAATACTCAATGGCTCAAGTACTGCACATAAATATACATTCTAACTGTGAATATTCCATTGAGGTTACATTATACTGCACAGAATCATCATCTTCGATATGATATTATCAGATGTGGGTAGTAACGGGCTACATTTACTCAAGTAACATTTTCGATAAACTATAATTGTCGGAGTACTATAAATCCACTGTACTTTTTACTTTTACTTGAGTATTTATGTGAAGGATCGATACTTTTACTCCGTTACAATGATCAACATGCCGTTCGCTACTTTTATTTATACATTCATGCGTGTGAGCATCTATTTTTAGACTCCATCTTCGACTTCCGCATTGGGCACCCGTTGCGCCACTCAAACGTGAACACTAATATCATTTGACTCCAATTCACCAATCAGACGACACAAGGTAGTCACATGACCGCGCACGTAGCCTTCAAGAGCCAATCAAAATGATTCATTTTGGGACACAAAAAAACAAATCAACAAAAACCAGCTGCGACCAAACAACAACAGCTTTGTCATGCAGGTCTGCATTGTGACTGCCCAAACATGGGTATTTTAGCCCACTTCTAACTTGAGAAAACAACTGCAGCTGTTTTGGCTGTTGTTTTGGCAGTGGATATGGCAACATTAGCACTATCCTATGGTGTTGAACACATGCACACACAATCACTAAGTCTGGTCAGCAAACAGTTTCTTCATGAAGTCATTGACGTGAATAAAGCAAATAATGTTTCTGTAGGGCCCAATGCATGTGTTGTTGTTTTTTTGGCAGTTAAAAATTTAAATGGTGGCAGGTGTGTGTCGACTCCCATATATTATTTTTTTTAGTTGACGTTCATGCTCTGATTTAAAAAAATAAAAAATACAAAATCAGAAGTTGTTTCCAAATTACTCTTTAATTGAGTAGTTTTTTTTATTGAGTACTTTTTTACTCTTACTCAAGTAAATATTTGGAGGACTACTTTTTACTTTTACTTGAGTCATATAATTTTAAAGTAACAGTACTCTTACTTGAGTACAATATTTGGCTACTCTACCCACCTCTGATTATTATATAGGCTATTAGCCATTAGATGGGCTTCAATTAGGGTGACCCGTTTCTATTACTTTATTTGTTCATTATTGTTGTTATTATTGTATTTGAACATATCACAATATTAGAAACACTTAGTACGATACATAGCACTTCTCCACTACACACTTCAACCACAATAAGAAGTGTACTGTTAGATTTATTGCTGTTTAAAAGTTTCAATCAAAGCTAGGTATGATACTGTATGTCTTTGTAAGGGCTGGATGTTTGATACAGATCATTTACTGGGTGTTAGTAAATCGTGTAGGCATACCTAATGTTGTGGCTGGTGTGTATGGGATAAAGGGAACTATAGTCTGGGTTTGACGCTGCATGGATATCTTGTCAAAGAGGCCATTGACTCTAAATAATCGCAATATCTGCAAAGCGATGGGGCTTTTTGTTGTAAATCAGTTGCCACTTGTGAAATGTTTTAGTAGGTTTATTGTCTAGAGTTGTCTACAAAAACAAAAATACATAGGCCTAACCCAACATTAAACAAACAGTAGAAGGGGAGCCCTACAGATTTTATTTGGTCTGGAATGGTTGGCCCTCTTGAGGTAAAAGGTCAGAGTAGTGAATACATCTTTCAGCAGGATTTTGATGGGCACATTGGGCACTGTTATGCACAATGGTTGAGGGAGTTGAGGTCTAAAGTTCAAACCAGTCATTTTTCTTTTTGCCTGTGACAGTGCAAGGGATCCTTACTTTTCAACCATATTAGCTCATACATAATAACCAATTATTATTATTATTGTTAATAATAATAATAATGAATAATAATAATTGCTTTAGGAAATAATAATAATAAGAATAATTGCTTCAGGAACACTTCTCCAGTTACTAATATTAGAATGTGTTCTATACGCCTTTATACTGGTGCTCAACAGATGAGTGGGAGGTGGACCCCGGAGAACTTACCTTTGGTCAAGAGTTAGGCAGTGGACAGTTTGGGAAGGTGCTGTGGGGGCTATGGAAGGAGAAGAAGGTGGCACTGAAGATAATAAGAGAAGAGTGCATGTCAGAGGAAGAATTTAAAGAAGAAGCAAGAGTTATGATGTAAGTGCATGTCTTGATTCCTAAGCTTTGGTTATAGGATAAATTAGGTGATAATCAACTGAGGCCATGTGCAATTGTGTATGTTTCATTAGGAGACTATACCACTCGAAGCTAGTTCAGCTCTATGGTGTATGCACCCAGCATTCTCCGATGTGTTTGGTGTTGGAGTTCATGGAGAATGGCTGTCTATCAGACTACCTGCGAGCCAAAAAAGGATGTTTATCCCAGAGCACAATGTTAGGGATGTGTCTAGATGTCACTGAAGGGATGGCCTACTTGGAGACGTCTAACTTCATCCACAGAGATCTGGTAAAACATTGAAAGAAATCTATTTTTTTCAATGGTTTGACTTGAATTTTCCTAATATGTTGCCTTTTCAATTATAGGCTGCCAGGAACTGCTTAGTTTCAAAGAGTAATGTGGTTAAATTGTCTGATTTTGGCATGACCAGGTATTTCACAACTTTTGTCTTTTGGTAATATTGTAGTCATCTCACTCATTCCTATTTTGTGTGCTATAGATATGTTCTTGATGACCAGTACACAAGTTCCTTGTGCTCCAAGTTTCCTGTCAAGTGGTCGGCACCAGAGGTTATCAAATATTGCAAGTTCAGCAGCAAATCTGATGTCTGGTCCTTTGGTATGATTTGGTTCGGCATGGGTTTTTTGACTTCATATTGTTATATCAACATATTTCTTAGTTTGAGTGGCAAAGAAGGTGATGTAATATACTGAATTTTAAATTGAGTGCAACAGTTTACTCCATGCCTCAGACCGTAATTTTCCAAAACGTTTTCAAACTGATATGAACGTCCATTATCATCACATATTCAAACAGAAATTTGTTTACCCTTTCAGGTGTTCTCATGTGGGAAGTCTACACAGAGGGCCGACTTCCTTATGAGAACCAATCTAATGCTCAGGTGGTAGAGTCCCTGAACGCTGGCATGAGGCTGCTCAAGCCACGATTGGCACCAGCGGCTGTATATCTGTTTATGGAATGGTGCTGGAAGGAGGTGGGAGAAGGAATTTGATATATAGTGTAGAAAAACACACAAAAATAATGGGTGTCCATTGATTTTTCAGCCATGTTTTCATTCTCAGAAACCAGTGGATCGTCCATCCTTCGCATTGTTGTTGCAGGAGCTTTCCTCACTTTCAGACTGTTGAACCACAAGATAGGCGGTGGATGCTAAACATTAAACAAATCTGTATTTATTCTATTTATTTGTTTTTTACCATTGGCTAAAATGTGACGTGTTTTTATACATTGTACTTTAAGTTTGTTTCCCACACATGCCAGCCGCCTACTGAGGTTTGCACTTTAACTGTTTCATTGTCCTGAATGCAGTCACATACACTCTATTTGCATACTGTAACTACTATTGTGCACTTAATGTTTCTGAAAAATTAACAATAAATGGCGTGTTTTCAATTAACATATATGATGTTCATAAAGTACGTTACAGTATATTGATAAATGCTACTTTTTAAAAAATATGTTCGATGCTGCACAACAAAACAACACTAATGGCAAGCACACACACAATTTATTGGCTACACCTGCACATCTTATGCAATTAAATTGTCAGCACTGTATACAAATTCTGCATTTACAAAGATAATAATGCTAAGGTTTGATTGATGTTGTCAAAGACACAACTAACCATCAATATGTTTATCAGTGCAGCACAAGAGTGTGGCTTGGACTGCCCTTTATCTGGAGTTGTCTCTAATGTTTTGCTACTCTCACCTAAATAAGCCACCAAATATGCACGCATACCCAAAAAAGTGTCCTGTGAGTTGAGATTGATTGCATAAACTTCCAATATTTCTGTAGGATATGTAAAATATCAAGCATATTTGATTGTCCAAGGCAAGTAAGTATAAGGCAAATGTCACAAAAGCTCTTCTGTATCAAAAAAATCTGTATTATACAATATGAAAATTATTACAAAATTATTTGTCAAGTGCGGCCTCTATAGTAATGTATCGTCATTACCATGTATCGTTTGTAAAAAATGTAACTGAAAACAAATGTTTCATAAACGAAATGTACTAACAAATGGTGGGAAGTAACCAAGTCCAAACACTTTGTGACTGCACTGAAGTAGATTTTTCAGGTATCTGTACGTTACTGCCATTTAAATTTTTCTGACGACTTTTACAGGTTGTATATTTAAAGCAACCACATAGCCTTTAGACCACTATCTTAATGGTCTCCTTCCATCATTTTAAATTTTTTAAATTTAAAAAAAAAATGTCCTTTAATAAAGTTTGCAAGATAATTTGGTTGAAAATGCCCAGAATGTGCTTTTTGAAGCTATTGTGGTCTTTTTTTGCTTGGCAGTTTAGATTACCAGATTTCTAATTAATATGCAACATGTAAATAAGCTTTGCTCTGATTGGATCGCTCATATTCACAATTTAAATATGGAAAAGAACTTTGATCTTATTGGCCTTTGGCGATATCTCAGCGGCCAAGCGTTCATAGCTACCTACATTGAATGACCCATTGGGATCATTCAATGTGGGGTCTATTGTGAAGCAGAAGTCACCAAGTTGTGTAGTTCGCCCATGTTATGTTAGCACGTAATGGGAAACGAGTATATAAAACCTTTAAAGCAACTGATTATTATTATTTTTTAACACAAATGGTGCAGCAACACATTTAGACATTCTATATACTGGTAAAAGTACACACATATATTATTTATCCTCTGCGGAGACCTGAGACCTACGACGGCTCCAAGAATTATTCCTGTGAAATGTGTTGTGGAAAAACAAACAAAAAAAACGTCAAGCTTCTGGCGTTCGAAAATTCTCCTTCGAATCTGAAATAACATCCATCCATCCATCCATTTTCTGAGCCACTTCTCCTCACTAGGGTCGCAGGCGTGCTGGAGCCTATCCCAGCTGTCATCGGGCAGGAGGCGGGGTACACCCTGAACTGGTTGCCAGCCAATCGCAGGGCACATAGAAACAAACAACCATTCCCACTCACAGTCATGCCTATGGGCAATTTAGAGTCTCCAATTAATGCATGTTTTTGGGATGTGGAAGGAAACCGGAGTGCCCGGAGAAAACCCACACAGGCACAGGGAGAACATGCAAACTCCACACAGGTGGGGCCGGGGATTGAACCCGGGTCCTCAGAACTGTGAGGCTGACGCTCTAACCAGTCGTCCACCGTGCCGCCTCTGAAATAACACATACAACTAAAATGTACTTTTGCAGTTGTTATCATTAGCTAATTTTGCATTTTTACTTAGTTCACAGCAACAAAGGGTAGGCCAACATGTTGATTTGATAGCATAAAAGTTGAGCCAATGCTAGCTATCTCTTAAAATGCGACGTAATGTAATTTTTATTTTATTTGTCTCAGTACTATTTAAGCAAGTAAAAGGAGAGAAACTATTTTTTTCATTGCATCAAGTTATTAAGTTTCGTATATTGTATAATTGACAGTAAACATTCATTTTTACTTTTGTACATCTCAGTCTGGCCTTTTTCTACAACTACTACTAAATTATTTCTGTAAATTGAATCAGTAATTTTTTTTACACGAGTATCTGTGCTTCATACTATATGTTTTCTATAAACTTTTATTCAAGATCAAAGGCACTTGGCTTCACAGGAAAATTCTGTAGCGTGTATTACGACGCACGGAATTTGGAAATTGCATTATTAAAAGAGCTAATGGTGAGGATAAGCGGTATAGAAGACGGATGCTCGTTGACACGAACCGCCGAGAAAGTCACGTTTGACAATCACTGATCGTCCTCACCAGTGTTACTGTCGCTTTAAGAAACTGCACTTGCAGCCATTTTCTGCTCTTTGTGTGGAGTGGATTAGAGCTGGGGAGGCACTGGGGCAAAACTCGAGCATCAGTCGACTCTCAAGACGTGCTACAGGCGGAAGAAGAAGTCGGAACGGCGTTGCAGTTCCGTATTGTCGGAGGGACATGAGATTTGCAGGTATGTGGCTGACTTGGCGGAGGATGGAGCCTCGTAGATGGACGTGGTGGTCTCGCTGGTGTGAGCTGTGTAGTGATGATGGCTGGAGAAAGCGAGAGAGAGAGAGAGAGCTCTTTTTTCCGCCTCACTTCCTGCTCACACAATACATCATTCTTGATATTTATTAATGCTTACACAAACTACATCAAAGGTCGTCGGGGCGTTGCTGACAGATTCCTGTCTGAGTGAACCGGTTCTGTGTGATTATCCCCACACACGGGATTCCCGTTAGCTTCCAGCGGCATCGTAGCGCCCGGGGAGAATGAGATGGGTGGGGTGAGGAGAGCCTAGCAAGTGCACTGATGAGTGATGGAGGCCAGGCGAATTTTTTACCCCCCTTAGATTGAGGAAAAAAACTGACCGCGTGGTATTTACGAGGTTTTGACAATGTGACTCCCTATTTTGAGTAGGTAGTTTCAGCGTGGACGTGAGAGTGAGCGAGGTGTCAATATTGGAGAAGCAGCACTGCTCTCATGGCGACACGCCTGCAGGCCTGTGACTGATGCTCAAATGACAAACGGTATTCGCCGACTTTACAGTTTCCAATGAGCTCACGCGATAGCCTTGCAAGCGTGCATATGTCCTGTGCATGTTCTTTACGGTTGCAGGCTGACTGTTTTGCGAATGTATAATTCCGCCTCGTGCACCCAAAGCCGTGATGTCATAATTTGTAGCTGACCGCATGCTTCACCAAATTAAGTAAAGTAACAGTTTAACATTGTTTATTTTTTTATTGTGGTTGTTGTAGTAGTATAAACTCTATTAGGATCAGACAACATCATCTGATATGTCTATGTAATATTAAAATTTCTTAATATCACCACATGAAATGGACAGAATAAACTTTACAGAGATGCATCTCATGATAAATCAGACACTGTCTCATTTACCATTTAAAAATCCATTCTGTTTCATATGGCATGTCTATAGTTTTTGATACATCGAACTGGACATGTTATTATTGGTAGGTATTCTACATGGGCGGCACGGTGAACGACTGGTTAGAGCGTTGGCCTCACAGTTCTGAGGACCGGGGTTCAATCCCTGGCCCCGTCTGTGTGGAGTTTGCATGTTCTTCCCGTGCCTGCGTCGGTTTTCTCCGGGCACTCCGGTTTTCTCCCACATCCCAGAAACATGCATGGTAGGTCAATTGACAACTCTAAATTGCCCGTAGGTGTGAATGTGAGTGCGAATGGTTGTTTGTTTTATGTGCCCTGCGATTGGCTAGCAACCAGTTCAGGGTGCCCGATGATAGCTGGGATAGGCTCCAGCACGCCCACGATCCTAGTGAGGAGAAGCGGCTCAGAAAATGGATGGATGGATGGATGGTGTTCTTCATCATCCCCATCAATTCGAGAGTGAATCCACGCATTGATTGTCTTATAGAAAATATTTAGGCAAAACACATATTCTCAGTTCTACAGTCAGTGTTGATTGTATTTACTGCCATGCATACCGTAATGAATGTGATTTGTTTTGCCCCCCTAGCCCTCCTCTACTTGTCTACTAGGCTTGTTTTCGCATGAGCGTGTGTTGTCCATTGTTGCTCGTCTAAAATCAAAACATGTCATTGATGGAGTCAGGTGATACAAGCCAACGTCCGATACTCTACACTGCAAAGACACTGCTGGAACGTGTTTGGAAATGCTCTGTATTGCTTGTGTTTGGTGAGGATGAATCAATGTAACAAATGCAACCCCTCGGCAGGGGCTTCCATTGAGTAGTGCGACCTCCGCTTGACACACTTTCGAGTGAAGGTCTGTGTGTCTTCTCTTTGCCAAATGCCAGATAACAGACACTGGCCACTGTTCTCTGCAACAGTTAAAAAAAAATCTTCCTTTGTGGTAAAAATAGTGCTTTGATTAACATTGTCAGAGAGGTATTAATTTGACAATATGTTTATTAGTGTGGTTGAAGTGTCTTGTGCGTTTATTATCACATTGTCCATGCTATCTTCTCATTATTTTCTCATTGTTTCTTTTTGCTGTTTTTGTTTTTAGATAACAGGGTCACTTCCTCATGCATGCTTGTAGGATGATGCTGTCATGAGGAGAGTTGCCCTAAATTGTAATACAGGGAATCTCTGCATACTTACCTATTGTCTGTTATTCGCTCTGGCTTTACTGTACTATATAGTAACAGTAACCTCTTCTATTTACAGTTCGCTATTGTCACAAATTCACTTTTCGCAGTTTTTTTTTCATTGTAAGAAGTTCTCCTCACCTATTCGCTGAAAAACTCACATATTCGTGTTTTTTTTGTGCTCATTCATTAATGCCTGAATATGCCAGATGATGGCGCCAAAGCCCTCGCTAGTAGTCAAGTTGTAATTTTTGTCAAGGATGTATGTTGAAGTGATATATCACGACTGAGATTAAGATCTTTGTATGTCAGGGAGGAGCCAAGTTTAGCCTGGGTTATTTACGGAAGTTAGAGTCTTTGTCACATGTGTATGCTTTTGTTCATCTAAGTGGTTGGGTATTAAAAAGCTCAAGCTAAGAAATGACAGAGGTATTTTTAAGGGTTGCAAAGCAGCTGCAAACACATCCTCGCTGTTCCAGTGCATTTTTTTTCAAAATCAAATAATCTGTAAATTGTAAATTGAAAGTTGAATAAAATAAAAGTAGTTATAATCTCGAGGTCGAGTTTTTAATTTTTGCAACAATCACAGTGATGAATGCTATTGCAGTTTTCTTTTTTTTCTTACATTTCTTACAGAAATGATATACGATCTACAGATAATACAGAAATACCTTGCAAATAACAATACAAATTAATCCATAACAAAAAAAGGACAAGGATAACAGCACAATATTGATCAATTAAATTTGCCTATAGGGTTACTGATTTATACTGTTTTAAATTACTACTACTGGGTGTTGTTTTTCTATGGTCATCACTAAACATAAACATTGAATCCAACATATTTTTTTTTTCAAATACAGGTATTGTCTTGCAAGCTATCATGGTGTTATTTTGGTGTAATAAAAGGCCTACAGCTAGGAAACTAAAGGTCTAGAGATAAATGAAAGAAAGGGCCCTTCACTATGTAAAGATGATGCACGGACACACGCATGCACGCACACACACGCTTACACAAACTGTTGCACGGTCTTCTATAGGGTGGGAAAGTTTATTCAGCTTCTCTGGCTGTAAACGGCGATGTTCCCAAATGTGAATAGGATCTGAGCTCACCAGCATTGTCAAGCATCCTCTAGCAAGTTGTACTGTACTTTTCTGTAAGCGGAGTAATTTAAAACCAGTCTTTTGGGGCGGTTCAATTCCTCTCAGAATCCACTTGTCAAATTAGTAAAAAATTCTAAAAAGGAAGTTCTACAGTTCTACATTTTTGTTCATGCTACCAGGAAGCAGACTATAGTAACCAAATAGGAACACTTAAACGGTGGTCTTACCTACTGAAAAGCTTTCAGTGGCTGGAATATATCCCACCCAGTCATCACTGGGCATTCTACGGCCCAACGAGAAACTCTAGCCACCAGCTAGCTCGTAAACTAAAAGGCAACCGGAGGCTACATGGAGCTGACGCTGCAAAGAGGCGCCGGGCTAGTCCGCTTCATCGTTTTTTTTTCTTCAAACATGTCTAATGTATTTTTTTTAAAATCTCTGAATTCACTTTACAGAGTCTTTAAGGTTGATTCTGACTACCAACACAAATTAACATAAATATATGAATGTACTATATATATATATATATATATATATATATATATATATATATAGATAAAAATTCTTCATTCATTCATTTTCCATACCGCTTATCCTCACTGGGTCGCGGGCGTGCTGGGGCTTATCCCAGCTATCTTTGGGCGAGAGGCGGTGTACACTCTGAATTGGTCGCCAGCCAATCACAGGGCACATATAAACACACCCATTCATACTCACATTCACACCTACGGGCAATTTAGAGTCTTCAATCAACTTACCATGCATGTTTTTGGGATGTGGAAGGAAACCGGAGTACCCGGAGAAAACCCACGCAGGCACAGGGAGAACATGCAAACTCCACCCAGGCGGGGCCTGGGATTTGAACCTCAGAACTGTGAGGCAGATGTGCTAACCAGTCGTCCACCATGCCGCCCATAACACCCATGACAAAAATAATATAGAAATATCGTGCCCACTGTTTGGGATCTAGGTCAATCAGGCAATTGATGTATAAAGTGGGCTCAAAGGTCATATTGTGATGATGATGTCACTTAGTGGCATTTTATAGGTAATCCTGGAATTTAGGTAATTTGAGAACACATCTTCTTAAGCCTCGTTTGTACTGTATGCACTGTCTGTTTTTGGTCATAGAATAGAAACTGCACTTCTTTCTGCGCAGTAAAGAATTGCTGTTTTTCTGGTCATTTTCATGATAGTCATTATGCTTATAGTATCTTGAGTTTTACATTAGCATTTGCTTGGTAAAATAAATGTGTGTCGGTCATCAATATTTAAAATTATCTTATTGTACTGAGCACCCAGATGCATTGCTATGTCACAATGCTTTGGACTACCATTGCACAAGTAGAAACTCACAGTCAGAGAAGAGTCACACATAATAGTTTATTCTGCCTAATTTCTTTTTGACACTTATCTTCTCGCTTGTGGCTTTGCATATTAAGCCGATTTTTGGCCCTGTCAACTTTGCCTGCCACAGTTGTGCTGAATATTGTCATGAGAAAGAGAGGGCAAGGTCTGCACTTCCTCAAGAGGAGCACACATGCCTTGCATTGATCAAGACTACGAATGACACTTACTGTACATTATATATCGCTTCATGTATACTGTACATGTATTACATACATAATATACAATGTATAGACACGTACATAAATTTCAGTGGACCAGTGTCCCGCTGTTTTTCATATTTGTAATTGGGATTTCCTCTTGTATTTTTTTCTCAGACAAACATAAGAAGTTGGGGACATTAGCTCTTGGTTTGAAGGTCTTTATTGAAATGCAAGACGATACAGCTGCAGGGGATACAACACAGACAAAGGAGTTCGGAAGAGGAAATGATAGTGCCTAGACCTGTTTCTTTGTTATTTTAAAGCTTCATTCCGGTCAATTAACTTACGTCAGATAGTTTTCTCCACACGATTCAAATTCAAATTAACACACAAAGTAACACCTCATTAAGTAGACTGCTTACGTATGTTGGTGACCTTCTTTTACTTGCTGTTCCAGGCTGGGAATCCTGTTGAATACTGTTTTGTACAAATGAAGGACAGATGGAATGGCTCAAGAGAATGTTATGCTCATAATCTGGCAGCAGATTTAATAAAATTCTGTAACATAACATAGAGTGCCTGTTCTGGAACCCTGGGGTGATGTTGGTACAGTTAGATAAGTCCAACAAAATCACATGATGTTGGAGTCACTGTGGAGATCTTGCACTGATGCAGTGATGGTCTCCAAGTGTGACTTTATTTTCAATGGGAGTCAGAACTCTGAGATAGAAAAAGAAATAAAGTGGGTGGGTGAGGGTGGGGGGTATGTGTTTGTTGTGTGTCTGCTGCTTGGAGTACAAGCACAAATGGGCACAGTAATGTTAATACATTTTTACTAATGCATGAGTACTGCCTCCATGAGTGAAAATGCTTTTATTGTGTCCACGGGCGCTCTTTCTGCACTCTGTGCTCTGCTTCCGTAAGTAGAAGTGGCTTGCCTCGTTCAACCCCTTAGCTCCAGTTCCGGTTGTCATGGTAACAAAAGCCGTACTCTGCATTGATTGGCTGTTGCCTTGGGGTATTTTGACGAAAGCATGTCACAGACATGGCAGACAAAATATGTCTCCTTTAAGTCCCTCCAGTGCCATCATTCATCTGTGGGCTTTTTTATGGCTATTTATTTCATGTGCTGCTTCTTTCTTCTTTCAGACTTTGGTGTGGTGTGAGTGAGGCTTTGTAACCATGACGACCCACGTGACCCTTGAGGATGCCCTGTCCAATGTGGACTTACTGGAGGAGCTGCCCCTCCCAGACCAGCAGCCATGCATTGAACCCCCTCCCTCCTCCATTATGTATCAGGTACAAACCCACCCACACTGTCACCTGTCCAACTAGTGTCACTATATTTTACTCTGCTCACCAATCTCTTGCTTATTCTGCAGGCCAATTTTGACACCAACTTTGAAGACAGGAATGCGTTTGTGACAGGGATCGCTCGTTATATTGAGCAAGCTACAGTCCACTCCAGCATGGTGAGGCGTGGTTTCTATTTTCAAATGATTCAATACCACTGGCCTTCCATCATAAATAGTATTTACATTTAGTTGGTTCTTCCTCCATCTGATAATTATGATGATAATTAAAGATGATGTGCACCCTCTGCAAATTGATATTCAATTAGATATCATCATCAAACGCGCATTGTCACACACTGGTGATTCATCTAGGCAAAGTTCCACTCAACCTTCTCCTCCATGAATGATGTTGTGAGCTTATTGGTGTGACTTGACTTACAAATGGAGGAAGCTGTGGTTTTTTCAACCCTATTTCTTGAGGAAGTACAAGCCAGTCTATTTGAGGATACTAGAGCCACAGGGATGGAGAAATATGTCTCACCTATTTCTGAATGGAGGAAATGTTTCCCTGCTGAAATATTAATAAAGTGCCCATTCATTATGGAACATGTTACTCTTCAGCGAGGAACGAATGTGCTATCCCATGAACACCTTGTAGCTTAAATGTGAACCTGCACACAGCAAAATGCTAAGCAATAAATTGTCAAAATGGTCTATACAACTGACCTTGTTATTGAATGTAATGGCAAAAAAAATATATATATAAATCCTCAAATGTTCTTCCAATTTGAAAACATAATGCAGTTGTTTTATCTAATATGTTCCATACTGTTATTTAAATTGTATACTGTATCTGGTACTTTGTTGATCTAGTGAGGCTACAAAGTAAGCATACTTGATACTGTAATCAATATATATTGAAGTTTACATATTTATTTTATCAGTATTATGATAGTGGAGTTTATACTGACTGCCACTTTTAGCACACTCTTCACTTTGTTGAATTAAAGCATCATTACTTTTTCCTTTTGTGCAGAATGAAATGCTGGAGGAAGGACATGAGTACGCTGTGATGCTTTACACTTGGAGAAGTTGCTCTAGAGCTATTCCGCAGGTAACATTCAGACATACAAATAAATGTTGATTGGTGGACTTGGGCTCTACTTTGTATTCACAGTACTGTAAAATAAAGTCTGGTGTCTGTTTTATTGTCATGTTCAACCCACAAGTTCCTCTTTCCATGGGTGGGAAAGCAAACGTAGAGAGACCTCAAGAAACCAAAGAAAACATCAAAACAAAGAAATAGAATATATAAGGCATATTTAGATTTGATTGAACCAATGCAAACATCAGCATCCATCCATCCATTTTCTGAGCCGTTTCTCCTGCAAACATCAGCATTCTTTCATTTATTCCTAGTCCTGAATGGACCCCTAATTTACATTAGAAGAGGAGGAATATTGGCAAGACATGTAATGGTGCCCTCATGTGTTTGTTAGGTGAAATGCAATGAGCAACCCAACAGAGTTGAGATCTATGAGAAAACAGTGGAGGTGTTGGAGCCTGAAGTCACCAAGCTCATGAAGTTTATGTACTTCCAAGTAAGATATATTTTAAAGTGATAATTTGAGCAGGTTTAAGGGCATAAAATCCATAAGGTCTTTGTATATTTTTAAGTGTATTTATTGCTTTTCATACAAACAAATAATTATGTATTATGAGTTTTAATTTCTTTTTTGTCAATAGCGGAAAGCTATAGAACGTTTCTGCAGTGAAGTGAAGCGTCTCTGTCATGCTGAGAGAAGGAAAGATTTTGTTTCGGAGGCCTATTTGCTCACTTTGGGCAAATTTATCAACATGTTTGCTGTATTGGACGAACTGAAAAACATGAAGTGTAGTGTAAAAAACGATCATTCTGCTTACAAAAGGTACTGTGCCGTGCATAAATGCAAACATTCTCATTACTCCATTTAATCTTTCTCATTACTGCATTTGCTTATCCAAAAGGAACAAATAGTTAATGTGTCGGGCTGTCTTTGTCTCCAGGGCTGCTCAATTCCTGAGGAAGATGGCTGACCCTCAGTCCATCCAGGAGTCTCAGAATCTTTCAATGTTCTTAGCCAACCACAACAGGATCACTCAGGTTTGATTATTGTCACCTGTTAATTTGTCTGGTTCATCTACCATTTGATTATCGCCTCCAAATTGTTTAACTTGTACTGTACGTGTGAAAAACCTACATTATTATTATTATTGTTATTATTATTATTATTATAAGAAATAGCTTCACCTCTAACTCTAAGTGACCATTTACAAACTTTGACTCCTCTGTGTTTTTGTAGTGCCTGCACCAACAGCTGGAAGTGATTCCAGGTTATGAGGAACTTTTGGCAGATATTGTCAACATTTGTGTAGATTATTATGAGAACAAGATGTATTTGACTCCAAGTGAAAAACACATGCTTCTCAAGGTACACACATTTAACATTTTCTTACCCACTGTATTCATGTGCTTTAAGCATGTCCTTTTCTACATTAAAACAACATGTATGTCAATGTGTCAGGTGATGGGGTTTGGTCTGTACCTGATGGATGGGAATGTGAGTAACATCTACAAACTAGATGCCAAAAAGAGGATCAACCTTAGCAAGATTGACAAGTTTTTCAAAGTAAGGCTTTGACTTTTTCAATATATCCTTTTCCAAAAATCAAGTAAATCAGAGGACTTTCTTTCCTGTGCTTTTAAGCTTCAAGTGGTGCCACTGTTTGGAGACATGCAGATAGAGTTGTCTCGCTACATTGAGACAAGTGCTCACTATGAGGAAAACAAGTCCAAGTAAGAACCCATCAATACGCGCCTGCAGATTAACAGCTTCCCATCCTTCTTGAACCACATTAACCCTCCTTCCTCTCCTCTGTGTACACAGGTGGACGTGCACCCAGAGCAGCATTTCACCACAGTACAACCTGTGTGAGCAGATGGTGCAGATCAGAGAGGACCACATTCGATTCATCTCAGAGCTGGCGCGCTATAGCAACAGCGAAGTGGTCACAGGCTCGGGCCTGGACAGCCAGAAATCAGATGAGGAATACAGAGAGCTTTTTGACCTTTCACTGAGGGGTCTGCAGTTGTTGTCCAAGTGGAGTACGCATGTCATGGAAGTTGTGAGTACTACTTTTTAAATGGGCAAGGAAACTTTGTGAGTACACTCACAGGTCACAATAGAGTAGGTACAACCTACAAAATGTGATCGAATACAAGAGCTGTATAAGAAAGCTTACCTTTACAAAGATGATAATGCTCAAATAAAAGATATGGACTTCTTGTAGCATATTTTGTTCCCTTATTTAATCACACAAGAGGGTGTTTTATCCCTCCCGTGTGATTAAATGGAATACATACATTTCATTTATGGGCATCATGTGTAGTGAGTTTGCATCACAGTTAAAAGGATTCAGAGCGGTTCAAATCTTGGTTTATACCTTTCTGTGTGGAATTTGCATGTTTGTTTGCTTGCGTGGCTTTTCTTCTGGTACTCCAGTTTACTCTAACATTCCAAAAACATCCATGTTAGGTGCATTTGGGCACTAAATTGAAAATGGGTGTGAATGTGAGTGTAAATGGTTGTTTGTATAAGCAGGTACAGTATTAGCCCTGTAACTGACTAGCGTCCAGTCCAGGTTGTACCCTGCCTGCTGCCCAAAGTCAGTTGGGATAGGCTCCAGTTAACCCATGAAAATATGTGGCCTGGATATCAGTTTGATGCAGTGCAGTTCTACACAACTGAAAAGCATAATTTTAAGCACATTAATGAAAACATATCGATTAAAACTGAGAATTTTTATCTTTGTAAAGTCGTATTCTTGATAAACGTCTTGTACTCTAGCTCATGATATTATGGAGGTTTACCTGATGTGTTGTAATTGAGTGTATGTGTATTCTGAAAGGCACCATAGAATTAATTAAACCTTTCCGGCTCTTTCAGTACTCATGGAAGCTGGTCCATCCCACAGATAAATTTTGTAATAAGGATTGTCCAGGCACAGCAGAGGAGTATGAACGAGCCACACGTTATAATTACACCAGTGAGGAGAAATTTGCTCTGGTGGAAGTGATTGCGATGATTAAAGGTCTTCAGGTACAAAAGACCTCTAAGGGTTTTCTGTGGTCTTTTTGGCATTTTGTATAGTTTACGGTACATATGGATACTCTCAGATTCTGACAAATAAAGCACCTTTAGTCTTTTGTTGATATCTGTTTAAAATGTTATTTCTAATACAACTGTGATGCTCAGAATTGAGTACTCATTCCAATGTTTTGTGCCTATCAGGTCTTGATGGGGCGAATGGAGTCAGTGTTTAATCAGGCTATTAGAAATACTATCTACGCAGCACTGCAAGACTTTGCCCAGATGACCCTCAGGGAGCCTCTCCGCCAGGCGGTGCGCAAGAAGAAGAACGTCCTCATTAGGTACACATAGATCATGTGATCAAAAGTACAACTCACGTATGTAATGTAATGTTGTTTTGCGTGGCTCTGTCATCCCATTTTCTTTTTCTTCAGTGTTCTCCAAGCCATTCGAAAGACGGTTTGTGACTGGGAGGGCGCGAGGGAACCTCCAAATGACCCATGTCTGAGGGGAGAGAAGGACCCTAAAGGTGGTTTTGATATCAAGGTGCCCCGGAGAGCTGTTGGACCTTCGAGCACACAGGTAAGTTTCATTGAATTTATTAACATCAAAAGGGACAACATGATTACATAAATGTGCAATTAGTAAAAATACTTTGGTACGTAAATGCGTACGTAAATGCTCTCAAAGTACGTTTTATTCCAAGTACTGTACACCTATTGGCCACTACAAATTCTTCCTCTCAGGGGTAATAGTTTTGATTTTCTTTATAGTACTATAACTCTTGGACTTGTAACAATAGTATAGAGCTGCACTGTATAATCGTGTCAATAGAGTATTTGCTATAGAGTCGCTCTTATATTCAATCTCATTAAACTATCTAGTCTGTTCTGTGTGGTTTCCTTCTTCTTTGTGGTCCCTCTTTGTATTCCCCTGCAGCTGTACATGGTGCGCACTATGCTGGAGTCATTAATTGCAGACAAGAGTGGCTCTAAAAAGACTCTGCGCAGCAGTCTGGATGGACCCATTGTGGTGGCCATAGAAGACTTCCACAAACAATCCTTCTTCTTCACACACTTGCTCAATTTCAGCGGTGAGGAGAACCTCTCAGCGCAGATAGTAAATAACCTCATTGACCAAGGCAGTTGGTCCTTGTCCTTAATCAATTGATCAGTCAATCAGGGACTGTAAAGGCTTCCTAGTTCCCCCAGAATCTCAATTATTCATTTTACCAGAGCAAACACTTCTATGTTTCCAACTGTGTGATCAGTTTGAGAAAGAGTATATGGATTGTGTATTTATTTGAAAAAAACAAAACAAAACCCTTTATGTCCTTTCAATGCCCAGAGGCCCTCCAGCAGTGTTGTGACCTGTCCCAGCTCTGGTTTAGAGAGTTCTTCCTTGAGCTGACCATGGGTCGCAGAATCCAGTTCCCTATTGAGATGTCAATGCCATGGATCCTCACCGACCACATTCTGGAGACCAAGGAACCCTCAATGATGGAGTGAGCCTGTGTTCCATAACAAGTCAATTTTGGTTTTGAGGAGAATGGTTTGTATTTCGTGCTTTTCTCATTTCCCTAGGTATGTGCTTTATCCGCTGGATTTGTACAATGACAGTGGCTACTATGCTCTTACGAAGTTCAAGAAGCAGTTCCTTTATGATGAAATTGAGGCAGAGGTAATGTCTAATGGTTGCTTAAATTCAAATCCCTTTATTTTATGTCAGTTTCTTGTAACAAATGTGTTTGCTCATTGTTGCCAGGTAAATCTCTGCTTTGATCAGTTTGTGTACAAGTTGGCTGATCAGATATTTGCCTATTATAAAGCAATGGCTGGAAGGTAGGAGGTTTGAATTGGTCTTTATAAGTTTGATGTTTTTGACACAAAATCATGCACCTATTAAAGTGGTTGACATTTTTCCAGTGTTCTGCTAGATAAACGCTTCCGTGCAGAGTGTAAAAACTATGGGGTGATTATACCATACCCTCCTTCAAACCGCTATGAGACGTTGCTTAAACAGAGACATGTGCAGGTACTGAAAACAACCCTAGTATGTATAACTGTGCAGTTCACTTATTTCTGTATTCACTCAGTTCCTTCTGCGTCCAACAGCTTTTGGGTCGCTCCATTGACCTGAACCGTCTTATCACCCAGAGGATCTCTGCTGCCATGTATAAATCTCTGGACCATGCCATCAGTCGCTTTGAAAGCGAGGATCTGACCTCCATCGTGGTAAAGATCACATACCGTGGCCCAGTAAAACATCTCTTCTTTTAATTCATGATTCTAAACGCAACACTATATATCACACCTGGTCAGGAGTTGGAGTGGCTTCTGGAGATCAATAGACTCACCCATCGGCTTCTGTCCAAGCACATGACCTTGGACAGCTTTGATGCCATGTTCCGTGAGGCCAATCACAATGTCTCGGCTCCCTACGGCCGAATTACGCTTCATGTCTTTTGGGAGCTCAATTTCGATTTCCTCCCTAATTATTGCTACAACGGATCCACAAATCGGTCTGTCTGTGCTTGCAGACACACCTTTTCTTAATGGTGAATAGTTTTACTGTTTTAAACATGTTTTATTTTCAGATTTGTACGCACAGCCATTCCCTTCACCCAAGAACCCCAGAGAGACAAGCCAGCCAATGTGCAACCTTACTACCTGTATGGGTCCAAGGTGTGCCACAGTCTTACACTCATTAAATTTAATTTTCAAAAAGCTTGTTCAACTTGGTAGGTTGGAATGGACTGTATGTAATTGCTGACTGACACTGATTATTTCTGTCTTTTTTTTCCTCCTAGCCTCTGAACATTGCCTACTCTCACATATACAGCTCCTACAGGAACTTTGTTGGCCCGCCTCACTTCAAGACCATATGTCGTCTCCTTGGTTACCAAGGCATTGCTGTTGTGATGGAGGAGCTGCTTAAGATTGTCAAGAGCTTGGTATTCATCATCATTTTCCTTCCTTAACATGTCCCCTCCACCTTTGTATGGAATCTCAACATGACTGTGTGGTTCATCTTTGTGTCCTCTCAGTTACAAGGCACCATTCTGCAGTATGTAAAAACACTCATCGAAGTAATGCCCAAAATTTGCCGCCTACCTCGCCATGAGTATGGCTCCCCAGGTGAGTGATTGTCCTCTCTGTGAACGTAACTTATTTATCTGTAGGGTCCAATTTTCAGTTTATCAAGTTAAAGAAGGATACGTTTTTATTACATTCTTTGTATAGAATACGTTAATCAAATAATACAGTAGAACCTCCAAAGTTGAAAGTCCTGAAATTGGTACAATTTGGTGTTCAATCACAATAATCAGGACATTTTTGCTTCAAAGTCAAACGTAAATTTGGAAAAAGTCGAACTATCATCATCCATTAGACTTCAGTATATGATAACACATCTCAGTGTGCAAATATGCAGAATCAACTCCACAAGTGTGTTTCTCTCTTTTTTTTTTTCATCCACCGAGCCACAACTCAAGATACTATAAGCATCTTTTTGCATATGATTTGCAAAAAAGACTATAATCATCCATCCATCTATCCATCCATCCATTTTCTACACCGCTTATCCTCACTAGGGTCGCAGGCGTGCTGGAGCCTATCCCAGCTAACTGCGGGGTACACCCTGAAATGGTTGCCAGCCAATCGCAGAGATAATAATCAATAATGTGAATATTTCCATAATCAACTTGAAATTAATTGCACCAAAACAATGGGGGAAATCTGGAATAGTCGTTATTTATTGCTTATTCGGCCACAAATATCCTGGTCTGGCCCACTGGATTTCAAATTAGGGTGAATGTGGCCCCTGAACCGAAATGACTTTGAGACCCCTGAGAGCCCATACAAGCTCCAATTTTGTATTGCTGAATACGCAATATCTCGCGATAATTTTTGTTTCTGCCATTTAAAAAAATGTTAATAGTGGGAAAGATCTGTTCTCCCCGTCACCTGCACCTCATTACGCACAGCGGTGCTGTTTGTGCCTGCCTTTCAGAAATGTTATTTAAAGATGCAAAATCAGCCACTGGAATTCGCCTCAGGTTTGATAAATCTATTTGCATGTACTCCTTCCAGGTGAACTGCAATGGCAATTTTGCCCAATTAGCAGGCACGTTCCTGGTTGCGACCTGTTTGTAGATCAGCTTTCACATTCTGTATGTTCACATGCGGAATCAAGTTTGTGCATGTTTTTACACGTGCAGACCTTTAGTAAATCAGGCCTCTGATATCTCTTTACTTCACTTGGATTATTGCTTTGATATTAACAAAGTCATCCCTGACAAGAAACATTTACTGATGCAGGAGGCCATACGCGCTTATTTGCATTTTATTCTGAATGGCCTTCTTCCATACTGACTAGATCGGCAAATTCAGATTAGACTTTTGGCAGCTGGGGGATATGCCTATATGGTTTAGTAATCCTTAGATTACCAATGTTCTAAACCACAAATTCTGACCCGATTTACTATCTTGAAATCTTACTATCATCATTTAATAATCCCCTGATTCTCTTCTATGAGGGCCTGGTGCTTGGGCACAATGTAGGTTAACAAACTCTCTGACATCGTTTTGATTCATCCCAGTACTCTTGCATTATTAGTAGTACGGGCGTATTTTACCATACCGAACAACCAATTTGTTTTAAAGTGTGGGTGGAAACAATCTTTAATGTTTTGATTTTGTAATGTTTATCATTATCTCGAGAGTATGGCAAGATTCCCATACTCATTTTATTGCAGGAATCTTGGAGTTCTTCCACCATCAGCTCAAGGATATTATTGAGTATGCTGAGCTCAAGACAGATGTCTTCCAGAGCTTAAGGGAGGTGGGGAACGCCATCCTATTCTGTCTGCTCATCGAGCAAGCTCTGGTAAGACCACAACTCTGCTTCTGACATGACAACTTGAGCTGGTATAATAAGATCCCACAGCCTGGACTGCAAATGTATTGTGTGGTTCATCTGGGAGCCTGAAGTTTTCTGTCCGATTTAAGATGTTGATTTCCTCTAAATCAGCCATCACAGACAGTCTTTCAGGCCCCCAATCTGAGTGCCAGAGTGAGTTTAATCTTGAAACTATGATTCTATTTTTCATTACACGCTGGCATCAACCACAGGTGGTAAGGACATAGGTTTTGTTCATTGCTATCAAAATAACACTGAAATGATTTATTTCTTTGTTTCTCTCATTTTGGTTTGGCGTGCTGTTTCTCTCTTCTCTTATCATTTCTGTGTTTGCATGACACAGTTGTATATCCCATCAGCCCTAGAAAAAATGGTGTGACATTAATATTTAAATGAGATCTAAAGAAAGACAATTAATAAAATAATGACAAGCTAGTGTTGAAGGATCCTAATGTGCTTGTCATCCATAGAGGAAATTGTACCACATTTTTGGAGGGTTGCTATTGCAGTTATGCGCTTCCATGTGTTTATTCTGATTCTGGGTGCATGTTTCCTCTTTGTATAGCACATCTCCGCTGTCATTCAAGTACTAACCTTGTTACATATGGGATGTCTGTGCATATATTAGTTTCAACATACATAGATGCATGTGTCCTGCTTTTAGTATTGCATGCCTCTTCCTGTCATTAATGCACCCTCAAGGAAATTATTCATCATCCTGATTCATTTAATACTATACACCTTTACAAAACGCAATCACCTATTTAAACAGCAATAGCGGTTGATATGATCTTAAAATACAAATAAATACAATACAATTCTTCACGACCCTTAGATTTCCTGAATCTCAATTATTCATCGTATGAAGACAGTTTTCACAATTCCAACTTTTTGGGGACAGTTTAGGGAAGACCTTTTCCTGTTCCATAACACCATTTGTAATGAAAGAACTTGAGAGCGCTTGACCTCAACCTCATCAAACACCCTTGGGATAAACTAGAACACAGATTGTGTGCTAGGCCTTCTTGTCAAACAAGAGTGGAAGCTGTTTTAGCTGCAAAGGAACAATCAGTTCAGTTCTTTTAAAGACGGTTTTTACAATTCCAACTTTTTGGGAACAGTTTTAGGAAGATATTTTCCTGCTCCAGGATGACTATGTCCTAGTGCACAAAGCAAGTTCCATACCACCATTTGTAATGGAAAAACCTAAGAGGGCTGACCTCAACCTCATCAAACACCCTTGAGATGAACTAAAACACAGATTGTGTGCTAGGCCTTCTCATCAAACAAGAGCAGATGCTGTTTTAGCTGCAAAGGAACAACCAGTTCCATATTCTTTCATTTTCACTGTCTACTCAAGAGTGTTAGTGTTAGTGTTAACTTTGGCTTTAGAAATTACAAATGTTCTTATTGGTATTACTGCCAAAAAATACACAGGGAAGGGAAATTATATTCTTAGTTGTAGACACCTAATTCACACCGCATACACATACTATGAAATTAAAGGGAAGTATGACGTTTGAATTCCAAATTAACATCACTTCATGGCTATCTGCATGCTCTTAAAGGATTTCTTTAAACAACACAGTGCATTCAAATTATGTTTTCTTGTATTCTTTTTTAATATTAGTCACAGGAGGAAGTGTGTGACCTTCTTCATGCTGCCCCCTTCCAAAACATTCTGCCAAGAGTATATATCAAAGGTATATTTGGTTAAAATCATTCAAATTGAATGGTGATCATTTTGAGTTTTGATAAATAGGACACATTGAAAAATGTTGTTTATGTGATGTGTAGAGGGAGAGCGTCTGGAGGTGAGGATGAAAAGGCTGGAAGCAAAGTATGCACCTCTCCACCTTGTTCCTCTTATTGAGAGGCTGGGAACCCCTCAGGTATGTTTTCACCTATCATCCTAATACTATTTTATATATTTCAAGTTTATTCTATGAACATTTTATTGTTTTGTCATTCTGATAGCAAATTGCCATTGCACGTGAGGGAGATTTACTGACCAAAGAGCGTCTGTGCTGCGGCCTTTCCATGTTTGAGGTCATCCTGACGCGTATCCGTAGCTTCCTGCAGGACGGGGTGTGGCGTGGGCCTCCTCCCACTAATGGTGTCATGCATGTGGATGAGTGCATGGAGTTCCACCGCCTCTGGAGTGCAATGCAGTTTGTGTATTGCATTCCAGTAGGCACTCATGAGTTCACAGCAGAGTGAGTAACACCAGACTTGTGTTTGGGGAGGGCAATTATGGAAAAAGTACTGATCATGATTATTTGGATTGATATTTAAATCATGATGAATAAACACGATTATTCATTGATTTCAAAACTTAGTATTTAACTACCAAAACTCAACTTTAAATATAACCTCATAGGAAAAAACAGAACATAAATTAATAACAAATATTAATAATAGTAAAAAATAGTAATAAAAACAATAAATACAAATATGTATGTGTATTGTCTATTATATATACTGTATATATTTGTTTTTTTTTAAATCCTTCTCAATATTCTGGAATTTAGCAAATAGAAATAACGTTGGTAATCCTAATTAACTGAAACAGGAAAAACATTTTTAACAGCTGCGTATTACAGTAAGATAAAAAAAGAGTAAAAGAAGGAAGTCGCAATAAAACTTCATTAAACTTGTTTTTCACAGATTAGGAAGAATATCTGCCCGTCAGTATTGTTATATTGTCTGTCTGTATGTGTTACGACGCCGTTTGTTTGTAAATATTCATTATTTGAAGGTTAATCCCTCCCGTGATCTGATGCTAATATTAGCTAGCCCGTTAATAGGGTTTTCCATTGACTAATTGAATTATATTTTGTTATTTTGTTATTTTTTACTCACAGTTACAATTAATCACAATAAATAAGAAGTGTAGCATAACCTGTGTGCTTTGACCTTTAGGCAGTGCTTTGGGGATGGTCTGAACTGGGCCGGCTGTGCCGTTATTGTTCTGTTGGGACAGCAGCGTCGTTTCGATCTGTTTGACTTCTGCTACCACCTGCTCAAAGTTCAAAGACAAGATGGCAAGGATGAGATCATCAAAAATGTGGTGGGTATACTGTATTATACCAGTTATTAGGTACCAAGCACATTTTCAGTATTGAAATGTTATCCTGTTGTTGAATAACTGCAATTCACATGTTCCTTATTGTCTTTTTCGCAGCCACTAAAGAAGATGGCAGACCGCATCAGGAAGTACCAGATCCTTAACAATGAAATATTTGCTATCCTAAACAAGTACATGAAGGCAGTGGAGACAGACAGTTCCACTGTGGAGCATGTTCGCTGTTTCCAGCCTCCTATACACCAATCCCTGGCTACCACTTGTTGAAAACGTGTATACACATACAGCACATACTGAAACACACATCTTCCCCGCGGATGTGATTCTATTTCTTGCCAATTTTTGGTCTTCTACAGTTGTGAGTTACTGTAATTCCTTCTCACACTGGCTCAAGAAATTTCAAGACAAATCATCTCAAACTGTTACTCTCCCTGAAATGTGTGTGAATGCTTACAATAGTGAAGTCGAAGAGACCAGAGGTGAAAGTCAATATTCACATCCTTTTTTGTTTGTTTTTATATACACATGACTTGCAATCAGACTCATGCATACCCTCTTTTGTTCCTTCAACTGCATGGTAGATTGGATTACTTACACATATACCAAAATAGTCATATCTGAGTCCAGGTCTTCAAAGACTGTGAGTCCCACATTAAGTTAAACATGATTCCTTCCTGATTAAATAAAGTCTAATTGTATAAGTTAAAAAAGATCTCAGCAACAAAATCCCTGTCACTACTATACATGGTATGGGCTCACATCCACTTCCCATAATAGCTTTTCTTCTCATTTGTGTAATTATATGGTGTGTCTATGATAGGTCTTCTGTCTATCATGATACATTTAAGGATTTCTTCAGTATTTTTGTTTTGTTTTGTTTTGTTTACTCATCTGCTTATTTTTAGGCAGTGATGTTACCTGGCTGGTTTGACTTGCTTTTAATTATCTCACCTCCTCCAAACCCATCAGATTTTCTTAACACATTTTTATTCGATGCAAATTTCAATGTAAATTTCACTGTTGAACTATGTGAAGTGTTGGGTGTCGTAATTGTTCTTGTTTTACTATGAATATTTTTAACATCATTGGTATCCTTGTCTGCTACTGACTGGAAACCTCATTTCTTTTTCTTTATTTTGCCTGTTGGGTACATTTTTATATGCCGTTCATGAATACAGTGATGGTAATCCTAATTTAGAAAGAAAACAAAGTTATGGGTGAAGATGTGTTGCTTTTTCCAGAGTTTAAAACAACTACTGTAGGTGTGTTAATACCTCTGGGTGTATGATGACAGTGTTGTACTAGATTAACCTGTTTGGAGTGTGTGTGGATGATGCTGGTCCAGTAGGAAGAAAAAAAAAAAAAAAACATGATACAATAAGTCACATATAATTAAATTAGCATTTCTTGAATATAGTCAGTATTAATTATTGTTTGACTTTTGCTTTAGCAGTGTTATCAAGATATGCTAAATTACCCCCTATTTTTTCACAAGGATAACAAATGACTTATTTAGAAGTCACCCCTACCGTGATGTTTTTCTGCATCATTTTTAATCAAGAAATTTTCTTTTGACAACGTTTATTATATTTATTCAACTTTGATCTGTTGTCCATTTACAGGTTAATCTAGTAAAAACAAAGGCACAAATGTATCATTGCGAAACCTTAGCATGGAAATGTAATTTATTGTCATTAATGGCTCCATTTGTGAAATGAGGGTTTGTTTATGTAACTGTACAAGTGACCATGTTTTGAAGTACTGCAAATGGGGAAAAGATTATTAAATTTACAACAATGGTCCTGCATAGGATTTGAAATTATGTTGTATTTCCATGAAATAAAACATGTTTAACTCAAAGTAAGTGTCATGCTTCACTCTGTTAGTTTAATTTGTCTTGGGCAATCGGAATTGTATAGCTGAATGATATTTGGGATGTAAAACTTCAAACAATAAATTGTATCCTGCGCTCGCCATTACTGATGACATCTTGTTTGCAACGATATTATGGAAATTAGAGACATACTAGTTAATTTGGTTTGCTTTTGTGACTTCCCATTTCATCCACCGTACATTTGTTAGTTAAAATTACAGTATACGACAAATACGAATTATAACGAGGTCGGTGGTGCCGTAAATGGTCCATGTGTTGTCTTTTTTGTTGTTGATGTTGCTGCCGCTGCGCACAAGGTACACATTTTATATTTTGGTGAACAATATGCATTATGAATACTTAAATACCACTACACGTAGTTTGCGTGACGTCCACAGACACTCGACAGTCATTGGTCACATACCCGGAAATGCGAAATACCACTATACGTAGTTTGTGTTGCGTCCACAGACACTCGACAGTCATTGGTCACATACCCGGAAATGCGTACATGACGTACATTTGAAATTTCAGCGCTGAAACGTCTGTGGCTGTAACTAACGTCGTGATTTACGCTACAGGCTGCAGCATTTTCTAAACCACTGGCGGAAAAAAAATCTAACTCCTTGGATTCGAAATGTCTTTCTCAAGAGCCCCTTTGAAAAGGTTCAACGAAGCTGTTGGTAAGTAAAACGAGCAGCGCGTTTCAAATGCGGTCAAAGCTACGTCTGTCCTCCCACCACCCGATACGGATTTACCAGGTACTATACGAGTTGACACAACATTATGGTCATTTCAAATTTGGAATGACCTAACTCAAAAGCGGTACTAAACCATATAAATCATTAATAGTAGGGATGGATGTACTACGTGCTACCTGTGTTAGCTGTTATGCTAACTATCCTATAACATTATTTTTTTTAATTGCAATTGCATAAAATACAAAGACTATGACTTTTGTCACTTTGAAATATAAGTAGGGTCGGGAACATTTAAAACAATTGTAAAAGAAAATTGGTTAGGGCTGTTCGCATAGCATATATTTTTCAGTTATACAAGAATAAGTCAGGGCTTTCGAGAAAGAAACAAAATCAATGCAAAAAGAGGGCAATGTGGGTTTCACTTTTAAAACTTTGCATTTATGTTTTTTTTTAGCGAGAAAGAGAATTTTATTTACCAAATATTCATTATTTGTATTGCACATAATGAGACCAAAGGAAATGTTTTCAAGAGAAAAATGTCGAGATGTCTCGACCTCATGCAGCTGCTGTGCCAGCCCTGACTGAAAATGTCTTTGTTGGAAAACCTTCGGATATGGGACATGAGTGGATAAGAAATGCTATTTATAAAAAAACAAAAAAAAAAAAACAAAAACAAAAAAATAAGAGTTCTAATTACCTTGTTTGGAATCTTGACACCACTAAAATTATGGGTTCCAACCAAAAGAAGCAGAAGACGGGACTATTCTAGAACAAACTTGGCTGTTGTGTAATTAAAAAAATAAAAACACTGATATTAATACTCATATGTATTCTGTATTTGTATGTCATTTTCTGACATGAGCAACCGGATTGCGTTGGTTTCAAAACCATCTAAAACACTGTTTCTGCTATAAAAGCAAATGTTTAAACAAATACAAGGAAAATGAATGTATGTACGTCATATTAAAAAAGCTTATTTAAAACGCATTTTGTTATGTTTGATAAAGGGAGGATGGGCGGCATGTTAGCACATCCGCCTCACAGTTCAGAGGTTGTCTGTTTGAACCCGGTTCCAGCTGCCTTCCTGTGCGGAGTTTGCATGTTCTCCTTTGTTTGCTTGGTCTTCTCCGTGTACTCTGGCATCCTCCCACATTACAAAATCATGCATGTTAGGTTAATGAAGGATTCTGCATTGCCCATAGGTGTGAATGTGAGTTAGAATGGTTGCTTTTTGTGCCCTGCAATTAGCTGGTTAACAGTCCAGGGTCTATCCTGCCTCTCGCCCGAAGTCAGCCAGGTTAGGCTCCAGCTCACCTGTGACCCAAATGAGCATAAGTGGTATTGAAAATGGATCTCCAGTAAGTTGGTAATCGAGAGGGAGGGGCAAGAGAACATTTTTAGGAGGTACTCAAGAGCTATTATTTATTTCAAATATTTCTGAATCACTTTTACTACGGTTCCTTTTACCGGTACATGTTGTCTAAAGACAACTCTAGTTTATACAGCAAGTGCATATTTCTGTATTTTGTGCATAGATTTAAAACTTCATGGGGTGACAGAGCATTCCTTTCAAATCTGGAATTACTTGTATACAAAAAGCACAATAACACTTAAGTGCTATGGTTTATGAAAATCTACTTTATCCATAAAAGGTTGCACCCCTGCACCAGGCATCTACGACATCAAACCTGGAGAACTGAAGGGAGCTGCGTCCTTTGATAAATCGGATCGGTTCAAAGATGCTAAAGCGGGTTGGTAACATCTTACTGCATTGATAGACACAAACCTGCACTGAACTAATGAAATGGTGGTGTAACATAGTTGTTTTCATCAACGGTGTGTGTTCAGTACCCCCATCATCACCGTCACGAATTACACTGATGTCTCCAGTCAGAAGAACAATATCATTTGATGGACTGGTAAGTTACAGTTTACAGTAGAATATACATTTATATAAAGTACTGTATAATATATAGATACATTTTTGGTCCATATCATTATCTCATCATTTTAAATGTATCTTACAGGTTGAGGGGTCAAGTACAAAAAATACCTTGGAAATGAAACAACGACGACTATTGGAGAAAGAGGTGCACTTTATTCAAACAATATTTGGACAACGAATAGCTACCATGAGCCAGAATTACTGCAATGTAATGAACAATAATAGAAAAAGAAGGCTATTCTTCAACTTTCAGTAGCTGAGCTTTATTCTCACGTGTAGTTAGGTGTTTTGGTTTTGGTTTTTTATTTAGCACAATTTAAAAACAGTGCAAGGAGGGAATCAAGCTGAGAGGGCTTGTACAGGGTTCCATTCCCTTCGGAAAATCAAAGAAAATATACTGTCAACAAAAACAACATGTAAAGAACACAAGGATATAGAATAGGAATTTCATGACAATGAGAGAGGGGAAAATAAGTAAAACAACTAATGTGAAGACTCAGGACAAGATTAAATGTATTTTCAAAAATTCTTCAAAGGTGGTGTAAGGTGATATTGATCTCATCGATAGATCCGATATTGATTTCATCCTTGCAGATCCGCTCACTGGTCCAGCAGCGTGGGGAGCAGGATCGACGGCTGCTCTCCCTTGAGGAGGACCTAAAAAAGGTGGAGGCCAAGCTGTTGGCAGCAGTCAGGGAAAAGACCGGCCTGACTGCCAGCATCACCACCCTTGAAAGACAGAAAGCTGAACTAAAGAAAGTTAATGAGTTCTTAAAAAACAAGGTTTGTTCAGCCTAGATTGCGGTGTGAATTTAAAACTATTCTTGAAATTGTCACATTTTTTTAGGATAGGTTTTCGAGCTTATATGTGCTGCTTATGTGGGAGAGTGTTAGTGAGTACGTTTTGAGAGTGTTAGTGAGTACGTTTTCTCCTAGGTTTCAGCTGATCTAACAAAAAAGAGGATCAATTCACTTACAATGGAGTTAATGGAAGCCAGGAACAAATTGGACAGCAAAAATAAGGTGTGAATTTGGTATACCCACTCCTCTCATTACAACAGTTTTCATTACCATTCTTTATTGCCTTAAAGGTTCCCCTTCCATCACTTTAAAATTTTATTTTTATCGTCTTTGATGTCGTTTGTAAGATGATTTGGGTTGAAACTGCCCGAAATGTCCTTTTTTGTCCCGTTCGGCTGTCAGGTCAAGCAGAATGGAGGATCTGTATCCCTTTTATGCCGGAACAGTTTTACTGTGTCACAGTGGAGTTTTTAAGATGCCACTGTGGTTTCTTAGTATTATAATGGATATTTATTGAGAATCGATCAGTCGAACAGAACAAAGTTTCTAGAGGGGAGTGAGAAAAGAAGACAAAAGACAAAGCATTAACTGTAAATAAGATGAGAAAAGTAAATCCTTACAGTATATATCTAGAACAATGAAACATTACATATGAATGTTGTATGGGGCAGTAGTGATACACCCTGTGAGGGAAGGAAAGAACAAGATGGGACAGGACAAGGACAGGAGAAGCATGCAGGACAAGGGTCGTGTACAACTGAAGTGTGGTGGGAGTGACTATGTAAATTATAAAAGTCTATAGGACGAGAGAGTGAGTGAGGGTCCACATTCATATCTAATGATACCCAAGCAGTTATTTGTTGCAATAAGTAAGTAGCCCCACACTCAGCGAAAAAATCTCAGGGGTGTGTGCCTGCGGACACGTGCAAGTGAAGTGACACCATTTTGCATGCACAATGACTGACAGAAGTGTCCTGTAATTGCTGTGCCTGCACCGCGATGGCTGAGGGCCCAGGAGTCCACTGAGAGCAGAGAGAAGATTTTGATGGAAGGGAACCTTTAAAGGCAGCAAACTGTTTCATAAGATATTCGTAGCTAATGAATATAGTTTCATTTTTCAGCCAAATTTTCAGATCTCTTCATTTCTGAGTGCAGGAGCTAAGTGTTCTTGAGGTCAGCATCACCGGTCACCTCGAGGTGTTAGAAATGGATCTCAGAGCTACCAAGGATACTGTCAAAGCCTTAACAGACAGAAATAATGACTTGGGTATGGACAAACAGCAACAAGATCACATAACCATGTTTTCCTCAAATGTTAGGTATGTTCATTTTTGTGTTATTTTTGTATTTTACAGAGGAGCTCAATCAAGTGATGAATACCCAAAATGAGGAGTTGGAACAACAGAATGACAGGTTACATGGTGAGTTGATCCCTAGTGTAGGCTCTACGCTAGATAACCTTTTGAAGCCTACATACTAGGAATGTAAGAATATCTAAATCTCAGTTCAGTTTTATGACCATATTAATCTCACCTTCCGATAATTTTTGCGATATCATGGGGAAGCTCACGGTATTGCAGGAAGGTGGGACGAAGAGGCGCCCGCAGCAGAACTAAAAGCTCTCTTTTTCTTGCTGGCCGAGCCCTTGATAGGGTTTAGTGGTTACTGGTTTCTTTGGGTTTGGGTTTTGGGTTGCGCCGTGCTCCAGATAGAAGTTCATAGATAAGTAGGTAGGTAGGAAGACAGATAGACTGACTGGTTGATTTAAGGAAATTTTAAACAATTGCTTAGTTGCATGAGGAAAGATGTTCATCCTGATTTTTTTATTTTAAAGCCTCATTTTATATACTTGTCGATTTTTGTAATATTTCAAATTCTTCTCTGTGGTGTGTCAAATTCAGAAGACATTTGTTGTGCTTTACAGGTACTTTAACATAATGAGATGGGTACTGTATCAAATTTGTATAATTATAATTTAGCTGGGAAAGGCTCCAGCACTCCCGCGACTCTCGTGAGGATAAGCGGCTCAGAAAATGGATGGATGGACGGATAATTTTTTACTATAACAAAGATAATAATACTCTACTATTTTTACTCAGATGTAATTGCACTGTAATAACTGAAAAGTATTTTTAATACGTTGGTTACTTTGCATTACATTTATATCTATTCATGCAGTACATGCATGCAGTATATTGTTAAATAAGTGCCTTTAAAAAAAAAAAAAAAAAAAAAAAACTGAGCATTCCCTTATTGTACAAGCATTTTTGATCGAGCAATTGGATCACATTTGATTGAACAGACCTTTCCCTTTTGCCTTCCTTGCAATATTGTATTATTTTCCAGCTGAGCTAGTGGAGCTAAAAGCGGAGATCAAGGTTGTACAGGGATATCTGGATACATCCAATGATCAGATTCAGGTCAGCATAAAACTGAAAATTTGCACGTTGATCCATTCTAGGCATTATTTAACAGATTTGTTTTTGTAGGATCTCCGCTTAAAGCTTAAAGAGACAACACAACAGGGCATTGTCTCTAACTCCAAGCTGCAGAACCTGAAGTAAGTAAAATTGTACTAGTTCCCTGATAGGGTGTCAAAGGAAAAGATCACAGCTGCTTTATCTGTTGCGTGTTCTGCAGACACCTAGCGCAGGAACTAGAGCAGAGCAACACCAAGCTTGAAAGCACTGAAGTTGCTCTGAGGCAAAAAGAGGAGGAAGTGCTGAAATATCAGCATGAGATGCAGGCCTCACAGGAGGCTTTATCAGAAGCGAAGAGGAAGTTGAAGAGCCAAGAGTTGGAGCTTGAGGCATCCCAAAAATCAGTGAGTGTTTTGGAGACACAAGTTAAGTTCATCAACGGAGAAGTCCAGGACTCTCGAGGAAAGGTTGGTCAGCAGGAGGCTGAGCTGGCTCTGCTACGGGAGGCGCTCCAGACTATGGAGAGAAAGATGGATGAAAGAGTGGCACATCTTGAACAAATGTGTCTTTTTTCGGCAGAAGAGAAAAGTATGCTCCCCAACCAATATCAGAAAAAACAAGAACAACAAAATAGAATTTTGAAATTTTCTATTTTGTTTGTTTTTAGACAAAATTCAAGAGGATGGCTTCAGAAGAGTGGAGGAGTTAACCACAGAGCTCAAACTGCTGAAGGACACTAACAGAGATGAGAGAGAGACACAGATTCAGCTCCAGCATGAGCATGCTTCTTTCATTGAGGAACTGGAGAAAGAAAGGGTCATTATTTTTATTTATTATTATTATTTTTTTAAATATATATATAAACTTTCTTTCCTGCATGGCATTTCCTATCCCTTTTTAAATCACTCCGATGTATTAGTGATGTGTCGAATGTCTTTCCTGAAGCTCATCGTTCTTTGCCTATTTTAACTCCACAGGCTCTGGTAAACTCTTTGACTGTACTGCTGGAACGAGAGAGGCAGGAGTCAGAGGAGTGCCAAAGTAAACTGTATGAGGAGATGGAGGAGGTGCTGGGAGAGCTGGCTCTCATGGAGGAACAGGAGCAAAGACGAGGTGAAGCGAGGGAGCAGAGTCAAGAGAAAATTAATGCGTTGGAAAGACAACTGAGTGAAACGAGGGAACTTTTTGAGCGGTGAGTTACCTAAACTCTAAACTCACAGTCAATGGAACTACAGGCGTACCTTGACTTATGAGTCAGTGCACCAACTTACCAGTGTTCCAGTTACAAGCCGTCATTGGGTTGATTTTCCCCCCGCAACTCCCACCCCACCCCTGCTTGGGGCAAAATTTGAAGTAGAGGCCAACTTCAAATATGCCACCACTGGCTAACGGCACCGAACGTCTCAAAATTTGCCTGGCATCCAATATTTTGAGGTACAAACAAATTGAGTTACGAGCTCAGTCACAAACCAAAATAAACCCGTAAGTCAATGTACCCTTGTACTACCCTAAAAATGAATTGTATGATTTTCGTTTAGTCAAATCACTTTCCCAAAATATTTTATCTCATCCTTATTTTTTCTTTTTGCAGTATAGTCACAAACATTAGCGCACTCCTCACATTTTGCAAGTATGAGACAGTGTCAGAATGATAACACTAGGTTTAACATACCTGCTCCCCTTTCAGACGTGATAATGCTTTTATAGGCACTCAAAGATACTTTACAATTGCACACATTTATTCACTCCACAGTCACAACTGGTGGTGGTAAGTTAGTTATTAAGTTGTGTAGCCATAGTTGCCCTGGAGCAGTCTGACGGAAGCATGATAACCTATAACACTAACAAGTCACATGACACTGGTGCAGGGAGGGAGAATGGTGAAGTGAGCCCAATTCTGACATTTTCATTTGGAGGTTTATTCACTTTTTTGCTAGCATTTGAGACATGAATGGTTGTGTGCGGAGTTATTTTAAGGGGACAGTGCATTTACACTGTTATACAAGCTCTACACTGACAACTTTACATTGTATAAAAGTATAATTTCTTCATTCATGTCCCATGAAAAGATGTACTGTGTGTATAAAATGTGAGGGCGTACTCACTTTTTTGTGATTAAAGTCAAAATCACCCACTTCACATGCAGCGTGCCCTTTGTCTCCCTCTCAATTCTAATGCATAATTTTAGTAAACTACATTTTTCAACTCAACATGGGTTTGAATTCCAGGAATGCAGGATATTTGACATTTGCCAGCACCGACACCGCAGCTTCCAGCTAAGCAGCACATATGTTACGCAGGATAAATAACATTATTAGTGTCCCACAGGCTGGCCCATCCTTTCTCTCCCCTTATCTCCTTAATGAAGACAAATGCTCAGGAAATATTCTTGACACCGTGTAGCTGTAGACACCGTGCACAAAACTAATCAGGAACAGAATGTGTATTTTCATCAATGATGGAATTACTATTGTTTATCAAAGTATCAGTACCTATTCTTAGTTACTGGAACATTTAAAGATCACCTGTTCATTAACATCGAACAAATCCTTTAGTTGGTTTGTACTTAAATTAATTGTTTATTGTTAACAGGGCACTGAAATATTAACTCGTTCAGAATTGTAAACCCCGAAAATTAGAAGCCTATAGTACACTAAAATACTTTTTTTTGTTTTGTTTTGTTTTTTTAAGTTTTGTAAGTTTACGAAAGTGTTTTTTTATTAGATTTTTTTTATTAAAAAGAATACACAAGCTCATTGCATTTTCTAAATAATTATTAAAAATAATAATTCCCCCCAAAACATTAAATTATTCAGTGTAACAAATGCAAAAAGGCTCATAACAGAATGGTCGGTGTATTGATGAGTGAACAATGAGACTTAAAGACCCAGTAAAGTATTTTTTTCTTTTTCTTTCTAAATACATTAAACATGTTTGAAGATACATGGTGAAAATGTGTAAAGACTGAGAACAATTTAGTTCTGAATTCCTGCAATATTGCATTACTCTTTTTCACTTTCTAAATTGACCGGATCTTTGGGGCGCGGCTAAAACGAGGCCAGGTAACGCAAGCAGGCGTCAGGCGAAAGTCGTCCCTCCCCCACTATATAAGTATCGAGTGCCCTTATTCTATCCAGTGGCTATTTTGTGCAATGGCCACTTCCTTATTGGTAATAACTTGGGACATTTCTACCACTACAGTGTGCAGTTAGCCATCAAGCGATGCCTACAACTTGAAAAAACTGAAGGGTTATGTGTTTTGTGTTATTTGGGCCACAGAGTCGCTGCCATGTGCCCCCCATGTGTTGTGCGTAGCGAGACAGTGGTGATCCGGACGGGTATGCCGCCTCGCTGCCAGCTCGCCAGTGGCTAGTTGGTAGCCACTTGCAGTCCGCTTCACCGGCGTTGGGGTGCTCAAACTGGTCACTGCCGCGCCCATGTGGGCCCTCCCAATGGAGGCACTTCAGGGAAAGATAACTGTTTATTATGTCCACTAGCTCCCAAGCTAACTGGCTAGCAAGCGAACGAGCCTGCAAGCACGCCAGTATGGCGTCGGCTTGTCCAAGAAGTCGCCACCTCACTTTTTGTTTCGTGTGTGCGTCCACATAACAGCGACACATCAGGGAAAGTTAACTGACACGGCGACACTCCTTTGTGGTTTTGTGAGCCACACACACTGGCTGTATGAGCCGTAAAGAGCCACAGGCAATGTATGTGATTGACAGCTGCAGGTTCCACGGAGCGCACTCTACAAACACACCCACCGAGTCCTGCAGCTGGAGGGTGGCCTCTATTTTTTTATGATTTTGCAACCTTATATATTTACAGATTAATTTTGTTTTTTGTTTTTTTCCCCCCATTCAAATTTAATACATTTGTTAACACTTTTCTCTGTTGTGTTTCAAATTTACAATAATTTTTTTGGGTCAGTTTACTGTGACTTCAACTTATCAAAGCTTGTTCTTTTTAGTCAGAGCAGTGACGTGTTATTGTTGAAAGCGGAGCATTCTACGGCCAGGCGAGAACGCCAGGAAGCGCACGCAAGCTCACTGAACAAAATGGGAGCGATGTCTATCGACCTGGAAGGGTTGGTTGTCAAATGTGTTGTTGTGCGTTACATTGCAGTTCTCTGAGCGTTTTCGATTCTGTCATCTGGTTAAGCACCAAACAGGCTCTGAGGGAAGCCGATAAGAGCAGGACAAAAATGGAAGAGGAGATGAACGGAATGACCCAGCAGCTGGAGGAGGAGATGGACGAAGTGATTCAACAAAAAGATGAGGAGCACCGAATGAGACGGGAGAATGCAGGGTTTGCTCCTTCCTAGTATTAGTCTTTTTAAAAAAAAAAAAAAAAAGTCCTAGTTTCCTTTTTGGTGTATTTATAAAAAAAAAAAAGTTTAATCTCTTATCTTGATTTAGAGTTTTGCAGGAGGTGCAGGCTCGCCTTGCTCAAAAAGTTCAGGAGATACAGGCTCTGGAGGCCAGCCATGCTGTGAGAATCTGTCAGTTAGAGCAGGAGCGACTGCGCCAGACAAAAGACAAGGAAGATGCACTGAGCAAAGTAGAAGAGCAGAAAGGGCATGAAGTTGCTGAGCTTCACCATCAGGAACAAATGGCTCAGAAACAGCTGGAGGAAGTCTGCCAGGAAAAGGTGAACATAATGGAACAAATGCTACACGAAAAAGAGGAGAAAATTAAATATCAAGCAGCGCTTGAGGCAGAAAGGGCAGCACTGGAGGCTGAAACGAAAGACCACCAACAGCTCAGGTCAGAGGTTCTCAGACTACAGACTGAGCTTAATAGCTTGCGTGAGGAAAGAAGTCGACTCGTGTCTCAAATTGAACTGTCAGACCAATCAGAGCAGGGACTTCAGCATCGAGTGGAGGTGGCAGATAGAGAGAAGACGGGGCTTCAAGCTCGCTTGGATGAAGTTCAGCTCGAATGTATAAACCTTCAAACACACACAGACCTCACAGAGGAGAAGGTAGAGGGTCTGCTGTACAAAATGGAACAACAACAACATGAGCGACACGCTCTACAGCACCAGGTGAAGGCGCTGACTCAGGAGAAGGTCACACTGCAGTGGGAGATGGACGAGCAGGGGCAGAAACTCCAGAACCAAATAATGGAAGCACAGGAGAAGAGGTAAGCAACTTTTATTTTAATGAATGCATGAATTTAATTACACATTGCAACAAAAAAAAAAAATCCTTTCTTTCGTAGCTCCTCAAGCTCCGAAACAGAACACTGGAGGACAAAGTATGAGGAGCTGTTTGCTAAGGTCAAACCCTTTGAGGTTAGTCTTTTCCAAACCAGTTAAACCAAACAAGCCTTTCTGTGTAGATACACAACCAACATATTGTAGCTGGTAGGAAGGGGTCTAGAGCTTTAATGCCTACACATTTATTAATATGATAAAATTATTTAGTGTTGTGAAGTGTAGGTGGCTGGTTGCATTGAGTTATTGAGTACATTTCTGGATAACCACACAGTGGAGAATTAGTAGCTATAAAAGATGCTAATACTTGCCCAAATTATGAGACTTTATTTCATCATACCGCTTTTAATATTCTTATTTTGTGGCACCTCCAGGAGCAGTTGAATTACTTTGCTGCTGAGCGAAATGCACTCATCAATGAAAATGGAGCAAACCAGGAGGAGCTAACCAAGCTGTCAGATGCTTACGCTCATCTGCTGGGTCACCAGAACCAGAAGCAGAAGATTAAACATGTAATGAAGCTGAAAGATGAGAATTTTGACCTGAAACAGGTAATATAACTGGGCAGCAGCCTTCCAACACATCACTTGGACTGTGGTGAGCTTAATGTGTTTTCTAATCAAGGACAACAAGTATTGCCCCCCTTCTCAAATTCTTATTTTTGCATAGTTTCTCCACTTTGTTTAAGATCATCAAACAAATGTAAATAGATAAAAATAACCCAAGTGGCCTTAAAATGCTGCTTTTAAATAATTTCATTTATTAAGGAAAAATAAACTACATATATACTACAATGGCTCTCCCTGTGGTTTGCTGGAAGCTTTAGAAATCTTCCAGACTAATACACGTCAATTACTTCTCGACTGTTCTGGAATTTCTTTGGATCATTTCATTTTGTTGTAGCTTCTTTACATCTTCTGTCCGACTTGATTTTTGTCGGGGACAGATTCTTTTCTTAAGCGATTTCTTGATTAAACAGGTCTGGGGGGAATCATGGCTTGGACGGGATCAATGAAAATTAACAAAAAGTCATGATTAGCCGCAATTAATTCATGAATTAACAAGGGGGATATATCTAACCTAATATAATGATCCAGCCTGTCTGTGATTATCAGGCAGAGTTCCACCATAGAGCGTGAACCATTCTATCGAACATTCCCAATTTAGGCACTGCAAGTAAAAGACCTACCCAACAATTTCGGTAAATGTCAGGCTCATACTGCATTAGCAGCTCTGAGACATAAACAGGAGCGTGACCGTTTAGTGCTTTAAAAACGATCAGAAGTATATTCACATCAGTTCTAATTCTGTCAGGTAGCCAGGGAAGGGCAGAAAGAGCTGGTGTGAACATGTCGTTAGTAGAGGGTTGAAGTCTAGCGGCAGCATTTTGAATGTACTGTGCATGATGGTGCAATGCCGTAATCTAACCAAAATGAAATAAAAGTAAGGGTGACCTTTTTTAGGCAAGGCAAAAGACTTGATTTTAGTACGCTGCCTGAGTTGTCAAGCAGGACTGAATGGCTTTGACCACCTCAAAAGGGAACAGTCGTTTGGCATTAGCCAGGACTAAGTGATGATATAGATGTCAGACAGTGCTACTAGTCATAATGAAATTTTGACAAAATAACTGAAGCAAGCATTAAAGAATCCTTATTCCATGCACTGCCACTTCCACGCATACCTGTCCAGCTTGCTACAGATGCGGGTCCTCACAATGGAGACACTCCAGGGAAAGAAGTTTATTTTGTGCGCTAGCTCACAGGCTAATGAGCCAGCAAGCTCGCTAGTAGGGCAATAAGTCTCCCCCTCACTTGGTTTTTGTATTGTGTGTGCGTCCGCATAACAGTGACACCTCAGGGGAAGTTAACTGCTTACTAGACAGAGCAACAGTCAGCTTGTGACTGTGTGGGCCACACAGAGCCACAGATGTACTGAATTGACAGCTGAAGGTTCCGCGAGGCACATTCCTACAGCTGGAGGGATGCTATAAAACAATGCTATAAAACACTTTTCATAAGATCATTACATATCAAGGTTATAGATTATTATGCAATCAGACAAATGTATGAATGATTATATGTATTTGAGGCATCTAGGCTGCGAAATTGATTAGATGGTCATTAATTATGTGCTAAAGCAGTTGAGGCATTTATCGCACAACTTGGCTGTTACCAAAGGTACTGCTGCTTCAGTCTCGACTAGTTGAACATGATCAATGATGATAGAAGATGATAGAAAAAATATATAATTAATAATTTGCACCATAGTTGAGCAAGGAACTAGCAAATGCATGTCCCTAATGGTATACATGTTAATGTAGTTAATGCTCAATGAGTGTAAGTGTACTGGAAATGATCTTTTGAACACATTGGAAACCTTGAGAATTTGATGTTTGTACAATGGCTTGTACTCTATGTCCAATCCTTTGAGTTTTCTCTGTGTGTGTGTCTGTGTTTTTGTAGGAGGTACTGAAGCTTCGCTCCCAGTTGAGCCGTCAGAAGAGTGATCTGAATTACCTCAAGTCAAAGCTCCCCGGTGATTCTCAGCGCAGGTTTGATCCCAGTAAAGCGTTCCAACACAATAAGGAGAACAGGCAGAATGAGACTGCAACACCTTTGAAAGAAGGTGAGCAGCCAATGGCTTGTCTTCGGTTTTCACAAAGATTCAATGATAAAATGTGGAAACGGATAAATGATTGATTTTTGTTGGAATCTTTCTTTTGTAGACAATCACACAGTGAAGACATCCTACTAGTAGAGAACAGCAATGGCTGAGCTTCTTGGGTGTTGATTATTGTGAATAAGAACATGTTTTTTTTTGTAAATCTTTATTTTTCCAATAATTGACGAGTCTCATAATAATTTTTAGCATTTGTGTTTTTATTGCCTTTGGGACAAGAAAATTCAGATTAGTCTTAGATTTCTTACAAAAGACATTTTTAGAAAGTGGGTATAAGAAATGTTTTACAAGTTGTTCCTCTACTTTTGTCCAAGCCATTTAAAAAAAAAAAAAAAAGAAGCCTGTTTTACTGTCAGTATCGGTAGGCAGAGCTAGTTTAGTCTGGTGTATTTTGGGGAAATATTTATATCTTGTAAATAAAGCAAATAAAAATGAATGAAGTAAACAAATATTTAGAAGTGTGGCTGAATTAATTTTTAAATCCCACTGGCCGTTACTGTTGCTAGCCAGCAGAGAGCACTCTAGGATTGCAGTTATATATGGAAATGACGATCGAAACCTATGGTTTAGCAACATAATATCCTAACCAAGTCAAATTTTTTGAGAGGAGCCTTTGGTTATGGGCCATGAAGCTTTATTCCGTGTCGTTCAAACACAGCCAGTAAATCACCAAACATACACTTCAAGACCTTTTTTCACAGGTGGTTCTGGATGTGGAGTTAGCGAGTCAGTCGCAGTAGCCTTCCAGGTGGTAAATGCTGCATGGCTTATGACAGCACTGCTCCACGATGCCTCTCTTCACCTTGGAATCATCGCTTTCCAGAAAACCTCCTCCACAGCTGCTGTTCTTGTCTGGCGCTTTTAGACAGGAACCCTTAGAGATGAACAAAGTTTCCAAAGCCGGGTTATGTCTGCCTGCTGTGTGAACCTCAAAGTTCTTATTCGAGCATCTAGACTCATCACACTTTAATGGAGCCTTAATGGCTAGGTAATCTGATAGCTTCAATCCATTTAGTCTTGTTAGGTCCTCCTTCAGGGGCGGGGGGCTATGGTGGAATGCCAGTAGGTTCAATCAAAGCTGTCATATCTAAACTTCAAAACAGTATTGTTTGTGGGCCGAACACTGCTTGTTTTGTGAGTAAGGTAATGACGATTTTCACTGGCCACTGCATTGGATTGAGACGAGACAAGGAGGCTTTGCACACTAATAATGATTAAAAGGGGGGGGGGCATTCTTTTAACTCAGCCTGTTGTCCCTTTGTTAGGTGACCTGTCCTAAATTGACAATATGCTAACGATCGACTACAGACCTTTTGTATAAAATCTCAGCCAGCCCCAACTATTTCCAGTAGCCAGCGTCTCTTCTACATGCTGTCAGTTTTTTTCAATGGGATCTGCTCGTCAACAAAAAGTTAGTTTCAGTGAACAAGAGGCACTACTGCCCTGTGTTGCTTTGCCTTTGTATCAGGCTTCTACTAAGTACCACAGTTTTTTTTTTTTTTGGGGGGTGTGGGGGGTTTCTTTTCCTTGCAGATAAGGAGAATCATTGTCAATGGATCTTTGCCCAAGTGCAGGGACAACCTTAGCATTACACACAACTGGGTGTGTACCCTGTATTACTCGCAATGTTCTTTTTTTTTTCTTCTCCGGTTTGTCTGAAAGTGAGTTTATGAAGAATCCAGTCATTTTGTGTAGCAATAGACTGAGCAGAAATAATCGAACTGACTGAGTTTGCCCTGATATTGGCTAGCAATGAGTAGAGAGTGTACCCCTCCTCTCACTTAAAGCCAATTGTGAATAGCTGCAGTTCACCTGCGACCCTAACAAGGACAATCTGTGGATGGTCTTTAGACTGGAGACACAAACCCTCCAAGAAGTTTTCTTCGTTCATCTCTAACCACCAAATATCAAAGGGAACAATCCACTCTGATTGGCTAGAATTGCACAAAAGGATGATTTTGCATGGCCTTACTGAGCAAGTTTTCCAGATCCCTCTTGTGAAGTCGTTTCGTACTGTGGAAAAAGCCCCTCTCTCCACATACGAAATACAGCGCATCCACCAAGTGGGAGCCACAGAGGTGCTGGGTAGGTACGCAGGTGATCCATGGAGTCCGAAACACCAGCAGAAACAGAATGGACAACACCCATGATGTCTTGGCCATAGAATGGAGACCTGACGAAGAAAGCACTACTTTTGATGAATTTTACACGATTATATATTTTTTTAATAGATAACCCTTGTGTTTCCACTTGACTTTTCAGCTATTAAAATACATTTAATCTGCAGTTCTCAGAACATTCTTAATGCACAAAATTTAATACAAACTCGTGTGAAAATTACCCACAAGATACAAGGTTCACATTTAATAACATCTGACCCAGATATACTGGAGTACCACGAATCTGAACATTGGTTATGGTCAGCACTTTGAAAAGCATTGTTTTATGCCGGCGGCACGGTGGTCGACTGGTTAGAGCGTCAGCCTCACAGTTCTGAGGACCGGTGTTCAATCCCCAGCCCCGCCTGTGTGGAGTTTGCATGTTCTCCCGTGCCTGCATGGGTTTTCTCCGGGCACTACGGTTTCCTCCCACATCCCAAAAACAGACTCTAAATTGCCCGTAGGTGTGAATGTGAGTGTGAATGGTTGTTTGTTTGTTTGTATGTGCCCTGCGATTGGCTGGCAACCAGTTCAGGGTGTTTGGCTGACAACCAGAAGTTCTGCCCGATGATAGCTGGGATTGGCTCCAGCACACCCGCGACCCTTGTGAGGAAAACCGGCTCAGAAAATGGATGGATGGATGTTTTATGCCTCACATCCTCTGCTACTTTAGATTAATAATATTGATTACACCCTGGCATATGCACACGTGGCCACGAGGTGGTGCTGAAGCACCTGCCATTTTGCCCTGGATGAAAAAAGGCACTTTTTCTGCAACCCATTTTTTCTTCAATCATCAATATTTGGAAAAAAATAAATAAAATAAAACCCTCTCTGCCATCATTTTCACCCACAGTGTTTAAATATCTGACAAGTATTTATTTGAGTCATTGGCAGAATTGTACAAATGCTATTTCCTCCACCTTTTGTAAGAATTTATTTCCAGCTGAAGAAAACATTGGACTGGATACATGGGGATAATTTGAGCCAGTCTGCAGAAAAACTGGTGGCAACGATTTTCCCTTCAACAATCATGTCTTCAATCCAGACACCAGCCGCCATGGTAATGGGAGAATGGCAAGTACAGGATTTTATTTTTTTTATTATTTTTTTTACTACTGACACACTGAGGGAGCAAATAATTCAATTCATAAAGAAAAATTCTGCTCCAACCTTAACAGTCTGGTAAAAAGCCTTATTTTTTAAAAGTAAAAATTCCAACTAAAATGTGTTCTCATCCTCAAGGTGTGGCTTTTCTTTGACCTTCTCATCTTAATGTTAATGTCAAAACATGATCCAGAAAATTTATAAAGATGACCGGATTATTTTGGTGCTCAAATAACGGTCTGTCTAATAGCCAGAGACCCAAATTCTGATCCACAATGCTGTGTCAGGCTCCTAACAGTTCTGTTGATAAAATAAGACCTGTTCCACATAAAACATCAGTTCCAATAGGCTACGACCTCCTCTCAGGCTCATTCTGACAATGTTTTTGGTCACTGAGCAGGTACAAGATGCTTAACATATCTTCTACCCTGGTATGAACCTTACAGATGGGTCAACCGGTTCAGGATTAGTAGTTCTTATCAGAGTCGAACTAAACAGTGAACTATATACATGGGAAAAGGGCAGGAGACACGAGACAATGGAGAGTAGAATCCACCACAAACCAATCTACATTTGGACCACTGTTCTTGATCTTGCTTTTGTTGTATTGTTTTACATTAACTGATTCTTATTTACGGCATATATCAGTTTCATTCTCAGTGTTTCCCTCTAAAGTTGCCTTTAAAGAAGTCATTCTTGGAATCCACGCTGACAAAATAAAATCTGGTTTACAGGAATCCTTCAGACTGAAAATTTTGAGATAATTGGTACATTATATAAAAATGAAAAGAAATATGTAATAATTTAGTCGTAGGTAAGCAAATATAAATGTACTTCCCAACATTTCTGATTGACATTAACTGTAATTGATCATGGTCTATAGTAAAAATCAGTAAATGTACTCTTGATAAATAGCGCTTTATCTTTTCCCAGTGAGCTTAACTCAATACTTGCAGCACCTATAATAAACTCCTGTGTTCCAATATGATAATTGTAGATTCGGTCAGTCTTTCTTCAAGGTCAACCCCTAATTTAGTGTTTTGTTAATCTTTCCATTGGTGCAGAATTTACATTAGTGTTATAAATTAAATCACATTTGGGATGACTATTCCAGGTTTGAAGTTCAGCTTCTGTTTCAAGGTGAAAACATATTTAGCAGTCATTTAACAGAGCCTTTGTTAGCGGTCTTATATTATTGGCTTCAAAATAAATCATTTTAACAGTAATCTTTAACAATGCACCAGCACCACGCATTACGACATTGGCAATGAGCTCTATCTGGCCCGCCACTCCTCTATCCCTGCTGGCTGTATGCCAGGCTCTTGGCACAGTGGAGCGGCTGAATAATAGATCTGCCTGTGCTGCTCATTACTTTCATCCTGATTATTATACATGTACATTTTCAAAGTTGAAATCTTGAGGGAATACAAAGAAACACGCTTACCTTTGTTTGAGGCCTCAGTGCAGCGGATCAGCAAGTTGCAGATGAAAGGGGAGCAGACCTACTGGGTTATACAGGTACAGAGAACATCTCCACTTGGCTACATTTCCAAGACACAGTATCTCCTCACATGCACTTGTCCTTTGTCAGCTTTGGTGTGACACTGGTCCTTTTATTAACACCTTGACCTGTAGGTATGCTGATCTGCTCTTGAGTAGCACTAAGTCATTTACTCTTTATGGCCATACAGCAGAGTTCAGATAAAGTTGAAGACATCAGAGAGTGAGACCCTAGTTAGCCCCCCCCTGCTGAGTGATGGCCTGAATGACAGAGTTCACTGGGCCACAGACAAACACCATATGTCATGTTCTGATCACGTTGGGTAGTAGATTAAAGGATTTCCTGGCTGGGTAGTGACCACTAATGGTAAAGATAGTTGTGCTCAAGAAAAAACACAATGATAATGAGGTTCAACATCTACGTACATACATACATACATACACACACACATGCATACACACACACATACACACATATACAGTACATGCATACATAGATGTACGCATGGTGGCATGCATACATACATACATAGCCTATATAAACTGCATGCATGCATACATACGTGCAAACTATTAAAAAAAAATAAAAAAACATTTTTTGACAGTTTTTCTTCAAAGTCAGAAGGTTACATAAAGTAAAATGACTATGACTTTAAATCATTTTCAAAAACCCAGATAATGATGTCATGTCTTTGGAACCTTCTGATAAGTTTATTGACAACATTTGAGTTAGTTACAGACAGCCTGTGGTTGTATTTGAAGGCACACCTGAAAGACACTGCTTCTTTGTGTAACATCATGGGAAAGTCAAAATAAATCGGCAGAACAGGATTCAGGAACAGAATTGTGGGCTTGCACAAGTCTGGTTCATCCTTGGGTGCAATTTGCAAATGCCTGAAGGTGCTGCGTTCATCAGTTCAAGCAATTATAGGCAAGTATAACACCATGGGAATGTTCAGCCATCATACCGCTCAAGAAAGAGACGGGTTCTGTGTCCCAGAGATGAACATGTTTTGGTCCGAAATCTGCATGTAAATCCAAGAACAAAAGCAAAAGACCTTGTGAGGATGCTGGCCAAAGCTGGTGTGATGTGTCATTATTGATTACATGATTGATTACATTTAAAAAAAAAATCTGTTTTGTAATAATTTCTCTTATAACTGGTTGATTGAATAATAATAAATTTACATATAAATACAGATGCAGTACATTTAATAATGTTTTGTTTATTTTTTGGTTGATTAAGTTTGATACTAAATCATTACATTTTAAAATGAGAATGCATTTTATTTGTAAAATAAACCATTTTATATTTTTATTCATCATTATTTAGTTTTTATTCATTTATCTAAGTAATTAATTAATTAGTTGATTTATTGTCAATAAAATACATTAAGATTACTAAAATAATTTCACATATACAGTACATCTAAAATTTTTAAATGCCAATAAATGCTCCTTTAGTTATAATGAAATGATTTACAAATAATACAATTAAAAATGGAAATGAATTAATAATGTCTTGGTTAAAAAAATTTTATGTTTATTCATTTGTATTATAATTTATTTGATTCATTTACTGGTATATAATTAAGTCATTGGTCAACTGATTTATTGTAAATAAAAGACAACCAAAATATTAAAGAACAAATTATTATTTTATTATTACAATAAACTACTTTTATACATGAATCACAATATTGACAGACGCAACAATATTTTCATGCCGTATGTATCAGGTCTTTCTGAGAAACTCAGAAGGATTTTCAAACAACACAACATTCCGGTACACTTCAAACCTAGTAACACCCTTAGACAAAGACTGGTACACCCCAAAGACAACCCATACCCAGAAAAGCAATCGGGTGTATGCGGTCAAGTGCAGTGAGGAATACACAGATACATACAATGGGGAAACCAAGCAACCACTGACCAGAGGTATGACAAAACAAACTCATCAGGTCAAGACTCAGCTGCGTCCATTCTAAAGAAACTTAATAATTCTGCCTCCAACAAATAACAAAACACACGGCCTCCTTGGCTGTTAGGCACAATCACTTACAATCACTTTGGAATATTAATGAGGGAGTTTCCTTCCACCTGACGACACTTGTAGACGGACAGTGGCTTCTCTTCAAGGCATCCTAACGATTGTCTTTTTTTGCATTCCAAAAGAATGATACCATCCGTGGTTTTGGGATCTGCCTCCAACTTTGAGCATAAATAGTTGAGTTTCTTCACACCAACTCAGTCTAGTCTTGTTGAATTAACTGATGAAGCCTGCTCGGATGAGAGGTTAAACGTCTCCTCGAACAACCAGAACAGTCCGGTTGAGATCAATTCAATGCCCTGAGGATGAAATGACCTGGATGAATGAGAATATTTACAGGCATTAATCTAAACATATACACATACCTAGGGGTTGTGAAAAAGGTGTGCTTTCATTCCAATACGATAAATAATGTCTAATGTTACCAATTTATATATAATACGTGAAAAAATATACAGGATATACAGTAATTGCCTAGCTGGCCAGATGCGGGTTGCGGACAGGGAGTTTACCACATATGACATAGGAATGCCCAAGAAACCAGTAAAATGCATTGTAATATTTGTATTTTATTTTTTATTGAGCCTTGCGTCACTATCATCATGACAAGCCATTGAGCCAAATATATATTGCATCTACAGGCGCTTTTATGGTCTTCCAACTGAAATCCATAGGCATTATAGTACGGAAGAGGTCTCTTTGTACCCATAACGGCTTTCACTGTAAATACTTTCTTCAAGATTAAGTCGTTCTACAAAAGTGTGTGTAGGAAATTTTTTTTTGTACATTCAGCCAAAAGGAGTAAACACATCTAAGCAAACATTTATGGGTCTTGTTTTGTCTACTGAGGCAAAGTAATACTGGAATAGAAAATGGAGGGGGGGGGGCAGAGTTTATTGCTACCCCCCTCCCTCCCACACACACACACACACACACACACACACACACACATACACAAGTCTACCTCTATTTAAATGTACTGTAGTATTGAGCAGGTAAGTGTCCAGCTAGACATTAAGTTAAAATAATTTCTTTTCATGCCCAGTTATACTGTGGTATGTATAGTACATTCCTATCACCATTCATTTTTTTAAATGAATCTGTAATTTTACACGTTTTAAATTATTTTACCAAACCAAATTTGTCTTGTATTTGGGATGTTATATTGGCTCATTTATAATCAAAATTTGAATTCAGTAATTTGTTATTGTTAGACTCATTACCGACAGTAGAGGTGGCAACTGGGGTGGCAAGGCTTTTGGTGGGGGTGGCAGCAGCCCCTTGCCACCCCGTAGATCTGCCAGTAAACAGTAGTGCCTTTTTGCAGTAAGTGTGATTCACAAGTCCATATCAACATTGTCCGGATAGCGGTTGGTAGATCTGCCTTGAACCACAGATAATACTGTATGTGGTGCTTTAGTTAAAACAACCGTGAATCAAAATGTGCAATATATCTGAAACGTAAAACCATTTGCAGAAACATTGCACTTTGCCTCTATAAAAGTAGTTTATTACATAGGGTCTGTCTCCTATCATGTGTAGCAGCTGTTTTCTTTAATTTCAGAGTGCCTTTCTGAGCTTGGGCCAGATTTAGACGAGAGGTCACACATAATATAATTTTATATCAAAGGATGGCTCTGTCATCGGATACACGACTGCGTACAGTAACTTTTATCCATCTTTTAATTTGAGCATTTTTACCGTGTGTGGTAGTAATATTCCCTGTAAAACAACAGCTGGATTTCAATTAAATGAGATACAAGTCCTTAAAAACATGAACAATATCAATGATTAACTGACAATGGAATATAATAATTTTGTTATGTTCTCATTAATTTCAGATATTGTGGTGTGTGAAATCCAGAATTAGATGTTGTTATTGTCATGCAATATGAACTATCAAGGGGTTCTTCTAGGGTAAAGACAGTCTATCGCTAGACAGACTTTTATATAGAAAACTGAAACTTGTTCGCTATTTGAACTTTCATGGGTCTGTGAAATAAGACCATTCCAAAATTTTCCAGACTGCACTCATGATGAAATGTTTTTTGTTTTTTTAGCGTAATTAAAAAGGTTTAATCTGTTAGCCCTCATGGAGAACTGGAAAAAAAAAGTATTGGAAACAAGTTTGAGTATGTGTGTTAAAGTGAACAACATCTAAAAACGATTTAAGGGACCAAATATTGATATTAGGATGTATTGCATCATTGTCTCTCACGATGCAATATCAATACACCAGTATCAGATAAATATCATGTCTGTGTAGTTGTGCACATAATGACAAATTTGACATTTTAGTGTAATGCTTATCCCAGCCTGCCTAGACTAGTGTCAACAATGCAATGAAAAGAGAAATATGTTTTATTTCTTCATCTTTTTGCAGAGCAGCCAGAGGTGGGTAGAATGGCCAAATATTGTACTCAAGCAAGAGTTCTGTTACTTTCGAATTATATGACTCAAGTAAAAGTAAAAAGTCGTCTTCCAAATAATTACTTGAGTAAGAAGGTACTCAGTGAAAAATCTACTCAAGTACTGAGTAACTAATGAGTAACTTCTGATTTATTTTTTTTAATCAGAGCATGAATGTCAAATAAAATAAAAATAACTAAATAAAATGTGAATGTGCAATTTCAGATATTGAACAATATGAATATTTTTTTTAAATAAAATAAAATCTTTGTAAAATAACACATTAACCAAATTCAGTTCCAGCAAATCCCCGTATCCTATATTTTTTCTACTTGTTAAACAGCACAATAGCCTCACCAGGCAGATTACAAAAAAAAACAGATACCGTAATTTCTTGCGTATAATGCACATTTTATTCCCTCCAAAATTGTCCTTCATGTTTCTTTCAAGAATTGTACCTATCTTACAAATTCTGCCTGGGTAATCAAACATAGCAGCACAAATGTGTGTTTTCTAATTTACTAAATAAAAATAGGGCTGTGAATTTCAAAATAAAAGCAAGTTCATAAAAATAAATATTACATGTTCAAATAAAGTGCTTAACTTCAGAATAATTGTTTTAAAAAAACTCACAATATACTGATAATACTTCATGTTTTGATCATATGGGTAGAAGCAAAATCATGCATTGTAAAAATGCATTATGTAACTTGCTGTGTAAAAAAGAGATATGTTTTAACTGGTCTTTTACCTGGTTAAATAAGGTTCAAATAAAATAAATTTAAAAAAAGTAGTTGCACAAGGATGTACTCCCTCTTATACTGGCATGTGGCTGTGTTCAGAAGCAACAGATCACATTCGAACTCATGTTCAATGGGAGTTCATGCACACCTGCCACCATTTAAAATTTTAAGTGAAAAAGCAACAACATATGCAATGGATAGGGCCACATAAAAACATTATTTTTGCCGACTAGAATTATTGATAGAGTGTGTGTGTGTGTGTGTGTGTGTGAGAGAGAGAGAGAGAGAGAGAGAGAGAGAGAGAGAGAGAACAGAACAGAACATACCCCAAAAGATGCATGTTTAATAGTTACTTGTGACCATAAAATAGTGCTAATGTTGCCATATGCACAGCCAAAACAACAGCGAAACATCTGCAATTTACCGCAAGGTCTTTTCTCAAGTTAGAAGTGGGCTGAAGTTTGGCCGCCTGTGTGGAGTTTGTATGTTCTCCCCGTGCTTTTGTGGGTTTTCTCCGGGCACTACGGTTTCCTCCCACATCCCAAAAACATGCATGCTAGGTTAATTGACAACTCTAAACTGCCCGTAAGTGTGAATGCGAGTGCGAATGGTTGTTTGTTTGTATGTGCCCTGCGATTGGCTGGCAACCAGTTCAGGGTGTACCCCGCCTCCTGCCCGATGATAGCTGGGATAGGCTCCAGCATGCCTGCGACCCTCGTGAGGAGAAGCGGCTCAGAAGATGGATGCATGGATAGGTTCTAATTTTTGCTTGCTCCTGTCAACTTAAGTCACACAGGCCAAATTTTGATGAGTAAATTCACCATCAATTATGAATTATGTCAATGTGAAATACAAAAGTATGAGTTGATAACAATGGATTTTTTTTTTAATAAATGTCGTTTTACATTGCTATATGTCATTACAAGCAAGACAAAGAAGGACTTGTGACTTCCCTGCTTAGGTTACACATACTGTAACAGTTATCGTATCATAGTAGATGTTTTATTTTGTTTTTTTGCAATACAACACTTATTACATGACCGCTGTATCGCCATATTTTGATATCTTAATCAGTGGTCACAATTTTGCGAATATCACATCACAAAATACTCTGTGATACTCACCTGTTGTTTTATTCTGTAATTTTATATTTTAATTGATCATATTATCTTCACAACTAAGCTGACAACTCACAATTGATTATTTTGAGGACAGAATGGCCTATAATGATATTACATTCCGAGTTCCGGTCTGGGACTCCCACTGGTCTTTTGCTCAGTTTTTTGCTTCAGGAAATACATTTGCACGTTTTGCATTGGGGAACTGTCCCAGCTCAGATGGAATAATAATGTAGCTTCTATAAATGTGCGGCACTCCCCTCAGCGCTCTATATGAGATATAAGATAAGGTTATACTGTATGTGCTGTATTCACCAGCTACACGTTCACCTTGAAAAAGTTAATATCAGTTCTTTAAATGACTATGCTTCTGTGTAGCTCTATATTTATTATGTAAAAAAAAGAAAAAGTTATTACTCAGTGTCACTGACAAAAACAGCACAAGTTTATTGTCAGCAAAATCATATCTTCAAATGACAGTTGTTGGAGGAGTGTCATGCTTTGTGCCATACAGGTTAAATTATAGGATTATGTAGTCTCTGAAGGGGAACCAGTGAGTAAACCTGCATTGTGACTCTCTGCTGAGGTGATGCAATCAGTTTGGAACAGTTTCGACATAAAATCCAACATGAAGACCCCTGAAATATCACATATGACCATGGCAAGTTAATCCAAATGATTTTGGAAAAACGTTATCAATCTAATGCTCTATTTATTTAAATACTACTACTACTACTACTACTACTACTACTACTACTACTATTACTACTATTACTATTACTACTAGTAGTACTACTACTAATAATAACAGCACTGTTCAGCAATATTTAGTCCAAAATATCTGCAGATGACCATTGCCACTGGATGGCAAAGGGTCCTGCGTATCATTAGTCATAATGATCAGGATTTTATGGTAATTGCCTGACGTTACGCTGTTGAGTGCAGGCAGACATTCAGTTTGAAGCTGAAATTGTAAAAAAATTTAAGCAATTTGTAAGCAACTTTATTCTTCCACACTGTGGATATTGCAAGTTATGAGCAAGGTGACACTAAACATTTTACATATAGACTAGTCCAGCAAGGTAAGTATTTATGTAAAAATATATATCTATGTAACGAGTTTCCAAAATATTGGTAAATATAGCATCGCCCACGTTGTAAGTAATGGGCCCACATTGTAAGTGATGGGCCATAAGGAATAATTTCCTTAACCCTCATTGAGTGTTATTAGATTAATATTACAGTAGGTGTGTGTCGAGGCAAACACTGTTTATTTCAATACTTCTGCTCTTAAAACATTTTCTCTTGACAGATTTTATGAATTAATAATCTGTGTATGCACTGCAAACATCTATCCATTCATTTTCTGTAGTGCTTGTTCCAGTTAGGGTGACAGATAAGCTCGAGACAATCAGAGACAGTAGACAATCAACCACTCACACTCGTATTTGATCCTATGGACAATTTAGAGTCTTCAATAAAGCGAAGAAGGATGTTTTGGGGCATATAAACAAGATGGAGTGTCCAGAGAAAACCCATGTAAGCATGTGGAGAACAAGCAAACGCCAAACAGAATTGGATAGAGTTTGACTTGGACTATTTTGCATTACTATAGTTCGATGAGGGCGGCACGGTAGCCGACTGGTTAGAGCGTCAGCCTCACAGTTCTGAGGAGAGGGGTTCAATCCCCCGTCCCGCCTGTGTGGAGTTTGCATGTTCTCCCCGTGCCTGCGTGGGTTTTCTCCGGGCACTCTGGTTTCCTCCCACATCCCAAAAACATGCATTAATTGGAGACTCTAAATTGCACGTAGGTGTGAATGTGAGTGCGAATGTTGTTTGTTTGTATGTGACTGCGATTGGCTGGCAACCAGTTCAGGGTGTACCCCGCCTCCTGCCCGATGATAGCTGGGATAGGCTCCAGCACGCCCGCGACCCTAGTGAGGAGAAGCGGCTCAGAAAATGGATGGATGGATAGTTGGATGAGCTCACAAACGGTTCTGCCACAATTCAGATATTTTGGTCAATTAAAAACACCATATTTTGCTACAGAGACATTATATTTTGCCATATTCCTCGGTTAAGGTGCAATATTTTAATTTAATGTAGTAATAATATGAAAAAAGCAACAACAGTAAAATCTGATTAAAAGACATTTGATCTTTTGTATAATTTTTTAGTTTTAGGTGACTAATTTGTTAGCAAATCTGCCTCCCAGTTCTGACATTGGGATTTGGAATCCTGTCTCCAACCTTCATGTGTGGCGTTTGCATGTTCTCCCCGTGCCTGCGTGGGTTTCTTCAGGGACTCCGGCTTGCTCCCACATCCCAAAAACATGCATGGTAGGTTAATTGAAGACTACATAGCACATAGGAGTGAATGTGAAAGTGAATGGTTGTTTGTCTATATGTGCCCTGCAAGTTTTATTTTTGTTCTTGTTATTCTCATGCGTGTAAGGTGCTGCTTGGCACAACACATCGGACTGCCTGTTTTCACTCAGTGATGGTGTGAATGTGAGTGTGAATAGTTGTCTGTCCCTGCATGTGCCCCGTGATCGACTGGTGACCAGTCCAGGGTTTGCCCAATGTCAGCTGGATAACTGGACAAGTGGACAATTGATGGATGGATGAATAGAATTTCTACAGAATTTGTCGAGGCTAAATATGATCGACTAATATTTGAACTAAAGCAAAGCACATTGCACATGATGACAAGTATGTTATTACCATCACATAATACTAGTTTGATGAGCGACAGTAAAAGGAGGGCAGGTATGTCAGATTCTCACTAACTGATGTCAAGTCCTTTGCGCGTTGGTAAAAGTAAAAGCTTTTGGGGGAAAAAAACTATCCAGCACTTTGGCACTGCACTTTAAGAAGGTGTTAAATGTGGAACCAGGAAAGGTCGAACTTTGCCACACTTTGAAGTTGCTTCCTCGGGGGAGAGCAGCAGAGCAGTGCGAGCTGTGAACAACAGCCGCATCCTTCTTGCCTCAGTCGCAGCGGCGGCTTCAAACACGCACATCAAAAAAGCTGCGTTTTCTCCCTCAGACGGCCCAGACACGAGGCAGAGGCAAAGTTGGGCAGAAAGTCGGCTGGGTCCCTGAGGTGGAAGTTGCATAACTTGTCTTCTTTTCTTGTTCATTTAAAGGGAGTGAAGAGTTCAGCTTTGTGAGATGTTGTTAATCAGCTTTTACACTGCCTCTTTATTTTTGCCATAATTATCCATGACACTCTGCGGAAGGAAACTGAAAAGACTTTGAACATGAAAAAAAAAAAGAATCATTGACTGACGTGGCACCCACTAGAAACAGCTTGGATCACTACTTTTTTATTGGAGTGATTGAACCATAAGAGGGCAGACGTAATTAGAGATTTCAGCTCTGAGAACAGGATCGGTTCCATAAAGCTTCGACCTCAATCAATGCCATTAAAATAACTTAATCACAAATTGAGCCAAAATGAAGAACTTGTGTTAAAAGGCAAGGGCAAAGAGTTTTGGATTCTGGCAGGTCAAGTGTGCCGTCTTATGCAAACATTGTCCCATGCATGTGTGGGCGTACAAGCAAAAGACAGCTTGGACGTGTCCGTCTGTTCCAGACACTGCCCTTTGTGTGAGTCATGGCCTGCTGGCTTCTATCCATGACAAAACGTCACAAAGTTTCACAAAGCACCTGTGTGTGATTGTGAATGAGTGGATGAGGGCTGCCAAGGCTTGGTGCTCTCCTGTCCTGCCGGTAACAGTTGCTAATGCTGCACTAACCTCTGCCATGACCCACTTTGTATGCAAGCTCTGACAGGACCGTTGCAAAGCACATGAACAAATACAACACACACACACACATACAAGTATGAGTAATGAGCAGGATGAAACCTAATGAAATCTCACCATGTGCATTTTTCGTAGAAACTGCGCACACACACTGGATCCAGTGTGTGCAGATAAGAATTTGACAGGTTATGTCACAGACCAGAGCTTGGAGAGCACACTTTGACAGCTGAGAAAATGACTACATGCTAAAAATGTGACCCGCTCCCCAGAGAAAAGAGCTGAATGACAGAGGTGACTTGGATTTTATAAAGCCCAAAAATACACCTGGAAATAGAACACCTGCATTACAACAAAAAGAAGCAAGGTCGAGTTATGGTTCTGAGGCCTGCGTTTTAGACCTTCTCTTTGAGTTTGCGTGTTCCTCCTTTGAGATTGACAGGTGATCAGTCAAAGGGCGTACCCTGCCTAACACCATGAGTCAGCTGAGTTCGATATTTAACATGATACAGACAATGGATGGATTGATAAATAGAACTCATTGCAATTCTCAAAGGACTTCTTCCAGTGTTCAAGGGTTATGTCACCTTTTCCCAAGCAAGTACCCAATTTGTTATAAAAAGTGTTGGTAATTAACTAATTACATGTAGCGAGATTATGTAATTTGATTAAAAAAATTATATAATTGTAATCCATTACATTACCAGGACAAAATGTGTAAATAAACTATTGTTTGTAAATTTCCGTGATTACAATTTTAGTTACATTTTGCTGGTGTTTGGCCGAAACCTTGTTTGTCTAAATTTGGTCCATTTCTCACCCCCCCCCACAAATCAATACTGCTGGTCAGTTCCCATGTGGTTGTTATTTTATTTTTTATTACAAATTATTGAACAATCTAAAGTGTTGGAAATGGCTTTTATTTTTTCTTTGGGGGGTTTTCCTGAAAAGTGATGCTTTTGGAGATGTGAGGATTCCGCCCAATGCCAAGAATGTGAAAAATAGCCGCCTAAACTCAGATGTCACTTCCTCCTTCTAAAGCCGACACTTTTGATTGGCTCTCTCTGGCCATTTAAGTCTCAAACATGACATATTTTTCCAAATATGACATCGAAGCGCAACCTTGTGATGCAGTTTATTACTTTGTCTGAGATTTTGGAAAGGTGAGACACGTAGTTACACTTTTGAACACATAAAAGAACATTGACTTTTGAAAAGTTTCATCTTTATAATTTTTTTTACTTTTTTGTAGCACATTCCCTTATCTGGTTTGTCATATGAAGCAATATGGTCTAAATTGTGCATGTGTCATTAGGTCTACATGGTATGGTGGTTCCACATGCTGTACACATACAATTGATATACAATACAAGTAATTGAAATACTGTAGCTACACTATTATTACATTTACAGCAGGGTAACTCTGCAATCGCAACCAACTACATTTTTAAAGTAATCTTCGCAACCCCCTCCCCACACCCAATGCTAATTAGTGATTTATTTTGTCTATGCACTGTTTTTTTTCATCGCTGTCAACTATACTTTGTGCTGCTGTGTTACCAGTGGTTGGCATTAAAGCAAATGTCGAAAAACACGATGGAACACCAGGATAAAAAAATGCAAAAAAAATTAAAAACACAGACCCCAAAGGGACAAAGAGCAGAGTTGACAAACATGATAAAGAATAAAAGGAAACCAGTTGATTAAATAAATTATGGAACAGACACAAGAGACTGACAAAGATAAAATACAGGTATAAGTACAAAAACTTAACCGCAATGGAAAATAAGGCAACCACGACTAACTTGACAACATCCAGGTTAAATCCTACTCAAATACTGAAAGATCTGTCAAATGTGAAAATCTCTATGAGGCAGGCTTTCAGTTAACATAAACCAGACTTGAGGCCTCAGCTGTTATAATAAATAAATGAAAGCAGTTTAAAGAACTTAGACCTTCTTTTGCAATGTGGCACGAATAAACTTGGAACTGGAGAAAGAAGACAAGGTCTCACACAGCAACCTTCCCATTTGTGTGGGTGTGTGTGCGCGCGCGTGTGTGTGTGCTTTTTGCATGAATCGATGGGGTGGTAATACCCCCATGAGTCTGCCTCCTCCCTTTAGCGATTATGTATAGAAAGTAGACCAACAGGCAGACATACAATATGAGTGAGATTAACTGGAGCTGCTTTTTAAAGAGGAGATGTGTGGCTGTTACATGGAGATTGTGCACAGCAGTTACAGACGTAGAAAAGGTCAGAATCCATCAACCCACCTTAAATTATATATTGACTTGCTGTAGTGGATAACAAACCAGTGAAGCAGATGAAACAGTGCAATCTCTCTGGAAAAATAAACATTTTACTCAAATAGTGGCTAATACTCCAAGACTGGTTTTACATCACCTTGTTCAAGTTGCACAATTTGGATGTTGGATAATGTAGAGACAAAAATAAATAAATAAAAGAGAGAGAGAGAGAGAGAGAGAGAGAGAGAGAGAGAGAGAGAGAGAGAGAGAGAGAGAGAAAAACCCCTCTTGAAATAGGGTACACTCTGATTGGAATTAGTCCCCCTTCAAATGTGGATGAAAGCCACATACAGTATGTATGAGATATCTGCCAATACGAGACCTGACAACAAAGAAATGCACAGATTGCCAACAGGGCATTTAACCAATTGTAACTGGACTGTTTTGGTTGTCTAAGAAGACATTACACCTCTCATCCGAGCAGGCTTAATCAGTGTATGCAACAAGGCTTAGTTGGGACAGACTAGCGTGACTTTGGTGTGGAGAAACTCAACTATTTATTCTTCAAGTTGGAGGTACTCCCCAAACCACGAATGATATCATGATCAGTCGGCCACCATGCCGCCTGTTTGTCTATATGTGCCCTCCAATTAACCGGCAACCAGTCCAGAGAGTATGACGCCTCTCGCCCAAAGTCAGCTAAGATAGGCTCCAGCTCACCCGTGACCCTGATGAGGATAAGCGGTATAGGAAATGGATAAAAGGATGTTTATGATGCACCTTTACAAAAGCCATCTGCCAAAACGGATCTGATATGAGTACAACATGCAAAATACAATTCAACACGTTCAGCCATTAATACCTCCATTATCTCTCTCTCTCTCTCTCTATATATATATATATATATATATATTACTGTATATATTTGTTGTACATATTGTTTGTAGGGTCGTATAATATTGTATTCCGTTGGGTTCAGAAGAAATTCTGGATCTTTAAACTTTACCTCCTTTTTACTATTAGGTTCTAGTAGTTGTCCCTTATTGATTTCTTAGGTCTCTGAATGCTCTTGTCCTGGTTTGTCCCACTCCAATATTGAAATATGAGATAGTAAAAGAGAATGAAGGAATTGTCTGGGGAGCGCTATACCCTGTTGTTCGGTTATATCTAAAATTAATTCCTTCACCAATTCCAGCTTAAACATTTCAAGGGCATTTCTGGATCTTGAAATTACAACTCTAAAGCGAAGACTTTAAATTGTGGTAAGTGAAAGTGTTTTCCGTTAAGCATAATTCAATTTATCTTTGCTGTGCCTCTGCACAAACTTGTTTGTATTCCCCTGAACAACAAAGTGTTTGTGACACTCAATCAGGAACAGTGTTCACCGTTAATGCATGTAGATGTTTGTTGGCCGTTGTTGAAGCAAATGAAAGGAGACATCAATTCTCTCTATGACTTTCCTTTTACGTTATAAGATGAAACCAAAGAAGCAAATGTTGAATAAAACAGAGGACTAAATGTTTTTTTTTGGGGAAAAATAAACTAATCTATCAAGGACTAATAATTCAAAACCACATTGAACCAAATTGTTTTATCCACTTAAAATTTAAATGGTATAAAAGAAAAGGCGGGATGGCAATCTGCTCGGAATGCAGATTTTGTTCTCCTCTGATATTCAAAGATGCAGACATGGAAAATCAATATATTTTGTAATACTGCCTATCCTCAGGGTCACAGATGAGCCGCAGCCTACTGGGTGCGAGGCTATATGTACATTTAGCTTGTTCTTCTCTCCTGATGAATTGTATTACTACCGTATTTTCCGGACTATAAGACGCACCAGCCAAAAAATGCCTCATAAAGAAGGAAAAAAAAAAAATATAAGTCGGACTAGAGTATAAGTCACATTTTTTGGGGGGAATTTATTTGATGAAATCCAACACCAAGAACAGACATTTCATCTTGAAAGGCAATTTAAAATAAAAATAGAATAGAGAACAACAGGCTGAATAGGTGTCCGGTATGCTAACGTAACATATTCAGCTAACGTTACATGACGCATAAACAACGAAGTGAGAACGTGCCTGGTATGTTAACGTAACATATTAACAGTTATTCAGATAACAATGGCATAAAGAACACGCTAACAAGTTTACCAAACCATCAGTGTCACTCCAAATCACTAAATCCAATGAAATCATCATTCTCTGTGTCACTTCAAAACAACTCCGCCAACTCTGGAGGTAGACGATGCGCCGCTTCTTCTTCTACGTCGCTTTCGTCAGACTCATTCTCAGTTGCCGGTACAGATACACAGGCCTAGAGCGCCCTCTTGCGGTTGTCAGTGTGAAAATAACGTGAAATTACATAACAATGTGTTAATAATTTCACATACAAATCGCTCCGGAGTATAAGTCGCACCCCCGGCCAAACTATAAAAAAAACTGCGACGTACAGTCCGAAAAATACGGTAGTAGAACTGGTAAAAACTATTTTTTTTCCCCCAACGACACAAGGGACGTACAGCTACTCTCCCCTTTGTACATTTTTTTAAATTATTCAACTTAAAACTAAACAGATGACTGAAAAAAAAGTTCAGTTATCAAAACAATAAATAACTAAATTAATGCAAAAATATTTTTGATATAAAAATGAGAGCATTTTTAAAGAGAAGAAAAAAAAGCAGACAAGTGTAGAGTTTGTTCTTTTCCTCTTCTGCATCCAGACATTATTGTCCCAACACTGTGACACAAACATCGATCATGTAAGAATAAAAAAATCAGAAGGCAGGTTTTGTCAACATGCAAAATGTAATAATCTCACCTGATCAGTCTGATGCGTTCAACATTTTAGACCTGAGATGTTTTCCTACAGTTAGAATGGTTAAACGCTATAGTGCGTTGAAGTGCAACCTTGGCCCAGTGGTTCTTTTGCCATCGTTTCTTGGTTATTAGGTGTATCACCTTATGCAGCATTCCCGGTTAGGTACAGGGCAATTGCTGTGAGTGATAACAGATTGTGTCTTTAAAAGCATAGGAAATGGATCGCAGTAGGATGTTTAAATTGGGGGATCGAAAGTACTCTTTTCTGGTTGAGATTTTTAAATAATCCTGGTTTTCATTTCGAATCTGTGGCAAGGAATATTATTGGTTATTGTTTAATTTAGTAAAAAGTACAAGTTTAATATGTTAAAGTTAAATGTCATGCCAACCCAAAAATAATCTTATATATTGCTCCTCGATTCATTATTACCCAACGTGTAAAAACAATACTTTAAATAAGGACAGAAACCAATTACTGAAAGAATGTCAGCACCCGGACAGACCAGACTGAAGTAGTTAGTTGAGACACATAAAATAATGTACAAAAAGGCCCCAATACTGTACACAATGCAGAATGTGTTGAAAGTTAAATATTTTAGTTTTATGTATGAAGAGACAAGCTATGATACAGCAAACAGTGAGTATGATTTAATGCAGCCAAGCTGAGTGTTCGCCGGGCAATCTTTCTGATAGAGCTAACTGATTTATGACTTTGGCTGTCCACAATAGAGACTGTAATGGGCTTTATTCATATTTTTATTTTATGAAACACCGTGAAAGAGGTCATGGTGGCCATTAAGGGGATTAATGGTACGTTTTGGGTAAAGAAGATGCACTAAAGCTTGAAAAGTTAATGCTGCCATATGAGGACTGCTATCCTGATTAAGTGGGAGGGGTCACTGGCAACTAATAGACATAATTCAGCCAGGTAATGTCGTCTCACTGGGAACAAGATGGATATCAGTTGGCAGCGTTATTGGGTGTGTCGCAGCGTGCCGGCACATTTATGCAAGTTATTTATGCTCCTTAATGAAGGGCATAATGAAAATTAGACACAACGATAAATATGAGAAGAAAAAGCGTAATGTGGAGAGATAATCATTGATGCAATTAAGGTGTCGTACACATGCAGTGTGAGCCTGGCATCCCTGACTTCCTCCCTTTTCTTTCCCGAACGCTATATTTTATTCCAAAGCAGCATGTTTAATCAGCCGAGGGGGTGTAAGTGTAAATCCACAAGTGTTGCACAAAGACGTTTGCATTCTGAATATGTTAATGTCAAAGCAATAAAGCCTCTGGTTAATCTATCACTGAAGGTATTGACAGCTATTGTTACAATGGATTGTAGTGTTTTTTTCCTTTGTTGTCAGTGCTTTTGAAATGTGAGAGCATGAGAAAACGTTGGCTCCACTTACAGTATTTCCATCTCAATTGTATTAAAGCTATACGTGTAATAATGGGTTTACCCCCCCCCCCCCCCCCCCCCCTCACACACACACACAGAATTCCCATATCGCCCATATCAGAAACCGCCACTGCATACAATTGTTAAACCGCAAAGATGTCAAAATTAAACCAGGTCACAGACTCATTTCGACTTATGTTATACATAAAACAGTGAAGAAAATTGGATTTTAATGGCTTGGGACCTTTAAGCAATGTCTATTTGAACACAAATAGTGAAGCAACACATGCAGCCAGGTAATATAACAATTCCTACAGGCATGTGTAAAACAACTATAATTACTATTATTCATGCGTACTGAACCAAACTCTTCTCCGTGTGTCTCTATGTATATATTATTCTGCCCCCTGGTGGCCAATGTGTGCACACAAGAAGGAGCACACAGGCTGCAATGGATTAATGGCATTCCCATCCATCCATCCCTCCATCCATCCATCTTCTGAGCCGTTTCTCCTCACTAGGGTCGCGGGCGTGCTGGAGCCTATCCCAGCTGTCATCGGGCAGGAGGCGGGGTACACCCTGAACTGGTTGCTAGCCAATCGCAGGGCACATACAAACAAACAACCATTCACACTCACATTCACACCTATGGGCAAGAGTTGTCAACCTACCATGCATGTTTTTGGGATGTGGGAGGAAACCGGAGTGCCCGGAGAAAACCCACGCAGGCACGGGGAGAACATGCAAACTCCACACAGGCGGGGCCGGGGATAGAACCCGGGTCCTCAGAACTGTGTGGCTGACGCTCTAACCAGTCGACCACCATGCCGCCTTAATGGCCATATATTTCAATGGGGAAAGATGATTTGAGATACAAGTGATTTGAGTTAAGAGCGTGATCAAGGAAATAATTAAACTCATAAATCCAGGTACCTGTGTACTAATGTATCAGGTAAAATATATATTAATAAATGTAGAACAATATTCTAAAAATAAGCTATAACAGAAATGTGATCTTGTTAATCATAAGAGCAGGCTATTGAGTCCATATAAACATAGCCAGGGTCTGCAGTGCACATGTGGAGAGACTGTATTTGAGACAAGTGTCATGCCATGATTGAAGGAGAGAATGGAAAGCTGGATGAGAGATGGAGACAGATGAACAAACGAGTCTTGGGACTGGAAATGACCCTGTGGACCCGATGCTGACAAACTGCCATTGTTAAGATTTCTGTCACCATCGACAACCATTATCTCCTCCTCTTTCTTTGACTTCTTTATTTTTTTTAAAGCCACTTCACTCCTTCTTGCATTTGGTAGCTGCTAATGGAAACTGTCAATATGAAGTGGAAAGAAAATGAAAAGGAGGAATTGTAAAACCTTTTTTCCCAACCCTGTAACAGTCGCTCCAAAATGCAGCATCTGTACCATTTTCTCAATTGTTGATGATATTTAGAAATGTTGTGGATGACAAGCAAATCCATTAATGTGTTGTCATATTAATATATGCTTTCACCCACACAAACATTCTGTACACTTGACACATTGTGTGTTACACCAGTGGTATATCAAAAAATTCCACCTACAAATAATCCTCGGTTTTGATTGACACTCAGGGGACTACATATTTGCTAGAAGCACCTCTCAGTAAACTTCAACTACAAAAATATACATAATGTTAAATCAATAAAATGTATGTATTCAACAATCCATGACAAACTACTGTGAAAGGTGCCCCAAAGGCAATATACTTTACATTCTTTGTGCCAGATATTATTGTGGTAATCTAGCTATGGTGGGACATTTCGAATATGGTCTGTGTTGTTAGCTCTGAAGACATTTTTGACAATCACTTGATCAAAAGTAAAACCAATTCAGCTTTTATAACTTTTATAACAAACACTAAATCACACAGTAAAACCAGGGTCAAATAGGAGACACAGACATGCGCGCACACACACAGACACAAAATAGTGAGCTCTAAACAAGGGAAACTGAAAAATAAACACACATTCAAATCAAAAAGAGATAAAAACAGAGCAATAAAAATGTGTAAAATATGCATTAGGAAAATGAAAAAAATAAATCAACGATGGATTTATCAAGAGTAATTCAAGCACAGCCTAAAACAAAATAAAAAAAAGTAACAAATATTGGTAAAGAAGAAATAAGTAAATGGGTATATAGCCAATGTTCTACCTGTATTAGACTTTTCTTATTAATTACCAATTCAATTGAATGAACAAACCAATCAGCCCCCCTGTTGCTCTCCTATTACTGCATCAGTGTCTTTGATTCAAATGCTAAAACAAACGTAGAAAGACATTTTGTCCTTGCTCAGCTGTAGAGATTGGACAAAAAATCCATCCAGTTAATTTATATTTTATATTTGTGGCTGATCAGGTTGGGGCTAGAAGATTTAAATGTGTTCAAAATTGTCTTCTCTTGTTTCATCTTTCCCATAAGAAAATGCTATTTTTGATCTGACAGAGCTTTTGTGATCAGGGATTTTACATGAGTGCAAAAAAGTTGGTATTAAAATGCCAAGGTCAAACATTCATTTAACACCTGTTATATTGTTTTGAGTGCTCGTCAAACATTTGCTTTTATTCACTCGCACTGATGGTCACATTCAATGTCAGCCCATATGCTCATATGCAAGGTGTCTCAAAATTGCATCAAATATGTACATAGACACACTTTATTCACCCACATGGCAGCTTCACACAGTACGTTACAACAACAACAACAACAAAATGCAGTGCAATACCTATGCCTGCTCTATATTCAAATTTGGTGGTTTATTGAGCCTCAATAGCTTAATTACTGAGAGATTATAAGCTTATCTGTGCAGCGTTGGCAACTAGCTATATTTAGAAACCTTTCTGACCGATGTAGCGACTATTTTTCAAAAACACAACAAAAGGTGACGACGTCATTTAACGACTTCTGGCAACTTTTAAGGCAGCCAATTGCAAATTTTCTTGCTTAGGACGTGGCAGCAGTCTCTATTGTTGTTCGGCCATAGTACAAATCAATCACATAATTAAGAACACATCTTACAATAAGGCATTCAAAATAAAACTTTTCTACACCTACTTAGGCCTAAAGAATGACATTTCTCAGCTGAAGGTAGCCAGACATTTTTGGGTCATAATCATGGTACAGAAAAATGAATATTATATTATGAAATCATCAAAAAGTCAGCTTTTTGCTATTTTCCTTCATTTCTGTGAGAATAATGTATGACTCTCAATGACAACATCCAGGCAAATAAATGGGATGGGTGAATGTGTACACGTTGGCGCTTATCCAAATGAGGATTGTTTGCCTTGGGCAAAGGTCTGCTGAGTACCATTCTTGCTTGTGTCTTTTTTGGGTGCTTGCCTTTTAAGCTTGGCCCATAATGCTCAACTGTGGTGCTGAATGTTAAACAAAATATCAAAAGTACATTTAAGGAAGATGCTGTAGTTGTCCAGTGCAACTCTAGTCGACAGTGATGTCAGAGATGAGCTAATTGAGGCGCACAGGGATCCATTAAATCCATTTTCTCATGTGAACTTCACACAATGTCCACAGAACCCAGTCTGGACATTTCTTAGAATAGTTTTTGCACACAGTTGAACACAGAGGGAGTCTCTCTGTTAGACGCAGTCTCATCTAATTGAACAATCGTGTGAGTGTTTTGGGTGGAAGACAGAATATGACACAAAGTATACGTTGTAAGCACAGAGTTGTGCCCTCAAATTGTCTGATAAGAGACAAAGAAAGTGAAGACAACAGCAAACATTTATACAGTTTTCCACCAGTCATTCTACCATAGATGACAAAACAGACAGAGTTGCAAATATGTTCTAGTATGTCTAAGTTCCATGGGACAAAGTTTGTAATATTAGAGGACTTTTACAGGAAAAATACAACAACAACAGCACTCTCCAGTACTTTCACTTAAAGTATGCCATCCTTTATACTATAATTTCAAATAGAAATTACTTTAAATTATTACTTCCAACTTTACAAATTCCAACACTATTTAGGTCAAGTTCACTTCGACAGTACATGCTCATTTCCCAAAGTCACTGATACTACAACCCCAATTCCAATGAAGTTGGGACGTTGTGTTAAACATAAATAAAACCAGAATACAATGATTTGCAAATCATGTTCAACCAATATTTAGTGTTGTGCAGCTTTTCGGGAAGAGGTGAGACAGGCTCTGGGTGGACAGGAGGAGCTTCCAGAAGACTGGACCACTGCAGCCAAGGTGATCAGAGAGGCAGGCAGGAGAGTACTTGGTGTATCTTCTGGCAGGAAAGGAGAGAAGGAGACTTGGTGGTGGAACCTCAGAGTACAGGAAATCATACAAGGAAAAAGGTTGGCAAAGAAGAAGTGGGACACTGAGAGGACCGAGGAGAGGCAAAAGGAATACATTGAGATGCGACACAGGGCAAAGGTAGAGGTGGCAAAGACCAAACAAGAGGCATATGATGACATGTATGCCCGGTTGGACACAAAAGAAGGAGAAAAGCATCTATACAGGCTGGCCAGACAGAGGGATAGAGATGGGAAGGATGTGCAGCAGGTTAGGGGGATTAAGGACAGAGATGAAAATATGTTGACTGGTGCCAGCAGTGTGCTAGCTAGATGGAAAGAATACTTCGAGGAGTTGATGAATAAGGAAAATGAGAGACAAGGCAGAGAAGAAGAGGCAAGTGTGTTGGACCTGGAAGTGGCAATGATTAGTAAGGGGGAAGTTAGAAAGGCATTAAAGAGGATGAAAGATGGAAAGGCAGTGGGTCCTGATGACATTCCTGTGGAGGTATGGAAGCATCTTGGAGTGGTGGCTGTGGAGTTTTTTGACCAGCTTGTTCAATAGAATTCTAGCGGGTGACAGGATGCTTGAGGAATGGAGGAAAAGTGTGCTGTGCCCATTTTTAAGAACAAGGGTGATGAGAGCTGTGGGAACTATAGAGGGATAAAGTTGATGAGCCACACAATGAAGTTATGGGAAAGAGTAGTGGAGGCTAGACTCAGGACAGAAGTGAGTATTTGCGAGCAACAGTATTTTTTCATGCCTAGAAAGAGTACTACAGATGCATTATTTGCCTTGAGGATGTTGATGGAGAACTACAGAGAAGGTCAGAAGGAGCTACATTGTGTCTTAGTAGATCTAGGGAAAGCCTATGACAGAGTACCCAGAGAGGAACTGTGGTACTGCATGCGGAAGTCTGGAGTGGCAGAGAAGTATGTTAGAATAATACAAGACATGTACGAGGGCAGCAGAACAGCGGTGAGGTGTGCTGTAGGTGTGACAGACAAATTTAAGGTGGAGGTGGGACTGCATCAGGGATAACCCCTGAGCCCCTTCCTGTTTGCAGTGGTGATGGATAGGCTGACAGATGAGGTTAGACTGGAATCCCAGTGGACCATGATGTTTGCAGATCACATTGTGATCTGCAGTGAAAGGAGGGAGCAGGTGAAGGAACAGTTAGAAAGATGGAGGCAGAAGAGATAGCAAGGGTGGATGAATTTAGATACTTGGGGTCAACCGTCCAGATCAATGGTGAGTGTGGTCAGGGAGTGAAGAAACAGGTCCAAGCAGGTTGGAACGGGTGGAGGAAGGTGTCAGGTGTGTTATATGTGTTATGTCCCAGTCTCTGCTAGGATGAAGGGCAAAGTTTATAAAACAGTGGTGAGGCCAGCCATGATGTACGGATTGGAGACAGTGGCACTGAAGAGACAACAGGAAGCAGAGCTGGAGGTGGCGGAAATGAAGATGTTGAGGGTGGCTCTCGGAGTGACCAGGTTGGATAAAATTAGAAATGAGATCATCAGAGGGACAGCCAAGTTTTGGTGTTTTGGAGACAAAGTTAGAGAGAGCAGACTTTGATGGTTTGGACACGTCCAGAGGAGAAATAGTGAGTATATTGGTAGAAGGATGATGAGGATGGAGCTGCCAGGTAAGAGAGCTAGGGGAAGACCAAAGGGAAGGTTGATGGATGTTGTGAGGGAAGACATGAGGGGAGTTGGTGTTCGAGAGGAGGATGCAGGAGATAAGCTTACATGGAAAAGGATGACGCGCTGTGGCGACACCTAAAGGGACAAGCCGAAAGGAAAAGAAGAAAAAGTTCAACCTATATTTAATTGAATACACTACAAAGACAATATATTAAATGTTCAAACTGATCAACTTTATTGTTTTTAGCAAATAATCATTAACTTAGAATTATATGACTGTAACACGTTCCCAAAAAGCTGGGACAGGTGGCAAAAAAGACTGAGAAATTTGAGGAATGCTCATCAAACACCTGTTTGGAACATCCCACAGGTGAACAGGCTAATTGGGAACAGGTGGGTGCCATGATTGGGTATAAAAGGAGCTTCCCTGAATTGCTCAGTCATTCACAAGCAAAGATGGGGCGAGGTTCACCTCTTTGTGAACAAGTGCCTGACAAAATAGTTAAACAGTTTAAGTACAATGTTCCTCAACGTACAATTGCAAGGAATTTAGGGATTTCATCATCTACGGTCCATAATATCATCAAAAGGTTCAGTTAATCAGGAGAAATCACTACATGTAAGCGGAAACCAACATTGAATGCCCGTGACCGTCGATCCCTCATCGAATCTGCATCAAAAACCGACATCAATGTGTAAAGGAAAAACCAATGTCAGTAAATACAGTTTGGCGCTACATCCGTAAGTGCAACTTGAAACTCTACTACGCAAAGCAAAAGCCATTTATCAACAACACCCAGGAACGCCGCCGGCTTCTCTGGGCCCGAGCTCATCTAAGATGAACCCACGCAAAGTGGAAAAGTCTTCTGTGGTCCGATGAGTCCATATTTCAAATTGTTTTTGGAAATTTTGGACGTTGTGTCCTCTGGGCCAAAGAGGAAAAGAACCATCCAGACTGTTATGGACGCAAAGTTCAAAAGCCAGCATCTGTGCTGTGTTAGTGCCAATGGCATGGGTAACTTACACATCCGTGAAGGCACCATTAAGGCTGAAAGGTACATAAAGGTTTTGGAGAAACATATGCTGCCATCCAAGCAACGTCTTTTTCATGGACGCCGCTGCTTATTTCAGCAAGACAATGCCAAACCACATTCTGCACGTGTTACAACAGCGTGGCTTCGTAGTGAAAGAGTGCGGGTACTAGACTGGCCTGCCTGCAGTTCATACCTGTCTCCCATTGAAAATGTGTGGCGCATTATGAAGCGTAAAATACAACAACGGAGACCCTGGATTGTTGAACAGCTGAAGCTGTACAGCGAGCAAGAATGGGAAATAATTCCACCTCCAAAGCTTCAACAATTAGTGTCCTCAGTTCCCAAACGTTCATTGAATGTTGTTAAAAGAAAAGGTGATGTAACACAGTGGTAAACATGACCCTGTCCCAGCTTTTTTGGAACGTGTTGCAGCCATAAAATTCTAAGTTAATGATTATTTGTTAAAAATAATAAAGTTGATCAGTTGAAACATTAAATATCTTTGTCTTTGTAGTGTATTCAATTCAATATAGGTTGAACATGATTTTCAAATCACTGTATTCTGTTTTTATGTTTAACACAACGTCCCAACTTCATTGGAATTGGGGTTGTATAATGGTTGACTCACCTGACTTTCTTGCAGACAACATAGGTTCAGTTCCCACTCAGTGAGGGTGTAAAAGCGAGTGTGAATATCTCAATATGTGCCCTGTGATTGACTGACACCCACTCCAAGGTTTAGTCTGCCTTTTACTCAAAGTCAGCCATGACTGAATGCAGCTCCACGCAACCCTGATCAGGATAAGTGGTATAGAAAGTGGATGGACATTAATTTATCAATTGAATTGAATTCCCTCTTTTTGTTAAATATAAAATACATATTATTAAGGGCCACTAAAGCATAGTCATGGAGGGCAGGACTAACACTACAGTATGTCCCCTTCTTTTATGAACACACAGAAACACATTTAACACCAACCCTTTGCTTTCACAACAGGTATCAACTTGAGCTATGGAGGTATGGGCCAGACTGTGTCAGATGCTGAAAAAAAAACCCATGCTCATCTAGAGCCTTTGTGCAGGATGTAACTCATCTGGTTGAACACCCAACAGTGACACACTCTTTGGACTTGTCAATGAGAACAAGAGTAAGTACATGATATAAAATGAACGTAATGGCTAATTGAAACATTAAATTGAGTTGTTGACCAATAGTAACTGCCTGTGCTATCAAGAAACATCCCAAAAGAAAGGGCTGCTGGTAGTTGAACGAAATAAATTTAAACTGGCACAAGTTGAAACAACATTCAACTCATCTAAAACGTGGAGAGGGTGATACAGTATAGTTACGCACAGAAGTCGGACAAGCACTGTTTAAATATGATGGAGTCTTTAACTTCACCACAATTTGGATTTGCACTAAAACAATCAAGATGTGATTGAAGTGTAGTTTCAATTATTGCACTTGTCTTTTTGGACGTTTAGAACTCAAAATTATATGCAGCATACTATACTGCATTTTCAGGGTATTAATAGTACTTGTATATAATTATAAATACAATCATCATAATTAATACTTGGATAAATGTCCTTCGCAGTCCTTACCTGCCTAAAAGTTTGGATCCGACGGATATTACAGAATTGTCGGTTTCCTCCCTTGCCACGTCCACCGCTTGCTGCTTGTTTGTGGGCCTTCCTGCTTTCTGTTGTGAATTAGGGAAAAACTTTCTCTGTTTGGTTGAGATCTGGTCATTGACTTGGCCAGTGAATAATAATTTATTAGCATCTAAAATGTCTTGATTGTGTTTTGGGTCATCCCGCAGATGCACCGTCAAGTGCTATTCTATTAGTTTTGTAAAATTTGTCTGAATGTGAGCAGAGTATAGCCTTTATACAGCTTACAATACAGTTTGTTTCTTCTGTCAGCAATCGTCAACAACCACCAGTGAGCCCGTTTCATTAGCAGCCATAAATGCCCATGCTGTACATTGATAACTATCGTATGACACAAGCTGGTATGCTCTGGATTGTGTGGTGCTCATTTCATTTTCCATGCTTTTCTCTTCACATCATTCTTAAACAAATGCCATTGGTTTAATCTGTTCAAAATATCAGCCTTTCAGAAGATAAGAGGCTTTTTAGATGTTTTTTTTCTGAAAGAGTTTAAATGTGGTTTTCTTTTTCTTTTTTATGTTACCAGTCATGAACGGCACTCATAAACTATAATAATAACTAAATAATTGACTAATAATGTAGTCAAACCATCGTTATGCTTATTATCGCAGAAAAGATGAATTTAAGGTGTAGAAATGCCTGGGAAAATCTAGCTTCTGGGGACGCTAGTGCATTGTAATCACTAAAGTACTGCCGCCGGTAGCACACATACAGTATGTAGCACTGATGTCGGCCCCACATAAAAAGTTCTAGTTGCACCTAGAGTGTTCGTTCATTGCCAATATGTCGCAGAAACATTGGCATTTAATCTAACATTAACACCACATGACATCTGGAAGATTAAAGCTTGAACGCCAGCCAGGGTAGCCTCTTCATATGGCCTTAATTATGTGACCTTTATTCATTCATTCGGTCCTTTTCCACTGTACTGTAATGTCTGCTGTTTGACTTATTCACAGGACCATTTAGCTTATTACAGGATGGCATGTCTATTGCTCCTCGTTCTGCTACAATACTACGAGCACATCACTTCGATATCTCACATCATCGTGTAAGCTTCATCATTTAAACGAGGTGTCAAACTCATGGCCAGCAGTGTAACAATAGGAACTATTGTTTTGAATTATATCACTTGTTGGATCAAGTTGAATATACCACACAGGATGAACTATTATTAAAGTCTATATAACCGGGTTGGGTTTATACGGTACAAAGTGTGTCCTCGTGTGTATACAGAACACATTTTTATCGGCGGGTACAAACCCAACAACCAGGATGGCAAACACACGACGTAGGGAGCGATTTCAAACAATAGTGGACCTTCTGTTATCTGCACTAGATTAGTTGGAGAAAATAATGCAAATGATATGCGAACAGTTTACATAATTAAATAATTATCACAACACATTGCTGGTTGTTATATCAAATACTCACCAATTTACATTCTATAGTAGTCCGTGAAAATCACTGCCATATATAGCTGGTTGAGTTACTTTTAATACGGGTGTAAAGCTGGCAGCTGAGATATGGGCTCGGTTCGTTCCCAACTCACAACTTCATTACCTGTGATAACATTTCTGTTAATTTGATTGAAATAATAATTTCTCTGAAAGATATGCTGGTGGAGAACTGTGTTCTGGTGCTGCAATCACTGCAGCTGTTGTTCTCGAAGACGGGTAAATTCCCACCCACACAACAGCAGGGCAGGATTGGCCAGCTGAGCAGCCGCAAAACCGACCTGGCTGAGAAATTTAATGAAGCTGGCTTTTCGGACGATGCTTGTCAGACGTTAGCAACCAGCGACCGACATCGGTGCTACGTATGTGTGCTATGTGGGGTAGCTACTGTCACTGCTGAAAAGCTATTTGATGTTGGTGTTGTTGCGTCACCACTGCCTGCTAGTGATTGCGCTCAACTCTCAACCAGTCAGGACATTGATCGTGAGTTTGACCCCAGGCCTGGATTTTTTAAATTATATTTTAAAGATAAAATTCTTTAGGGGGGGCTTAAAGACCCACTAAAGAGGCAAAAAAATAATATTGCAAATTTGACACACTACAAATAAGTCTTTTTAAAAAGCCTGCTAAATGTAAATGAATAAAATAATCACCGTGTATGTAAAATAATGCTCTGAAATCATGAAAGCTGCACCACTGTGTGGGCATGTCTGCTGAAGGTGCTGGAGATGAGCCCCTTCGCCGTTAGTCAAACACATTCGCTCGTAATGTAAGCTAATGGCTGAATGAATAACGTGCCGCTGTGTGGTGTATGTTTAATAAAACAGTTAATGTTCCCATGTCTCTGGCTTGTGTCCCCCACACACAACAACTCCAAGTGAGGCACTGATGTATTAAATGAACCCGCCGTGGACCTCCTAATCCTCCTTTGCTTGCTAGCTCGTGGGCCTACGAACATAATAAAGAGTTAACTTCCCCATAAGTGTCTCTGTTGCGTGGATCTACACGCTGCACATGTAGCATAGCTGTGGAGTATTAGATGGAGCCAATGCCAGTCCGCTGGTCTGCTGGTGCGCTGCTGTTCCACAAGGCCATTAGTGGCTAATAAGTACTAGCCTAGCCAGTTGTTCCAGGCCACTTCGCAGTGGAACTGTCCAACTCGCCTTCGGCTCGTTGCGTGTGCTGCGCGCCAGAGACAACAACAAAGACACTAGCCCGGATAAAACAAAACACTTTCGGGAAGATAAATTTTTTTTCTTAAGTACATGTACATTTATAAGTGTGCACCTTTGTACTTTTACTTAAGTAAGGGAGTTGCTTCAGTACTTTTACTTTTACCAGAGTTGTTATTTGCCCAAGTATCAGTCTTTACTGCAGTACTGTAATTAGTAGTACTTTAGTACAAATGTAACACAGTACCTTTGACATCTCCGCACGGGGCTAGTTTTTAGCCATACCAATAAAATCCAGCCAAGTTTCATGGTGAAAAACAGTTTTAAGATATATCTCAGAAATTCGGTACTAAATTGTTCTGTCTTTGCACGTTTTCAGCACTTACCTTCAAACTTACTTAATGTATTTAGAAACAAAACGCAAAGATGACTTAAGTGCAACTTTTTTTTTTTTTTTTTTTTTTTTTTTTTTTTTTTAGGAGGGCTTCAGCTGCTAGTTTTAATGAGTTAAATTGCTCTCTCATGACCAAGTGCACTGAGAGATGTACTAATCTTTACCACCAAAGGAATGTGATGCAATTTTTGCTCAGCTACATCTCAAACTTCTTTGATGATAGCCAGCGGAAAAGCTGAGGGAGATGCAATGAGAATTTTGGTCACCTTTGGGCAACAATATAAGACAGGACATTTATACACCCCTTACTTACCAGAGCCTCCAGTCAGAGGAAATGGAGGGTACGCACTCGCCATCATTCACGGGAGAAGGTTGTGTCTCCCCACAGGGAAGTGAGACGATTATTACTATAAGTTTACGACAAGAAGAATGTGCTTCAAGTTTATCTATTCTCACAGCCGTCAGGGCTGAAAAGTAATTGGCGGCTGGTGAGTCCTTGAATTTGGGAGTTAAACCCTTTGTCTGTCTTAGGTATATAGAATGTTTCTACAGCTTGAGTGCATATCTGAAAAAATACAATTATCCTAAAGTCCAATAATTAGCTCTATGGAGTTTGGAGGTAATACCATATATCCAAATCTGGAGCCTATCAGCTGACTTCGAGAAAAGTGGGGTACACCTTGGACCGGTTGGCCGCCAGTCAATCACAGGGCACATATGGACAAACAACCATTCACACTCACATTCACACCGCTAGACATTTTTGAGAACTCAATTCTAACCACTATTCCACCCAGCCGCACTGTGGAGGTAATCAAATGGAATGAAAATGACTCCAAAACAAAGCATCAACTGTCATCACGTTCATGTATTTAAATAGAATAGCACTAGAGCACACACTTCTGACAAATTTGAAGTCACCCTCAGAATTGGATATAAAAGCAGTGTACATGATTAAGGAGGTTATTAGCCTCTATCCTGTCATATGGGCAACCTGTCAGAGTGATATAAGAGCAGCATAAGCGGAAAGATACTGAAATGTGGGTCATGATAATAAAACCTCTCACTTGTGTTTTTGATCATTAGGTCCAGGTAATATGGCCACCTGCAAGGGCACTCAATCTCCTGGGCCATGCACCCACCGACACAAACTGGCAGAAAACAGAAAATGAGAGGTAACAAGCCAGTATGTAGCATACCATTATTTTGTACAGCCTATACTTAAGAAATAAAACATCAAAGTGAGATGAGAAACGTTGCATTTAAATTGCTGTTTACATTTAACTGCTTCCATTACAATTAAGATAGTGCTGAATAAACAGATGCCAAGACTGGGGATAAACTAAATATACAGTATCTTTCTGGTGTGAGTGTATGATAATGACACATCGATGTAAACATCCAAAAGGCTCTGAGGATTTCTTCTTTACGCAGCTCACAGGATGGACAAAGGATAGGAATACATGAATAGCTTCCAACAAGCAGTACAATAAACTACTACTCTCAGTTCCTTAGTATGTTTTGTAGTAATGAAATTACTCCTGTAGTGCTGAAATCCAAATGAACAACAACTCTTTAAACGCTGGAAAGCAAAAAAAAAAAAAAACACAAAAAATGTAAGCAGGGAAATCAATTTACTGCTATTTAAAACGTGCTGAACATTTTGCTATCTACAGGTCATCATCATCACTCACATCCTGATTGCTCAGTGTTTTTCTATTTGACAAATAGAAGATGATGTATTGGAACTGCTCTGATCTTGCTGGCTTTGAGTCAAAAGTTTTCTGTATAGTGAACTTTGTCAATGGGTTCTGCATAAAAGATGATTGGCACAAAATGTACAGGTCCTTCCACTTTCTCCGTGTAGACCATTTCAATCCTATGGCTTAGTCATCATATACAGTAGATTCTTAAATTGTGCGAGTGGTTTTGCACTTTGTTTTCTTGAAAAAAAAGCTTAACAACTTAACACTGACAAATTACTCCTTGTACTCGAGATGGTGGTCGTGGTATACTATATTTCAAAACTATTCATGCTTTTAAACATGTTAGATGGTATGTGAGCAGCAATGAAGAGAGTGACTATGAGTGTAAACGTTTTCATTTTGCAAACATTTTTATGATTTGTTGGATTACAAAACAGGGGTTCATTGGTGAAGGAAAACGACTCTAAACACGAATTACATTTCATTTTTATAAGCAGTCAGGGAGAGACAGAAATTAATACAGGAATACAGTGGGTGCGGAAATTTTTCAGACCCCCTTACATTTTTCACTCTTTTTTTATATTTGCCATTTGCTTAAATCATTTAAGTTCATTTTTCCTCATAAATGTACACACAGCACCCCATATTGACAGAAAAAAAATGTAATTGTTGAAATTTTGCTGATTTATTGAAAAAGAAAAACTGAAATATCACACAGCCATAAGTATTCAGACCCTTTGCTGTGACACTCATATATTTAACTCGGGCGCTGTCCATTTCTTCGGATCATCCTTAAAATTGTTCTACACCTTCATTTGAGTCCAGCTGTGTTTGATTATTCTGATTGGACTTGATTAGGAAAGCCTCACCCCTATCTATATAAGACCTTACAGCTCACAGTGCATGTCAGAGCAAATGAGAATCATGAGGTCAAAGGAATTGCCTGAAGAGCTCAGAGACATAATTATGGCAAGGCACAGATCTGGCCAAGGTTACAAAAAAACTTCTGCTGCACTTAAGGTTCCTAAGAGCACAGTGACCTCCATAATCCTTAAATGAAAGACGTTTGGGACGACCAGAACCCTTCCGAGAGCTGGCCGTCCAGCCAAACTGAGCAATCGGGGGAGAAGAGCCTTGGTGAGAGAGGTAAAGAAGAACCCAAAGATCACTGTGGCTGAGCTCCAGAGATGCAGTCGGGAGATGGGAGAACGTTTTAGAATGTCAACCATCACTGCAGCCCTCCACTAGTCGGGGCTTTATGGCAGAGTGGCCCAACGGAAGCCTCTCCTCAGTGCAAGACACATGAAAGCTCGCATGGAGGACTCTAAGATGGTGAGAAATAAGAGACTGGTTGCAATCAAAGAAAAGATGAATGCGGCCCGGTACAGGGATATCCTGGACGAAAACCTTCTCCATAGAGCTCAGAACCTCAGACTGGGCCGAAGGTTCACCTTCCAACAAGACAATGACCCTAAGCACACAGCTAAAATACAGAAGGAGTGGCTACAGAACAACTCCGTGACAGTTTTTGAAAGGCCCAGCCAGAGCCCCAACTTAAACCCAATTGAGCATCTCTGAAAATACCTGAAAATGGCTTCCCACCAACGTTCACCATCCAACCTGACAGAACTGGAGAGGATCTGCAACGAGGAATGGCAGATGATCCCCAAATCCATGTGTGAAAAACTTGTCGCATCATTCCCAAAAAGACTCATGGCTGTATTAGCTCAAAAGGGTGCTTCTACTAAATACTGAGCAAAGGGTCTGAATACTTATGGCTGTGTGATATTTCAGTTTTTCTTTTTTAATAAATCTGCAAAAATGTCAACAATGCCGTTTTTTTTTCTGTCAATATGGGGTGCTGTGTGTACATTGTGGGGAAAAAATGAACTAAAAATGATTTTAGCAAATGGCTGCAATTTAAGGGGGTCTGAAAATTTTCAAGGCAGTGAAAATAAGAACAACACTATATAAAGGTTAACTTTGATTGCTTATATAGCTTACTGGGAATTGATTAAGCATTCCAACAACAGGATGTATGCGACATAAATCATTCACTCACCTTGAGAGCTGCTTAAGGAAAAAAAATCCATCTTTATTAAATCTGTGAATTATACTTCTCATCTCCAGCTTGCCGAGGAATCCTGCAGTTGTTACTGTGAACATATGCTCATCTCCCTGAGCGGCACAACAGCTGAAGCAGTGCTCGTCTCGTTGCACCGGAAAACACAATATGACAGTGTTTGGCAAGGCCTGTTGTCTCCTCCTCATAACTCAGCCGTAATGTCAAAGCCCGTCAATGGGTCAGAGCACAGTAGCAGTAGGTGGCAGTGTGGCTCTTCTACACGTTTTTGCAACCTTTTTGCACTATGCCCAGTTCCATCCACCATTGATTCATTAGTTTATAAAATATTGTGCAGACTTTGGTGTGCTGGCTCTTGTCTGCTTTGGCTCTCCACCTTTTCTTCAGACAGATTACTGAATAAATGGATAACCATAGTCTATATTAATGTGTGAGACAGTGGGAATCAATGGAATTGTCCAGTAATGGCATTAAGCAATGTTTCCTTTCTTATGGGGAACATTTTAGTCCCGAACAGTCAAGAGAAAATCCTTTTAGAATCAAATTTAGCAATAACTGATAAAGTAGTGATTTATAAACATTCTCTGAAACAATTATGCTTTCCAATGAAGGCTTATTTGCTGTCTATGATGACGAAGATAGAGAATTAGGCACAACTATGTATGTCTGCATACAAGAATGGTGCGACTATACTATATAATAATTCTCAGTATTCTGTTTTGATTGACACTGTCAATTAACAATTAAGTTAACACCTTAACATGGGGGCGGCATGGCTCAGGTGGTAGAGTGGTCATCTTCCAAACCGAAGGTTGTGGGCTTGACCCTCAGCCCTTGTCACCATGTCGAGGTGTCCTTGAGCCAGATACTGAAGCCTCAGTGGCTCCTGATGCTGAAAATGGATGAGGAGAATTTGTCAAAGCACTTTGAGTACCTTGAAGGTATAAAAGAGCCATACAAGCGAAATCCCATTTACAATTAATTCCATCCCATTGACATGGATTTACAATAAAACCTCTATAGTTGAATGATGCTGAGGGGTTACAGTTCGTCAAAATGTCTAGCATAGATATTTATAAAATTTAGGAGTTTCATGATGCCATGCAATTGTTGAATTGTTTAAGTTAGTAATGTTTTTACATTTTAATAATGATTAATGTTAGAAGGAGGCTTTAAAAATGTGTTTTGAGTTGAATGGCAACTGACCCGAGACTGAAATATTTTCTTCGGGGAAAATTGAAAACTGAACATATCAGAGGCTTACTGTAGTGTCCTGGAATGGATTATGCTTCATGATATACAGAATCCCAGTGCTCTGAGATATCCTGTTGTTATGTCAACCGTGCAATTTTAGTTTATACCTTTATTTATTATTGTTGGTGTAATTTACACATTTGTAGAACATCATTGCATCATAGTTAGGGTTGTTTCTAATACAAACCCCAATTTCATTGAAGTATGGATGTTGTGTTAAACATAAATAAAAAAACAGAATACAATGATTTGCTATTTTTTTCAAAAGTATATTCAATTGAATACACTACAAATACAAGATGTTTCATGTTCACCCTGATGAAAGTTTTTTTTTTTTTTTTTCAGATATTCTCTCATTTTGAATTTGATGCCTGCAACATGTTCCAAAGAAGCTGGGAGAGGAGCAAAAAAAGACGAGGAAAGTTTAGGACTACTCAGAAAAGTTTGCAACATTCCACAGGTGAACAGTTTAATTGGAAACAGGTGAGTGTCATGACTGGCTATAAAAGGAGCATCCCCAAAAGGCTCAGTTGTTCACAAGCAAGGTTCACCACTTTGTGAACTACGTGAGCAAATATTATAACAGTTCAAGAACAACATACAAATGCAAGGAATTTAGGGATTTCATCATCTCTACCATACAAAGCGTAAGCCATATATCAACAACACCCAAAAACGCCGCCTGCTTCTCTAGGCCCGAGCTCGTCTTAGATGGACTGACGTAAAATGGAATAGTGTGCCGTGGTCTAACTAGTCCACATTTAAAAATTTTCTTGGAAGTCATGGACGTCGTGTCCTCCGGGCCAAAGAGGGAACGGACCATCCGGATTGTTATCAGCACAAAGTTCAAATGTCAGCATCTGTGATAGTATGGGGGTGTGTTAGTGCCTATGGCATTCGTAACACCATTAATGCTGAAAGGTACATACAGGTCTAGAAGCAATATTTGCTGCCATTCAAGGATGTCCCTGCTTATTTCAGCAAGACAATACCAAACTACATTCTGCATGTGTTACAACAGCGTTTCCTCATTGTAAAAGAGTGCAAGTACTAGACTGGCCTGCCAGCAGTCCAGACTTGTCTCCCATTGAAAATCTGTGGCACTTTGGGAAGCACTAAAGACAACAACGGAGACCTTGGACTGTTGAGCAACTGAAGTTGTACACCATCAAGAATAGGAAAGAATTCCACGTAAAAAGGTTTGACCACAAATGTCCTCAGGTCCCAAACACTTATTGAATGTTGTTAAAAGGAAAGGTGATGTAACAAAGTGTAAACATGCCCTGTCCCAGCTTTTTAGTAATGTGTTGCAGGCATCAACTTAAAAATGAGTGACTCTTTGCAAAAAACAATAAGGTTCATCAGTTTGAACATTAAATATCTTGTCTTTGTCCCAACTTCAGTGGAATTGGGGTCTGTAATTTGGTTACCTTATTTAGGCGCATGAGTGACACCATAAAAACGATCATGCAAATGACAACTGCAACAATAAACATTTGTCAAAACTGTCCACCAGCTCTATAAAGTCAAATGTCTTTTTCCTCTTTTTTTTCATTTCATTTCATTAAAAACTTGGACACACCAACCTCAAAACTAAACATTTTGCTAAATTAAAAAAGAAATACAAAAATCATTCCAATTTAGTTAGCTAACTTTGAATACCTAACTTACTCCTGCATTCCTCCTTGCAGCCCTGCTGTGCAAGACAACCACCAAAGGACGCCTGGCGTATCTCACCCGGATCGTAAACTAATTAGCAGCTTCCCGTTGAATTTGGATTCCAGACATCAAAGACTCCTTTCCTTCTTTTGAAGTTACAGATCAACCAAAAGGTTGGACTCTCTCTCAACCACTGGGAACATTGCTGGAACGCATATGACACCTGCTAGCGTTTGAGTGTTACTGCAATGTGTAGACTTTCATTCAAAGTTTCTTTAACTGAAGATAAAAGTCTGTTTTGATATTTCATGAACTCTGCAGAAATATTACAAATGTATGCCTTGATGTCTGTGTCATTGTGTCAGCTTTCCATGTCCAGCTGCAGGACTTTGAGAGCTGTTGGTGTTGATTTGAAGCCAAAACAGTATGAAATGTTGCATTGAAAGATATGCAGTTGATTGGCCAAGACAAGAGTTTAAACCATCGTTTTATATGCTTGATCTATGAGTAGGAGTTGGGAGTATTTTATATGAATATATGATTTTTAGCCCATTTTATGGGTAGATTGTACACCAGGGTTCGAGTCGATGGCCGTGGTCTTCTCCGGTTTCCCACGTCTCTTGGACACGCCTCCTGGGTATTTAACCTTTTACTCCCGCCTATTCTCCCGTGCCTGTGTCCTATTTCTTGCCTCATGTCCTTCATGCTGAGGATTACCTTGGCACGGACGGCTCTGCCGTGCTGTCAGCCCTACACCTCCCCTTTTCTTTGTTCGAACATGCGGCTCGGCCAACACGAGCCTGGGATGGAGACTTGTCTTTCCAGCTTACGTGGGTTTCTACTAGGCGATCAGAGCAGTTGCTGCTAAAAGTCCCATATACGCTCCCAGCCAAGCGTGATTGCTCTGAAATTGCTAGCGATTCCCTGGAAGGGCAGGAAGAGATACGGTCATATTCTCCCAACGAAAGCGTGACAAACAACTTCCCTTTTTCTTCTCCCGCCTGTTTTTATTTTTGTGCATCCTTTTTCTTCAACCAAACCTGCCTCTGTGCCTCCCAAGACGATTGAGACAGAGAACCTCTAAGACCCACGGATCTACGGTCGTGAGTAGGACACCGCAATCGTTGCCAAAACGTAAAACATTAGTGGCTGCCAATAAATTTCGGGGTAAAATACCAGCTTCACAAAAGTTCCAACTTTGTACTCTCTCGCACTGACTCAACGCATTAAACGCGCACATTGAAATTTTTAGCCCAGCAACACTTTCTTTCACCAATATTCTTGTTTCCTTTTTGTAGTTAGACCCATCTGTGTGTTTCCCTATAGATCCCTAATAGATTCCATGAAATATTCTATAAAATTCAACTCCTTGTTGTGTTTCGTGTCTGTTTTGAGTTTAATAACGAAACCGCTGTAATCGAGAATTCGTATTTCCTAAGTGTAGCAAACTTCAGATTATGTGACTGATAAGAGGTTTTTCATTGCTTTTCCTAAATTTCACACATATAAAAAGAGACATGGTGCACTTTTGAGGACAAAAATTGTTTGATAGTGACGTTAAAACGTAAATCACACTAAATTTTGTTTTATCCAAAACCAATATACGCTACACTCCACACTAATCTTTTACATGCTCTGAGTGGGATTGGACTCGAGTGAATAGTTTATATCCTTAAAATAGAACATTGAATTATGGGTGCCCTCCTTCTAGGAAAAAGACAAGGAAAATCTCCCTTTTCTTAATGAATTAAGTGTGTTGCCAGTAAAATAAATTAATAACATACCTAAATAGCTCAAGACAAATAAGTAATACACTTGGTAAAGGTCCGGGTTAGAACGTGATTGGAAAAACGCAATGAAACATTCATTAATTAGTGAGAACAATTGGGAGTATTTAAAGGCTGCAATGATGGATGTGCATACAGTTAGTGATTATAACTCGAGGTGACAAAAAGTTTTCTTTCTCATGTCATAGAATAACACTTAAATTAGTTCCCTTAATAATAGATATCATTCCTAATTTCATTCATCGGGAGGAGGTGGGCTGTTGTTGCATAAAATCTAATAAATGTTTTTAAAACATTTTAAATCTGCCGACCAGGCCTGCCAAAAGTGCAGATTAAAAATAAATGTTAGCAGTTCAAAGGCCATCTTATAATAATAATAATAATAATAACAATAATAATAATAATAACAACAATAATAATAATAATAATAATAATAATAATAACGTTAGTCTCCTAAAATCAGATTTGGAATGAGTCTTGCCACATTCGTTATTAATTTATCATCATCAAAAAACAAGCGATTGCAGAATAAATTACATCAATTGACTATGACTCCATCTGTGGGATTCTGTTTTCATTGTGTGAATTCTAATCCTAATTTGGAAATGAGAGATCAGAGAAAACAATTTAATTGGTTGTCTGGTAATCCTGAGAAGCCTTGAGCAAGAACACTTTCGACCAGAGTCATATTGAAAATCAGTGATTCTTTTTTTTAATTTGATACATTTTCTTCATTGTGTGCATGCATGAAAAATAACTTGGGTCTTTATAAAGTGTTAGACAAGCAGTAGAACATGCTGCACACACGCTGCCGTTTGGTGTTTGGATGAGATCGCTTCCGTGGGTTGGAATGAAAGGTCGCTGGGGTGGTGAGTCACCCAGGAATTGGAAATAGGCCTTGCTGCAACTCAAATTAATTACAGCCAGGAGGGCAAGACGTCATCGTGAGCACGTGCATACACTGAATCTCTCACATGCACAAAGGAATATTATATCTTTGAGATACTCTGAAATAACAATGTGTGATTGTGCAAATATGTTTGTTTGCTCCCAAGAAACAAAAGCATTTATCATCCTAATGTTAGCTAAAATAATAATAAACCTTCATTTTCATACATGTATTGGGTTCTGACCAATCGTGATGGCTTTTAGGCATAACTAAATCACTCTTAGCCTGGTCACTTGCTACCTGAACCTAAACTTACCTTCAGTATTTTGCTATATCAGTCTAAGCGATGGTCATACAGCCACCAACAACACAGCTTCTTGGATCTAATTGGGAACTCAACCCCTCCACCATGTTAAGGAGGTGATAGGTGGGTGCCAATGCACCCATTTTAGAATCCTCCCAAACGCCTCCCATGCACTCACCTGCCTCCCACTTGTTTAACTGCTCTGATAACAGTGAAGTACTTTGTACAACTCTAAAGAACCAACTTTTGAAAGAGAATGTTTCAGTGCTGATCTCTATTTTATATTTTTAGACAAAGAAACAACTTTAATTGTTCCATGAGCGCAAAGAAAGGCTATTGTGTGTGTGTTTTAAATTGGGCACTGGTGTTTGTTCTTTAGAAAGGCCAATACTGGAGCTGTGATTGGGTGCACAGAGGGCATCCAGAGGCTTCCAGGGCAGCTGTGTTTGCAAACAGTAGGGGAAGCAAGAGTAAGCCAAATGAGGAACTTGCAAGTCTTTGTGTATGCATACATAATAGTGTGACTGTCAATTAGACAATGATGAGTAAAACTTTGCTGACCTAAATATGGAAGTCAGTGTCTTAGATCATTATTCGGTGTAAAATAACATGATCTTTGACAACCCCGAGATCAAGACAGACTCACAAAAAAATGTCTGATTATAAATGATTGACTAACAAAAAAGATGACCGTTATGAATATGTTAACCTTGAGTTGAACATTTTGCCCAATGTGCTGAGTAGGTGAAAAAGACTTACTTGACTTCAATAATGCTCACTTCTCAAACTCATACTGATGCAGAGTACATATTTTCCTAATCGATTTGGGTGCAAGGCAAACAGGACTTAAGTATTCATGGGGGCATGCGGGCATCTCTCTATGTTAATAATGCTGTCTTGAGACAGGCTCAGACTATAATGAATCACAATCTACATATTTCAAAGCCATCAATATCCTGCAGCTTGAGCTCTACAGTTTCCTCTTCATCCCTGACACGGGCTGACTTCTTGACCTCAAACCTCTCAACAAGGAATCTTTGAAGTAATCACTTCTCCCATCACATAATGACAAGATGTTGCCTGACCTTTGGCCTCTGGATTCATAAAGCTTTGGTTTACAGGAGAGATGCTGGCAAGCAACGGCACGATAGAAAAAATATCTTGCCAGGAAGGTCCATCTTGAAATCTCGAATTAGTGTATACAGTGTTCCCTCGCCACTTCGCGCTTCACGTTTTGCGCCTTCAGTGCTTTTTCCAAAATATTCATAAAATTTTTTTTTTAAAAGTTCATAAAAAAATAAAAATGAAAAACTGCAGCCATATCAGCAGTCATATTGCGGAAAGACGCGTTGTTGCATGTTGATGCGCGAGAGAAAATGTTTCCCTGCATGCCAAACAAAGAGATGAGTTGACTCAGAGGCTTTGTACATGCCTGTACTGTACTGTACATGCCACGGGCACTCATGCAAGGCGCGTGATTGGTTCCCGGCGCGACATCGACCAATGAGAGCACGAGTGGATTTATTCTGTGAGCTGATAGACTGTGCATCATCGCAGCCTCACCCAGCATCTTCCCCTGTTGTGTCTCGTCCACGCTGTTGACTGTCTCACATACTGTATCCTAGTGTTGTGTTCGTGATAACTGTTTTTGTTTAAGCAATAACTTTTTTTGATTAGTTAAGCCCTTACAATGCCGCCTAAGCCCTGTGCCCCTGCGAAAACTTCCTCTGGGACGAGGGCAGAAGTTATGCATCTGTGGCACGTCATTATGGTGTGACTGTATCTACAGTGCGGTACATCAAGAAAGAGGAAGCAAACATCCGCAAAACTGCTTCAATAAGGAAGCGAAACGTGTGGTAACTCCCTGTAATAAGAGACGGGGTTATGTTCTTGGACAGGGGAATTTTGAAGCAAAAGAAAAAACAAAGACAACAACTACACATCACCATGTTTTTCTCCAAGGTAAAACCCCAGCTATACCATCAGTACCTCCAGCAGAAGTCTCCGAGTGAAGCTAAAGCATCTACGAGTCAAGTGAGAGCCTCTCCTCCGCCACCAACGCACGCCTCTTCACCTCTCTCAGAAGGCAATGTTGATGAATGTTAAGGTTTTTAATTAAATATTTAAGTAAATACATATACTGTTGTAATCTTTGTCTCAAATATCCATCCATTTTCTGAGCCGCTTATCCTCACTAGGGTTGCACGATCCAGCTGGCTATCCCAGCTATCAGCCAAGATAGTTGGGATAGCTATCTTGGGTCAGGAGGTGGGGTACACCCTGAACTGGTTGCCAGCCAATCGCAGGGCACACAGAAACAAACAACCATTCGCACTCACATTCACACCTACGGGCAATTTAGAGTCTTCAATCAACCTACCACGCTTGTTTTTGGGATGTGGGAGGAAACCGGAGTGCCCGGAGAAAACCCACACAGGCATGGGGAGAACGTGCAAACTCCACACAGGCTTTTGCTTTGCTCTCCTCATTTATTTCAAGTTAGTTATTGAAAGAATGAATGTTTCTGGTATAATACTCAAAGCACTATGGAAACAACAAAAACTATGCTATCTATTAAAAAAAGCATACTTTGGTTCAGCATACCTCCTAAGTGGGTTTAGATTCTGTTTAAAGCAGCAGTGTGTGTTGAATAATTGGTTTGTGGCTTTGTGGGTGTGTTTGTTTTCAATGTTTGGCTCGAATAGTGCCTGGGGTGTGTTTCCCTGTGAAGGCCGACTCCCCATACTACCCTCCTTTTCTCCTTTTTCCATTTACTACCTCCCTTCTTCTCTTTCATCAGTCCAATCAAGGATATCCTCTGCAGTCCCGAGCCAATGCTTTGCAACAAAGGATTAAACAGTACGCACATGCACGCACACACATTGTCTGCTGGAGATGGTGGGTGATGAGAAATAGCCAGAGACAGACACACAATTATGGTGGGTTCAAACAACAGATGGGAATGGGTTTACAAATATTTCTTCACATATGAAAACATACTTTTTTCCCATGTACTAAGCAATGCACCTTCGCATGAGTCAACCAAGTCAGAATGTAACCTGCTTACAAAATAATATGACAAATGTTTTGTCTTGATGAATCGCCACGTGTATTGGCTAACGACACTTGGAGTAATGACCAAGTTGGCCCTGAAGTAACCTCAGCATGTTGAGTTAGGGAGATGGATGCTGCAGGGAATCATATGCTAAAACATCTTGGTGTGTCCATGCAGTAGATGCACATGTATCTGTCTTAGCATGGGAGACATTGGGAGACATTGGGGATAAAGAGTCGTGTTTGAGTGCATGAGCAGATTCCTCAGCAAACTGGGTGATCCTTATTACCTCTTCCCAGCACAAGACCAATGTTTTATCTTGAACACAGCATAGAGAGAGCTCGTTCAATTACATTTACTATTCTAGTGGTGTTGTATGGAGACTGTTTGCTCATCTGAAAATGGCAACCAATGTGCCGAGTCAGAAACATTAGCGGTTGATGTTGTCGATGTCAGGCATGTTTTATTCACGCTGAACAGGAAATTAGACCACTCAAGCTTGTTTGCCAAACTAGAAAGCTTCTGATTTGGTTATCTCTTAGTCGCACTTAGAGGTCTCAAAAAACAATGCACCAAAAAAATACACATTACAGTGTTTGAACCAAAACAATCATGTTTTACATTAAATGCCTTAGTTTATGAAACCAGAAAGCCGATAATATGTCGCAGAATGCAACAGACAGTGATTGATGAAACAATGTTTTTGAAGTTTTTTTTTCAAAACTTAAATCACATTATTGGATCATTTATTAGAGCATAACACATCCATCCATCCATTTTCCATACTGCTTAACCTCACTGGGGTCGCGGGGGTGCTGGAGCCTATCCCGGCTGACTCTGGGCGAGAGGCGGGGTACACCCTGAACTGGTTGCCAGCCAGTCGCAGAGCACATATAAACAAACAATCATTTGCACTCAAATTTACACTTACAGACAATTTAGAGTCTTCAATTAACCTACCATGCATGTTTTTGGGATGTGAGAGGAAACCGGAGTACCCGGAGAAAGCCCAAACAGGCATGGGGGAGAACATGCAAACTCCACACAGGCAAGGAATTTGAACCCGGGTCCTCAGAATTGTGAGGCTGATGTGCTAACCGGTCGTCTACCTTGCTGCCCGCATGACACATTGCAGTTATTAAAATACTGTAGGAAACCATAGTAATTTCATCATCCATTTGAACTGATCACCAGCCAATCGCAGGGCACCTATAGTGTAGACAACCATTAGTACTTACAGTCAGTCACTCTTTGGGGCAATTTCAGTTTTCCAATCAACATAAAATTCTGGGAGGAAACCAGAGTACCTAGAGAGAACCTGCTCAAGCATGGGGAGAAAACAGAAAGGACTCAGCCAGCAAAGAAACTAGAAACTTTGACTGTGAGGCAGACATGCTGGCCACATGCACCACCATACTACCCTAATTTCACAGTAGCATCTTTAAATCATGACGATAATTAAAAATGAAGTATTTGTCTTCAAAAGTTAGGTGACAAACCTTGTTAAAGCATTTAATTTCAATTTACATTATAGTTAAGTATACATGAGAAATTATATTAAATGAACAAATCCTAAATCTCTGCTCCCACCTTACCCTCAGGTATACAAGAATTATGCATTTAAGACTAATTCTGAACTCAAATGACCATTTCAACAGCTCATAATAGATCTTAGCGGAAAACAATGAGGCATCCAAAGTTCTCATGTTAATATTATGAGTATAAATTCATTCTCAGAACCATGCTGTGTATTATTGTGTTCCACTACTTTGTTTCACTCATGCATCGGAACGTAAAACAGTTACATCCCACCATCCTCACAACCTTGACAGCCATGGCATGCCTGTTTAAATCAGGCTCTTTTATGACCTGGCACCACACCCAGACTTGAGACTAAATAAAATGACATGTTTTATAACCTGGAGAGGAGTAGCATAATGTCCGTTGGTCAGATTTACAGTTGATGGAGTTAATAAAACAGAAGTCACTGGCATTACAGTTTGCAATGGCTTGTGCCCCCCATAGAGCTGCATTAATTTTACAATGTACAGTATTCTTTCACAAATGGTCAGGATCCAAGAGTCAGCAGCCTGGTACTTCCTCCTTAAACCTGCTTAGACTGATGTGGAATGACATTCCACATCAGTATTGATGGCATGTTTCTATCCATTAAAGCTATAACAGAAAACTAATATACCAGATGCATGTTTCCAAAAATGTTTTGTTTTTAAAGTATTATTATTATTATTATTATAAATTAGTATTTAGTAACAAAAATTGGGAGGATCAATGAACCTCAAACTATCATCCTGTATCATAAGGTTGTTTTTCATTAGTGAGTGTACCTCACATCCAGCAGGGTGTGAGATTTTTAAACAACCTGAATATTATCATAGGCACAGTGGACGACGAGTTAGAGCGTCTGCCTCACAGTTCTGGGGAGCGGGGTTCAATCCCCGGCCCCGCCTGTGTGGAGTTTGCATGTTCTTCCTGTGCCTGCGTGGGTTTTCTCCAGGCACTCCGGTTTCCTCCCACATCCCAAAAACATGCATGGTAGGTTAATTGAAGTCTCTAAATTGCCCGTAGGTGTGAATGTGAGTGCGAATGGTTGTTTGTTTCTGTGTGCCCTGCGATTGGCTGGCAACCAGTTCAGAGTGTACCCCGCCTGCTGCCCGAAGATAGCTGGCATAGGCTCCAGCACGCACACGACCCTTGTGAGGATAAGCGGCTTGGAAAATGGATGGATGGATGAATATTACCAAGAAACACTCCGAGGTGCCATTTGCTGTACCCACAGAGCCATGCTGGGTCCCATCGGCAGCTGGGATTAAGGAAAAATGTAAATCACAGGATTAGTTTTGTAAGGTAAATGGGCTGGTGTTTTGAAGGCAACCATTTTGTTCTTCCTTTGTTTTTACTCTGTCATTCCATTTTCTTGATGTTCTTTTTTGACACCCTGTTGGGAGAGGCCAGAGAGTGATATCTTGTTTGGCTTCTGACAGCACCACTCGGAGAGGGAAATGAAAAGTGATAGTGATGACATGGAAACTCACACATTCACATACACCTCCTGCCGGCCTGTCCACCCCACACTGTTTGTGGGCAATTCAGGCCGGGTAATTTAGGGTCGAATTAAAGTGGAAGGAAAAGGCTGAAATTGAGACATGAAGCAAAAATAGGGAGCGAAGCGAAAAAAAGCCAGCCGCAAGAGTGATTGGTGGAATAGGGAGGGGGAGGGGGGGCAGATGTAATTTTCAGAGAACGATAGGGAAGTGATGTCATTTTCAGGGTACAATTTGTACGTGTGTGTGTTTCCTCTGCATGTGTGTTTGAACAATGACAATGCCAAAGCTGCACTTCGATGCAGAGTGGATTAGTCATTGAGCTGGACACACAAAACATTTGATTAAGGCATTTTTTTCCAGGGCAAAATTTCATTATGCATACCATCAAAATAAAAGCAGTTTGGGTTTAGTTTGGTCATTCAAACTTTTTTTTTTTTTTTTTATCTGACTATATTAAATGAGCCGTCATTCGAAGTGTTTCTCATTTTCTCAGCCTGTTGTTAAAACAGTTCCTATTAAGTGGAATGTTTTGCGAGTAATCTTCTAGAAGTGGTTGTTGAACTAGACAGCCTGAAATGTGAAGCAGGACAACACTGGTGATGCATTATCCTCTGTCTGGGCTGTCTTGGTAGACAATTAGTGTGACAGATAAATTAAATAATACGAGGCCGTATTCTGCAGGAGATGGATTCCTCTTGCCCAAGCTTAGACTGTATATCAATTTATGAGGTGTGGCGAGTATTTTAAAATCAGAATAAAAGGATACATTAAACGTTTACGGTTTGATAATTGAATGTTTTAATGTCAATTTTCTCAAAGTGAAACAAGGACGCAAGTTTGATTACAAAATTTGATATCAATGGTACAGATGAAAAGTCACAATGACAAGCCTTTTGCAGCCTGATTACACAACTTTTTATTCTTTTATTTTTATTTTTTTTACGTATCCTGCTCAGCTGCTTGGTCATGCAGAATGGAGCATCTGTATACCTTTTTATGCCCAAAAATTTTTTTTCTGTGTAAAGGGGGAATTTCATATACTCCCGTTGTGGTTATTTGTGTTATGATGGGTATTTATTGGAAATTGCAGTTAGTCAGAACAAGGTTTGAGAGGGGACAGACAAAGAGAAAAGATAAGACAGAGACAAAAAAAACCCCACACGTAAACGAGTAAAAACAGGACACTAGCAGTAATAAAAACAACAAGAACAACACAACATTATATGACAACGAATACAGTACATTACATTGGACTCGGGTTCTATCTGGGACAGTAGTGTGACACCCTGTGAGGAAGGGATGCAGTGAGTAGAGAATAGGACAGGACAGGACAGGGATAGAACAGGACTGGGGTAGTGAACCAGGTAGTGCAATTGGAGTAAGATGGGAGAGGCTTTGTAATACCAAAACACCTGGAGAAAGTGAATATAAGTGAGAGGATAGTCCAGGAAGTTCGGAATAGTTGTGTCTAGCAATTAAGGAGAGGCCCTACAGCAAGTTACTAAATCCCATGTGCGTGTGTCAACGGAAACATGGTAGTAAATCGACACAGTCACGCAGAGATGATAATCATCAGAAGTATCTTTGTTGCCGTGCCTCACCCCACCCATCCAAGAGGGAAGAGCAGGCCAGTGGGCCAACCATGGACTCGGGGCAGCTGCTAGGTAACCACCACAACAACTTCTGTGAAGACGTAACTACTAATATTTTTTGCACGTTCAATAACAATAAGCCGTGGTTCACTGCCAAACTTCACCAACTCTGCCAAGCTAAACAGAATGCCCATCGGAGTAGGGGATAGAGCCCTACACAATCAGCCCAGAAATCAGCTGACAAAAGAAATCAAGATTACAAAGACAAATTATGCAGAAAAGCTGAGAGACCATTTGGCTGCTTGTGACTCTAGGTCTGTCTGGCAAGGATTACAATAGCTACAAGCGACATTCCCCCCAAGCGGAGAACGACAAAGGATTGGCTGATGGCTTGAATAGCGTCTACTGCAGATTTGAGAAGAACAATTTCACACCCCTCAGCCACCCAGCCGCACCACCGACGACCACCATCACACCTCTGATGCCTCCCTGCATTGACGCTTCACAAATAGGATGTGAAACGGGTCTTTAAAAAACAAAAGAACAACAAAGTGGCAGGGCCGGACCGTGTGTCACCCTTCTCCTTGAAAGTCTGGACGGACTAGCTCGCTCCGGTTTTCACACAAATCTTCAATTGATCTTTACAGTTGTGTGACGTACCATCCTGCCTCAAACGCTCCACTGTCATCCCAGTTCCCAAGAAACCTGCAATTTCAGGACTGAATGACTACAGACCTGTCGACCTGACATCAGTGGTCATTAAGTCATTTGAACGCCTCGTGCTTTACCACCTCAAGAGTGTCACAGGACCCCTGCTGGGCCCCCTACAGTTTGCCTATTGAGCAAACAGGTCTGTCTACAGCCAGTTTAGAGTCTTCAATCAACCTACCATGCATGTTTTTGGGATGTGGGGGGAAACTGGAGTGCCCGGAGAAAACCCACGCAGGCACGGGGAGAAAATGCAAACTCCACACAGGCGGGGCCGGGATTTGAACAGCGGTCCTCAGAACAGTGAGACAGATGTGCTAACCAGTCAGTCACCGTGCCGCCTTATTTATTTATTCCTTTTACAAAAATAAAATAAAAAATCGTATCAAGTGGTTCATCAAGGGGACCCGTACATGAAGATGACCATGGAGCTGTGGAGGATCTTAGGAACTTTTCTTAGGAAGTCTTACTGCAGAGAAAGTGCATTTACTGGATATGTACTGGATATGAATGTCCTTATAGCCACTAAAGTACATACAACACAAGGAAATATTAAGGTTTGTTAAAGCTGGAAATCTTATTGTCAAGTAGTTATGAGGCCGAATTTGTCTGGTGAATGTATAAAAAAGGTTGAAAAGGTTAAATCAGGGGTGTCAAACTCATTTTTGTCACGGGCCACATCGTAGTTATGACTTCCCTTGGAGGGCTGCTACAACTGTGAACCCATATAAATGAAAGATTACCTCATCTACTGTAATTACATACAGTATAGACAACACATTGATGCCAGTTTTGAAATCAAAACCCCATAAAAAGATGTTTTTCAACTATTACATTTCTTTTCAAAGGGGGATTGGTAACAAAAAAATGCTTGCAAATATGGTATTACACCAGAACACAATGAGCAATTCTGATTTGCTTTTCACGGGACACATCGAGATTGTTCAACTATTGTTTATCTGTGGTTTGTACCCCTATTCCTCATGTCTGTTGTGTAGATCAGTCCCCTCAGACCCATTTCTGTTCGGCTACATTTTCAATAAACATCACAATAAAAACAACCACAGAGGGAGTATTTCACATTCCCCTGTTGCACAGCAAAACTGTTCCAGTATTAAAAGGCATACAGACTCACCATTTTGCATGACCATGCAGCTGAACAGGACAGGTTAAAAAAAAAAAAAAAAAAAAAAAAGGTCTAATCATAGATATTCACTTGTCATGGGCAGAGCACATTGACACACAAAGACAATGAACAATGGCATCTCTATGGTGATAAAAAGCCTTCCTTATGTCACTGAACACATTCTGGGTCAAGGAGTTAAATCTTTAAGTCACCTAGACTATTGCTCACGGCGACACGGTGGGCGACTGGTTAGAGCGTCAGCCTCACAGTTCTGAGGACCCGGGTTCAATCCCTGGCCCCGCCTGTGTGGAGTTTGCATGTTCTCCCCGTGCCTGCGTGGGTTTTCTCCGGGCAGTCCGGTTTCCTCCCACATCCCAAAAACATGCATTAATTGGAGACTCTAAATTGTCCGTAGGCATGACTGTGAGTGCGAATGGTTGTTTGTTTCTATGTGCCCTGCGATTGGCTGGCAACCAGTTCAGAGTGTACCCCACCTCCTGCCCGATGACAGCTGGGATAGGCTCCAGCACGCCCACGACCCTAGTGAGGAGAAGCGGCTCAGATAATGGATGGATGGATGGACTATTGCTCACATGTACATATGATTTTCTGCGTCAAAAGGTCTGCTGAATAAATTTTATACAGTATAGAGCTTCCAGACTTGTTTTAGATTGCCCCATATGTGCAAACACGTATGGGGCAATATAACATTCTTTGGCAATTCAACTACAATATGGTCTACTTAACTGATATGATGTTGAAAATACAATCTTTTGATGTAAAGCTTTTCAGACCTCAGGAAGACTAGCTGGTGACAATGGCATCAACTAATGGGGATTTAAAAAAAAAACAAAAAAAAACGAATGAATGAATGAATTACTTAATAGATAGATCAGACTCACTCACCATCTAAATCGCTATTCACATTTATAGTAATGAATGCATAGCAAATCACAATCGATTTTTTAGTGCTTGTACTATTCTGAAATAAAAACATCATTGTCCAAGAAATGAAAAATCCTATTGTCACACAATGAAATGAACCCAAAGCAAACTCACCAAACTGAGCAGATTTAACAGAAGTTATTAAACAAAAGATGCACGCAAGCATGAAAATGCAAATAACAAAAAGCGCTGTGACAAAAGGTCTACGTGTGAAACAAGAGTAACTGGAAGAAGAAACAAAAAGAGTGCCAAAAGAGGAAAAAAAAAAAAAAAAAAAAACCTCAAACCTACACAAGGGTCAGTAACAAAATCAAAACAGAAAACACACTAGTACTTGCAAAAAAATGCAAAAGACGAGAGATTCTACAGGCTGAGTAACAAGCAACAGTAGAATACACAAGATAGTTACAAAGTAGGCAACTGGTGATGGTGACTAGCAATGAACAATAACTTGGAAACTTCCTCTTGCTTCCGTGCGCCTAAATACCCCACTGATGATCATGGCTGGCAGTTGCGATGCAGGGGGCTGCGCCCACCACTCATCTCCAAGAAACTGTAACACAAAGAAAATACAACCAGCAGAGGGCAAACCTAAACAGGATATGACACTAATTTGATGATATGAAAACCATCTATAGCCCCCTGGTTAAGTTCTGTTCACAGTTTTTTTGGGGTCGCAGAATTTGTCACAACACCACAAAAAGACACATTTTGGCTGCCGCGAGCAAACACTGTTCCGTCCGATAAAAGCTGCTGCCTAAACACCTCTTTTTAGTTTAAAATGGCTTACTTTAACATGGATGGGAGAGTTTGGTATGGATGAACCTGACTGGCCTGCACTGAGTCCTGCCCTCAACCCCATAGAAGACTTTTGGGTTGATTTCGAGTGGACAATGAGCCAGGCCTTTTCATCCAACATCAATGTGTGACCTCACAAAAATGCCCCTATAAGACTGGGCTAAAATTCCCATAAACTCACTCCTAAACCTTGTTGAAAGCCTTCCCACAAGAGTTGAAGCTGTTATAGCTGCAAAGGGTAGAAACAACATCATATTAAACCTTATGGATTTAGAATGGGATATCACTTAGAAGCTTATGTTAGTTAAGGCAGGTGAGTGAATACTTTTGGCAATATAGTGTAGGTCTGGGTCCATCTGTTGTACAGCATGTTCTTTTATTGTACAACTGGGAGGTAGATATATTTTTAGTTCAGATAATATGGTATTCTGAAGCTCTAATGGCGACTCAACGATATGATCTAATTGTCAAACGTATAAAAGGTGTGAATGTGAGTGTGAAAGGTTGTTTGTTTCTATGTGCCCTGCGATTGGCTGGCGACCAGATTAGGGTGTACCCTGCCTCTCGCCCGAAGATAGCTGGGATGGGCTCCAGTATGCCCGCGACCCTTGTGAGGATAAGCGGTAAAGAAAATTGATGGATGGATGGATAGATAAATAAACACATACTGTAGGTCAAGCCCATATTAAATCAGTCAGTGCGACCGCACTAATTTTATGAGTGTACTTGCTCCAAGTAAATTCATCATGCATTGGTTGACTCCTTGTTTGACCTGTTTGCCCTTGTGATTCCCAGCAGGGCTTTTAATTTCTTAATGGAAGGTTACCTCCATGTATAAAACACAACAACAACAACTTTATAGAACACCTGTGGGCGAGACATTTTATGATCTGATTGGCTATGTGATTTTAGATTATATGTTTGCAAGAGGGACATATGCTGGAAGCAGCAAACAATTTAGGTCCTATAGACACACATCTAAAACATGACTGCTTGCTTGCAGGTGGCAGTTGGAATATTATGCTGGTTAGTGACACTGAAACCAAATGCAAAAGTAGTCATATTAAAAAAACATTGAAGTTGTGATTATTATTTTGAGCTATTGGGATGATTTTAATGGCACATTATGTTCACCTATAATTAATTGGAAAACATACTGTATGTGAAACTGCAGTAATTACAAAGGTGCCATTAGATTTGGCCATAATTCGTTGTTAAAATGATGAGTCAACAACAGTTGTCTTTTAAGAGCCTAGTAATACTTTGCATGCATTTTGCATAGCCACACTGGCAGACCATGACTCATTGTAATAGTGATACATCTCTCTGCAATGGAGGACTTTCATTCTTTTGGGGGCTGTTGAAATTCTGCAGACACAAAATGTTCATTGTCTTGGCTCTATTTACATGCATGTATACGTTTAAGTTAGACCAGACAGTTTCATCACCTAAACTACGAATGCAGGAATGGGTAAAAAACTGCATTGCTCATGTCAACAAGCATATGTGTGTGTTATTTAAAACTTGTTTACACTGTGAGTGTTCGTCAGACTTGCCTTTGTGTGCTGTTCATGTGCCTCTGCTGAGGATATGCTTTCATCGGAGGGTTGCAGGAGGTCACAGTCTGACAGTGCGCACACACAAACACACACTCATACAGACTCACAAGTGCACGGTTGTATCTTTGCTGACATTTGACTGGATTCTGTTGCTGCTGAAAGAAGTCCATCTTTCTGGTGACATTTAAGTGGGGTCACCAGAAATTGTAAGTTATGGTCAGTTTCATAACTTCTGGATTTGGTAGTCACAGTGACTCTCTCTATATAGAATATACAGAATATGCTACAGGGCTGTTTTATATGTGTAGTGATGTGGGTAAATTGATTTTAAAAAAACAACTGGAATTGTCACTTGATGAATTCTGGGTGGTGCAAATGTCTCTAAACACAGCACTAATATCCTCTAATTGAGCTGTGACAGCAATGCTATTAAAGTATTGGATTCTGTTTACTTGCACCCATGGTACTGCTGTTATCTTGTTTGCACTTAGTCTTGGACTGCTTTAGTTTGGGGTCTTTTGGCAAACTTTTAAGATCCCCTGAGAGGCTGGTTCCACTTTCTCTTAAAAAAGTAATACTCCAAAATAATAGGGGAAATCAATATGCTAGGTTTGCAATTACAAAATACACACAAGGACATGCTGTCTATGGTTGTATTATGTCTCTATAGACAGCAGATTTTTAGTAAGTGGTAACACTTGGGGGGATTTAAAGGAGGCTGCTATACAGAGGCCTTACCCTCTATTTCGCATATTAATTTTCTATATTCCTCGTAGACAGAAAAAGCACTTAATTCCTATTGCACTCTCTTTTACTGACAATATAGCTACACACAACATCCATTAGCTGGGGAATCTATCTAGTTCACATGAAGCATAGTAATAAGAAAATGTAGGAAGAAGAGACAATTAAACTTTTCAGCCTAGGAATACAAAATAGGAACGCAACCCATTGTCCCATTCAGGGTTATAATAGTTTTTGATTTTTCATTGTAGTTATTTTTTATTTCATTTTGACTTTTTCATTTTCAAATGTAGTTACTTTTTATAAGTTTTTAGCGCAGGTTTATTTCTTCTATATGCTTGATCTGGATTTTCAAAATGCTTTGTTTTAGTGTAGTTTTTTTAAAATTAGTTTCAGTATTAGTTTTTTTTTTTTTTTTTACTGGATAATTGACAAGTGTGAGCTAAAAAAAAAGATCACATTACGTGTTGTGTTATAAAAATGCAACAAAAAATACCATTTTAAAAAATGTATTTACTTACTAGCAAATGAAAAGCCAGCCATCCATTCTCAATACCGCTTATCCTGTTCAGGGTCGCGGGTCGCTGCAGCCTATCCCAGATGACTTGAGGGCAAAAGGCAGACTACACCCCGAACTGGCCAGCTGTCAGTCACAGGGCACATATACAGTAGACACAGACAACCATTTACATTCACATTCACACCATCACTGAGCGGAACTGAACCCACACTGCCTGAATCACAGTCAGGCGAATCTACCTTTACACCATCATTGACATGCCAGATGGACAACCATTCACAAATCAAATACAGGCCCTGTATAACAGTCCACATTTTCAAGCGCAATAAGGGCCGCATATAATAATGCTTCTAAGGTAAGAGTAGATGCATCACAACATACAGTAAAACCATTTATGAGACATGCTGTAGTATGGCTATATTTTATATATTATATTAAAGTATGTTTTGATGTGTTTAACTTAGCCTTCTGTTCGTTATTGAAAAAAAAGAAAGAAAGAAAATCAAGTCCTTAAGTGCATGTTTTCCTTCTCTTGCTACTAAACTGCAAACTTCTCAAGTGGACTTTCAGAATTGTGGTGTGAGTTGTTTCACTTGAGAAGTATTCTGCACGTCACACTCTTCCCCTACAAGCCACTCACTTTTATCCATGACAGTCATAGTCAAATCAAAGACAGACAGAGAGAATAGAAAGGATAGATAGTTAGACAGATCTGTGTGTGTATATAGAGTCGGGCCCCCAGCAAGATTTTTGAGTTGTAGATATAAAAAACATTTTTTATTGTGATGCAAGCATAACATAATTTTAATAATATTCAGACAGTTTTAACATACATACTGTATATGACCAAAAAAAGTGTTGTTTTATTTAAAACGGCCAAGTCCCCTTTTAAGGTGTTTTCATGTATTGACTGGTTTGTGTGTTTGCAATTTTTATGAAATAGTTCAGTTCTGCTTGTAAACCAGCTAACTGATGAATAACCGATTTTTAACTGTTGAAAATAAACTGGTTTGTTGTTAACCTTGGTAACTACTTTATTTGTCAGTAATGTATTTTGTATATGTATTCTCAAGGCTGAAGGGTAATTTCCACTGTAGGGTAAGTGTTTGGGGATGCCTGAGACATTCTATTTACCAACGTGTGTTGTGTGTTGTGTGGATCCTCACCCTACTTTGCAAGACAAAACAGGATTAGAATGGACTAGATTACCCCCAGTTTCATCCCTGTGACTCCAAATGTGTTGCTTTGGATAAGAAATGAATACAGGCAGGTAGGATGCTGGCTAATGCATGCTTGAGGCTGTGCAGGAAGGCTTCCTCTGTGTCTTCTGTACTCAGCAGTTCCCAAACCTCATGCAAAAACATTTTCCATTCCAACACAAAAGAGAACTCCTCTCTGTCAGCACAATCCTCTGTTTTGCTAGGCCTGAAAATAACCCTTCAGCAACTATACACGCATATTCACAAAGCAGAGCAGTAGTGGATTTAATTTATATTCACTGGTGTTAGAGGCATCATAGTAATGTGAAAATGTGGTTCAGGAAGTATCTCCCCTCTCAGTGATATTAGGGGAATATTGTTTTTGTTTACAAAGAAATACAAGGAAATGTTCTGTCATGTGATGGAGGGTTAAGATTACACATCATAACAGCATAGATGGCGTTAGGGCAGTACAAAGTGAGCTATTTTATTTTATTGTTTTGAAAAATGTGATTTACCAAAAAGAATGAAGATGTGACAAACGTCAAGTGAAAGAGGTGAATTAAACAGACTCAGGCTAGTCACACAAATGAGACATAGTTGGGCAAATGGTGCGACTGTCTGGAAGCTGATTGGCTGACACAGAGGAATTGAGTGGAACTAACAAGGCAAGGCATGTGGCATCCAACAGACAAACATGACCCAAGACAACATAAGTGGTAAATATGAATCTAAATTAAAGTAAATGTGTGGCAAGAAAGACAAGATATTTTATTTTGTCTTTCAGCAGTTGAGTTGTGCTACTGCACTTTATGTTTGTGCTTGAGTTTGTGTTAAAAGTAGTCCTTAAATGTGTCAGAAATATAACTCCTGTAAAACCTCACAAAGGTTTTGTGCCTATGTTGGTGCATAGGCACAAACAACAGTCAGGACACATCCCCCCACCTGAAGGCAGAGGCAGGCTACCCTCTCGTCCACCGGGGTGAACCCCAACGTACAGGCGCCGAGCCGGGGAGCAATAAGTATACCCACACCTGCTCGGCGCCTCTCACCGTGGGCAACTCCAGAGTGGAAGAGAGTCCAACCCCTCTCGAGAGGACTGGTACCAGAGCCCAAGCTGTGCGTGGAGGCGAGACTATATCTAGTTGGAACTTCTCGACCTCACACACCAGCTTGGGCTTCTTCCGTGCCAGAGAGGTGAAATTCCATGTCCCTAGAGCCAGCTTCTCTAGCCGGCCACCGCCCAGCTCGCACTGCACCCTTCGGCCACCGCCCAGCTCGCACTGCACCCGACCCCTATGGCCCCTCCCACAGGTAGTGAGCCCATCACATCTGTGGCAAAAATTAACATCTCAACATCAGTATTTTAGTAACTGTTTTTAGAGTAAAAGAGAAAAGAAATTGTGCTTTTAATGTAATCCCATTGGCACTATATTTAACTATTTCTGTTTCTTTATTTAATGTTTTGTAAAATATGTAGATTCATAGTGTGGGCTAGACTATTTATTTATATTATGTTTTGTTTTCTTCATTTTTTTCAATCATGGAGTTCTTGTATTTAATTCAGAACAATTGAATAAAAAAAGTCATGAGCAAGAAAAATCTCCAAAAAATGAAGCATGCTTTTGTCACATTTGTCAAACTTGATGTTACAATATACCCCTCTTGAATTAAATTTCAGGCCTTCTTATGCAGAGACAATGAGTGTGAAACAGGGGCACATGAATGAACAGTAGGTGACAGGAATTGAAGCCCACACGTATTGATTTAGTCCGAGCAATGTATCACCGAGGGAGACATTTGGACAAAAAAAGTTGTCGTAAAACGCCCATTTGCACTTACTATGCTAATAGCAGTCAAGGTGCAATTATGTTTCTCTCACAAAGGTCTGTTTCCCCCCCCCCCCCCCACGCATCTTTCCAAGCCTGCCTTCTTAATGACTTCTTTTCACACGCAAACAATTATTCTCTTCAAATGTCCCACTTTTCATCACGTTTTCTTTTTACTCTTTGTCTCACTGCCCTGGACCCATCATCCCTCAAAGCCGCACTGCTCTCCCGTCTGAGTTTCTAGTAATTCCCTCGATACTACTGAAAGCATATAAATGAACAGTGCATGCTCGCATGAGGGCAGACGACTTTGGCAGCAGTTAAGTCAGGTATCTCTCCCTGGACTCTGGGCCAAAGGCCTCAGCAGGTGTTTCATAAGGATCCACAGAGATTGGATAGAAGTGCAGCGATGCACTTTTCAGTCACTGGCCTCCTCAGCACTCGCCCTCAGCCCCACAGCCTCCGGGGATCTGCGTAGATATGGATAACATCTCCGGATGCCACTTTGCATAAATGTTTAATAGCGGCGAAAACATTAGCATCAGTAATTAAAGCAGTAATTTAAGCTTAGACGCCATCAACGGGCCAGCTCCTTCCACGCTGGAATAACACCAGTGCAAGACTGTAATTAGCTTAGCTTTGGATGGACTGCATTCAGAGAACGTACGTGTGCGTGTCTGTGCGCTCGTGTGTGCCTGCGTGTGTGCACGCACGTTAAAATTTGCCTACATTATAGAACTTTATGTGTTTGCCTACCTTCTGTCTGGAGCATTTTGCAAATAGCTCATGCTTGCTCTTGTTTCACAATTGATCCACCGCTCTCTTGAGGGCTAATCTCAAGATTGATTGGTGCAAGGATCTGTACCCACACCCTGTATACATCATGCATGTAAGGCAAATGGCGTTGTCCTTACTTTGGACAGTGCCAAATATTACCTAGAGGAGATCAAATATTGTCTCTGACTTCTAGCAGAAAGCATGATGTTGTTCTATGTCATCATCCGTGTCTTGTGAGTTTGGCCCCACCCATTAGTTTCATCGAGATTCCAAACCCTAACCTTTCTAACTGTCTGAGACCTCTGAGACATTGACCCGCAATTGTTTTCATTAAAGCGCCATGATAGCAGCACAGGGACTGACCTTTGAGGGGGAGTGATCTGTTTTTTTTTTTTTTCTACTGTCATCAAAAATCGTTTGGAGTGCAAGGAGGTCAGCCTGGCTTGTATCTTGCTTTTAATGGGTCCTTAAAGCTAAGCCCCTGGGATGAGTAGACACACACCCACGCTAACACAAAATGCAAGTGTGTCTGCAACTTATCCAGCATTTTGCTCTTGTCGCCCCTTTTGCTTGTATTTAGTTTGCCTGTTTTCCTTTTCCCTGGAAAACAGCAACACAATTTAATGCAATACAAAGTATAACTACTCCATCACGACTCTGGAGCCTCTTTGACGCAGAGAACCTACCTTTGCTTTTTACAAGGACCCCGAAGGTGGCCTATTATCGCACAAGTGTGTGATTTTACACACCGAACCTACATCATGGACTCATCTTGGATTTAACATATTCAGCATCAATTCATACATTTTCCATTCCGCCTATCCTCATTAGGGTCGTGGGTGGAGTCTTCTTAATTGGCTCATATATGCTACAAAGTTTTGTGGAAATTTATTTAGTATTTGTGTAGTCCTGCTTACTGAATCTGTCCTACTAGTTATTGTTTTACTGTCGAAATGTCTGCTGTCAAAGACATCATTAAAACAACAATGTTAGAGGTGGCTGAGGTTTTATCATATTAGCTTTAGCTAAATGATCTCTGACCTTTCTCGAGGCACCACTTTTCACTTGTTGTGGCACCCTGCTGCTTCTTCTCCGTATGCTGATAGAGCTTCTGTGCAGTTTAATTAAGCGTATTGAGTTTGCGTCAGCACCGGGGTGTTTTATGGCCAGCTGGATTTATACACAGTCACAAGCACACACATTGCTCTGCTGCCTTGCACATTCCTATCCATCCCAGCTGACGGGTTGTTAATTGCAAAGGGGTTAACTGGAAGTGGTGGTATAATTGCATCAGAGTTTTCATTTATCGTGATCCCTTATTTATTTACCCAGCAGTTGATTGTAGAGCGCCATTAATTGTTTTCCTGTGTCAGGGCAAAGTGAGGAACAACAGGCCTGACGTCTGTTCTACCTGGCTCCAGGGGGCCTGAGGCAAACTGTGAGTCAAACAGTTTGACTTCGCAAGACAACAAAACTGAAAACGCTAAAATGTGCTGCTAATGCTTGAGAATATGCAAAAGATAAAATTGTCACGAGTGTCTAAACTGGGTCGTCACTGTTCCAGTGTTTTATAATCTGTCGTGTAAATAATAATAATAATAATAACAGACAATAGACAGGACCCAATCACTGCTTTTATAGAGTGTCACCTGAATCAGGTAAGCTAACTAACAGCAAATACTGCTCAATACTTACAATAATTCATGGCTGGTGGATGAATACGGTGTATGAAGTGGTGCACAACTCCAGAATTGCATTCAGACTACTCTCCTCCCACCTTTGTATTTTCCTTTACAGTAATTTACTGTAACGGTGTAAAACCCTATGAAATGTGGGTGGGTTTTCTCCGGGCACTCCGGTTTCCTCCCACATCCCCAAAACATGCGTGGTAGGTTGATTGAAGACTCTAAATTGCCCGTAGGTGTGAATGTGAGTGCGAATGGTTGTTTGTTTCTATGTGCCCTGCAATTGGCTGGCGACCAGTTCAGGGTGTACCCCACCCCCCGCCCGAAGATAACTGGGATAGGCTCCAGCAGCCCGCGACCCTAGTGTAGAGAAGCGGTAAAGAAAATGGATGGATGGAGGGTTTATGGTATCAAATGTGTTCTTCAGGTCCTTAAATACTCCAACTACATAGAATTCCCTATCGATGCAACACATGATTACGTCTGTTACTTCTATTAAGGCCATTGATGTTGATCTACTTTAAATAAAATGTCTTCCCTTTGTTCTGAATTCCATCTGCATTGTCTGAGCAACTACATGAATTCACACATTTCAATCTGCTTGAGCCTAAAACTAAATGCACATTTATTCAATGTACACATCAGCACGATCCTGGTTACAGAAGGCTGGGAAATTGGATGCATGCTCCAAAGTAATCCAAAATTTCAGCTTGATGCTGCTTTTATCTAACCACTCTTTGCCAACACAGCCATACTCTTTCACATAAACACTTACTCGTCTAAGTTCATCCATTCATCCATCACCTTGACATGATTGTTCCTCTTGTTACTTTATGTTCTTATCCATCAGCTATGAGTAAAATGGCAATTACAGTCTGGCGTTGATGCAGCCAGCAGACAGTCAGAATTATGGGATGATGCATTACTGCAAATTGCTATTAAAGTTTCTCCTATTCCTCTAGAGCACAGGGTGCAAGTGGGGAGTAATGGATACTAATAACAAGGTGGATCATTAGGATAGTTTGCGTTGTTTTTTTATACCACCCTGGATCGTTTTTATGCATGCCAAAATATCCTGAGGTATTTGTGTTTTTAGACCCGAAGTCTGCCTGTACCTTTAATAACTTTCTACTACTTTCAGTAAAAGTCCTGCACTCCTCTTCTATCTGACCCTATGCCAGTGCTTGGTATGTGCCATCATTCAACAATGACAGCACTATGCATCTTTGCCATGGGTCTTCATAAACAAATCTACTCTCATGTGCTCTAAATAATGAACCTGCAAGATGAAATGTGGCTCTGCTTGGCGAATAACAGACTGAAAAACATAAAAAAATGTCCCACATGTGAATACTTAATGAACATAAGAATAACTTTATCCTATCTTGCAGAATAGGGGAAGTGACGAAATGTGATGCAAACATTTTTGGGGCGATACTCAATGCGCTGTGATCCAGTACTTGTGAAGATAAATGACATGCATGTGTGTGGGTTGGGTTGTCCTTGGTGAAGCGCTGGTTATGTGCAAGTTGGTGCTCAGCAGGACAGATGGTGATCACGGGCAGATGAGTGAATAATGATTTTTCACGACAGCACAGTAATTATCTGTTCCCAGAACCTCTCATTGGCCCGCTTTACCACCTGCATTGATAAAAAAAGGAGGCCTGCTGTAATGTAGTAATGCTGCAATTTTCCAAATGATATACAGTAACCCGTATGACTGACAACAATGATTCTGGGCTTCCACGACTTATTAAGAGAAATGTCTCATGAAGAATTACAATAATTACACGGTTAAGAAGACACATAAACATAAAGTAGCAAGTGTAGCTTTAGCAACAATTATTATTACCAAAACAAACTCAAGGCACTTTGTAAGACAATAATGAATGTATCAACTCATAGAAGAAGTTCATCATTGACTAGAGCTGTGTGCACAATACACCTGAGTCATATATTATTAGAGCAGAAGCATTACAATGGCAAAAGAAACCATGTAGGGAGACCAGGTGCAGTTGCACCTTGAGATAATTGTTAAAATTGAAAAACAATGTATCTGAAACCTTGTCATATTTAGTTTACCTTTTTAGGAGTTATCAAATTCTATGGTCCCACAGAGGGTAAATCCTCCTCTTTCTAGCTGGCTCCATCCTCATCCATTATCCAACCAAACACTCTTGTCAGATCAGACCCCAAGTTCATCAAAATGAAAAACACTACTGAAAAGTCATTACACATGATATAGGATGAAGAAAATTATAAGATCATAAATATCTAGAAATTATCTATGGGGTGCCGTTTGTAAAGCGGCTACACTGAAAATAACACCAACATTCTGTCACATTAAGCTTCAAACAGTGCTTAAAAAACAGGTGTGAATTTTCGAGTCACTTTACTCCAGATTTAGAAGAATATTTGTCAACTTTATAGTTAAATACAAACATCAAACAATCTCAAATCTAAATGCTAAATATATATCTAGATATAAATGTTAAATATATATATAAATGTTCAATATGTTATCAATCTTACATGTAAATTTAAATATACATCTTAAAATTAAATGTTAATTATATATATAAATGTAACTATTTCTAAATGTAATCTTAAATTTAAATATAAATATTAAAACGTAATGTTAAATATATATTTAAATATATCCATCCATCCATTTTCTGAGCCGCTTCTCCTCACTAGGGTCGTGGGCGTGCTGGAGCCTATCCCAGCTGTCATCGGGCAGGAGGCGGGGTACACCCTGAACTGGTTGCCAGCCAATCGCAGGGAACATAGAAACAAACAACCATTCATACTCACATTCACACCTACGGGCAATTTAGAGTCTCCAATTAATGCATGTTTTTGGGATGTGGGAGGAAACCGGAGTGCCCGGAGAAAACCCACGCAGGCACGGGGAGAACATGCAAACTCCACACAGGCGGGGCCGGGGATTGAACCCGGGTCCTCAGAACTGTGAGGCTGACGCTCTAACCAGTCGTCCACCGTGCCGCCTATTTAAATATGCATTATTAAATATACATTTTAAATGTTAAAGCTAAATGTTTCAGGTCGAACTAAATATTGAGCTAATATGCAAATCCACACTAGCAAGAAACGGAAGTACTATACAAACGGCACCCATAATTATCTATGTTGCAATTGGCTAGCGACCAGTTCAGGGTATACCCCGCCTATCGCCCAAAGATAGCTGGGATAGGTTCCAACACACCCGCGACTCTAGTGAGGATAAGCGGTACAGAAAATGAATGGCTGGATAGATGTTCACAACTGAAAAATACATTTTGTAAAACAAAGCAAAAATCCTATTTAGCACTAGAAAACGTCACGATAAAAGAGCATACGGTATCGGCTGTACAATTAGTTTTTATCTGTTGGTTAGACACATTTCTTGAAACCTTCCATCCTTTTCTCTGAACTGTAAACAAAAAAACTATTTTAAAACTTCACAAAAACTCAGATTATTTCTTGAAAACCAAAACAGCTGAAAGCCAAACATCATTGTCCGGGCAGAACCCGAGTAGATGAAATAAAAACGACACTGAACAGTACTTTTTTGTTTTTGTTGTTGTTTTGAAAAAAAGGAACGCACATTGATCAATATCATAAAGCTCTAGAAATAATCTTTATTGTTCACAAAAATCCTTTTTAGAGCTTGTCATAAAAAAAAAACAAAAAAAAACAAGAGGCACCTTGCAACTACAAAAGTGCTTACTGTATCTACTGTACAATTATTCATCTCCAACATAATGTTGACATACTGGGTCAGGCCGCAGAAAATCATCCACATCACAGACCACATACTCCTTGGCTAGGCAACGTGGGATATAACTCTTTGTATGCCAGGTCCATGGCTCCTATGCCTCCACACCTACTGTATGTCTGTATTTTAGTATACATGTGCTGTACAACTTGAGGAAACTAAATGCTTGTAGTGAAGAAAAATTGCAATTTTGGTACAGAGTTTTTGCCCAAATTAAAGAAAGACCAAAGTCTACAGGACACACTGCATTTGCTTGAGTGGGCCACATACAATATTTTTCATTGTGCTTTGAGTTTCACTTTTGTTAACTGTGTTTACCATTATGCAACACAAGTGCACAACAGTGCAAAATGTGTTTTAGTGGGTGAGAATATGTTTGCAAGTTGTGTCTAACTAGGTGAAAAGTGTTTAAGGTTCTACTAAAAAGTTTGACCAATTCAGCAAGTGGCTTCAGGACATTGAGCATTTGGATAAGACAATTTGGTTCCGCGTTTTAGCAATTGTAATAGGAGGAATAAGTGGTCTGGGCTTGTTGGTATGAGCACAGGAAGGATGCAATACATACAAACGTCTTTTCCCTTGTACTACTTTCGGAGATGACAGACTGAAATCAGCTGTCAGGAAATTTGTGATCAGACTCAAATTAGGATGAAACAATATACACCTCTGAGCTTGCAAAGACTATGACCTGTCAACTAGCTACCCGGTAGAGCGCAACTGAAGCCTCGTCTAATCCTCCTCCACCTCCTTCCCTCCTCTACCAAGTCTCATGGGGGATATACAGTACCCTTAGATCAGTGTATAAGGCCCTCTACAAAAGCTATTTTCAGGAGGGTGGAAGTTGTGAGTTTGTTCCCCTTCTGATTTCCACCCGTTTTCATCTTCCCTCCCTCACCCCCTGTAAATTTTGAAGTGTTGCAAATACAGTATACCATACTCTCTGCTCAACTCAACAAACACAACATGTAAGTCCTCAGAGCATCACAGAAAGTTCGCCGGAAGGTACCTTCTAAGTACTTTTCTTCTTCAGCCCCTCAGCAGTTGTGAGCTTCTGTTGGATGAAAGGGACTGTGTTTATGACAAATGCCGTGTAGAAAATCGTTTCAGATCCGCCCGTTTTTTTTTCCCATTGTGTAATGTGGAACATGATCTGAAAATGGTAATTGCTTATTTGCAGCCGATCCGGTATCAATTGGAAAAAGTAAACTTGCCTTTAGAAAGGATAGTTGTGTGTGGGTGTGTTTCTTTTCCTGGACTTATTGGTAACTAAAGTGGTAGGTCTGAGCTTCTAAAGGTCATCCATGACTTCAGGCATGGATACTTATAGGAACCCAGTGGGGAAGTGGTGACAATTCTCTCTCTCTCTCTCTCTCTCTCTCTCTCTCCACCCTCTTTTGCACTCAATTTGGTGTTTATTTGGTCTGAAAAGGGCAATCTCCTTCACTAGCTTTACCACAGAGCAGAGGGAGCACAGAGTATGAGCTTTCACTATGTCCCTGGCTTGTGTGTGTGTCTTTGTTATACACACTGCTTGAACAGAAGTTGTGATGCGGGGCAATGCAAGCCAAAGTCTGTCTAAAACTTTGGCTTCTGATTAGTTTAGATCGACGAATGAGATGTTTGGCATGACCTCAAGAGAGCTACTCACACCAGACATCGCAGGAATCTTGCTGAACTGCAACAGTTTTGTAAAGAGGAATGGTCTAAAATTCATCTTGATCATTGTGCACGTCTGTTCTGCCACTACAGGAAACTTTTGGTTGAGGTTATTGCTGCCAAAGGAGGGTCAACCAGTTAATAAATCCAAGCGTTTACTTTGTTTTTCCTCCGTCTTATGAATGTTTGTTATTTTCTATTAAAATACGAAAACATGCAATTTTCTGTTTATGTGATTTAGGTGAAGATCAGACTGCATTTGATGACTAATCTATGCAGAAATTTAAGAGATTCCAAAGAATTCACATACTTTTCCCCTCACTGTAGGCCCTTAATTGGAACTGAGCAGCCATAAAGTTCATGCAACATTTTCGATTATAGGAAGGCAATATAGTTTTGTGTACAAGACAGAAAAAAATGTGAATCATCTGGCATATTTGCAGATGCTATTTAGTTGAGATTCTTATTTTGTCAAAGGGAAATAGTGCGCTTTCTGGTATTGTGCCTTGTCCAGCTTCAAAGGCTCATGGGCAGGAGGCCTTCAGAGCAGGCATGAACAGAATGTCGCTATTGGCCTGAAGGAGCCTTGCGCTTAGCCTTTCTCATTTGTTTACTTCATTGCTAGAAACAGGCAAATCATGCAAAAGGAGGATGTGGGCGAGTTGTTTCCACGCTCAATTTTTTTTTGCGCCGGTATAACTTTATTTAATAATCTGGGGGTGGGTGGGGGATCAGTGGGTTTAAATCGTTCATTGTGAAAATGTGTGCATTGCAGCATCATCCATGAATGGTACACCCCTGGCTACAAACATCACTCTACTCCTCAGTCAAATTAAGACAAAAACAAGAGTGCTGAATTCAAGGGCTTTCTATGTTTCATAGCATTTTCTCTGCCGTGGAACCCCAAAACTTGAAGCATTAATCCCTAAAACAGAGACCGAATATGCTTGCTGAAATTCACCAAGGCAACGGTTCTCAACCACAATTACCCAGGATGCTTGTTGCTAAGGCGCTATTGGTTTCCTCAAACCTTAGTTACTTGATACTGAGAGGTGCATTTCATTTTGTTGTTCAATCAGATTTTTGCAGAACATTTATCAATATATTTGTTCAACCTTCAGAAAACATGATGTGGGAACTACTGTAGCTACTCTCTGTCAAAATCACAGTCCATTTTACCTTCCATTGCTGTCATTTGATGGTGTCACGATGAAGGGTCTCTCACTCTATCCTTGTTGTCAGCTGAGAGGTCATCTTAAGTTCACACTTACTCAGACTCTGACAGCAGCAATGCAATACACTATGAGAGAAAAAGAAGCAGAAATGCAGCAAACCATTGCTGATGTGAACCACAGGGGTGAGACGAACAGGTATTGATGGTGTTTTGAGCCACATGGTACAGTTATTAAAAAATAGACAACAACAATGAAGTGACACATATAAAATAGTTAGCAAAAGGATTGCTCATGCTTATATAGGACAGCAGGGAATTCACATCAGATTATTATGGTTATAAAAAACAACTTTATGGTCCAAGAAATAGACATTCCGTTTTTTTAATTTCTATAAATGTTTTAGGCATGACCCTTTAATCAGTTAATTAGGAAAGGAGGCAAAGACTAGATCGACAATATTTTCCAACGGTAAAAGACATATTTACATACACTTGGACAAGAAGGTGGTGGCAAACAGCTTCCACTAAAATAACGTGGTTTCAGCAGGAGGCTGTAATAATCCTTACCATTGCAAAGTTTGCACCAAGCAGTAAAACCTGATTTGGTTAACAGTTGCCATCGCAGCTATCTAGATATCAGTTGTCGCATCTATCCGTCCTTCCCTCCCTCCATGCATCTTCTATAACATTTATCCTTAAAGAGGAATTAAACCACAAATTGTTTGAACCAAGAACACATTGTAGGTGTCAGCACTAGTCAAAGCATGGTACTCTGATTAATATTGCATTTGTGGAGTAAGAATTAAACAGGCGGCGCCATGTTCGGTAAAATCATTATAAGCTTCAGACCTGAAGTGCCGACGAAGCACCGGTAGAGGGTTGCCTGCTACCACATTGCTCAATTGAACTGTGTCAGCTGACAGATTTCAGAGAACAATGGATTTTGCAGACTCTATATACTATTGGCATATCCCCATGTCGTCTGTTGTTTGTACGCAATATTATCCAATTTAAAGTGGTGTAAATAGCTTCAGAACAAATCTATTGATGCTCTGGAACGCGCCACTGTCTGAGAAGTGTTATAAAACTCCCCCTCATTCCTCACTCTGCAGTCAGGCAGAGTCCTTCATGATTCAAAGTCTGGATTTTTTTAGACGACAATGAATGAAAGTGGTAGTAAATTTGTTTTGCTAAAGATTTATTACTTTGATTGCTTTGAATTGCAATTGTGTCGGCATCAAAGGTACCGTATTTTCACAACCATAAGGCGCACTTAAAAGTCTTAAATTTTCTCCAAAATGGACGGGGCACCTTATAATGCGGCCTGCCTTATGTGTGCACCGAGTTCCAAAATCTGTAAATGTTGTTGTGCGACATTTGATGAGCGCTCCGCTTGACTGACTGGGAGCATTTCCTGCCGACACGCTGCTTATATAGAGGAAAGGTGGACGTGACTGAGGACAGCATGCGGACGTTAAAGGGGGAAGGGTGCGCGTGAAAGAGGACGCTAAAGGCACGCCCCCAGTAGATATATATTGGCAAGGACCCCCAAAAATGGCACCTACGAAGAGACACGCTTACAAAGCACAGTTTAAACTGCAAGCTATCAGTTACGCGGAGGAACATGGGAATCACAAGAGTGAAAAGCTCTAAATATGGTGCCCTCCATAAACGAAAAGATGTGATGTTTGAAATATATTTTTTGGTGAATAAATAGTAGCGTAAACAGCAGCTGATGAAGAAGATACGCACATTTAAAATAAAAGTATTTTTTTAGAAAACAATGTTGGAAATATTATTTTAGTACATTTTTACTCTCGGTATTTTGGGAGTGCATAGGTGAAATTTAAAAAGGGTTTCAAAACCAACCTGGGACTGTTGGTTCTAATTGTTTGTTTGGTTCACAATCAACACAAAGCATTGTTTTCCATGGATCTGGGCATGGACAACTTTTTGTTTGTTTGTTTGCCTTATTTTGAGCATGCCTGGGGGGGATCATGAGTTGTTTTTCACATAATGAATGTCAGAGATTTTTTTCCTACTTTTGTTTCCTGCTCGGACACCAACCTCTCCAGGACCTATCTTCTATCCTTCTTTTAATTAAAATGTTTCCCCAAAACTGACAGTCTTCCCTTTCTTTCTTTTTTTGAGAAAGGTTGCTCTGCTGAGATGTTTATGCCAGAGTACTAGCATTTGCCCAGGTAACCTCTTCCTCTCTCCTCTCTAAATCTTGCTTTCCTCCACCCTCCCGTTTTTCTTCTTTTCAAATCTGCGAGCCGCGCAGAGTCATAGTGCATCATTGACATTCTCTATATGCCCGAAGAGAACTACAGGAAAGCCAAACTTTGATTTATAACTGACATAATTATAAAAGCTTTTACCCATGAACCTGGATCAATTCCCTGCACTGCATCCTATTATTAAAAGCTAGCCTGAGGGCTAAGGAAACCTGCACTTACAACGAAAAAGTGGAAAGCATGCTGTAAAATAGATGGAGATACACAAACAGAAGGCTCTCACCCAAATCTTGAGTTCATAAAACATGTATGATGTAATTTGATTTTCCAACACTGTCATATATAGATGAGCTGGCTGGCTGTGCGGATGATGCCTGTGAAGCCGGCAATCCCGCCTTAATACTTCTGGACAAGAGTGAAGATAAAGACAATCACGGCTGCTAGGAACAATACTTCATCACTGTCACGTTTAGGCAGAATTCAATTTGCGAATGTCGAACCCTTTTGTATCTTGCCACGTCTGAAATGTGAGAGAGGCGCACTCATACACACAAAACTGACATCCAACAACATAGAATGCTTGTTTATTTAGTGCCTCTTTCAGAATGTATAGTAAAAATAACAGTGTGGTTCAGGAGTAAATGTAGGAGATTAATTGAGCAGGAAAAGCACCCCCGAAATATTAATTTATTTTTAATAAAAAATTTTAAACACATGGTCAGCACTCTGTCAGTCTAATTCATTCAGTGTCTTAGCAGGTCATATTTTCTGAAATCAAAAACATCATAACAAATCAAATTACATTTTGACAAAGAACCCCTTAGACCACTTTGTCCCATGGTACCGAAAGAAGAATTGTTCTTTCATGAAGAAAATCATCTTAAAGCATGATAATACACCATCAGAAAATAAATTCAGTAATACAGAAACTCTCCAAAAAGCCCCAAGTTCAATGCATGTCAGAATTGTGAAGCTGCTTTCAAATAAGGGTTCCTATGTGGACTTCAGGAGGCATCCCTCACCACAGCTGCCCCTCACGCTGTCCAGCTGCCTTGTGTCAACCATCGAGACCTTCAAGTCTCTGGGTATTACAGTTTCTCAAGACCTGAAGTGGCCGATCAACATCAACTCCGTCCTCAAAAAGGCCAGCAGAGGATGTACTTTCTGCGGCTTCTGAGGAAGCACGGCCTGCCACAGGAGCTGTTGCTGCAGTTCTACACAGCGGTCATCGAATCCGTCCTGTGTTCTTCTATCACAGTCTGATTTGGTGCTGCTAAAAAAAAGGACAAACTTCGACTGCAACGGACAATCAAAACTGCTGAAAAGATTGTCAATACCCCTCCTACCCACTCTTGAGGACTTGCACACTGCCAGAACTAAGACAAGTGTGTGCAAAATCCTCTCGGACCCTCCACATTTTGGTCACCAGCTCTTCCAGCTCCTTCCCTCAGGTAGGCGCTACCGAACAATGCAAACTAAAACCAGCAGACATTCCAACAGCTTCTTCCCTCTTGTCATCAACTTAAACAGCTAACTTATTCTTTTGCAACATGCTCCCAATTTTTTGTCTTGAGTTTGTTGTCACATTTATGTCGGGCCAATTATACATTACTCGTGCGCTCGCTGTAGTAGTTTTGCCACGCTGCACTATTTGCATATCTGTTGTTGACCAATATTGGCCACTCATACCAGTGTAGTATCTGCACCACTTGCACACTGACTGAGGACAACATTTGACATTATCACAGATTATCGCACTACTAGTCACTTTAAACTGCCTACATTCCTTGAAGTCTCGGCACCCTTTGCACAATGGTCATTGCAACGGACTATTGCTATATTAGTCATTCAAACTGCTCTAATTGCTAGAGGACTCTGCATCTTTTTGCACAATTGTCAAAAAAAAAAAAAATAATAATTATACCGGCATTACCAGATAACCGCCAACCCTTTATTGTTCAGTGACTGTTTTTCTCAATCTCTTTATGTAAAGTGTTCTCTGTCAATTGTCTGTTGACGTACTAGAGCAGCTCCAACTACTGGAGACCAATTCCTTGTATGTTTTTTTTGGACATACTTGGCAAAATAAAGATGATTCTGTTTCTGGTTCTGATTCTATGTCCTATAAAATAAATTAAAAAAAATAAAAATAAAAAACCTTGACTGGTTGTGATGTTTTTGATTGATCGTTTGCAGTAAACATGACCTAATGCTGGAAATTCAATAAATTACTATTTTCAGTTCTTTAAAACCTGTCAAATGTCTTGAAACCAACTTGTGTGTCATAATTTGGAAAAGTGCATTTTAAGTTTTTTATTAAAAATAAATAGTTATCATTAGGAGGTTTGTTGAAAAACATTTGAATAATATTCTGGCGGTTGATGACTTGAAAATTATGCCGTCTGTCATTTCTATCAACTGTTTAGGAAAATCAGAGAAAAAAAAATCATTTGCATAATAATTTGGAAAGCAGTGTAGAGGGAGCCTAGTTTTCCGATCCACCTACGGTGTGGAATAAACTAGTTTCCGTCCCTTCCAGTGTGCAACACAACACAAGGGTAAAAGTAAGATTTTTTTTATTACTGGTATAGAAGTGTTTTCTCATATTTACTGTAATTATGACTTTACCACTGAGGTTTTATCGTGATAGAGACTATATGCTCCAATTTAGGGATGGAGATCTGTCGTAAACCGAGGCCACTTGTATATCGTAATATGATAATTATGCTAGCATTATTCATTTATTCAGTCCAGTCTGTGTTATATTTCCAGAGAAAGTAATGGAAATGTGAAACCATGTCCTTGTTCAATATTATTAAAGAAAGTAAAGCAGATATCTGGATCTACCTCACACAGACAGGGCACAAAATAACCCTAGCACAGCTAATCATTTTGGCATATTTAGCACTTTCTAAGTAGGAGTTTGAAAATGAAAGCGAGATTAAGAGCCAGTTTTCGGATCAAGTCTGTACATGAGTTCATAGCATGAATGCATATACTTCTTCTTACCAACATCCTAAAAGTAATGGGAGCATTTTATTTATATGGCACCTAATGCAATTTGCAATACTATAAGCTTTGCATGGTCCAATTCTTTTGGACCATGCAAAGCTTGCAGTAAACATTAAACAGCAGTAAATCACATTCATTTTTGGCGTTAAAAGTTTATCCCGCTAAAGAGATTACATTGTAAAAGTGTTCTTTTCTCTGACATGATTGGGGAAATAATGGCTGCAAGTACTGTATTTGAGCAATACTATTAGGAATAAATAATTATGATAATAATAATAATAATTATGATGCTTATCTCGACAGTCATGTCAAATATTTTTGAAACAATGTGAATGTTTGAAACCCTCTCATCCCAAATGTATCTCAATCGATTAATAATTGCCTTTCGTTCTGCAACAATGATTATCTGTGTCGTGTTGCTGTAATTTCTGTCTATTTTTATTTGTTTGCCATGCATTGCACAGTTTATGTGCATGTGTAGCTAGAGTTTGAGGCTTGTTATTTGTTACGTGGCTACTTGGCAAATGTATTCTGAATTGCGTCGAAACCTTGTTACACCCACCGACTGGTAGGACACAGATAAGTAGCCACCTGCTCAGTGTCTATGGTCGCAGAAAGGAATATAAAACAGATAGATGGGAAGATGCGCTAACACAGCGGGGAGTAGTATTTCATCCCCTCATCAGTGAGGCTGCAGCTGTCCTGTTGTCAGTTCTGGATGGGCAAAGGTGTGACGAGAACCTCTGATCTCCATTCTCCTTCTTTGTATAGGTGGACTTCAAGTGTTTTCTACTTGTTGGGTCTGACTTTGAGAGCTTTAGAGTAGAGTGGAGTCAATTGCAGTAAGATCAAATTCAAATAAGGGGGATATTCAGTGACTTAGTTTGCTAGGTTTAGATGTTATGTTGATTTATTGGTAAATTTGTTAAGATAAGATCATCCCCCCCCAAAAAACCTTTGTTATGATCAGTGTTTTGTTTATCATGAGGTTTAACATAACATTGGTTCAGATCAGTTCAGTTTCCTATTTTTTTTTTTTTTTTTGCCTGTCTTCCCTGTCTGCTAATTATGTCTTTGTCGCCACCTGTTCTTTTCAGGCCTGCTCCCCTTTGTATCAACCAATCAGCTCTCTCCAGCCACTCATATCTGTCTGTTTGTATTTGGTTTAGTACTCATTCTCTGATCATCGTCGCATACCCTGGAATTTGTGGCCGTGAGACTATTCCCATTTTTATTAACTACCTTGTATACTCCGAGGCATGATGACCGACAGGTTAGCACATCTGCCTCACAGTTCTGAGGACCCGGGTTCAAATCTGGCCTCACCTGTGTGGAGTTTGCATGTTCTCCCCGTGCCTGAGTGGGTTTTCTCCAAGCACTCCGGTTTCCTCCCACATCCCAAAAACATGCATGGTAGGTTAATTGAAGACTCTAAATTGCCCGTAGGTGTCAATGTGAGTGCGAATGGCTGTTTGTTTATCTGTGCCCTGCGATTGGCTTGCGACCAGTTCAGTGTGTACCCCGCCTCTAAACTGGAGATAACTGGGATAGGCTCCAGCACGCCCGCGACCCGCGTGAGGATAAGGAGTACGGAAATTGAATGGATGGACTTTCTTTCCCAGTTATTTGGTACTTTGTGTTTACTGTTCTTTTTAATACCTGCTACCCCTTACTTTTTTTTTTTTTTTTTTGCTGTTTTTTGTAATAAATACTATATATACTTCTACTGTGCTCGTCCTGTGGTCATTTTCTAACTCTGCTTTGGCAGTCCCATGTGCTTGGCATCTCGGTCTTCCTATCAACCAGTCGGCATCCCATGTCCCCACTAGATTGGCCCAGATGTGCCTTTTCCTCTTCCTGTGATTCTGGTCGACCTCCAGCACTACCTGTACTGCTGCCGTAGTACCCGCCTCAAAGCCCCCTTCCGCCCACCCTGTTTTGGACAGTTTTGTTTTTGGACAACTGGAATCTTTTGTTTCATGTGAGGTGACTGTAACTGTAGAGGTGATCTGTATTTTGTTTATCATTCAGTTTTATCTAACATTGATCCAGATCATTTGTGTTTCCTAAATTGTGATTAAGTTTTGTTTGTTTTTTCCTGTCTTTCCTTTCATGTCTTTCTTTCCACTTGTTTTTGTCAGGCCTGCTGAAATCAGCTTTCTCCAGCCACTTATATCTATCCAGGTGTGCCTCTTTTTCTCGGCAGTCTGTTTGCATTCAGTTCTGTATTTTCCATGCCCTCTTCCTGTGACCATGGTCGATTCTTGTATGTCCTATTGTGTGTGGTGGTGACTCAGTATTCCATGTTTATTACATTGTATATCAGATGTTTCCTACTTTGCATTACAGTTGTTTTTTTTTTTTTTAATCCCTGCTATGCTGTACCTTTTGCTTGCTGTAATAAATACCTTTTTGAGATTCCCTTGAATTGCTGATTGCCTACACTTGGGTCCACCTTATGCCTGGACACCACCACGACCAACCCCCCAATAGTGACACCCTTCATACAGCTTCTTGCCTCCTCCATCAGATGGATGGATGGTTTCTAGCCATATCCATGTCTTGGTGAGTACGAAGATTGAAGTATTAGTGTAAATGGAAATGACTGATATTTATTGGCTGCTAATAAGCTATTACCTCAACCTTGCTACAAGCTAAAAGTCAATCTATGCTCATTTCATGTGTAAATAGAATGAAGGAATGGCAGGAAGCAGGTGAGTATGCAACTTGGAGAGTGGGTATTAATGAGAAAGAGGATAGAAGGTGATGGAATGGAGCAAACATCCATGTTTGTATTTCAGTGCGCAGAAAGTAAGCAGCAGTTTAAAGCAATTTACTATATATACCCGTGAAAAATGTGCCAACCAGTTAATGGTTGTTGAATTTAGCCTGGAATGGAATAGCACCCATTTCAAGGGCAGGGCTGCTTGCAGATAAGCATCACCATTTACTGTAATATTGGAGCTGGATGATAGAGTCCTGTTACAGGAGATTAATGAGGTCTCTGTGGGTATTTGTATGTGTCTGGGTGGATATTGTATTTATATCTTCCTGGAAATGTTAGGGTTTCCAGGAGCAAATAAATTAATATGACCTCACTGTTGATATCATACACCTCATGGGTTGATTACTGCTTTGAAAAAAAGAGTGAGAAAACCACTCAGTGCAGCACCATCCATTGGATAGCCCAATGTTATGCATCTATTTGCCTCACGTTCATGATTTAGCCATCATCTTTGGCCTACACTTCCTGAGATTATTGGCAGCATGTGTGTCTCATTTTAGACCCACTCAAACATACATGCACTTGGAGAAAATTTGTCATATTTACTTTTTTCCTTTATGTTATCAGAAATGATAGATGAGACTACACATTAGGTGTATTGATTGAATGCTTTTATGGAATTACATCTTTGCAGTGGATTGTGCTTTAGAAGGAAGACAGATAGGTCTGACTAAATGAGAGTAAGCAAAATCTACAGTGAACCGGTTTTAGAGATTGGGCGAGAGGCACTCAAGGGCCAGGATTGGTCCAGAAACCGCAGACAATCATCCATTCCTCTCCTCCTTCTTGTCATCACTCAGGATAAACATAACAGGGCCCAAGTGTAGATTGTGAAATGGAATCTACTCCTCTCTTCCTGTACATGCAAGACACTCGCGGATGTGGTAACACAACAGCGAACTGAGCGAAACAGTACAGCCTAATGGGTTTCTCCTATTGCCACAACATTTGAATGGACCTGCTCTATTTCCTTTATTATTGATTACCATGAAAACATTTCATTATCCATTAAGTTATCCAACAAACAATTAGAAATTCAATATGGAAAATGTAAAGTGGAATTAGTCTTCTAGGCACATGTGGAGGTGAAAAAGGCCCCACGTAAACACAAATATACACACTCATACACCCACACTCATTAGGTGGAGAGTGAACAGGAAACACAGCCATTTTTGGACATTGACTAATTCACTCAGTTTGCTTGCATTGTGATTCAGATAATTTGCTGATGGCCAGGTTGTCCATTATCAGAATCAAATATTGTGCGTACTCAAGCTGTTTTTGAAAGCAGGACTTCAAAACATGTATTTCACCCTTGATCCTCCCAGCTGGAAGAGGGATATTCAACTTTTTACTAAAGACAAACCTGGTAGTTCATTTAATGATAGGGACATTCATTTTTCTTCTTTACAATAGTTTTTTTTTTTTTTTTTTAAACTCAGGACATCTTATGCTCTGTGATTCAGTTTGCATATACAATCTTCACCCACAAGACGGATTGTGAGTTGTGTGTTGCAAGGAGACGCTAAATATTTCACTTAAGGCAGAAAATAATTTATTCGTGAGTCTCATACTTCTGGCGAAGTGCCAGGAAACATAATCACAATCATACAGGAAATGATATTCATCAAACGGCCTCAGAGAGACCGTGACTCATCATGAAGCAATGCTTCCCAATAAAACCCCTAGTGCAGTGGTTCAGATTCGAGCTGGCAACTTTTGGCTAATCATCTTACTGTGTCACATTCTCAGACACATCCTATAATCCTCTGTGAGGTTCGGATCCAGTGATGATGATATAAAGGGAATGAAATAACTTGCGACCATGTTTTATACTTCTGGGGTGAAATTGAGTTCAAATGAAGCTAATGGAGATATTCTAAGTAATGTATCAATATATTTCAAGCTTTTATAGCTTAAAGAGTTTTAAAAGAAGAGGTAGATTTGTTTTTACCTGCATCATACATTTGACCTTCATCATACATTCATCATCATTGGGTGCGTGTTGACAATAGAAAACATTTATTGTGCAAGGAGTGAACGCAAGCATCATCAGGTCTAGCACCTGGCGATACAGAGGAGGAGCTGGGCAAGGAAACACCCCACAGAGCTCAGAGCTTCCAAGTTATGCAAACTGTCCCTTCAAACAGGTGTTCTGAGAAAGGAAGGACCAGATGGCTTCAAGCCTCCAAAACAGCAGTTGAAGGAGTTTGATGAGGATGCAGACAAGTTGCTAGAAGCAACGGTCAAAGGGGTGTTAAGAGGAGTAGTGAGTATGGCTGCAGAGAGATTTGGCATGGAGGAGGAGAGGGGAGTCAAGAATCTTTACTGTAAAAATCAGCGGGCAGTCAAGTTCCCCAACATCAGGAAAGAGCTGAGGAAAACCTGAGGTAACAACACAAAGAAGCCAGTAAAGAGGGGTGGGGAACTTTGGCAGAACTCTCTCTCATGCACAGGAAGAAGTTCCTAATCCTGCGCAGAGCTGAACAACACGGAGACGAGGAAGGAGAGGGCCAAGAAGCAGGTCGCTTTTATCAACAACTTCATACGGGAGGTCCTCGGACCGAAACACAGTGGATGTCTGGTCTGTACAAAGGAGGAGGTCGACCAACACCTTCACGATACCTTAAGGGACCTTATGCGACATCAAAAGCTTGGTGAATGTGTGGATATGTTATGAAGCGCAAAATATGAGAAAGGAGACCCCAGACTGTTGAGCACATGAAGTTGTACATCAAGCAAGAATGGGAAATAATTCCACCTTCAAAGGTTCAACAATTAGTGTCCTCAGTTCCCGAACGCTTATTGAATGTCGCTAAAAGGAAAAAGGATGTCGCGCAGGGGTAAACATGCCTCTGTCCCTCCATCAACTTCAAAATGAGTGAATATTTTCAAAAATACAGTAAAGTTGATCAGTTTGAACATTAAATATCTTGCCTTTTGTGTATTAAAATAAATATAGGTAGAAAAGGATTTGCAAATCATTTTAATCATTTTTATTTACATTTTAAGCAACATCCCAACTTCATTGGAATTGGGTATTGTAAATTTGCCGTGTTCTTGCAGTTCAACTGACCAAAGGTCACTCACGTTTCCAAAAACAGAGGATCAGAGCGAAACCGGGTCACAATCAGAAAGATAATTATGCCATTCTCTCAAACTCTGCATTGGCTCTGGTATTAATTTTTCACATGTAATGTGCTGATGTCATTTATTTGTCGTGAGTGAGTATTTCTCTCAATAAAAGCCCATCCTTGCCCATGTTGTACCCCGCCTCTCACCCAAAGTCAGCTAGGATGGGCTCCAGGCAGCTCACCAATGACCCAAATAAGGATAAGCACGTTATAGAAAATGGATGGATGGATGAATGGATGGATGGATGGAAAGGTCATCCTGTGATAAATCTGCAAGCAACAGTGCATTCTAAGACTGGAATATGTAAGTAAGATGACCAGAAAATTCCCACGAATAAAGCCGTGCTGCAAAAGACAATATAATTATATTTAGCAGCAATCACTGCAAATGCCTGTGAGCAACTGTAGGTGACAATATTTACTGGAAATAATGTGGATATCCGATTGTCTAAACTGAAGACTTTCTGAAAACCATCCTCTGCACACTGGCTTGCACTAAAAAATTACACCACGTCGAGTCAAATAGCCCCAATAAGAGGTTTGAAATGACTCACCACAATATTCTCTTCCACCAGAAATATATAAATGGCTCGTTTAGCATCTGTGACCCCGAAACCTGCTACTGAGGGAGAGTTATAGCCTTTCAAAAGGAAACTATCATAGATTTTAGTGAAGTAAGAAAATGTCCCCAGGTAGCGCTAGAGCATATGAAATTATTCATGACTTCCTCGTTACTTGGTTTAATAAGTGATATATGGACTGCGAACAATAAAACTCCAGATGTCATGGAGACATATGAACAGAACAGATAAAAACTGAAGAAGGACATTCTAATGAATAGATCTTCAGTGCCAAATATAGGAATACAATTGCACACCCTGTAGGACTCTCATTGATATTCATTGTCCCATGAATGGAGATATGGACATTCCGATTGTGGGTCAATCAGATTCTTATGGGCATCAGCTGTGTGAATATATTTGATTTTGTGTTTGTGTGTGCATGTGTGCGTGTGTGTGTTTGTGTGTGTGTGTGTGTGTGTGTGTGCGCATGTAGCTATGCTATTGAATGTAGGCTGTCAGCAGATATTAAATGCAGAATTTGAAGGTGGGGGGAGCAAAGAGGTTATGGAACCTGAAGCTGGGTTAAGTAATTGTATTCTTGTTCAATAAAAATAGGGGTGATTGTGTTTGTGTGTGCTTTTGGAGCTGACTGCGCCTGTTTGTATTGCGAGTTGAAAAATATGAGACTTGCCCACTGCACATTCGTATGCTATTTCTCTTTACTCAATAAAAAGTAAGTGGATAGGCAATTTCACTCAACTGAAGTGTTAATTGTCTGGAACCAGACACAAAGTACTGCAGTGTCGAAGGAAATGGTAGACAGAGATTGGAAATCAGCTAGCATGAACCACTTAAGGTACTCACCACATACCCACTCAAAATCACAAAAAAAAGATGAGAAAAATCAACAATTACCCATTCAAATGGTTGGTCAAACTGTCACCATCAGAAAACTTATTTTAACATTTTTAACTTACTAGTGTAAAAAGAAGCGACCTGTGTAAGGTGAACCTGCCGGAGTCGTACTACTTTGTGAATCAGCTTTCATTTACAAAACCTTCAGTGTAAAGCAAAGAATTAAATGTGAGTTAATCTTTTCATGCTTGCTGACGATATGCTGACATAATCTTTGGAATATGAATTGTAACAATCAATTGGTATACACAGTTAACTTCCTCTGCCACGCCAACCTTACAACTGTAGCAATGCTCTGCTTACTACACTGTCGTGTGCTGCTTTCCACTTATTGCACCCCTTTCTCATAAGGTGGAGCACTGTCTTCTCAGTCCAAATAAAAGATACCCTACTCCTATGTTACGTTACAGTTGTCATACACTATTTTATAATGCGGATGTTCTCTGGTTTGTCTTGCATTTGCTCTGTTCTCTCTTTTCTCTCTGACTGTTCCCTCTCAGACCTCATCCATCTGGCTGCATTTCCAATAAATACCCATCGCAATAAAACAAACAAGCAAGCAACAAAAAAAACGAGAGAGGAAGTTTATAAAACTCCTATTGCATTGAAAGTCTTGCATGATGTCATCTATGCTGTAATTCGAGCTCCATTGTAACCTTTCTCTACAACTTTGATTGAAATAAGACTGATATAACCTTAAAAGCAGCGGAGTTTAGAGGTTCGCTGCACTGTGCAATTACCTTTGTGGTAAAGGAAAAAAGTAGGCATCGTCTTCAGCGGGCGTGTAAACACCTAGTCAATCACCGGTTGTAATTGGCGTTGAGCCAACGCAGCGATACATTTACAGTAAGTAGCTCCCTGAGAGTCAACACAATCATACTCTGTGAAAATAGATGGAGGTTGTCGTCCTTCCACTCGGTTGTAGCCAGGAGTCCTCCCAAGGCAAAAGTCAAAAGAGGCGTCTTTAAAAAGGTTTGTGATCCACCTTACCTTGATGGAGTTGTAGCTTGACCTTGAAACCCACTAGGTGTCACAGAGGGTGACACCAATCCCCGTGTGGAGAAAACTAATTTCAGATACGTGAGTCTGGGATCGCTTGTTTTTTGTTGTTGTTACTCTACAAAACTTGTGACAAAAGGTTAAGGTCAGAGAAAAGAACTGAGTGGAAAACTAGGCTCTCATCCCTCTTCACTGTGGTCTGATAAAACAACCCAAGTGCTTGAAGCTTGAAGACATCCATAGGTCTTTATTTCGCATTCATACCAAGATGAAGTGACGTCAAGCACCTTTAAACTGGCCTGAAATATCAGATTTCATTAAAAAGTTTCAAATATACTGTAAAAAAAGACAACGATATAACAATGTAAAAGAACAAATAATAGCGTAGCGATGCAGCAAAGTAAAATGAGACAGTGTGCCTTGTAATAAGCAGTGTTGACACTGAAATAGTAATTAGAAACAGTTACTAATTTCATCCATCCATTTTTTGAGCCACTTCTCCTCACTAGGGTCGCGGGCATGCTTGAGCCTATCCCAGCTATCATCGGGCAAGAGGCGGGGTACACCTTGAACTGGTTGCCAGCCAATCGCAGGGCACATACAAACAAACAACCATTCACACTCACATTCACACCTACGGGCAATTTAGAGTTGTCAATTAACCTACCGTGCATGTTTTTGGGATGTGGGAGGAAACCGGAGTGCCCGGAGTAAACCCACGCAGCCACGGGGAAAACATGCAAACTCCACACAAGTGGGGCCGGGCATTTCTCGATATGCTGTCCTTTAAATTGCAATAATAAAGGGCAATATTTATTTTGCAATGTAGCAAACCACACTTCCTGCGAGTGCACACCATTTTGTAGTGTTCCATTTGTAGTTACTCTGTTGACCAAAGCGTCTCATTAGGCAGTGAGTGTTTACTGTCAGGACGAAAACAAATTCAGCAAACTGGCTCATATGTGTTGAGAGGCTCACCTCACACCGGTACTGTTGCATTTGGCTTTGCAATCATCCTTTTTACCACCCTTATTTGACTACATTATACTCCACATGAGGTTCACTCGCTACACTGTGTGTTTTTATATGCTAGCGGCCCTGCCCTCAAAGACAAAGAGACTGGATGACTGACAAGGTTCAGTCCGTCCCTTCCGCTTCAAACATACACGTCCAGGTGGTGAGACCCATGTACAGAGTGAACCCTCTCGTTATCCAGTCGGTTTTGAAGCGAGAGACGAGGAAAAGAAGAACACATGCTACACATGCCAATATAGTGTATCGATGCTGGGGAAATTAGGGTTTCGGGCTCTTTAGTATATGTCATGGGTCACAAAAAAAATAAAAATAATAATAATCATAAAAAAACACAGAGCAGGCAGAAAATGGCATAATATTATATTTCATATTTTTGAAACCCCTGCTTTACCTAACATGTAAATTTGTTCTGCTCCTAACAGTTGCAGAATTAATTCCCCAAATTCTCTGCACAGCATGAAAGCATTGGTGTTGTGCTGTGGCTTAATGTATGGAGCAGCACTCACTCTTCATTACTGGAAGAGCAGGAGTGTTTGAGTGGGGCTAGAGGAGCTCAAGGTAACATCATAGATTTGACCAGTCAGTCGTGGCGAGCACTAAGTCCCCCATTTACTCCCCGCATTCTGATGCCTGACAACCTCACACCAGTGCCCTCATGTGCAGCCAAACACACATCGACACACATAACACACAAACAGTACTTATTCCCCAACTGAATCACTCCATCTTTTCATACACACTATTTTAGCAACCTTGAAAAGCTGACTGGTGTGAATTTGAGTGTTGGTCCATCTGTCTCCTGGGTGTTCGGAAGGCATGAGAGACTGTGAGCAGTGGGGGGTTACAGGGGAAGAGAGAAAGACTGGAAGAAGAACAATGGAAGGAGGAATTGGGGTCAGGCCCATTAATATGAATCACCAGCAGAGCCCCACAGCGAATCCATCTGTGGTTATATGCCACTCAGAAACAATCCAAAGCCCAGACAACAGGATACTAATGGGCAAAAAAAAACTTATGTTTGGCATAGCTTTTGATTGTTTCAACATGTTACAGTGCAGGTCTATGAGCTAATGTCAATAATATTATATAGAGAATAATGCTGTATTTGGAATATGAGAGTCACTTTATGAGATAAGCCTATGCTTACTGTTGGAGAGAAACTCCATCCATCCATTTTCCGTACTGCTTAAAATGTATGTAAGTGTAATACATTACATAACTGCTTTTGGAAATTTCCATGATTAAAATTGTATTTACATTTTAGAAATAGCAGTAAAAGATCAGATTTATTTCACTTCCTTCTTCTAAAGCCAAAGCTTGTGTTTGGCTGTCTCCCGTCATGTCCCATTCTGCTGTAGTCTCAAACATAAATTTTTTTCCAAATATGAGCTCTAAGCACCGCTTTGTGGTGCAATCTATTAGTTTGTCTGAGATTTTCAAAAGGTCAGACTCATAGTTACAGTTTTGAACAGATAAAAAGAACATTGACTTTTGAGCAGTTACATCTTATAATTGTGGACTTTTTTATGGAGCATTCACTTTTCTGGTTTGTCATATGAAGCGATATTGTCTAAATTGTGCACATTTGTCATTCGGTCAACTTGGTATCAGGTTTTCCGCATGCTGTAAACACACACACACACACACACACACACACACACACACACACACACCGTTATATATATTTCTGGCAAACTGCAAGCAAGTTCTATTCTAAATACAAAAAATACAGGATCAGCAACCCGCTGCACTCTTTTTCACAGAGAAGCAACCAAAAGGAATTTTCATGTAGGCAAGAGCTTATAAAAAGACATCAGTCTAACATTACTAACGATTTTAACGAGTTGTCAACCTTTGCAGGAAACGTTCCCCTGCATTCCATGCATCCAGTCATATTAAAATCAAAATACACCCACACATTTACTCTGTTCCTCTTCCAGGGTAAACAAAAAAAGAAAACTCTCATCTGGGCTGCCATGTTTAGTAGTACCGTAACTTATACGTCTGTCTTCTTTGCTGTCTGAGTCACGTTCTCTTTAACTTCTTCTTCTTCTACTTATGGCGGTAATATATTTTATCATTGATATCCCGAGTATGCACCCAGTTTAAGAATAGATCTCTTGTTGATCAGTTTGAGTGAAAACATTACTGAGTATGTGTGGGATTTAGTTTTGCAATTGTGCCAGTGATGATGATTAAAAAAAACAAAACACCACGATTATGTGACATATTGGAAAAACATATTCTAAAGAATGCCTACATCCTGCAGCAGTGTGATATCTATGATCATGATGAAGGAAACATTTGTAGAGACAGATTAGGCATACAAATATGAAACTAATTATTTATTTGGAGCATGGAAAACAATTCAGTTAGGGTTTACAATAAAACTAAACACAAACAAAAGTTAGTTGGTATGAAATATGTGCCGAGCTTGTGACTCTATCTTTTGTCGATCATCACTTTATGTTGTTTTATGTTTTACAGTGTTAAACGCATTTATGGAATGGCCAGTTAAATCGCAATTCTACTAGTTGTTTCCATATGCTTGTAACAGTAGACAGCAAAGTAAAACAACATGTTTACACAAAGCTCATAATGTCAAAAGCATTGCTGTTATATTTTACATTGACAATCATAATTCATAGCTTCATGGCAAACATATCACTGGGTGACTCAGTACAGTGAAAATACAAGTACAGTAAACCTTTAATTGGTCAGCCCTTTGTTCAAAACTAGGTTTCATTATATAAGATTGTCTATACTTAAGTTTATTAACACAAAGATACCAGTCTGCCCAATTTTTGACAGTCTTCATCCCCCTCAAAAAGGGGGTCTGAGTAGCAGAGCAGGCAAATGTAAAAAACAATAAAAAAATAAAAATGGTTTTATAAAATGTTTTCATAGGTGTTTTAGAAGCAAGGTGTTGACATTGATTGACATCACATCACAAAGAAAGGAATAACAATATGATTTATTGAGAGATTGAAGACTACGGTGAAATTCACCTCCAACCCTAAATGGGTGTCTGAAAATTTGAGCTGTCCCCTTCTCCCACCTACCTGCAGACCAATTTACACGTGCACGCACACACAGAAACACCCCTGCTGGCACTGACCCATCTGGTTTCTTTCTAATTCTGTGGTTTCCCTTTGGCTGATAAAATTCCAGAGACGGTTAGCAGCCAAAAATACTTTTTAACTACCCGCCAGCAACCCACCAACCTGAAATAGCTAGACAGACAGGCAGATGGTCTGAGAGAGACTGACACTTTGGGTCTTTCGCTCTGTTTTCTGGCATTTCCATCATCTCCTCACCTGTCTAGCTTTGACAGTCTTGTGTAAGTGTCCTCAGGCCTGAGAGAAGATTTAACTGTGGTTGCACATATAGAAATAGACACAGGGACATGCACTCAGCCCATGTAAGCCTCAGTCCAGAACTGGTTTAATGCGGGTAGAAGAATGGGTGGGGTTTCGTGTCTAAAATGGCCTGTCCATCCACTTTGACTTGTTATAGCCTTGGGCGATGAGATGGATTGTGACATGACAACCCTGCCTACCTATGTAAAGTGTCAGTTTTAAAGGCTAAAGACTAGCTGATGGGTCAGTTCAGAGGGTGTAAGATGAATATGAAGGGTGAGAAAACATAACATGGAAAACGGGTATCTAACAAATGACTAATTGCATTTGGGTCCACCTGCTTCTGCATGCCATGATGCAAAACTACCAATATTTTAAAATAGAAATTTCAAGTAATAACTGGTATCCAGACATTGAATATACGGTATGCTTTGACAGGGATTCCATAAGGGGAAGAAAAGTGCTGATGAGTTTCTGCCACTGAAGTGGTCGGGACCAAAGCGATGTTTTTTTTTTTTATCTTCCAAACCCCCAAGTACTGAAACATTAATTTGTATTATATATGTGTATATATAAAAAAAATATACAGTCTTCAATCAACCTACCACGCATGTTTTTGGGATGTGGGAGGAAACCGGAGAACCCGGGGAGAACATGCAAACTCCACACAGATGGGGCCGGGGATCGGTTTGAATCCCGCACCTCAGAACTGTGAGGCAGATGTCCTAACCAGTCGTTCACCGTGCCGCCTTTATATAGAGTTTATATAATTTTGTTACCTATTATTATTATTAACATGTACATTATCATTAGGAGTAGAATGATTTGTTTTAACAACGATTCAATTTGCATCACAATTCGTGTTTGCCAATTTGATTCTAGGACGACAGTGGTTAATTTAGACCAATCCGATCCAAAGCAATTCAGTGGCTTTAAATCAATTCAATAAATTTTTAGCCAAAACTTAAACCAGTGTCAATGTGAAATACCTGGAGACTGGACAGTGCAGGTGAAATTTCCTACATTCCTGTCAACAATTAATGGCAAATGCATTTACATTTTATTTGAATAAAACGCAACTAACATCTCTTCAGATTGGATTAACAATAGGTTTATCTGCTATTTCTGATGTTGTTTTTCAACATGGAAAGAATACAAATACAACATTAAAATAAAAAAATAAAGTACAACCAATAGCTCGTCAGGTTAAATTAGCCGTGGTTGAATCTGCTACTTCTCTAATTTTAATAAACAAACAGAAGTGCACTAATATTTAACAAAAGATCAAGTGTAACCAACTATTCTTCAATGATTAGTTTATTTTTTTTCAAAAATATCAACTGATCAACATGATCTTGCTGCAAAAATGTTCTCTGTGCCTTCACTATGTCGTCAGCAGTTTTGACGTAGCCTGCAGCACGCTATTGAGTACTGATGTAGTACTTAATGGGCCCCCACACAATTATTATGCCATTGTAATCTTTGTGGCGTTTATCTGCAGTGAAATATTTTTTTTGACTAGTGTTGTTGCTGCAGCGGAACGCAGCCTGGACGGTCAGCGTTGGAACGGGTGGTGAGAAATTTGAAAATCCCATGGTGCTTTCATAGGTGGTTGGAGAAACTGCGATCGACTTATTTAGAACATTTCCGTCTTTGCAAAAGGTAAAGTGTTTCTACACACTGGGCCACCATAGAGGCTTGATAATTTCCCGCCCGTCGGCGTCTTATCGCCATATGCCATATGTCATTTTTTTTAAATCTGTGGGCGATGATGACCATCTTGATCAAGTAACACCTTACATCTTTACCATTAAAAATGCTAAAAAAAAAAAAATCCATATGAAGTCTGCCATGCTTAAATCCAAGGCGTTAATTTCCTGATATCGATATGGGAGTTGACGGGAGTGGAAACCATGAGCCAGGAGTTGATGGGAGTGGAAACCATGATGGGAGTGAAAAACATGGTGATGATTATATTTTAGTTAAACTTTTAAATAGAAAATTTAACATTTCCCCTGAGCATCGAGCAAAACAATGCTCACTTGGGGTTGCAAACAATCTTTGTGGGATTGGGACTGAGCTGGATAGGGCGTGATTTTTTAAAAACACTCGTGTTTGGGAGGCAGTGGGTGTCAACATTCACTTCCGTGTCAGCCTCTAATCTGTACCTAGGTCCTCCTCACAATCCGTAAAAGCAAGTTATTTTGTGGCTGCTGTTAAATTTCCTTTTTTTGTTGCTGTTTATTAGAAAACCATCAACGCTTCAGAAACCATCACGACTATGAGCTTTTGGAATGAACTTGAATAAGTGGCTTAAGATTTATTTCCTCATCTGACAGTTGATTAACTGTTTGAAGAAGGGGATCTGTCATGAGCCGCAAAGACTTAGTGTGCTTTCTAGATCCAAATCTGTTGCCAAAGGTGAACGGCTAGGCAAAAAAAAAAACAAAAAAAAACAGCTTGTTGTAGACTCCAAAGACTTGTGTTTTGTATTCTTCAGAGTTAACGCCGCAGCCATGCCGCTCTCTCTATCTCTCTCTCTGCCAGCGCTCTACGCACAATAGACAATAGATAGAACCATCAACACATGGCCGCCACATCAATGCCACTCATTCAAATTGGCCACCATGTAGGCACGGGGGGCAAGTCTTTTGGAATTTGATCTAGTCATATTGTATATCTGGGACCCGGAAATACGTCAGTCCCATTCTATGCCTGCATTGCGACACATTGCCAGTAAACAACAGCGGCCAATTCTACAACAAATGGAAACTACTTTTGGACACATTGTTCAGTCCTGATGGTCGGGTCTATCCGATAGCTGTTATATTGGGGTCCGTTTTATCGAGGTTCCACTGCATAAATAACTTGGGTGACAGCTCTCTGATTAGATCCAATATTTTACAGTGTATTTGGTTGCATATCAACACCAACAGTTTCCACAACATGAGCGCACTCTCATCCAAATTCAGCGCTGGGCCATAAAACACATCTGCAGTTATAGTAAGGGGCCACAGCTGTGATTTTTCATCGAAGCAGTAGTGCATAATGGCTCTAGCCTTGAGGACAAAAAAAAGCCATACGCTTGCTCACAAACACAAACTGGAAAAACTGCTTCAGGTAGCGCAAAGCAATCTTGGCAGCCAGCCTTGGCATATTCACAACCTTCTACGATCAACACAGTGATAAGCAGGTCTGAGTCTTTTAGCATCCAGCCAAGGTAAGGTGTCCTTGGGTAAACTGAAATACCAACAAAGAAAAGTGTATCTACCCACCAAGAATCTGAGGGATCAACAGTTAGTTGTGAGGGTGTCAAAATGACCCAGAGATGTGTCCACATGAATGTGGCTAAAATAACGACTATCATGTTTCAACATATTGACTACCCACAACCTGTGTATTAGATAACTGAAAACTGACTTTTTGGTCAACTCCGACCGTGTTATCAGTTTTTGTGTGTGTTTTTGGCGTGTCTCCTTTGTATGATATCACAGGATGTCACCGTTATTTCCTCAAGATAGCTACTGTGTTGTCAATTTAGCATTTAAGTATGGTATTCTGGAATTACTCCGCTATCAGTCCACGTCAATAGCCCTTTTTAGTAACCTGTTGAATATGTGTTGATGCATTCTGGACAGTACTTGGCCTTCTAAGGAAATATCAGTGCTGTAACAACGCTTTGTATAAAAGCAAATGCTGGGATGGCAGGTCAGTTTCACATTTAGCGCCCATATCTCCTGGCACAGTTGAGTTGACCTATGTCCCACTAAATGCTGGAGCTGACATTGTCATGCATCCTTATCCCAATATAGAATTGTGAACAGTTGTGGCAATATCACAGGGTTCTGTGCAAGCAATTCTGACTTCTCACGGTTCGGGTTCTAACTTGTTGCCTGCAAATGTGTTCTCGGACGATCACAGTGCAAGTGAGAATATATAAAATGTTTAATAAGTGTAAATGGATTTCTTAGCTTGAGTGTCAATCAGGAAGAAGACTGATAGAGAGAGAAAAGCATAAAAAGTTATCACTGTGACTTAGAGTGACAAACATTGTTTTAATGGCTATGTAAATTTGCTGATGTCAGACTAGTTGAGACCAGCAAAAGCATTCCTCAACAACCTAATTGGAGATAAGCCTGAACAACAAGCCACTAGCATTGTCGCATAAATTACAGGTCGTACACCAGCTCGTCCTACCTCTTTCTGGACAGCCCCACTTATTTTAAATCTTTGTACCACACATTAAGGAATTCTACTGCTTTTGCCCCCTTTCTAAGTATAATCTACAATCCCACCAGTCCTGTCTTTCATACACTCACAGTGGCCTTTAGGGTTGTAAAAGGGAGCTGAGCAGATTGAACAGTAAATTAAATTAATGTTCGTCATTTCTCAATCATTTTTCATCCCCTAAAATTACTAAAGCTGACGTAAGAAGTTCATTAAAACAGAAAACATTAGGCTCATTAAAAAGCCATTAAAACTATCGCAGAGAGGTGATTTATATATGAGAAGGACTGGGGGAAGAAATGATTGGACATGGAGGAGGTGAGTCCGAATGGGAGGAAATAAGAGTAGGGCTGATGATAGGCAGCTCTCCTTTTATTTTATTTTTTTTTTTTTTTAAGTGGGCCAGAAATAGTAAACTCATTGGAACTAGCAGTTGATCCTAGCATATTTCAATCATTGTCCTACCTCCATACTTTTTGGCAATTAACAAAATGAAATATCATTGTAAGTAATAATAATACTTTCTAACGCAAGACACAAGTAGTGCATTGGGAGGCATTACAAGCACACACATTACTGTTACACAGAAGCCTTAAAATACTGTAGTTGTGTTAAATTTTTTTTCACTTCTATTTTTTTTTCGACAACCATTTTGTGTTACATGGGTTGAGAATATGGCACATATGGTGCTGCAGCTTTTCAAAGCGAATTATTTTGGTTTGACAGGGCTGAGGGAAGACTTTCAAGCCTCTGTTGCAGGTACAAAGTTAAAGACATGAAGATGGAGCAGGAGTTAGAGGACCTTTAAAGAAACATGCAGCAGTTCTATGTCGCATGGATGTGGATGTGTGTTAAAAAATCCAGAATGTCCAAAGGCTCACCAGGAGATTCAGTTGACTGGTTGGTTCGATTCCGCTCACTAGTGCTACCTGGAAGCATGGTTTCATTGATATACAGTATATTGGCAGACAATCCCATGCATTATTACCATTCCTCCATCCATTGTCTTCCGCTTATCCAAGGTCGGGTCGTGGGGGCAGCAGCCTCAGCAGGGAAGCCCAGACTTCACTCTCCCCAACTACTTCCTCTAGCTCTTCCGATGGGATACCAAGGCATTCCCAGGAAAGACGGAAGACATAGTCTCTCCAGCATATCCTGGGTCGTCCCCGGGTTTTCCTCCCGGTGGGACGTGCCCGGAACACCTCACCAGGGAGGCATCCAGGAGGCATCCTAAACAGATGCCTGAGCCACCTCATCTGGCTACTCTCAATGCGGAGGAGCAGCGGCTCTACTCTGAGCCCCTCCCGGATGACCGAGCTTCTCACCTTATCTGTAAGGGAGAGCCCGGACACCCTGCGAAGAAAACAAATTTCGGCCGCTTGTATCCAGGATCTTGTTCTTTCGGTCACGACCCACAGCTTGTGACCATAGGTGAGGGTAGGAACATAGATCGACCGGTAAATTGAGAGCTTCGCCTTTCGGACTTAACTCCTTCTTCACCACAACGGACCGATACAAAGCCCACATCACTGCAGACACTGCACCGATCGCCTGTCGATCTCCCGTTCCATTCTTCCCTCACTCGTGAACAAGACCCCAAGATATTTGAACTCCTTGCGGTTCGACTTCCCGACAGACCCTCCTCTCCAGCACCCCTGAATAGACCTTACCAGGGAGGCTGAGGAGTGTGATCCCCCTGTGGTTGGAACACACCCTCCGGCCTGATAGGACTCCTTCTTCAGCTTGACGGCATCCCTCACCACTAGTGTCCACCATGCATTATTACGTACTATATTTAACTCAAGAAAAAGTGTTGGGCATCTCAGAAAAAGATGGCATATTGTTTCAGTATTAGCACATTATATATTACGTCTCCTTTGTATTCACTTTCTGTGAAGGAATATCGTATTTGATAACTTTGTTTTGAATGTAGAGTGTTCTCTGTACATTTGCATGTATAGTATATCAATTCAAAAGAATTATAACTACTAACTGAAACACTCCATTATTTTGGTGTTTAAAATGAATAAACAAATGCACCATAAATTGATTATTTTAACTGCAAGGGATCTTCCTGTTAGTACTTTATGTGTGGAACTGCCTGGTTTTGTCATGACCGTTTATGTCTCACAATCGAACAGCAACACTTTGATTTAGTGGCAAATGTTGTGCTAGTTATGTGTTTGCAACCACGAAAAAGGTTTGTGTATGTGTGTGCGTGCGTACGTGTCTCAGCAATGTTGGTCACACATTTAATTTGCAGTCAGGCTTGCAAGTATCTGCACTGAGTAAACATAAATAACAGACATCTCTTTCATGAATGTCTTTTCCTCTCATACTGCTTGGCCTTTTCTTTCTGAATGTAGGTTTTAAATCTTCCACTCGATTTTTATTTATTCATATTTGATAGTTTGCGTCTAAAAAAAAATCTCAGATCCACAGGACAAAAGGATCCTGTTCACACATAATTATTTGGACATTATGTCTTTAGAGCAGTGGTCCCTAACCACTGGGTCAAGGGCCATTTGATTATGGGTCACGAAGATAACTTGGAAAAAAAAAAATATATATATATATACAGTAGCGGCACGGTGACCGACTGGTTAGAGTGTCTGCTTCACAGTTCTGAGGACCGGGGTTCAATGCCCGGCCCCGCCTGTGTGGAGTTTGCATGTTGTCCCCGTGCCTGCGTGGGTTTTCTCCGGGCACTCCGGTTTCGTCCCACATCCCAAAAACATGCATGCTAGGTTAATTGACAACTCTAAATTGCCCGTAGGTGTGAATGTGAGTGTGAATAGTTGTCTGTTTATGTGTGCCCTGCGATTCGCTGGCAACCAGTTCAGGGTGTACCCCGCCTCCTGCCCGATGATAGCTGGGATAGGCTCCAGCACGCCCGCGACCCTAGTGAAGAGAAGCGACTCAGAAAATGGATGGATGGATATATACAGTATAGGCGGCACGGTGACCGACTGGTTAGAGCGTCTGCCTCACAGTTCTGAGGACCGGGGTTCAATCCCCGGCTCCGCCTGTGTGGAGTTTGCATGTTTTCCCCGTGCCTGCGTGGGTTTTCTCTGGGCACTCCGTTTTCCTCCCACATCCCAAAAACATGCATTAATTGGAGACTCTAAATTGCCCGTAGGTGTGAATGTGAGTGTGAATGGTTGTTTGTTTGTATGTGCCCTGCGATTGGCTGGCAACCAGTTCAGGGTGTACCCAGCCTCCTGCCCAAAGAGAGCTGGGATAGGCTCCAGCATGCCCGCAACCCTTGTGAGGATAAGCGGCTTGGACAATGGATGGATGGACAGTATATATTTTTATTTTATATATGTTATATATATATTTTTTTAGCAAAGCACTCCTCAACATCCTTACATTAGCTTCCGATCGGGAAAGTCCCCCCCCCCCCCCCTCCCCTCACTGCATGGGTCTAAGCACTTCATCCTGGTTTGGGTTAATGGCTAAGGGGGCCGTGACAAAACAACTATAGGGATGTCTACAGTGTCTTCTTTTAACACAAGATGTCATCACAGAGCCCTCATAGATTACAACATTCAATGTTTAGGCTTCAGTCATGTTTACATATAATATTTGTTTAAATAGCGGCACGGTGATCGACTGGTTAGAGCGTCTGCCTCACAGTTCTGTGGACCGGGGTTCAGTCTCTCAGGACCTGAAGTGGGCGATCAACATCAACGGAGTTGATGTTGATCGCCCAGCAGAGGATGTACTTCCTGCGGCTTCTGAGGAAGCACGGCCTGCCACAGGAGTTGCTGAGGCAGTTCTAGACAGCGGTCATTGAATCATTCCTGTGTTCTTCCATCACAGTCTGGTTTGGTGCTGCTACAAAAAAGGACAAACTCTGACTGTAACGTAAAATCAAAACTGCTGAAAAGATTGTTGGTACCCCCCTACCCACCCTTGAGGACTTGCACGCTGCCAGAACTAAGACAAGAGCGTGCAAAATCCTCTCGGACCCTCCACATCCTGGTCACCAGCTCTTCCAGCTAGCGAACAATGCAAACTAAAACAAGCAGACATTCCAACAGCTTCTTCCCTCTTGCAATCAACTTCTTAAACAGCTAACCTACAATTCCATTGCAACATGCTGCCAATTTTTGTGTCTTGAGTTTGTTGTCACATTTCTGTCGGGGCAATTATACATTACTGTAGTAGTCTCGCCACGCTGCACTACCTGCATATCTGTTGTTGACCAATACTGGCCACTCATGCAGAGTAGGATCTGCCCCATTTGCACGCTGACTGAGGAGTATCTGCAACATTTGCACAATCAACATTGTCCCAGATTATCGTGCTACTAGTCACTTTAAAATGCATACACTTCTTGAAGTTTCGGCGCCCTTTTCACAATGGTCATTGCACCGGGCTATTGCTATATTAGTCATTCAAACTGCTCTATGTGCTAGAGGACTCTGCATCTTTTTGCACACTTTTGCAAATTGTACTGGCATTACCAGATAACTAGCAACACCTTATTGCTCAGTGACTGTTTTTCTCAATGTCTTTATGTCTCAATGTTGTCATACTAGAGCGACTCCAACTACCGGAGACAAATTCCTTGTGTAGTTTTTGGACATGCAAATAAAGATGATTCTGATTCTGATGCTCTTGAGGTGGTCCAGCATGATACATTCAAAGGATTTCATGACCACAGATGTCAGGGCGACAGGCCTGTAGTCAGTCAGATCTGAGATCTTTCTTGGGGTCTGGGATGATGGTGAAGCGTTTGAAACATGATGGTACTTCACACAGTTCCAGAGATTTATTGAAGATCTGTGTGAAGACTGGAGCGAGCTGTCCCCAAGAATAATGAGGGGTAAATCCGGGTGCTTTTTTTCCAAGTTCGTTTACTTGTTCAGTCAGCGTTAGCAGTGTGGCATTTGTGTTAGCTTGGGGAGGAATGTAGACACTGGTGAAGATGAGAGGCCGAGTCGCGCAGCGAGTAGAATGGTTTACGGTTCAAAAACAGCAATTCCAAGTCTGGGCGGAAGTGTGTGTTGAGCTCCGAGACATCGGTATACCATTTTTCGTTGATATTGAAGCATATTCTGCCACCTTTTGTTTTCCCCAGTAGCTCCGTGACGTTGGGTGTAGTTGGAAGCCCGGAAGCATTACGGCGCTATCGGGGACACGTTCACATAGTCATGTCTCCGTGAAGCACAGGGCGGCGGAACGTCTGAAGTCTTTACTGGTCATTGTGAGAAAATGAAGCTTGTCAATTTTGTTGGGTAGAGAGTGTAGATTTGCGAGGTGAATCAACAGGAGCGACATTCGGGATCTTCTCTTCCGGAGCTTAACCTGTACTCCGGCAATCACATGGTTAGGCGCCATGATGTCACCAAAATCACCTTAGATCACCTACGACAAAAGCTAGGTGTGGTCCCGGTAGATAAAACTTGATACGAACGTTCTGACACCAACATCTCAAACTCCCAAGCGCAACTTCAAGGGGACACCCTCGCTGTGTGCCCAGTATGACGCAGATGGGTTTGTCAAATTGGCAAACACGCGGAGCAAATCTTGCACTAGCACGAAAATCACAGCGTCCTAATTTTTATGCTGAAGCGCAGCTGCGCAGTCTACGAATATAGAGCCCTTACGCTTAATTACCCTGCACATGTAGTTCTTTACATTATTATTATGTTTTATATTTACAGTGCAGTTTCTTTTTATTAAAAACTTGGAAAGGATTCTTGCCATTTCATTTCAATGGGGAAAGTTGATTTGATGTACAAATAAATTGAGTTACGAGTGAAAATGAAACTCATAAGGACAGAAAGCTGGCAGGTGCAATCAGATCATACATGGAAATTAATTCAAATTTAGCACTACTGCATATCAATAATGGTGCAAATATAAGTGTTAATTTCACTGTAACACTAGCTATAAGTTGTTTTTTCCCAAAACACTTCACATCTTCTAGACCTGCTTGGACATTGCCCCAAATCCTAAATTGCCACTGGTTGCAGGAAAAAATAGGCTATATTGTCTCATTTTGTATTTAATGTTTGCGTTATCCCTTTATTGATGACAGCTTTGGGTAAACATAGGGTAAGCTTGAAAAATAAATCCATTCTGACTGAGCCACATTCTCTTCAACACAAACAAAGTATGGCCAGCATGTTCCCTCACCCAAAATGAATGACAAGAACTGCCAGCTTAGCTTTTTTAAATGAATTAACCATAACTGTCAACATCAATCAATCAGTCTGTCTATCTCTTACTCACTCCAGACAAAGTTGCCATTGTGGCATGCATTATGTATTCCTGATTTGTCAAAAAAAGGACACAAACACCTTATTTGAGATGCATAAAAATCTGTATTCAATTTTCATTTTGTTCTCATTTATGATTGAGCGCTTGTAGAACACTAAAATCAGTATTTAATCTTTTATGTCCACTGTACCTTTTTCAGTAATTTTAGTAAGCTGTATCTTTCATTTCTGTACCAGTACATTTATTTAGAGCGCATTCTCTTTGGTCAATGTTAAATGCTTTTAAATGCATTTTAATCATGTAAAGTTGAGGAAATATGCTATACAAATAAAGTTGACTTGACTTCCCTAAATGTGTGTAAAACTTCAAAACGCCTTTCATAAGATTGTGAAGTAGGCTATTCAGGTTTGGGTGATGGCATCTGAGTTTGGTTTTCACTTAGTAACCTATGAATATTTGACAAATAACACAACAGTGGGTTAATTTACTCTTGTAACTGTCAAAGAAGACTGTCCTTGCAAGATTGGCTAACGTCTTTAAAAACTGCCTAATTTTTGGAATGGGCAGCATATCCTCATGGTGTAAACTAAAGCCTCTTTTTCACCAAGCGTTTTTCTTTTAATTTCTCATTGTGAACAATGTGTTCAACAGTAGATGCTGACTATTACTGCCAACCACAGGACAGGTGGAGTGGTCTGTTTTACTCACTGCTCTTTTGTGTTCCCCTTACCAATCATGCTAAATAATGAAAATCTGTATTAAAAAATATTACATTTTCATTCAATTCAATTCTTTCAGCAGTAACTTCCCTTCAGAATTAAGGTATTTGAGTACGCTGATATTTAAATTGATTAAAACCGGTGTGTCCTTTGAATGTACAAGGGTTAACTATCTAACTAACAAGCTAACTCACTAACTAACAAAAATGCTAAACATTTTGTAGTTAAATATAAATCTTTGTACCAGCAGACTTAAGAACAAATGTACTAACATTGGTGAGTGATACGCTTTATAACGATTATGTTAACCTTACCGTTTACATTCTATATTTATTACTATTATTATCATTATTATACAAGTTAAAATATAGACAAAAAATATTGCTTATCATGAGATATTAAAACAAAAACGTAGAAACTCTTTAATGTTTGTGAGAAAACTAAATTGGTTATTATTATCACACTTTTCCAAAAAGAATCTGGCAAGAATTTTCACATATATTGGTGAATATTCTTGGCAGATTATTTCTGCCAAGAAATATAATCTAATAATATAAAAATATAATAAAAAAAAAATATAAAATATAATAATCAAAAAAATAAAAATAATATAATAATAATAATAATCACCAATGTCGATGTAATTACTATTATTGAATGAGTTCCATGATCAGAAGGTATTCTGCTTCACTGGAGGTTGTCAGGTAAGAACAAGAAAATGGTTGAGCAATTATTTTTTAAGAAACCCATAGAGCGGCAGTGGTACAGCAGAAGAAAACTGATTTCTATAAAACACAATGTTATGACTCAAGAGTGTCCCAGTATCATTGAATTGAAAGGTAAAGATTCCCATAGTTACGGTGTTCTTTGTTCAAACCTCCTCTTCTCTCGAAATTCTGGGGTCAAGCAGCAAAATGAGATACTGTATGTACTGTACTATCTGTCCTTGGCAAAGATTATTTGACTTGCACCCTTCACACCTTGGCCTCCCATCCAGCCTTTGGTGGATTCATAATTAATGACCTTGAGATGAATAATACATTTTCATTTCACCCGCTTACATAAAACAAAACTTTGTGGCGCATGACCATAGCCACTCATCTTATAACTATCTCTTATTAGTTGATCCACTCCTCTTCTCTCAACTCCCCACTGCATGAATGACATTTTTGATACCGGTAGTACAAAAATGTCCTCTCCAACCATTTACTTTCCTCCTTTTTCTCTCTCCACATTTTCTCATCGTGTCTCCTGCCTGAAAGAGACAAGCCATTAATCAGCAAATAGTGCATTACCTTTGTAATTAACATTCAACAGAGTTTCACCCAGTAATATTTCATTAGTTTATATGCAAATAATTTTGAGTGATTGCCTCATTTGGTCTGTGAGTGCAATGATATATTGGCCCAGTGAAAAATCTGAATATAGAACGTGCATGCATATTCGTGTGTGTGTGTGTGTGTGTGTGTGTGTGTGTGTGTGTGTGTGTGTGTGTGTGGGTGTGGGTGGTTTTGAAACAGAAACAGCGAATGTGCGCTGGAGGGACAGAGGCATGGAGTTCCTCTTACACACGCGCGCGCACACACGCTCGCGCACACACATATATGACAGATGGCCATAAATCCTTGTGTCTGCTTTTTAAAGGCATTAAGCTCTTTACTCATGTTGAACTAATTTGGAATTCCCTTTCACTCTATCAACCCTGAGATATCTGCCAAAGCAGCTTGTTTAAATTCTTCCACAGTTAATGTGCTCTAAACAAAGTGATTATTGGATGCAATGTCACAATCTTTACTTAAAATATAGCTTTTACAATTTACTAAACCCATTTATCGGCTTCTGTGTTATGGGGGTATTAGTCTACGTAGAGGTCTTCAGACTTCCATGTTTCCAACCACCTCCACTAGCTCCAGCTATGAGACATAAGCTCCTTACACATTGACCATCTAAACTGGCTTTTTTCCACCTTTTTATCAGCTGACTGTCCTGTGTGGAAGGTGGGTTTAACTGGGAATTTGCATACTGCCTGGTAAAAGTGTCAAGTTTAACACCCGTGACTCGCTGTCCATTGCCCTTTGTGTCGAAAGCAATTGTTGCTGTTGTGCTATTGTCAACCACATCTAATTATCTTACTGCGGCGAGAAGCAACACGCACATACAGTAAACGTCTCGCTTCAGCGAGTTTTGCCTGGAAGGCAAAGCGAGTAAATCCAGACTTTGCTCTTCCTCTCATGTGCCATTTTACGGGAAAGCAAGTGTGAAATTAGTCCCTCCAGTGTGTCCTAGGTCTTCATTGAGATCTCCTGCCTATTGGACAGTTTGCTGAAGGTAGACATTGATGTGGTAGATGTCCAAGACACCTCAGCTGGCAAATCTCCTCACCCTATCTTTAAGAGTTAGCATGTACTCTCTGGCAGTTTAACAGTTACTGAACACCTCTCAAACGGAAAGTTTGAATTCCACTACACCTCATTCGTCTCATTAATTCATTATTTATTGTACTTTTTTTTGTAAATGTTAGTCAAGTATGTGATAATTCTGTCTTTGAAGTGTCAAGTCAATTGTGAAGGCTGAGTGAGGCCATTGTGAAAAATGAAATCAAGAATATGAACTTTACAACTTGTTGAAAATGATTTTGGACCTGACATTAGATAAGAATCTCAATTTTCTTTTTGAAATCAGTCAACAATGGAGTGTTTACATACGCACACACTCAGATGCATGGACACATTAAAAAAGAGACATGCTAGAGATCCCAAGTGAAACATCAAAAGCTGGGTTTACATGCAGTGTTTTTTGTCAATCTGATTGAAGATCTGTGGTCAACTCTTTCCATGTGACATGATCTATTCCAAAGTACATAAATACATGCCACTACATTGTATCGGAATAGAAATTTTTATATGTGTGTGACATGCACAGATCTATCGTGATTGATCAGAATGGAGGTCAGTCATCTATTTTGTACAGTAGTTGCAATTGTTTTTATACGTTTATTAAAGCAACCGCTTGAATAAAAACAAGTTAGAAGTAGTTCAAACCAAGATATCTGCTACAGACCAGCTCTAGTTATAGTCTCAGCTATAGTCTCTTATTTTGATGGGAATGGATGACGACGTCACTGCGCATTTACGTCAAGACAGAGCATGCGCAGACACCAGAGGCAGCCAGACGAAACCAATTGAAATGTTTACATGACTTTTGATTGGTTCGGCAAAAGAAGTATTCCACCCCTGTGAAACCGAATGAAATTTCATTCGGATTCGCCCGTTTATTCCGATTGAGGTGTTCATATGGAGCATGTTTATTCGATTTGGGCTACTAAACCGATTCTAATCGGAATACAAGGCTCCATGTGAACCAGGCTAAAAGTGTTGGATGTACAAAACATTATTTTGTTGTTTAAAGAGTAGCAGACAATAAGCAGCCACATTACTTTACATAGTCCATCCATCCATTTTCTGAGCCACTTCTCCTCCTCACATATTTTATTGATACAATTTCTTTGATCACCCAACAATTTTAAATCTCCACTTTACACATCCATCCATCCATCCATTTTCTTTACCGCTTATCCTCACGAGGCTGGTGGGCTGCTGGAGCCTATCCCAGCTATCATCGGGCAGGAAGCGGGGTACACCCTGAACTGATTGCCAGCAAATCGCAGGACACTGACAAACAAACAACCATTAGCACTCACATTCACACCTACGGGCAATTTAGAGTTGTTAACCTACCATGCATGTTTTTGGGATGTAGGAGGAAACCGGAGTGCCCGGAGAAAACCCACGCAGGCGGGGTCGGGGATTGAACTCCGGTCCTCAGAATTGTGAGGCAGACACTCTAACCAGTCGTTCACCATGCCACCACTGTACATAGTATAAATAGAAAAGTAAAACAGAAGTAAAACAGCAACAAATGTTTCCATGGGGAAGTCTAGTACATCCAGAGAAGAATCAGTCTTTCTTATCTAACTCTAGAGCTGCAGAAAATTTCACATCAGGCCTCAGATATGACTGTTACGCGATGGTGTTAGCAGGCAAGAACCTAACATTGTTGACACTCAACAAGGTAGACTCAGCACTGTTTGTTTTTTTAGTGAACAAGACCCTTAACCCTATTACTGGGATTGAAATATTCTGTAGCTGCAGCATCCATCCATCCATTCTGTGTTCCGTTTGTATCCACACTAGGGTCGTAGGTGTGCTGGAGCCTATCCCAGCTGACTTTGGGCGAGTGGCGGGATACACCCTGAACTGGTCGTCAGCCATCGCAGGGTAGACAAACATTAACGCCTCCAGTGTGGACACTTTAGAGTCTTCAATTAACCCACCATACATGTTTTTGGAATGTGGGGGTGGAAAACCAGATTACCCGGAGAAAACCCACACTCCACACAGAGAGGCCGAAGCCCCGATTTGAACCTCAGAATAGTGAGGCGGATGTGCTATCCAGTCAGTCACTGTGCCGCTGCAGCTTGCATAAATTATCAAGCAAATGTCATACGTATATGTTTAGTGCAATGATTAAAACGTAAAGTAAAAGACAAGTACATTTAGTTCTTGTCAATGTGGTGCTGTTTTCCACATGTTGGGGATTTGAACTGTTATGCCTTTTAGCACTACAGGTACACAATGAATGTGTTTTGATTTGAATTATAGCCTACTCTGCGCCACTTTTACAAATCCCCTCTGCTTGTATGCAGATCTGAAAAGGTTAATCCAATAGAGGGATTTTAGAATAATGGAGAGTGAAAGATTGAGTGTGTGCACGTGTGTCTCTGTGTACTCATTTATAATGCATGCTGTCAAAGAAGAGGAATGAATTGGATGTGATGCATGTCAGAAAATGGCCATCACAAAAACTCAAGACAAGACAAGGAAAAGACAGCTCACTTCTGTGAGTGTGTATGTCTCTCAATAAATGTAAAATGGTTGATCTTATGGTACAGCTACAATATTACAATTAATTGTAATTAACTCATTCACTGTTGTGGACGTTTAAAATCGTCACCTGGAATCCAATCGTTTTCTGCCACCGACGTATGTATTGGTCAAGTGCGTTTTTCAAAGGGTAGGTGTGGAAGAGGCTCTCGCCCAACTTGTTTTTGAAAGTCAGGTTTGTAAACCAATGTGACGACTAACAGATCCCTGAAATGGCGGTGTTGCATTGCTTTGGATTTGCGATCAGCACAGCTTTTGAGTAGAAGATAAAGATTAGGTGGTGAATCTCAGTTTGTCACGACAATTATGAGGGAGAGAAATGCCAACACGTTGGAAATCGAACAAGTTTCAGCACCTCACACGAACAGAGTATGTGTACAGTATGTATGCTATAAAAAGAGTATGCGTCGTGGGGGGTAGTAAAGCGTGTGTTCAATTCGAGCTATGCAGTGAGACAATCTTGCATGTTTTTTAGTTATATCTGTAGATAAATCATTATTTTGCCATCAAAAGCCCAGTCCTGTTTTTGTTGAAGTTTAAGCTATCACAAAATTTAAGCTATCACAAAAGCAATAAATACGAGTGTCTACGCCTCAGCTGCGCCTTAAAATTCTGTCCATAAAAGTTCTGAACAGAATCGGTGACAAAGGGCAGCCTTGGCGGAGTCCAACCCTCACCGGAAACGAGTCCGACATACTGCCGGATATGCGGACCAAACTCTGACTCCGGTTGTACAGGGACCGAACAGCCCAGTTCGGTACCCCATACTCCCGAAGCACCCCCCACAGGACTCCCCGAGGGACACGGTCGAACACCTTCTCCAAGTCCACAAAACAAATGTAGACTGGTTGGGCGAACTCCCATGCACCTTCGAGGGCCCTGCCAAGGGTGTAGAGCTGGTCCACTGTTCCACAGCCAGGACGAAAACCACACTGCTCCTCCTGAATCTGACAATCAACTTCCCGACTGACCCTCCTCTCCAGCACCCCTGAATAGACCTTACCAGGGAGGCTGAGGAGTGTGATCCCCCTGTAGTTGGAACACACCCTCTGGTCCACTTCTTAAAACGGGGACCACCAACCCACTCTGCCAATCCAGAGGCACTGTCCCCGATGGATGTTTTTGTTTTGCTTTTTAAATTTTAATTAACAGAGATACATTTTCCACTTTTGTAAAATACTTTTGAAATGCCAACAAAGCAAAACGTGTTTTCCAGGTGCTCTTACACGTAATGTTACACAGGTTGGGCACATACATCAAATTGCCATGCACTCTGGGTGACTTAAATCGAACAAATTATGGCTTTTGGTTTTATGGTTGCTGGCTTCCCCAGAATTGTCAGAGCCATTGATTTATTTTCTGTAACTCAGTAATATGTTTGATTGTCTACCACTAATACTTCCTATTCCATCACTTCAAACTTCATTTTGCTCTTATGGTGCTCTCCCAAATGTTCCTTGATGAAAACCACTACACCAAGCGCAAAAACCCTCTTTAAAACACACAAACAACAACACAGAAATTAGCACCTGCCCTTTGGGATCTTAGTAAATCAGGCCCTTTGTGTCTATACAATGAGTCACATCTCTCTGTGTAATATTTGAGAGTGTGACTTTTGCTGCTGTGGCTGACACTCAGGCAGTATCATTACGGAAGAACTCTCAATGTGTCCACTTGTGCTGATTCATTGGCCATGAGTCTGGGGGGTTGACTATGAAAGAAGTTTCTCAATCTTGCTGAAAATGAGCAGATGCTGGCCTGAAGCCGACAGCTTCCCAATATACAAACGTGTGTGTGTTTATTTATTTGCTCCTTAATGACCCCGGGTTCAAGCCAAGAGGGAAATGTTTTTCAGTCTTTCATTTTGTTATGAAAAACAGAACACCAGTGATTTGTGTGGATAGTCATTTGTCTCTGGAACATAAAGTCAAAGACTGAAGTAACTTTGAATGGAAAGTTTTCTTTCTTTACACTTGAGATGGATGCCTTTGAAAGTTTACCCTTTAATACTAATAAGTGCTTTTGCCCTCTTTGACACACATTTTCGTTACCTCTGTCTACACAATTTGTCGTCTTCCGCCCTCTCTACTCAGCCCTCCTTCTTTCCCTCCCTTGGTTTAATCAGAGTAATGCCAAGCTATCACGGCACTACGGTCTAGGTTAGGGAACAGGGCAGGCAATGAGATTACACACAAACTACAGCAAGTGAATGCAGTTGAGTAAGCCAAGGTGGAAAGTTGTCGCCTTCTGTCTTTGTAAGGTTTTGGAAGCGCGCAAAAAAGCGCCGGCAAAGCACAGAGCTTAGCCAAAACGACAACAACTTTATTGAATTCATCTTAACTTAATAGAAGTGATACTTTTGTGAGTAAAGTCGCAATGGATGGTCCCATCTAATAGTTTCATTTGACAGTCATTAAACTCCTTTTTGAAATCCTTTATGAAAAGCTTTTAGGAGTCTTTTGATGTTTTGCTTGCAAGCATTTCCTTCTTTCTGTATGTCTGATGGCCAAAGTCATGAGTGAATGAAGGAATTCAACACTCATTGTCATTTCCTGAAAAATGAAAGTGCAATTTGAAAGATCTGTAGTTACAACTACTCTCCGAGAGTCTGAAAAGGCTTTCCACAAGGTTCAGAAGTGTGTTAAGGGAATTTTTTACCATTCTTCCAGAAGCACATTTGTGAGGTCACACAGTGATGTTGGATGAGAAGGCCTGGCTCTCAGTCTCCGCTCTAATTCATCCCAAAGGTGTTTTATCAGGTTGGGACACTCAGTCAGGTCAGTGAAGTTCATCCACACCAAACTCTCATCCATGTCTTTATGGACCTTGCTTTATGCATTGGTGGAAAAGGTTTGTTACTGAAACACAACTTGCCCAAATCATTTTTTTTTTTTTTTCACTTTCAGCTTCAGTACTTCAGTTATAAAGATAATTGGTTTAGGCAACCCACCATAGTTGGATGGTTTAATTAGCCTGATTTATTTATGTTAGACTGGCCTGTTACTATCTAATTTGAGGTTCATTCACTTCAGTTGAATTATCTTCCCGAGTTAACTTTTATTCATCCTCTTATAAGTAAAAATTAAGTAAGTAAAACTAAAATTACTCTTTTCAAAGCCAAAGTGAGTTCTAACATATACCGTAATAGCAACAATGACTATTATGATAAACAAAACATAACCCAACACTCCTAATACTCTGACAGAGAGTTCATCAATAGTCTATCCTTGTCACAGGCTGGCGCCTGTGCACTCTCCCAATGTTTTTGCACTCACCATGCTTATCCACACACGCCGATAAGGTTGTCGTGATCACTGACTCATTGCAATTGATCTTTCCATTGTCAACCCTGTCTACTCCTGACCTTCCTGCCTCATCATCATCCTGGGAATCCCCACAGTTCTGTTTTCTGGTTTTTGTCTTACACGTTTGCCAGTCCCCGTGGCTGTTTAGTGTTTTGGTTTCCCCGTCCTGCTTTCTGTGGATTATTGAGCATAACATGAACTGGCTCCAAAACCCCTCCCAATCTTCAAAGAATCTTTATTTGGACGTTGATGTTAACTGCCCTGTGACCCTAGTGAGGATAAGTGATATGGAAAATGGATGGGCGTTAACTGCTACAGTATTTATTTGGACTTTTAAATTAACTGCCCTTTATATTGACTTTGAAGTTAGCTGTGTGTTACTCATCCATTCGCTGCTGGACTTTGTCTAAATTGATATACTAAGTGTCAATCCAGTATATGCGCAACCTACTTCAGCATTCGGCAAAACAGGTCTAAGCACTTTCTCCCGGTTCAGGTGAATGGTAAAAGAGAAGCAACCAAAGCAACTTCTACAATGTCTTTTTAAAAAAAATTATTTCACCACAGAAACACCTTAAGATTATAATATTCAATGTTTAGGCTTTGTTTGTGTTTACATATGTGTATAATTTAAAATATTCATGTATTTAACTTTTGTCGGAAGACACCAGCCGAAAACAAACTTTTAGCAATTTCCATTTTAAACATCATGTAATCAACCGTAGTCGTGCTCGTTAGCGTTGTATACTCAAGAAGTCAGCTATCGCGTTTTCCAGGTTTGGTCACCTGACATTCCGCATATAGTGGATTCAAACTATTCCGGAGGTTGGGTTTACTGCATTTGGGTTCGACACATGCCTGTTTCAATTCTTGCGTATTGATTACTTACACGAAAGAAGATGAAGTTTTGTCATTCTGGCTCACCATCTTGTATCTTGGGAGTGTGTGTAGCTCCGCCCTCACAAATTCCTCTTCAAATTCAAACTTCCAACGGGAACGATAAAAAAAAAAAAACTGAGCTGTTACAGATCATAAGAGAAACAAATCAGTTTTGTCAATATAAATCAAATCTATAAAATTTTACACTTCAGATGCATGCTGTCCACACAGTTATAATATTTTAGCATATTTAGCTAGCATCCATATGTGTAAACATTTCAAAAACTACAATAGGACAAGTTGAAACTGACTTAAACTGTGGTGGTTCGTTTCCCATGTTGATCACCAACCACGTAGTTACTATTTTTCAGGTCTTAAATCACTATGGAAAACTCCTAGGTCCCTTCAACCGGTTGTAGATGTGGATGAGAAGGTTATACTTTGTACTAGAAAACAAACTGCACAGGCCTGTGAACAATGAAATGCTCCACAGTGAGACAATATACTTAATTACAGTGAGAAAATATACAGAGTATAGGGGGTTATAAATATCTGGAAAATCAGCTTGTTATTACATACAATGTGAAGATGGTGCACAGTGCACGGTGATGGTACCCCAGCCCTTGCATTTACTGTATCTTTGCTGATGGAAACCTTGTTAATGTTATTGTAGGACACGTTGAATGATGAAACTTCAAATCCACCTTCATTTTATTCTATGAATGCAAATCAGTGCATTCAAAATTTATTGTAATGTATAGAGATCATAACTTCAATAACTTGGCCTTTGAGCAAATAAGCTTTTTTTCTGCCTCTCACTTGCTTCTCTCACTCCTTCAGATCACTTATTGACTGCTCTCGTTGTTTTTATTGCACTCTCTCTGCCGCTCAATATGATCTAATGGCTTCACTGTCAAGATCACGAATGAACTCGCTCTGCCTGGGGCTCGAGCAATCTGCATGCGAGAGCTACCGATGACCACTGTGGATCCCCTCAAGTGATCCATCATCAGGGTAACCGGACGAAAGAGACCAACTATACTGCAGCAGCTGATCGATGTAGGAACAGTAATTAAAAGTGCTGCACTAATAAGTACCTTGGGAGCAATAGGTATTTCGCATGCACGGCCAAGGAGTTAAAGCAGTCGGCCACCAAGAAAGAGGATGTGGAGGAAGGGAGGAATGGGATAACAGGGATGGAGATGGAAGTTATTAGATATGAGTAGGGTGAGAAGGGGTGGGGGTGGGGGAGTACGGGCTGCTGCAGGGGTGGGAATGTGTGGGTTTCGATGAGAAGATCAAAGCCTGAGTGTTGCGATGGACAGATTGAAAACAGAGTATTGGGGGAAAGCAAAGGAGTGTGCAGTAGGTTGAATATCTAACAAGCTTAAGGGTATAAAGGGTAACTATAATCTTTGATTTATGAAATCCTTTAGAAACCAGCTTGTGTCTGAGGCAGATGTGGGTGCCTAACCTTAGCAAATTTAATGTTGCTTACTATCCAATAGTGGTTTTCATATGAGAAGGATGGATAGAAGAAAACTTAAAATGCAGTCCATTGTCTCTTAATCTTAAACCATATCTTATTAGGCTGCACTCCTTTACACATCTTTATTAAAAAAATTCACAACAAAAATGACTCGGATGAGCTCCAAATGAGAGTTTAAACACAATAACACAAATAATTCATAATGCATGGGTGGGGTATTCTTCTAAACCACTTAGTAAACAATTAGGCAGGTTATAAAGTGTTTCAAGAGATAAAAGCAGATAAAACCTCGTCTTTTGTTTTTCTGTCTGCAGGGACCATGAGGTTGGCGTGAGTTTGTGTTATCAGGACGTCTCCCCTGAATCGGCTGCGCGGCTGGAGGGCTCCAGGCATTAACACATGCACGCTCACTTTTTGTGTTTGTGGGCTTCGAGGTTCCAAATTCAGTATGTGCCTCTGGTATTCTGGTTCACAATTTTTCTTCTTTCATTTGGCCCCAATCCCACCCATCTTTCCCCCAGCTCTGCATCCATGTAAGACATCTTCCCTGAGCTTCGCACAGCTTCCCACAAAATCAGAGCACAGTCATGTTTCACATGCCCAGGAGGTGCCAAATTAAACAAGGCTTGTGGTGAAGAAATTCCTCGCTTTGGCTTTTCATTATAGTTTGTGATTGCTTTCAATGATATTGAGGCTACTGCACATTGGGAAGCATAAACTGACAAGAGTCTGTGTTTATAGAGACTCACACTCCGTTGGGTGGACAGGAAAACAAAGTAATTACATTTCCATTCATTTAGTCAGAGCTCATTCAAAGCGCATACACCACAGGCACTGCCACAATTAAGAATCGACCCCCACTCAATTTGAGAAAATTACTGTTGCTATTACTTCCACATCTTTGCTCTCTCACTGCTGTCCTATTTGATTTGAATCTCCTTGATAGGCCACATTTTTATTTGTTGTACAGTGGATATATTAAAAAAAATCTACACACGCCTGTTAGAATGCCAGGTTTTTGTGATGAAAAACAATCGGACCAAGATAAATCATTTCAACACTTTTTCTACCATTGATGTGACCTATAACCTGTGCAACTTAATTGAAAAAAGAAATATTTTTGAGAGTGGAAGTATGAGCAAAAAGTTCAGCCTTGGTTTAAAAATTTGCAAAAATAAACTTGAAATATCTCAAATCCAAGGTTGAACGTTTTTGCTCATACTTCGTTTTTGCTCATAATATTCCATAATGTATCTTTGGCACAACATTTGCTCATCACCAAAAGACATACCTAGACAAGGACGTGCAGAAAGGCCAGGGCTTTGGGTGCTGAGGCACTTCCCCCTTTCTACTTAATGTCCAAGGTGCCGTCTTGTCAATTTTACTTTCAATCCATCCATTTTCCAAGCCGCTTATCCTGATTAGGGTCGTGGGGTGCTGTAGCCCATCCCAGCTATCTTCGGGTGGGAAGCGGGGTACACCCTGAACCGGTCGTCAGCCAATCGCAGGACCATAGAAACAAACCCACCCAGGCATGGGGAGAACATGCAAACTCTACACAGGCGGGGCTGGGATTTGAACCCCGGTCCCCAGAACTGTGAGGCAGATGTGATAACCAGTCGCCCACCCTGCCGGCCAATTTTATTTAATTAAATAATTTTATTCTTAACATAGCCACATTCACAGTTATTAGAGGGTGTGCACACTTGTACAACCACATGATCTCAGTTGTTTATTTTTACATTATTCTTGAAAAGATTTTGGGTTTTTTTCAGTTGAGTTCTATGGGTTAGAGGTTACATTAATAGTGAAAAAGGTTTTTAAATGATTTATCCTGGTGTCATTTTTTTTTTAATATCACATAAACTTGGCATTTAAACAGGGTGTATAGACTTTTTATATTAAATTTACATCATTCACTAATCTTTAAAAAAAAGAGTCCATTCTCTCATCTATCACAAAGATCCTATCCACCCTTTACGCACACCTTTTCTTACGAGTTACATGTATTTATTTTGGGCGGAATTAAAATCCTTGTTTACCTGTGCCCCAGACCTAAATATAAAACGTAAAACTGCAATTACAAGAGTGCCAGGAACAGGAGAGAAAATTGCAATGTCGCCAAAATCGTCTTAGCTCAAGTGGCTAAACGAGGATAAGCGATTTAGATTTAACCCACTATCGAGCGACAGGTTTTAACAACACTTTGCAATGCTAATTAGCAGAGGCTAACGCATACTTTTGCTTCTGCAAACTGGCAAGACATGAAAGGCTCACATGATATATATGTGGGCAGCGGCAGTTCAGATCATAAACTCTCAATGCTACGAATGTGACATACAGTTCTTTTTTTCTCTTCAATCAAAGCGTGTGTACACATGGGGTTTGTAAAGTTTTTGCTATTTCTCTGTTGGATCAAAAGATAATTGACGCTTCTATTTAATGAGTCATTTGAGAATGGCTGCTTCTTTAAGGGTCAAGGATCAATGACATCGATGGAGCATTTCAAAATCTGCATTTGAATCTGTGCTTCATACAAAAGAAGAGGGGACGTTTTCACCAACACTTGTTGAAATACATTTTTTACCAGAATAATGTAAAACCAAGCAATGACCCCAAAACTTTGTGAAGAGGTTTTTTTAAAAAAAAAGAGGAGGTTTTTAAAAAAAAAAAAAGCAATAACCTAACCCATTTTTGTGTAGCTCTGGTATAATTTAAAAAAACATGGCAATCAAATAATAAATAAATAAATAATAAATCCACTTCTTGTCTTCAATGGTTTTCATACACAATTGTGTATGAAAACCTTCCTAGACCATGAGGGAACATTATTAACGCTATTTCGCTATTAAAATTTTCCTTGTGTACGGCCTTGTAAAATATGTAAACGACACGGAGGACGACTGTTTAGCACATCTGCATCACAATTCTGGGGACCGGAGTTCAAATCGTGCCTGTGTGGAGTTTGCATGTTCTCTCCGTGCCTGGCCGGGTTTTCTCCGGGCACCCTGGTTTCCTCCCACATCTCAAAAACATGCGTGGTAGGTTGACTGAAGGCTCTAAATTCCCCGTAGGTGTGAATGTGAGTGCGAATGGTTGTTTGTTTCTATGTGCCCTGTGATTGGCTGGCGACCGGTTCAGGGTGTACCCCGCCTCCCTCCCGAAGATAGCTGGGATAGGCTCCAGCAGCCCGCGACCCTAGTGAGGATAAGCGGTAAAAGAAAACGGATGGATGGAGGTCCCAAATTTAGATTTAAAAAATGTTGACAGTAAAATTGGGGACATAACAAATTCAGCAATGCTGCACCAATTGTAACAGAAGCAAACAAAGGTGTGATTTCGCATTCATTGTTTGGACAGTAAGTATTATTCACAACTGTACAAACTGTAATTAATTAATCAGGTGTTTAAAATAACACTGTACTAGCCTGGTACCGCAATATAGAGACAGATGAAGGAATGACATATGAACTACTCATTTTTTATATATATATATATATAAATGCTCTCGTAATTTGTCAAGTTACATCACCTTTATTATTATTTTCAAAAAACAGTTATGGAAAAAAGCAGTAACTTAATTCATGAGTTCACAATATTTATATTGCATGATCTTATTTTCGAAGCAAGTAGACCCAATTCATCATACAAACTATATCCCTCATATCAAACCTGTAAATTTTGTTGGACAAAACAAGTCAGTCGCTGATCAATCCCTGCCTTTGTTTACTTTGAACCAATCTGCTGTGCTTGCATTTCATGAGACAGAGACAAATTAGACACATTTAGGACATCATTTTAAGATGTCCTAAATTTGTAAAAACAAGCAAAGTAATAATCGATGCTGTGTCATTTCCATACTCTTGGTTTTCATTTAATTTCAATCTTCATGTGAATGTTTCAATTCGTGGTGCCCTTTTCCAATCGCATTCCGACTGTTTGAAAGTTTACTCCTCCGAAAGCATTCTCAGTTTCTTTTTTATCTGTGTGGACTATTCGGTGCCGAACTCCGGTGGACATCGAGCCGAGCGAAGGCTCTGTGATGTGGATATGAATCACATACGGTCTTACACTGACGCTGTGTGGGTGCATCCTTCTTTTATCCCACTTACGTTGACGTGTATTCCAGTCGATAAAAAGTGTACACGGAGTTTCACCGTCTCCTCTCCACTCCTGCATCAAGCCCAGCTCTGTGTGCGCGCACACGCGTGCGAGTGTGTGTGCACCCCGTGCCAGTTTAAACTTGCCTGAAGAGCGGTCTCCATTATCAAGCATTTCTGAAAAATGAGCATTATAGTACTGACGTATGCTACATGACAACAAAATTGTGTTAGCTAAAAGGCCATATTCATGTTACAGTTGTAAAAAAGAAGCCAAGGAAAGCATAGCCTTGTGAACAATATATTCATGCCTGGATTAGCTACAGGCAGAATTAGTATTCATAGTCGGTTAAATTTGTTGTCCAACATCTAAACCATACAAATCAAAGTATCATAAAACACACCTTATATATAGTATCAACATTAAAAAGCCCAAATTCTTACCTTATTTGAATTTTCATAAGGTCAAGGCCGTCCGCCGTCCTCAGATTCCAATATGGCGGAGAGAAAAAAAATATTGGTGAGGTGGAAGGTTGTAATGGACCAAAAGGGAGCCTGATGTGACAACGTGGTCACGTGATATGATATGAAAAGTTATGTTCTAAAATCTAAATATTTAACCGTAATGAATCAAACATTTCCTAACCCAGCAGTTGAGTAGTTAAAATAACCCATCCTCTATTGAGAGATTTGACCCAGCACAAAAACAACCCATAGTAGGTAAAAGATGTACAGTAATAACCCAGCATTTGGGTACGTGAAATAACGCAGCATTTCTTAGTGCATAACATTTACATAACTGGTGAAATTAAGTGGCATTGAACGTGAGGCATTTTGTTATTTCATCTAAAGTTCCATTCAATTAAAAAAAAGTCTTCAAATCAGGGGGCAAGGAGTACTGTAGGCCCCAGCTGTTTTATGTTCTATGTTCTGATTTATTCCTTGGCAGAGGTCTGCACTCTACCGACTTAGTGCTCTTGTTTGTCCTGTTGCAGTCACCCCAGAGCACCCTTCTTCTTGCCTCAAGTGTGCGCATCCAAGCAACAGCAACATTTGTCTCAAGTCACCTCCAACAAAGCAGACCCTCAAAGCAGTTCTTGACAAATGTGCTCACTTTTTAGAGGCCACTAGTGTCAAAACATGGGAGACTAGAGTGACAGTGTAAATACCAACAAGTGATGCTTCCTTCATAATAATCACCACAGATGCTGGCCTTCTCCTAGTAAGCCACTCAGCGTCTTTCTTTGTCTGTGTTCATTTAAGCTTGCAACAATGTGAGATTAAATGCATGCTGAGCGAAAGGTAAGGGACAATGAGTGATTCATTTGTAAATAGTAAGAGGCCTCTGCAAGCATGAAGGGGAAATGGGAAATGGCATGTCAAATGTTTTGGCAGGGTAATGGAGCCTAAGACGTCATTTAGGACCAGCTCTGCCCCGTCACATGCCTGTCACACCGCTTGCTCGCCAGTGTCACATCCAATGTGTGTCTGATTGAGCCCAGTGCGGCACACTGGCATCTCCCATAGTTCCGCATCAGTCAAAGACAACACACATTATTATCAAAAATACACACATGCAGGCACACACAAATCATTTGCATCATGGAAAAGGGAATGCAGCCACAGTGGGCCGTCAAACCGTCAAATCTGTCCGTGCCAGATAAACATCCTCCGGACACTGTGACATTTTCCCCAACACAAGCAATGTGTGAAGGCGTATGAATGTGTTTGTGCTGTGTGCGTGTGTGTGTGTCTGTCTGTCTCAGTGTTTTACTTATGCATGCAGAAGTAACAAGCCCGTTTTATAAAGAGCAAAATTAATGTATGACCCTGTTGTACTGGGTAATAAATCACCCGTCGTGAAGGATGAGCATTCTGCTCCAGTCCCTTAAAATGTTACCATTAGCATTTTGTTGTGTCGAAATAAATGATAAGGTGATTCATGCAAAAAGAATTCGATGATGCGGAGTGTTCATAGCATGTCACTCAAATTTATGTTTTTGATCAATGGTTTAACAGCAGCCGGCACGGTGAACGACTGGTTAGCACATCTGCCTCACAGTTCTAGGGACCGGGGTCCAAATCCCGGCCCCACCTGTGTGGAGTTTGCATGTTCTCCCGTGCCTGGGTGGGTTTTCTCCGGGAACTCCGGTTTCATCCCACATCCCAAAAACATACGTGGTAGGTTGATTGAAGACTCTAAATTGCCCGTAGGTGTGAATGTGAGTGGGAATTGTTGTGCCCTGCGATTGGCTGGGGACTGGTTCAGGGTGTAGCCTGCCTCCCGCCCGAGGATAGCTGAGATAGGCTCCAGCAGCCCGTGACCCGAGTGAGGATAAGCGGTAAAGAAAATTGATTGATGGATTGCTTTGTTATCTGTGTTGATCAAGTGTAAAACAACAATGATCCAATATCTTTGCATACGTGCAAAAAAACTGGCAGTGTCTCCAATGTTTTTACTTTCGATTGACTTCAAGTTGTTCTTCTTCCTCTTGCTCCATTTGTCCTCCTCCCCGTTCCACACCCTGAGTGGGGTTGAATTAATGTTTGGCTGTGGGAGACTTGTAGATGGCAAATGTTCACATTCATTATGCATGACTTCCCTGTTGCTGTTAATTTCTTGGAACCGGCCAAGTTGAGGAAATTATTTTGTACATTGTTTGCTTAATGAAATTGTCATACTAATGGAAGCTAGACTGAATAAGATGGAGATGGGAGTTTCTGCTTGTCATAACAATGACCTTTTTTTATTCTCATGGACAAATACAATACACCGTGAGTTTGATGTGATATTGGTAGGGTTTTGTGGGAAAATGACTTAAAAAAAATGCAGATACTTTTTCAAAATCAATCAGTATTAATGTGCCGGTCTTTACATACCTGTTTGTAAAAATTGAAGTACTCTGACACTGGTTTAGGTTCATTCACTCTCAAAGTGAATTACAAATGTGTTTCAGTGTAAACAATTTTGCTGCTTAATTGAAGAAACGAAATATTGTGATGTAGTCATACCAACAATGTGCCTGTGTCGGGATTCACCATAATCCTCAACTTCAGAATCTACCTCCTTGGACTTCTGACACAAAGCCGTCATTGGCCAGGTGATTCCCAGCCATCAGGCACCAGACCCAATAACATTTAACAACCTTCAACAACCTTACAGCCTAGTATCAGCTGTCTGTTTTGTAATTTGGTGTATGTTGACCCTTGATGTTTGCGCTGATTAAAAGGAACTCTGGTGTGATTTCTATGATAATGCGGTTTATTTAATCAAGTGTGAGCATTATCATCAAAACTCTGGTGCACACCAAACAAGACGGCCAAGACAGCTTGAAGAGTTGAACAGCTTACAAACAAACACTGCCTTGGATCGGGTCAGCTCATCTGAAATGTGAAAGCTGCACAGACCAAAGTTAAAGTAACAGTGGAAATCACTGAGTCATTGCGATTTATATTGGCATTGGTACTGCCAAATTTGCATACTTTACCGTCATCTGATTGTGCAACTGAGTCACTTTTGACAGATTTAAAAATACATTTTAGAAACTCGTTCGTTAATCTAAGTTGGTAACAATTCTGCAATACACACATCCAGTTTGCGCATCCAGCCTCGTTAACAACACTGGTTTGGAAGAAAGATGTTAAATTAATCAAACAGCTTCTGCCTTTAGACATGGTCTTTTAATTGGGCGACCTTTGGTCCACTGTTAATGATTAAGTTGATGACCAAATGTATGAGGCAAAATGAACCATATCATTTGGTCCAAACCAGGACTTTAATTTGTAAAAGGCTGCATATGTACAACCCCAATTCCAATGAAGTTTGCGTCCATAACAGTCCGGATGGTTCTTTTCCTCTTTGGCCTGGAGAACACGACGTCCACAATTTACAAAAACAATTTGAAATATGGACTCGTCGGACCACAGAACACTTTTCCACTTTGCATCAGTCCATCTTAGATGAGCTCGGGCCCAGAGAAGCCGGCGGCGTTTCTGGGTGTTGTTGATAAATGGGTTTTGCTTTGCATAGTAGAGTTTCAAGTTGCACTTACTGATGTAGCCCCGAACTGTATTTACTGACATTGGTTTTCTGAAGTGTTCCTGAGCCCATGTGGTGATATCCTTTACACATTGATGTCGGTTTTTGATGCAGTGCCACCTGAGGGATCGAAGGTCACGGGCCTTCAATGTTGGTTTTCAGCCTTGCCGCTTACATGCAGAGATTTCTCCAGATTCTCTGAACCTTTTGATAGTATTATGGACCGTAGATGATGAAATCCCTAAATTCCTTGCTATTGTACGTTGAGGAACATTGTCCTTAAACTGTTCGACTATTTTCACACGCACTTGTTCACAAAGAGGTGAACCTTGCCCCATCTTTGCTTGTGAATGACTGAGCAATTCAGGGAAGCTCCTTTTACACCCAATCATGGCACCCACCTGTTCCCAATTAGCCTGTGCACCTGTGGGATGTTCCAAACAGGTGTTTGATGAGCATTCCTCAACTTTCTCAGTCGTTTTTGCCACCTGTCCCAGCTTTTTTGGAACGTGTTACAGCCATACAATTCTAAGTTAATGATTATTTGTTAAAAACAATAAAGTTTATCAGATTGAACATTAGATATCTTGTCTTTGTTGTGTATTCAATTAAATATAGCTTGAACATTATTTGCTAATCATTGCATTCTGTTTTTATTTATGTTTAACACAACGTCCCAACTTCATTGGAATTGGGGTTGTACAAAAGTGAAAAAGCCAACTCAAAAGTCATTTTATATTTCAAATTGGCTCTCTATTTTAATCAATGTTCTGAAGCCATGACATTCACAGAGTGCATTACAGTGACCAGGAAATTATTTATTATTAAATTTTCATCAATCATAGCAATAGATGTTAAAAAAAACAAACAAACAATCATTGCTGCTCAAACAATACGGATACAGGATTATACTGTTCATTTTCAAAATTATCTTTGCGAGGTGTGAGACAGAATTAATGTTATCCCTGTAAAATACACTTATTCTGGAAGTAATATGATGCTGTTGAATTTTCTCCTATGGTCTGGCATAGTGCAATAATGCTTGGCCTTTAATAGTCACTTCACCATGTTTCACTCAGAACATTGATCAGCGCAATTGATTGCACTCTTAAGCGCTCCAAGTGAAAAATCATTAATCGTCCTTTCGCTCTCCTGTGACACACATGCTTCACATTTTCCTTGCACCTTTATACCCAACCATTTCATTTCATTTCTTTATTCTCTCTGACAATCACAGAATTCAATGCAGCATGCTCGTTGTAACTTGCTATATTTTATTCATACAATTTCTTTGATCACCCAACAATTTTAAATCTCCACTTTACACATCCATCCATCCATCCATTTTCTTTACCGCGTATCCTTACGAGGCTGGTGGGCTGCTGGAGCCTATCTCAGCTATCTTCGGGCGGGAGGCGGGGTACACCCTGAACCGGTCGCCAGCCAATCGCAGGGTACATAGAAACAAACAACCATTCGCACTCACATTCACACCTATGGGCAATTTAGAGTCCTCAATCAACCTACCACGCATGTTTTGGGATGTGGGAGGAAACCGGAGTGACCAGAGAAAACCCATCCAAGCACGGGGAAAACATGTAAACTCCACACAGGCTGGGCCCGGATTTGAACCCCGGTCCCCAGAACTGTGAGGCGGATGTGCTAACCAGTCTTCCACTGTGCCGGCCACTTCACAAATAATCACCTCAAATAATCTATCAAAATTGTTTCTTTTTTTCCAACGTGACAAGTGCCATTAATCCAAGACTAATTTATATGCATTTTCATTCATGAGATGCTTTGCGTTGGTCTTTTATGGCTGAATGTGGACATGTAGAGCGTAGGGAATGAAGTGGCCCATCAGCACACATTTCCAGGTGGAGTGTGAGTTTTGTTATAAGAAATATTTTGTGCAGGTGTACATGCCCATACTCTGATAGGTATTAATACTTGTAGTTTTGCCTATGCACCTTTTCATAAATAAGACACTAGAGTATCATATTGCAAGTGTGTACTCATCAAAGCCTCACCGGTCCAAGCCCAACATGCTGCCAGATCTCGTCCGATCTCGGAAACTAAGCAGAGTCGGTCCTGGTTAGTACTTGGATGGGAGACCGTAGGAATACCTATTTCTGTAAAACTATAGATTACAGAAACCACAATTGTGGCCTCATGGCATTGAGAGCTCTAACTAACTAACTTATCCTAGCCTACCAGGTTTACCATTCAAGGTGGCTGCAGCACTAATGCAGAATTTACATTGGTATCACTCTGAGTCACATGATGGATTGCCTTGGGTTTCTCACTGAAAGTATTGTTCTGTTGCAGTCCTGGTCAAATTATGTATTAATAAAAACACAACCCTAGGGATACTGCCTCTGTATGAGACACATTTCACATTTCTTAGTTTATGATTATTTTCACATTAAATAAACATTACTGTACTGGGAGGGCAAAAATAATCATACAAAGAACCACGATACTTTAAATTCCCTTCGCACTTAAATTTTTGTGGTAATCAAATTTGACATGGAGGTCTTTTGTACAGGTGAGTAGTGTGCATGTCCTTGCGTTGATGGTTTCTCGAAACTAAAATCCATCAATGAGTCCAGCCATGCGATTGCAGCCTGGCATCGGAAACGCTGACTCTTGTGCACTTTAATAGGCAAAGTGCTTGTGTGTGTTTGTGCGTGTGTGTGTGTGTGTTATTCCAGACAAGGTGCTAAGTGCCTTTTCTACCAAATGAGGTTTTTTTTTTGTTTGTTTTTTTGTTTTTTTAATCCATGACCATTTATCACGTGGTTTCTTCTTCACACTACAGAGAAGAGTGAGATTACAGTATGATGCATTATTTATGAAGTTGTACCCAGCCACTTTACATCCCCTTGCTTTTCATTTTGCTGTCTCATAATCTGGAATTCCAGTCTTTACCCATTTGACGCTTGTCAAGAGACGTGTAAATGTATGCATGCTGTGTTAGTGTACTTCTTGCATGTGTGCACGTTAAGATATGCCAGTGTTGGAGGTCAGGCAGGTGCTGTAACAAGGATTGATGTATCCATTCAGAGACAGGTGTTAAGAGCGAAACCGAGGGCCGAGGCAGCATCACTCAGTCTCGGTCTGATGCCTCGGCTCAGCTCCACCGCTGGCCTTGATTACTTGTTGTTATTGGAGTGTGAAATCTGAATATGCCTTTTCATCAGTCAAAATTTGGCTTGTATTGAAGCAACATAGCGTGTGGCAAAAAAGCACAAGCAATTTTGTGTTTAAAATGATGTTATTTCAAAATTGTTTTCAATTGAAATTAAAAAAAAATGCACAAGACATTTGAATTTTTTTTTTAGATGCTATTTGCCAAATCATGCTGTGCAAATCCATGAATTAAAACTTGCTGACAGGTAGACATCTCACCGTTTAAATAGCTGGAGTGTGTTATAAAAAGACAGTGAGCACCTGGTACAATTCTGTTCGTCTTCCGGTGCTTGGAGTAGACATTCGTTATCCGAGCTTGGGAATTAAACATGAGCATGAATTCTTCAGAGGTGCAATATAAAAGAGTTGGATAATTTTAGAAGGGATCACTCCACCTGTAATTTTTAGCTCCCCTCAGAGGTCTTTCTATCTCTGCCGTTCTAATACTGGACATTTGAAAACTGCGGTCTCCAATATGTAGTGACAAAAGGTATTAAGCAAAACCTGTTTGAGTCAGGTTTACCACAGAAAAGAACACAAAAAGACAAGAAAAACATTTTCACTATACTTGACAAATATTTCACAGTCTAATCACTGTGGCTGATCTCAAAACAGGTTGCAGAAAAATAATCCTGCCTTTACAAAGATAATAATGCTCTGTGTTGATTCACAATTTCAGAGAACTATTGATTTAACACTTTATTATTGTGGTTGTAGTTTACAGACTGCCTAACAACTGCCATGCAAAAACATCAATGACTTGGACAACTCAAGATGGGAAGAGCAAACGAGGCTGACCAAGGAACAACTGGAGAAGAACATTTAAGACTGACCTAAAAATAGCGCAAAATGAACTCAGAATCAACATGAACTGGGACACCGTTGAAAGCCATACAGGAATCCGAGAATATTGGAAGCCCTTGACTGTCCAATGTGCAGAAATGCACTGGAGGAACTAAGTCTAAGTTTGCAGTTGTGTAGAACTGCACTGCATTATGCTGGCAACTGTCTTTGTTATGTTTCCTTATTTATCTACTAAGGTTAATCAGTGTGATGCAGTAGGATATTTGATAAAGTTCTTGTATTTGTGTGAAAAATCACCAATCAATCAATCAATGACATTTTATCTTATTTGACAGTCTGTTCTAACATTAATGCAGATATAATCGTCTGATGTTGTGATTTTTGGCTTCAAATCTGGAACTGGAACGCTGACAATTTTAATTGAATACCCCTGATTTAGATTGTGCACGTTTACAGTACAAGGTGTCAAGTGAGCATAAAATGTTTGGTAATTATATTACATCTGTCTACCAATCAGTAGTGAGCTATCGCTGTGTGTGTCGCTGTGTGTTTCAACACGTCAAATTTGGAATTGTGTGTTAGGGAGAATTTGACAGCACATTTACAGCGGTTTGTCTTACCTCTGATATCGCAGCATGCAGTGACTGATTATTCTGACCATAACGCACCGACTGCTTTACATCGATTATCCTTTGACCTTGTAGGTGAAATGCTGAGAGAATGATCGGTGGGAAATGGGATGGTCCTAATTTCGAGTCCCATTATCACATGCCTGTCAGGAGAGGCAGGAGGTAATGAGAGAGGGTGGGTTAAAGAAGTGTGGGGGAGGGGGGAGCATGTAAACAGAGGGGAGAAAGTGTGGGAGGGATCCATCAACAAGGTGGATAAACAGACCAAAGTAAACCACAAAATACACTTTAATTCGATGTATTCCATCTGAGGTGGCAGGTGTGCAGGTCCACAATTTGCCTGCCTAGAGATTAGACTGTAGTGGTGCAGAATGGGAATAACACCAACCAACAAATGGAGCCTTCTGGCCAAAAAACAGGGACACACTGTTGGTTCTATCCCTCCACCCACATCCTCCCGTTCCCTCATGACTAAATTTGCTCCATAATCCCTGTCCGGCTGGCTTTGTTTGTTTGGGGACTGCCACAAAGGAAGTTCCACTGACTCACTTGAAGCCTTGTATTTGTCTTATCTCATGCACAGACTGCATCGAGAAGAGATGCTCAAGTAGCAAAGCTACGAAATGTGGACTTAGATAACTGGACAAGAATAAAAGCAGTAGACTCTTAGTGCTGAAGAATGGAATCAAATCAGCACAGGTACAATTTGCACAGTCCTATAAAGCAGGGACCATTTTTTAACAGTTTTCAAAACCAAAATCAACAAATACACATCACAAAACAACAATGTTTTTTAATAACGAATAAAGAAGAACGTCATGGTGACCAACTGATTAGCACGTCTGCATCACAGTTCTGAGGACCTGTGCTCAAATCCGGCCTTGCCTATGTGGAGTTTGCATGTTCTCCCCATGCCTTTGTGGGTTTTCTCCCACATCACAAAAACATGCATGGTCGGTTAATTGAAGACTGTGAGTGCAAATGTTTGTTTGTTTATATGTGCCCTGCGATTCACTGGTGACCAGTTTAGGGTGTACCACGCCTCACGCCCAAGGATGGCTGGGATGGGCTCCAGTACGCCTGTGACCCTAGCCAGGATAAGTGGTACGGAAGCTGAATGAATGAATGAATAAAGAAGCATGAACAAAATACACTAGAGACACATAACTATGTTGAGTAACACAGGGCTTCAAAATAAGTTACTTCATGAGATTGGAAACCAGTAATAATACATATTAAAACCTGTCAATATATTTATAGTGTATTTCAGAAAAGTGTGTACACCTCACAAATTCATGGGAAAATACTGAAGAAATGACACTGTGTAAAGTAGTCAGTATACAGCTTGTATAAGTGTGTAAATTTGATGTCCCCTCAAAATAGTACATTTGGCTAATTGGGCCCAATTTGGTCATTTTTCACTTGGGGGTATACTCACTTTTGCTGCCAGCGGTTTGTACATTATGGCAGTACGTGATGGCTGTGTGTTGAGTTATCCTGAGGGGACAGTACATTTACACTGTTATACAAGCTTTGCACTAATAAACACAAAGTAACTAGTAACACAAAGTAGTTTACTTTGGAGCAAATTGTCCTTTCTTCTGTGTTGTCACATGAAATCTAATAACATATTCACAAAAATGTGAGGGGTGTACTCACTTTTGTGGGATACTGTAACTTGTATAACAAAATACTCAAAGTTCAATTAAATTACACATAGTTTACATGAAAAATCAGTAGCCACTAACAACACAATCATTTAAAGGATATTGAATAATATATTTGATTAACTTATGTACTGAATCTATTAAATTTCATCAGTTAAATACAATAACTAACTCCATCCATTTTCGTCCGCTTATGCGAGGTCAGGTCACGGGGGGCAGTAGCTTTAGCAGGGAAGCTTCCCTATCCACAGCCACTTCGTCCATCTTTTTTCGGGTGGACCCCGAGGCATTCCCAGGCCAGCCGGGAGACATAATCTCTCCAGCATGTCCTGGGTCTCCTCCCGGTGGGACATGCCCGGAACACCTCACCAGAGAGGCGTCTAGGAGGCATCCTAATCAGATGCCTGAGCCAACTCATCTGGCTCCTCTCAATGGGGAGGAGCAGCGGCTCTACTCTGAGCCTCTCCCGGATGACCGAGCTTGCCACTCTATCTCTAAGGGAGAGCCTGCAGAGGAAACTCATTTCGGCCGCTTGTATCCGGGATCTTGTTCTTTCGGTCATGACCCACAGCTTGTGACCATAGGTGAGGGTAGGAATGTAGATCGACCGGTATATTGAGAGCTTCTCCTTTCGACTTAGCTCCTTTTTCACCACAACAGACCGATACAAAGTCTGCATCACTGTAGATGCTGCACCGATCCGTCTGTCGATCTCCCGTTCCATTCTTCCCTCACTCGTTAACAAGACCCCAAGATACTTGAACTCCTCCACTTGGGGCAGGATCTCATTCCGACCCGGACAGGGCACGCCACCCTTTTCCGACTGAGGACCATGATCTCAGATTTGAAGGTGCTGATTTTCATCCCAATCGCTTCACACCCAGCTGCGAACCGCTCCAGTGAGAGATCACGGTTTGATGAAGCCAACAGAACCAAATCATCTACTAAAAGCAGAGATGCAATATTGAGGCCACCAAACTGGACCCCCTCTACACCCTCGGCTGAGCCTAGAAAATAGTTTTTCCCATTCCTTGGTTGCACTTCTTTGGGTCATGCTTGATTTAAACCTTATTATTTCCATCCATCCATCCATCCATCCATCCCTTTTTCTGAGCCGCTTCTCCTCACTAAGGTCGCGGGCGTGCTGGAGCCTATCCCAGCTGTCATCGGGCAGGAGGCGGGTTACATCCTGAACTGGTTGCCAGCCAATCGCAGGGCACATAGGAACAAACAACCATTCACACTCACAGTCATGCCTACGGGCAATTTAGAGTCTCCAATTCATGCATGATTTTGGGATGTGGGAGGAAACAGGAGTGCCCGGAGAAAACCCACGCAGGCACAGGCAGAACATGCAAACTCCATACAGGCGGGGCCGGGGATTGAACCCGGTTCCTCAGAACTGTGAGGCTGACGCTCTAACCAGTCGGCCACCGTGCTGCCACCTTATTATTTATGTATTTATTTTTATGTATTTATGTTTTAATTATTTTTTAAAAATATATATATACATATATACAATACAGTACTTTTTCAACTGTTCTGCCTTGGTTTTATGATAACAGATGAAACTTCATGGAGCCTTGGAAAGTTGTAGCCTATATAACAGGAGAGTAAGCAAACATTTGAGATGATTTTTGTCATATATGTATATCAAATATTTTCTCAATTAAAACGGAAGACTTACTTGGAAAAAAAACTAACATATTTTCAAAGACTACAACACAATAAGTCTTATATGCAATATGTATTCACTGTTGATGAAATGCATTCAGCTACAGTACGAGTGAGTGTGTCAGTTGCATGGAAACATGAGAGAGCAGACACACTGACAGCCCCACTGGTTTGAAACCTGGTTAGTGTGACGGTGTGAGTGTGTGCAACTGCATGTTGGCGTTTTAAGGAAGAATGGATCTTGCTATATCAAATATTTTCTAAATTAAAACGGAAGACTTACTTGGAAAAAAAACTAACATATTTTCAAAGACTACAACACAATAAGTCTTATATGCAATATGTATTCACTTTTGATGAAATGCATTCAGCTACAGTACGAGTGAGTGTGTCAGTTGCATGGAAACATGAGAGAGCAGACACACTGACAGCCCCACTGGTTTGAAACCTGGTTAGTGTGACGGTGTGAGTGTGTGCAACTGCATGTTGACGTTTTAAGGAAGAATGGATCTTGCATTAGTTCTCTCGTTTCCCCTTCCCTCCTTGCTGCCCTCTCTCCGATCCCACTTTCTCTCTCCTCCCATTATTCTCACTCTGCACTAGAGGGCCGTCAGCGAGCCCTGGATGCATTCTGCTGTCTGCTCCGTTGTTTGTGCTGTTTCTCTGCGTCTCTGCTGCACTCTCTCCCAATATTTGTTTTCATTAATCACAGTGGGGGCCTGCTCAGGCAGTAGTCTTGATTGCTTTTTCTTGGTTGTCTTTTGTTCCGCCACACAGCTTTTGTCGTTAGCATTCGCTGTTTTGTTGTGGGTTTGTGTTGGCAAATGTGTGCAATGTGCATATACTGCCATCATGCATGCACACACACAAAATGTTGAGTTGGGAAGGAAAACCACACAGTTCTTTAGCAATGGTAATCCAGCCCACTTTCTTTTTCTCTTTTTATCAGGGATGATTTTTTTTGTTTTAATAATACTGCTTTCAGAATGGCCAGAATTCAAAATTGTCCTACATCGATCATTTATGTGAATTGTATCAAAGTTCCATCCATCCATCCATCCATCTTCTACCGCTTATCCGAGGTCGGGTCGCGGGGGCAGTAGCTTTAGCAAGGACGCCCAGACTTCCCTTTCCCCAGCCACTTCAGCCATCTCTTCCGGGGGGATCCCGAGGCGTTAGGCCAGCCGAAAGATGTAGTCTCTCCAGCGTGTCCTGGGTCGTCCCCGAGGTCTCCTCCCGGTGGGACGTGCCCGGAACACCTCACCAGGGAGGCGTCCGGGAGGCATCCGAATCAGATGTCCCAGCTTGTCTTACGCTCAGTCCTTCTATCTTTATGTACAACCCAAATTCCAATGAAGTTGGGACATTGTGTTAAACATAAATAAAAACATAATACAATGATTTGAAAATCATGTTCAAACTATATTTAATTGAATACACTACAAAGACAAGATATTTAATGTTCAAAATGATAAACTTTATTGTTTTTAGCAAATAATTATTAACTGAGACTTTTATGGCTGCAACATGTTCCAAAAAAAGCTGGGACAGGTGGCAAAATCGCCCTGACCTTCCTTCTGGAGTCTAAAACCTACCTGTAAAAGCAGGCTGACCATTGATCACATGCAGAGAAGGAGGATGTACTACATTGGCTTAACAGGGGGTTGGCATTGGCACGCCATCATCCTCTCTCTTGCACGTTACCAGACGGCAGTCTGTTAGCTCGTGCATCCTACAGCTCAGTAGTTTCATCCTGAGCCGCTGGTGATGTGTCGGTCATGCAGGAAATGGTTCTTGGGGATGGCTCTTTGAAGTGAACCGCAGGAGCTAGGAGTCGCTCATTTATTCCTTTCTTCCCATTGTCTCTCACATGTGATTGGTCATTGCACTTGCACTCCCTATAAAATATTTCTGTTTGCTTTTCAATTGAGTTGTAAAGGTTATAGATCACATTATCTTGGTCCCTTTTCTACATCACTAAAACCTAGGATTTGAACAAGAGGGTGCAGATTTTGTACATCCACTGTTATATTACGATAATAGCAGCTACAGTACATGGACTTTACACTAATACTGTGATCTGCAACACACATCATGTAATTTACCGTAATTAGCTGTAAACCAACACAATCAATCTGTCCCACTGATCTCCCTGATTAAAGAAATCCCCCAAGGCTCTAAAAAGCACAGTGAGAGATTGTCAGAAAGCAAGCAGGTACGTTCATTTGTATTACAACGCAGTGGATTGACTTTTGACCTCAACTCCCTGTCCTTTCTCCCGCTCCCTCTTCTGGCACTTCCTCAATACTAAGCCTCACTCATCAAAGCTACAGCAACAGAATGAATTATAACCCTCTCCACTCCCCTAGATACATTAGCTGGACCGCCTTCATATGCTAGGACTCCAATTACATCAATGGACAATCTGTGCATTTGTAAACATCTCTTAATTATTGATGTGATGCCATTACCAAAGCAATATCTGTCATTAAGTTGTTATTTGTGTCAAGCAGTTGCCAGATTTTGGCATTGTTTAAAGGCTATGGAAGTGATGCATGCAATCTCATTTACTGACTGGCAATCTGGCATGATTTATTTCCTGTAAAGTAAAGTTGCAATAGAATAAAGTCACTTGTGCTTTTTATTGTGCAATATGACAAACCTCCACAAGGACTCATGTAAAAAGAAACTACTATCCTCCAAGAACGTCCACATTGACTTAGAGTAGCATCATAATTGTACAATTTAAATGTTTGACTATTTTTATTTAAACATAAAAGGGAAAATTTAATGGAAAATGACTTTTATTTGGTTGTATACAGTGAGTTGGGTCTATGGAGTGCCTTCCCACACAACAATTGTGAAATTACACAACCACGTAAATATTTTGTTATCAGACTATTTTTGAAAATGTGTCTGTGAGCGAGCCTTTCTGCACTTCCACCTTACTGACACGAAACAGTGAGGCTCAGCCAATGACTTGTCAGCCGCTTTGAACAATTGCCACTTTACAGTGCCTGTAAAGTGAATTCAGAGATGTGTTTCTATATAGGAGTCACTGATGGTGTAGTGGTACATTTTCCTGACTTCGGTACAGGCAGTGTGGGTTCAAATCCCACTCAATGATGGTGTGAATGTGAATCTGAATGGTTGTCTGTGTCTATACAGTATATGCCCTGCAACTGGCTGTTGACCAATTCAGGGTGTAGTCTTCGCCTGAAGTCAGCTGGGTTGGGCTCCAGCACCCCATGATAAGCGGTGTAGAGTGGATGGATGTTTGAAGATAATTGCTGGAAATGTGCAAAGATTGACAACAATGTATTTGTCAGTTGTGGAGTTATAGCGTTAAACAGTTTTTCACCGTTTCACTTTTTCAGTGTTTTGGGGGGGAGCATGGTTAAATTGGGGCCTCTTGATGCATTTTAGAGTCCATAAATTGCCCCTCCCCCACACATAAGAATTTTAGCATCTTCATTAGCATCAGTGGTTATCCAGTGCAATTGTGACATGCAGTCAGCAAGATAGCAATTCCTATACCCCAAAAATGCATCTTCCCTTCGGATAGTCCACGGGGGGCATGACCTCTTTAGAGTCCCTTGTTGTCGGCCGTGAGTTCACACATCACAGAGAGAAGGCAGAAGAGCGAGGGAGGAAAAAAACTGTTGGTAGGAAGTTGTTTTTCTGAAATGCTGTTTTTCTGAAACTATACACACACATTCCAAGATGCTCAACTTTCATCTCTTCAGTACATATAATATACTCCCAAATGTATTGGCAATCATTCAGATGTTTTTTTTTGCAAACTTAAGACAAGCCTTTAGGTTCTTTTTGGTCAGCAGTGGTTTTGGCCTTGGAACTCTGCCATTGATGCCATATTTGCACAGTCTCTTCTTTATTGTCATGTCATGAACACTGACCTTGAATGAGGCAAGGGAGGCCTGCAGTTCTTTAGAAGTTGTCCTGAGTTCCTTTGTGGCCTCCTGGTTGTGTCATTGCTGTTCTCTTGGGATAATCTTTGTAAGCCGGCCACTCCTGGGAAGGTTCACCACTGTTCCATGTTTTCTCCATGTGAAGATAATGGCTTTCCCTATGGCTCACTGGACTCCTAAAGCTTTAGAAATGGCTTTTGTCAACCTTTCCAGACTGATACTGTCAATTTATTTTTTGACTGTTGACGACTGGATCGTGTAATTTTGTTGTAATTTTTAGATCTTTTGTCCGACTTGATTTAGTTGGGAGAGATTCTGTTTAAGTGATTTCTTTATTGAAGAAGGTGATCAGGCTTGGGTCTGATCAGTGAAAATTAACCAAAAATTGTGATTAGCCACAATTCAGTCATGCTTTAACAAGCAGAGTAATACATGCTATTATGGTACCCCACACATTTACAATATTTTTACTTTTATTAACAGATCGTCCTTCGGTAAAGTCTGCAGGGGAGACAAATAAGTTCCATTGAAGCTTAAAGCAAAAAGTGGTAGCACTGTTGCTGCTTCTGGCCCCTTGCTCCAAGGCCCCAGAAGGCCTTCTAGACAGATTCGTGAGTAATCTTACAGTCTTTGGATCATTTTTGGCTCACATCTCTCACCCTTCTCCTTTCTGGTGGGTGACCTTTTTGTTTCACCTCTTCGTATTTCCCATGTGATTAGCATCCCTCCACCCATTTTTCCGTGTTGCACCAGCAGCACTCTGGATTATAGCAATGCTCATCCCTACGGTAAACAGTACACAGGCACACAGATGCTCCCACACAGAACCTATCTATCAGTGTGAGTAACGCTCTTTAGGCAAACAGAAGATTAGGTTGATCCCTGTCATGTATGCCCATCTGCTCGAGACAAATCATTGCTAACATCATATGAATGTGTGTCATAATTCATCATCACCCATGCTCTGAGGCCCGTTTGTGGTGATTATGTAAGATAAGTATACAGTTTGTACATATTTTTCACTTTAGCTGCAGAACTGAACAGTTATCAAGGGTTTTCACATTCTCTGTCATCCCCTTTCCTTGCATACATTTTCACAGCTAAACTTTTGTACTAAAACAAGATACAGTAGGCTATCTGGAACGCACAAATTCACACATGTAAAATCAAATACAAAAAAATTCATAGTTAGTGCACCACATCAATCAGCACAATTAAACTGCAAGGCCAAAAACAACAAACTATCAGAAAACATTCAAAGTCTGTTTCAGAATAGGGAAGAGGAATTAGCATTTATGGGCTCAAAACAATTTTAAAACGTTGAAATATATGCAGAACCAGGTAAAGGTTTTGTTTCTCAATTTGTGGTGTGAAACTGTGGAGCAGTATGAGTGAAACATAAACTAGTTTAAAAGAACGCACCCACATCGTACAATACTGTACCTGTACATACAAGCAGTTGTAGCTGGTCAATAGAGGGTGCGAGGGCACCGTTCTACCGCTCAGCTAAGTCACCTTGAATAAAACAAAAAATAAATATGACAATGAAATATTATGTAAAGTATGTATAAAGTATAAAGTTGTATAAAGTTACTGATGAGTACAAACGATTCATTGATATCGCTGGTCTAATTTTATGATGCACTTCCAGTTTGGGGCACCCGACTCTTTACCCATTTTACATACTCTTGTATACTCTCTCCTGGTGAGGTTTTCCGGTCACACCCCACCCAGGACATGCTGGAGAGACGACGTCTCTCAGCTGGCCGGGGAACGCCTTGGGATCCCCCGGAAGAGCTGGACGAAGTGGTTGGGGATAGGTAAGTCTGGGCGTCCCTACAAAATCTGCTATCTGTGCGACCTGGCCTCGGATAAGCGGAAGAAAATGGATGGGTGGATGGATGGATGGACAAATACATTTGGCTTGACCCAGCTGACTTTGGGCGAGAAGCGGGGTACACCCTAAACTGAAACCGGAGTAACCAAGGAAAACCCACACTGGCATTGAAAGAACATGCAAACTTCGCAAACAAATGTCGAAGCTTAGATTTGAACCCATGATCTCAGAAATATGAGGGGGATGTGCTAACCATTTGTCCATCGTGCTCCTCCAACAGATACAATACAGTATATACGGAGTCTACTTTAAGCATTTATTTTCAGAATAAATCAGCCCTGTCTCAAATAAAAATTTGACAGACCAATTGGGACAGATGCTTTGAAATTACCACATCACATTAAGCACTCTCCACTGGAACACTGGACATTAAAAAAGCCACAAGACTGTGATATTTAGCCTTCTTTGATCTGTGTCTAAAATCCGCTGAACGTTCAAGTCAACAGGCGATGGCCACACAGATACCTAACTATGGAGAAAGTCAACAGGTTTCAGATCAAAGCTCTGCTTGTTTTATCCAGCAGAGCTCCTCTCTATTCATTTGCTCTCTGCTTTCTTCAAAACCAAACACTAAAGATGTCGAGTTCTTGCCTGGATTACAGGTCAACAGCATCCCACGATTCCCACCACCGTGGTAGAAAGCATGCACATGGATTTCATCTCTGCTCTCGGTCTTACTCACACTCCTTCGCGCTCTACCCTGCTATCTCATTCAATTATTTGTATCCTTTCCTGTGCCTCATGCTGACCTTGCTGATTAACATTTTCGACGCAAATATGTGTTGTTCCAACACAGAGAGTGGCAAGTACTTGAGATGTAATTAAAATTAAGGATATTGATCACACACGACCGGGCGGTATAAATAATAGCTTGCATGAATAAATGAAAGTGATAGGTGAGCCCCTGGTGATTTATGTACAGGCTACCATGGTCCGCAGTATAAATCAACCATGTAAGTATTTAATTATGAATCCCCATAGTTGCTGCAGTATAATGGCAAGCTCCATGAATAGTAAGTCTGCCCATACGATAACCCCGTGTAACCCTACACAAAGTGGGGTTCTTTAGTGCGTAAGTATTTCGTGAGTTATTATTATATCTATTCAGATTTGCCTTGCTCCATTAATATTGAAAATATTTGTTTGTGGACTTATACGGTAGTTAAAAGAATACCTTTGGAAGACTGCTGATATTTTTTTGAATACAATTGAAAAAAAAAAAAATACAAAACCCACACGGATTAATAAACTATTAACTATTTGAAATCTAGGTTTCTTTCGGGACATACTTTAAAGTCCTTAGCCTTGGCCTTTATTCTAGTTTGGTGGTTCTGAAAGTGTGATATGAGTACCACTGTTGGTGCGCAGGCTTCCTAGAGTGGTACTTGAAAAGAAATCACTGCCCGAGTACAGTTCAGTTGTACTTTTAAATGCTAGACATTCATATTTAATTTGAAAGAACTGTTTGTTTTTAAACATGTATTTAGGTACAATGTTTGTTTCATCTTTATGTGCAATGAGTAATTATTTATGTATCATTTTTTTATTTTACTATGTTTAAGAACACTGCTAAAGTTCCAACTGCACAATGTTACAGTGGCTTACAATATTGTCAAATTAGGAATAACTTGTTTTTGTTGACTTACTATGCCTCTGTATTTTAATGATGGGAATTATGGTGATACCGGGATATTTTCTTTTAGGTGGTACTTGGTGCATTTCAGTTGGTTGAATCAAGTGTTCTTTTAATAGTCAGCACATAGCTTCGATTACTGTTGATATATATTCTGTTATTGCTCAGAAACCACTTGAGGGTGTATCCCCCCTTCAAAAGTCACCCGCGATATGCTCCTGCTCACTTGCATCCCTAATGAGAAAAAGCGGCTTCAAAATGGATGTATGGATGTGTATATATTCAGGCTGCCATAATAAATCAATTACATAGACCACAGCCTATAGTGCTTTAATTACAGTTTGTACCTGTGGATATGAACAAGATAAACCAGTGGAGGAAGCAATGCTTCACATGCTGGACATTCAGATCTTAATAGTTCCTTGGACAAGCGCTTGTCTATATTGTTGGCAGGCAAACTTTAAGAGACCTTTCTCTCTTTCCTTGACACTATAAACCACAGCAACCATGGCTGTAGTTCAGGAGGCATGGACAGTCTCCACACCGAGATTCTTAAGTGCTGTCTGTATGTTGTGCAGAAAGATCAGTATCAGCCCTCTCCTACGCTGTCGCTTCCATCAGCAGGGAAAGTAATCCCTGCCTCAAACTGATCACGCATGGAAGAAGAACAAACACACTTCAGATATCACAAGGAAACATTCAGGAATGAAAAGCTTTTGGGCTAGTGTGTGTGCGGATCTCAATGTGAACGTGTTTGTACTTGGAGGTTTTTGGTCCCTTGAGCACTTGCTCTGTTCTAAACAAACAGCAACAGTGGACACCTTAGGTCATCATAGCTTTCTTCGATGTCCTGCTTACACAAATGCAAACACACTAAAAGAGAAAAGAGTAGGAACTTTCCTCAAATGCCTATTTCTAATGTTGTCAAGTTCTTGGCTTTGAAAAATATAGTTGCCAAATTATACATCATGTAAGTTACTCATGATTTTCAGTGACAACAAGGTGATCTAATAAAAGCACAGTGGCAAGCAAAGCTTCCCATCTCCACTTCCAAATTAATACTGACTGACACCAACACCACCATGCTTAATTAATGTAAACAAAACACAATATATAACATCCATCTAGATTTAAGAAAACAAAGAATGGGGTGGCTTGTGTCATGTGAAATGTATTTCCTCTTGACAGTAAAGTGCTAAACACAGAGATGACTGGTGTTGGCGTGTGCAAGATGTGCACATTTTTTTTTTAAATGAAGGATGTTAAGCAGACACCTAACATGCACTGACATTGAGTTTATAGTCATTATTTTTAGCAAGACTGTCATGTTACCTGCGGTGACAGCTCTTAAAGGCTTCCACAAACAAGCTTCTCCTTTCGCACTTAAAGTCGAGCCTTCTCAAAGTCATGAGTGTTCTATCATGTTACAAGATGAAAGCTGATGGACTTTTAATTCCTGCAAAAACAATCATGTTATGGCTGTGCCTTTTGATGTTTGATTTGTACTCTAATTCCTGTCCATCTTGTGGCTGAAGTCAATATTCTGTGATCATTATACAGCAATATCCTACTAACGGATGTCAAGAGACTGTTTTACCCATGAAAACCACACTTGGCAGTGAAAGGAGGATGACTTGGAAGAAGGAAGAAAGAGGTCAGAACATTTTAGAAAACCACACAAGGGACACGGGACCCTCTGAGGCACTTTGTCACATCAATTAGGAATTCTATACGGGCAAAGGGATTGTGACCTGCAGGGCAGTGAACAACAGGACGGGCATGATGTATTGTTAGTGTGCGTGTGTGTGTGTGTGTGTGTGTGTGTGTCTGTGTGAGCGTGCGCACGCACATGCATGCGTGTGTGTGTTTGTTTGTGTGTGTGAATGGGTGTTTTTTTTTCTTTTCATGTTTGCACGTGTGCGACAGATACAGAGAGTGAAAGAGAACTCTTCTTTGAAACCATCGACTTTTGCATCTCTGACCCCAGGGGAAAGCCAATTTGAGCCTGCAGTACGTTTAATCCAAATTGTTCATTTCCTCTGCTCTGAGAGTGTGGGTACACAGCAGGAGTCCTCTTTTCTCTTGCTGTTCTCACCATTCAGCCTCCAGTCAGTCAGTCAGGCGTTCGGGCCTTGAGGCTGTCAGAGGGGGAACAAAGTGAGTGGGTGAAAAGCCGCGCGGCCGTTGTCTGATCAGAGGGACTGATGCTGTGCCAAACATTACATGCAGTGGCTCACTCAACAAGCTTCACAGCAAGGTAGTTCTAACATGGGCATTCATCGTGCATTTTCTTGTTTGTTTGTTAGTGAGCAGGTATCATTCATACATACAACTACTGTACCCAGCTTCACAAAACACTATGGCGGATAAGACAGGACATAATTTCAATGTGAAGGTGTGATATCCCTTTTGAGTATCTATCTGTGTCTGTCTGTCTGTGTTATAAGAAACTTCATTTTGGTGTTGAACCATTAATGAATTGTTCCTAGTAATCATTTTATTCAAAATTTGCTGTATACAATGCCATAACTCAAGCATTTATAAGTGATGGGTGTCAGTAAAGGTATGCAATTTGGCGCTAATCAAAAAAAGACTGACTTTTGGCTGTGGAAGAGGTCTGTACTCCACCAAGTGCCATTATAGTTTGTTTGTTTGTTTGTTGGAAAGTGGGCAACAACTACACAAAGCACCAGCAATTCCCACAAAATGTGTTAGACCGATGCAATTATAGGGTAAGAAAGAACCAATTACCTCACTATGGGACAATACTAATTCACAATTTGAATCCAAGTTAACCCAATTTACTGCACATGACATTTTTTTTTTTTCCTTGCTCTATGAAGGGCTTCATTTTTGACAGATTATTTTTCTAAAAAGATGTGTCACATTTCTCTTAACTTCTCAATGAGTAATGCATAGCTCTTAATAATTATATTCAGGCATATGCAGAAAGTAGGTACAATTGAAGGTGTACAATCTGGGGCTGATCTAAATTAGGATTGTTCAGCCTTGATGGAGGCCTGTGCTCTACTGAGTGTCATTCCCGTCCTCCATCTGTTCCTTTCTCTATTAACACCCTGCTCTCGTTTCGTGTAGTGTTCACTCAGAGAAAAGTTGGTGAGTTTCCTGCTGTTTGCAGTATTACTAGAACACAATTTTGCATATCCCCTACATGAGGAATCAGCCTTTGTAAAATGTGAATACGCACTGTAATTGTGCAGATCAGCAGTGGAAACATTCTAAAGGCAGCATGAGTCTGACACAAAGACACACACACAGTCTAGCAGGTGTCTGCTGCTACACACTGATCTGACAGCGCTCATCTATACTGAATCAAATCCAGCGAGATGTGTGTGGGAAACGGCTTTATTTTTGTTCAAGGAATAAAATGACTTGCCCTCAGATTTGTTGCTCTCCGCTGCAGTCAACCCTGTGTAAATCAATGCCTTGGTGGGCTATAGAGGCCGGGGTTAGGGCTATATTTACTTTGTTTCCTAGCTTGCAGCAGTAGCTATATTGAGGGTTTATAGGAATTCGATAGACACCACAGGAAGGCGGAGACTTTTTCACGTTAGAATGGTAGTTCTACTGACAGAGTGAGAGTAATGAAGGAATACCTGTGTGATCAAGCATAAAAATACAGTGAATATAACCATATAAAAACAACTAAAATGAGCATGCACCACAGCATGAATACAAAAACAGGCACACGATAAAAACAAATGATTTACATTATAGTAAAGAACTTATAGAAATGCATTTGAATCAATACAGTGGATTATTGATTTAAGATAACACACGCACAGCAAAACTTAGAGTGTTAAAACGTCAGGGTCTAATTTTTGGGAGATGATTTTAACTCCCAAGTGTGGTAAAAAATGGTTTACAGTACAAATAGTACTGTAAACGTCACATTATTGAAGGAAGGATAAATGGGAAAATCTACCGAGATCTACCTGCTGCCATCTACAAGGATGATGAAAATGAAATGAGGACATTTCAGCAGGATAATGATTCAAAACATACTTCCAAGGAAACTCTCAATTGGTTTAAAAGAAGAAAAAAAATAAAGCTGCTAGAAGGCACAGCCAATCCCCTGACTTGAATCCAATCGAAAATCTATGGAAAGAACTGAAACTCAAGGTCTATAAGAGAAGCCCACAGAACCTTCAAGATTTGAAGACTGCTTGTGTGGAGGAATGGGCCAAAATCACACCAGAGCAATGCATGTGACTAGTTTCTCCATACAGGAGACATCTTGAAGTTGTCATTGCAAATAAAGGCTTTTGTACAAAGTATTATCAGTTGGTGTGGTTTGTTAAAATACTTATTTCAGCTGCTGTGTGTGTGTGTGTATATATATATATATATATATATATATATATATATATATATATATATATATGATGGCAAGGAATTATACATGGAGCCTGAAATGAAATGCTTTTCATGATTTGACACATAACTTGTTTGAATGTTGCATACTCTGTTAATAATATTGCCTTTATTATTGAACAGCGGAGTTGTGGCTCCGATGAAGAATAATCATGTCATCACTGAATAATGCCGGTGCCAATTCGTTAATTCAACAACAAAATTGAAGTCCAAAGGTAGTTGTTGCTAACTTTGAACCAAGGAAACATGTATTGCTGTCTCATCTGCACTGAGGAATTGAATGAAGTGCTTCTGTTCTATATGCTCTTGTAACCGTCTTTCAGGAGACCTTGAGAAATGAAGGTTGGACCTGGTTAATAATAGTGGCCAAGAGCGTCTGTTAGAGTTGGCCACTACATCACTCCTTAGCAGGGAGACATCTCTAGGGCTCCATGGAGTTGTGATGGAGTGCTGGATGGAGAGCAGACTGCTACAGTGATGAAGAGGGGATCAGAAGCTGGGGGACAGGTAGGACTCAGGCAGCAAGGCGACTGGGACACCAAGCATTCATTTCATTTCCCATGATTTCACCACTTTGGAAAAAAAAAAAACATTTGAATTTGAACAGTAGATCTAAATTTGGTCTTGAACAAACTTTATTGGATAGAACAATAAAATCTTAAAAAAAAAAGTTTAAAGCTTGTCATTGTCATGGTTGTGTCATGTACTGCCCTGCAGTACCGTTTTGGAGCCTGGATGCCGCTTTCCGCCCTCTCGTCCTCTCTCTCTCTCTACCCCCTCCCCTCTCCATTTCAGCTTCTCTTCAAGCCACGCACCTGTCTCCAATCAACGCTCATCACTACTTACATTTAAGCCTGCCTGTTCCCGGAAATCCTCGCTAAAGTATTGCAGCCTCTCCTAGCGGTACCGCCGCCAACCGTAGTCATATAAGCTACTCAACTCCTTGTTCCCTTGTTAACTCTTGTGTCTCCTCGTTTCCAGTGTTCCTGACCCACGTCATTCCTGCCAGCCCCCTGTTCTGTCCACTGCCTGCCAGCTGTCCACGCTGCCGTCTGTCAACACATCCAGGACCACTTCCATAACCTTTGCTCAATGAACTGTTCATCATTTTACATCAGCTTCCGCCTGCTCTTGGGTTCAGCTACAGGTGGGGACCTGACAGATTGGTTGTTCTGGTCATGTAATGGACCCAAGTGCAAGAAAGCAGGCAAGGCAAAGCAGGAATTCAGTTGAATTTATAAAAATTATAGTTCTATTCATAAAAAGGAATGCAAAAGTACTTCAAAGCTGGGGTGTATCCCAGAATGGTGGTTAAATACAGTTGACTTCCCCTGAAATAAAAAAAAAAAGGTCTTAATTCGTTTAATCAACTGGTAGTATGTTCACTTTGAGCTAAGCGTGAGCACATCATCGATGGAGACCTAATATTTTGATTCACCATAGCAACAGGGAAAAATGTCAAGTTGCTTATTTCCTCCATGTCTTGGCGGTATATAGTGACGATGAAAATAGATTTCATTTAAAAAAAGAATACAGGCAAGGATTTGCCTTGATTGGACCCCACATCAATTTTATTCATACTACTTGACATTTGACAATTAAGTAAACAGCCATTTAATATTTAACACATTTTTATTAACAATAATTGTATTTACATATTTGTGTCACTGATTTGTAGAGCATTTATATGAATTAAATACCAACAAAGAGAGAGATATACTCTGCCAACATTTTCTGCAGAAGTGATGAAACATGTGTCCCCTCTCCATCACATTAGGAATTTGGAATTAGGCAAGGGGTGGGAAAATTTATTTGCTCAAGAGCTACATTAGATTTTAAAAATGAACAGATGGGCCAGGTCATTGGTAGATGGGGGGGGGGGGGGGGGGGGGGGCAATTATGTTAATAAAAAAAAGGTAATTCTAATAATACACTAACTTGTTTCCTAGTAATAGTAATATTATTCACAACAAATAAATAACCAATTATTAAAAGAATGAATAAAAACGAAATAAAAATATTAATAAACCCATGGAGGATAGTTTATTTTACCAATGAAATGCTATTTTAATGTTGATGTTTTTAATGTTATTTTTAAGTAATTTGCTTCTAATTAATTAAATGAATATAAAATATTTGTTAAATGTATACAGTATATTTTTACTAAAATAGTTTTGTTTAATTGACAGTTAATGGGTTATTCAATTTAATTAATCAATAATAAATGAAAACGAATAAATATGCAAATGGTTTATTTTCGACTACAATAATTTTAATTTTCATTTTTACATTGTATTTATTTAATTATTTAATTATGATGTATTAACAAGTATTTATTAAAATAAGAGGATAAGCAGTTCAGAGAATGGATGAATGGATGAACATTGATAAAGGTATGAGTATCTTACAGTATTTTATGAATATTCAACTATTCAACCAATTATTCAATGAGGAAAATGAAATTTAAAACAGCTAAATTAATGAAACACAAATATATATATGCACGAGTCTTGATAATATAAATGTTCTGCAAGCTGGATGTGGCTTTGCCCACACCTGAATTAGATGAATCTCAGACTGAGCATAAGAGTGTCCATTCTATGAAAAAAAAATCAAAAATGAGATGAATCAGATGAAAGATTTCTGCATAGGTCACTTCCAATCTTTTGGAATTAGGTTTTTCTTACAGGTTTGTACCTGTATAAACTACTTCTGGTTCTTAACTAATCCATTCAGATCAGCATAATTGGGCAGTAAAACCCACTTGGCCTCTCAATCAATATTTAGCAAGCAAGTCCACAAAATGAGGACAGTTAGGGAAGTGGGGGAGCAATGCCGTCCTATAAGACATTTTTTTCCCTGTTTGTAATAACGTCCAATTTAAATTTGAACTAATTAGTAGTGCCATCCATCTCATAGAGAGATAAACAACTTTCTGTCAACAGGATACGATGTAATTCCTTGAAAACGTGAACCCCTAAAGCCGCATTATCACATGGTGAACATACCGTACTGTATGTAAGGACATGACAAAGGAAAATGTCTCTTTTTACTTAAAAATAGTAAATACAGCATGCATATGCATGCACATAACCATGTCGATTTGTTTTCACTAGCATATAAGTACTTAAAAAAGTGTTATTTCATTCATATTTTCACACTTTCTCACACCTCCATTACTCAATAATATAGTTAATGCAATAATTTTTTATGATTGTCCAGTTCCAGGTTAGTGGGAGAATGAAATGCTTTCCCATCCACAATTAGACGCTGAACAAGATGATTTGGAAAGGCTCAATCCTGGCCAGAGTTTTTCTTCTTATTTGTTTTAACCTATAAACTATTTAACCTATTTGCGTGATATGTCCAAAAAAGCAATTCTGGGTGATTAAGTTTTCATATTTTTAGACGTTCCAACAAGTCTGTTTTTATCATAGAGCAAATGTTGGTCCAGATCCTGATTAATGTGGCACCTATTTTGTAAAACAGATTACCACCACCTACAAGATTAGGCCAGAATAATGTACAAAGTACTATCATAAGGCCTTGGCGGAGTTCTGAGCTCTGCTGAATGACGAACAAGTTGGTTGTTGGTCTTCTCTTAAATGACAAGTGCAGTACATTGACACCACGCCTCATAGCTGAAACATGATTGATGAGGTCTATCGATTTTCGTTGAACCCACCTCTACCTTTGTGGGGCTTCATTTGCTTGAAGCCTTGCTTTATTCTGTGGTCATGAAAATGGAGAATTATACTGTACAACAAATACTATATGACAGGCGACAAGACTGTCCAGTAATGAATGGCGGCAATAAACCAGTGCAGGAAGAGATACTTACCAGAGAAAATAGTAAATACAATACTAGTCCAAGGAGAGTGCAGAGATTGGTATGGACAATAACAAACATAGGGTATTACAGTATATGAGGGTTTGAGGATTTAGGCAGATGGAGAAACTGCAGTGGTTTAAATCTATGCGTCATTTCTGATTCTAAGTCAGATCTGTTCATTTTTATTCTTTCCTGCATCCTACATATACCTTTCAAAAACTGCTGTTAATATTTCTCCCTATCTGCCAGGAGCTGACAGTGATTGATAATATGATTCGACTGACCTGTGATCCCGTGCGAGGATATGTCCAGAGACGTGAATCTGACCCACCCGCACAAATCTCAGAAACAAACTGCCAACCTACTCCACCTCAGTGCCCCCTTCAATATGTTCTCATTTTAGATAATGAAAGAAGTCTGGAGGGGGAAGCCACAGCAGAGATCACTGATCCACTCTAAGTGAAAACCTATACTCAAGTTAATGTGAATACCCCCAGGGGAGGAGGACAATTCATTAGCCACATTACCCAGATAAGACTTGAACTCTACTGTATGAGTGTAGTTCACCGTGGGCATCCACAAGGGTGCGGGCAATATGTGATGAGCTTCTTCCTCCACTGCAGCATCTGTTATAGACTGCGTTGCAGGTGTCAGGAGCACTTATTTTATGTACTCTGCCCACTAGAGGCAGTGTTGAATCACAAATGTATTTTGTGTTCCATGGTGACACATGGTTAAGCATGAAAAAACAGTATTGGAAGCATGCTGCAGCAAAGAGTGGCTCAAGATGCACTCAGTGAAAGCAGACAGAGGTGCTGGTGCATGATCAATCTTCAGTGTTTTACTGTACTGGAGGAATAAAACCTCCAATAAGCAGCTGATGCTGAACGTGTCCTCATCCTCATTGTACTTTTAGGCGGATATTGTTTGATCATTTCATTTGAACCTTACATAATCAAAACATTGGGCCATTTGTTTTTCTTTAACCACAAAGGTTCAGTTTAAAATGGATTTCTTTCACTTCACTTGACAATGCTACTTTCCTCCTTAAAATCCATATGCAACCGTCCTCACAGCTCTGAAACAAGGCACCATAATTCAAAATGCCGTTTGATCCTCCTTGGAATTCTTAAAAAAATAATAGAGTTGAATTTTGAAGAGGAGCACACACAAAGAAATGGTGGAACTCAATAGTCAGATTTTGAGCTTCTTGAGTTTTAACAACATCGGAAGGGCATGTGTAGTCATCTGGACCAGCGTTCCGAAGCAATGTCCTTGGGGAAGTTAGATGTATGCAGTGTGTCATCACAAATAGTGCTTTGAAATTCTGAAATTTACCTTGGGTTTTGAAACATTATTCACACAGGTAGGTGTGTCAGACAGTTAGCAGTTCTTTGAAGATGAAGTCTTTTGAACATGAAACACTCAGCCCTCCGTTTACCTGAAATGTGTCTTTATTAAATTTGTAGCTTCCATGAAAATTAAGGTTGTGGTTAACTTGGATTCATGGCTGTTATTTTTTACAAGTGTATTATTATTATTTTTTTTACTGTAAATTGTCTCATAATAAAATTAAATACATGCCTCAAACTAATTTCTGACAATAAGTCCAACTTTTTTAACTCAGCTAGTTTATTTCTAACCAATTATTAATTATGTTATTTCTTAAAGGCAGTTGTTGAATATTGTACAATGAAGTTGAATTTAAAGTAGCTATATTAAATTGAGATATCCTTATACTGTAATAATAATAAACATTTTAGAAAAGTAAAATATTTTAATTTGAAAAAAAAACATACATGTTGTAAATGTTTAATTTCCTATCATCACTAGGCAGTAGTATAGTATATACAGGTAATTAAAGATGAATAGAATTGTTTTGTTGTTATATGCTTCCAGTCAGGCCATGAATATTGGGACATGGACACAATTGTCATCTTTTTGGCTCTAAATACCACCACAATGGATTCGAAAAGAAAAGAACAAGAGGTCTTACAGGTTTATAGTAGGAATTATAACAGTCTGTGTTTATGACACAGACTGTTAAAGACAAGCTCGCTGCATGCTAGCAAGGCATATCTTGGTGTGATGCACAGTTTCCGTGATGTGGTAATCAAAACACCTATGTCACGTACATTGATTTGTTGTAGTTGTAATTCTAAGTCATATGTTATAGCTACTAGAGATTTTGCGTTGAACAGATAAAGACGCAGTAGTGCCGTCGTAAGCCTATTACTTCTACCGAGTCTGTATCTCTTCTCTCCAATCAAGATCGCTGGTGACGCGCCCCTCTGCAATATGATTGACTGCTGCATCGCTGAAAGGGCTTGACGCAGATTACTTTTCCGCACCGGCATCTTGGCTAACTTGCTAGTTTGCTCTGGAGCGTACACAATGCTTCGTTTCATTGGTAAGTGAAAAAAAATAAATAAGTTGTGCATTATGAATCGAACGTGACAGGCAGACTGAATTGCAACTGTTGAACCAAACCATATATATATATCCATCCATCAATTTTCTGTACCGGTTATCCTCCTGCCCACATCCTGTAGAAAAACTGAACAAGTTTTGGAGGGAGAGTTTTTGAGCATTTAAAAGCCCCCCAAAAAAGACTATTTAATGGTATGGTATGTTTTGTTTGTCATGTAAACCATTTGAATACATGGTACACATTATATTTAACTACAAACGTACTGTACACTGTGTGGTAGTACATTAGGTACATTATTACATTATTATATTATTACAGTAGTTACCTCAAAGTAAGTCTGAAAGCAACACAGAAAATTTTGGAACATTTTACAACACTTCAACAAGAATAGAATTCTTCCACCAATAAGAAACAACCACGTCACATAAAAACACATGGCTATCCAGCGCGTTGATTAAATTTACATTTTAAAAAAATGTTAAATCATATTTCTGGGTCTTTTCATGCTCGTTTTGTAGGACCGCAATTTTGTTGAATGAATAATAGAGTAAAGCAGCAATATAGACAAGTTACACATGCTCTCAAGGAAAGGAAAAAAGTAAAAGGCCCCCTTTGTTACAACAGATGACAGAAAGATTAATGAGCTGCATACTGACTATGCTGACTTCTTTTTACTCATTCTTCCATTTTAAGACATCATTTCAAACTCAAAGACTTTAGCAGAAAAGAAACTAAAGATGTTAATATACTGTCATGTCTTGTGTCTTAAGCCACTCAACACAACGCCTAAAACACCTGCTGGTTTATTTCACTAAAAAGGTTATTCCACACATCTACAGTGTGTGTATATGTATGCGTCAATGAGAATCTGTCTGTAATAATCAATTACAGGCTGATGAGATGAATAAGTAAGCGGGCATGACACAAGAGTGCGACCAAATATTCGCAATTGAGATCTTAAAAACCTGTTGCGCTGTGGCATGTGCTTCTCTGTAGTTCCTGCCTTCTTGTATAGGACCTAATGCAATGGTTCTTAACCTTGTTGGAGGGACGGAACCCCGTAAGTTTCATACGGAGTGCATGGAACCCTTCCTAATTTGAAAAATAAAACATGGTGTATTTCAAATTCAAAACAGGTATATATTTTATTGTCTGTGTAGATTCTCAGTCATCCAAGTCATGCACAAAATTAACTACACATCAGTTGCACAAAAAATCACTGTGTTCAAAGAACAAAACCAACAAAACATGAAATTCACACAAAAAAAACAAACAAAAAATTCAATTCAATGAAAATTTATTGTAAATGAATGTGAATTTTGCTGTTGCCATTCCCCTTGGTAAGTGCCACTCTCATATCAGAGGAACAGATTTTGTTGTTAAAATTCACAACAAAGTCTCTTCCTTTTCTTTGTGTTATTTCTACAATCCTTGAGAAGGGTTCATTGGTAAGAATAATTTTTTTGGGCTATTTTTTATTATTAGATGCGCTGTCTGACAGCACAGCAATGCTACTCAAGTCAACTGTATCGTTGAAATGTTTTTAAATAAAGAATTAAAAAAGAACAAAGCATTTCAACTCGAGGCACAGCGCCACAATGGTAAACGGCAATTTTGACGTTCCCTTGCGTTTTGAACGGCATGAACAAGGCATTCAAAATGTAGTGTAAAAAGGCTTTTACGTATAAAGCACGCACGCACACGTGGTGTATGTCGAGTCCTCCGTCGAACCCCAGCGACTGCCTCACTGAACATCGAACCCAGGTTAAGAACCACTGACCTAATGTAACTAGAAACTAGACCCCACCGTTCACGCAATCATTGGCAATCAACGGCTGGGCTACATTTCAATCATTATGTGCAGCATTAGTAAACGGCCACAATGAAATTAGTAATATGCAAACATTAGTTAGTAGTGCACATGTCAATCATTAGCATGAAATACCTTCAGTAAGCCCCCCATACATATTTACAGTAGTATAAACAAATTCTGTATGTGGAATGTATTTAACTTTTAGGGCCAAATGTAAAAGCCAATTTAATAATGTTAAATGTCTATTATTGTTGTCACGACCCCTTTAACCAGCCTTAAGAAGACTCCCAATCAACCCCACCAGAAATGTCCTCTTTTTGAAAAACCTGAATATGGTTTTCTTTGCCTGTTAAGTAAGCCCTAACTCTGCAGCGGTTGACATTATGAGGTCATATTGTCCTTCAGCAATGTTGTGACAGTACCAGATGAACTTTGGTACATAAATTCCTTTGTTATATTTTAAACTTGTCCACAGACCTTACCTTGTTTGGGCTTGTAGATTGCTTTAGAAACACTTCAATCTCCTGTATGTGGAATTTTGTGTGCCTTCCCTTCATGCCAAATGACCCCATTGCCCTTTCTCTAGTGTGCAGTGGGTTTCTCTTGTCTGGTCCGTGAACCTGCACCGCCTTTCTTATTAAAGAGCACTGGGCGATATCCACCCTCATCTTTCTTTCTCTTATCCCTCTCTCCCTTTGTTTGTGCCTCTTTCTGTTTCTTTTCCTGTACTTTCACCTACAATAGCCCTGGAGATGTATTTCATTTTCCTGTACCACTGTCAGCATCCTTTGGTGTAACCCATTAGTCTGAAAACAAGGTTTCACATCTTATGAAACTCATAAGACAATTAGCAATTACTTGAAATGCATGTAGACTTGTCAGTATTCATAATCTTTTTCATTTGTTCCTCTGCCATCAATCATAGTCTGATGGTAGGTTGGCTCATAGGGAGGTTGACAAATTAGATATGTGTAGATGGAACACAGCAAAGACAACCATCACCAAGTGGCAAAAATATGGCACAACAGTGACATTACCAAGAACTGGACATCAATCCAAATTGATGAAAAGTCAAGAAGAAAACTGGTCAGGGAGGCCACTAAGAGGCCGACAGCATCATTGATGGAGCTGAAGAAATTTCTGGAACTACTGGCTGTTTGGGCTGTTTTGGCCATAACTCCAAGAGGTACAGTGGGAGGAAAAGGTATGTGAAACTTACTACATTTCTGCATAAATTGGTCGTAAAATATAGTCTGATATTCATCTAAATCACAAGAATAAACAAACAAAGTCTGCCTTCGGTTTAATAACTGGTTGACCATCCTTTGGTAGCAATAACCTCAGGCCCTCCTCATCCCCAGACCTAAAAGCGACGTTCAGTAGTCTGTAGATGACAGAATAATAAAGAAAACAGAAAAACAGGCTGACCACGAATAACAAAATATCTGATAATAATAATAATAAAGCTCCCTAAAAGTGATTATAATTGCCTATATTGATAAGTTAAACCATAACTATTTCACAGACTGTGATCCAACAACACCTTAAAAGCATTTCAAACATTTACAAAAACCTTCAACCATTGCTGTCCCGTATTGGGCAGAAGTGTGTGTGTGTGTGTGTGTGTGTGTGCGTGTGTGTGTGTGTGTGTATATATATATATATATATATATATATATATATATATATATATATATATATATATATATATATATATATATATCGTCAGCCTCACAGTTCTGAGGACCCGGGTTCAATCCCCGGCCCCGCCTGTGTGGAGTTTGCATGTTCTCCCCGTGTCTGCGTGGGTTTTCTCCAGGCACTCCGGTTTCTCCAGGCACATTAATTGGAGACTCCAAATTGCCCGTAGGCATTACTGTGAGTGTGAATGGTTGTTTGTTTCTATGTGCCCTGCGATTGGCTGGCAACCAGTTCAGGGTGTACCCCGGCTCCTGCCCGATGTCAGCTGGGATAGGCTCCAGCACGCCCGCGACCCTAGTGAGGAGAAGGGGCTCAGAAAATGGATATATATATTATGGTAATTATGGGTAGCACAGTGGACAACTGGTTAGCACATCTGCCTCATAGTTCTGAGGACCCGGGTTCAAATCCGGCCTTGCCTGTGTGGAGTTTGCATGTTCTCCCCGTGCCTGTGTGGGTTTTCTCTGGGTACTCCGGTTTCCTCCCACATCCCAAAAACATGCATGGTAGGTTAATTAAATATTCAAAATTGCCTGTAGGTGTGAATGTGCGTGCAAAAGGTTGTTTGTTTTTGTGTGCCCTGCGATTGGCTGCCGACCAGCTCAGGGTGTACCCCGCCTCTCGCCCGAAGATAGCTGGGATAGCCTCCAGCACGCCCGCAACCTTAGTGAGGATGGATATAATTATGGGCCTGCTGCAGAGCAAGCACTGCAACTGTCTGCTTAGCAGCAGTTAGTGGCAGTGCTTGGGGCACGGCAGGCCTATAATTATGACCCCCTCAGAAAAAAAAAAAATCATCTCCCATTACCTTTGCTTGAGTCTTCAACAATGCATATTGAGCAAACTGCGTCCCTCTCGCCCCATTGATTTGCTAAATGGATCCGCTTTTGATTGATTTTAGGTTGTCCCACAGTGTCACTTCTATCTGATTAAGCAAATATTTTAAGTTCATACCCTCTCAGTGTCAGTACCTTTCAGTGAAGACCCTTCTATTGTAATGGCCTGTACTGCCATAAATTTAACTCCTCATAATATTTGCTCCTCTTCTTTCTTTACACTCCTTCTCTCAGTCACACTTCTACTCATCTGCTCTTTAATTGCTTGAAGGTCACTGACAATAACGTGACAACTTATTAGAAACCCCATTTGATGCAGCTGGTTTTATACCTCACTTTGCAATGTGCTTGGTTTCTAGGCAATTACTGAGCATGCTATTTATTAATTTCATGGTTCATGGACCATCACATGCTATAAATAGTGAAGAATGATAGCTCAGTCATTCACAGTGTTGGTGGTACTTATCAATTTAGAGCGAAATGCTCATGTAGGATGTAGCTTTCGTCTTTAGGCCCTTATGCTAGAGAGTAAGAATTTGCATGCTAGAAAAGGAAAAAACAATTTTAAAAATTAAAAAGATCTAGAGTTAACATTTGGCCGCTATGTGATTTACAAATGTCATGATTCTAATTACACAGAAAAAAAATTGTGACCTTTTTCATTTTCACAGGAATACATTTATTTCTGAAGATAGCTGACATCCCAGCATAAGTGCTAAACAACAGTACAAGTCCCAGGACCAATTATCTATTGTTTCTCCAAAGCAACGCAGTCTACAGTTCAGCATGCTGCTTTTCCAAAATACTCTCTTACTGCCAGTGTAATGTGTCGCTGTGTTAAGGGAGCCATTTAAAAGTGTCTGGTGAGTCTTTGGAGACAATCCAATAAATTAGGCTGAGTCTGGACCTCAGCCAATGAGTTTTACACAGAAATCTCTTTCTTAAGAAGAAAAAAAGTGCATTCCAAGTCTCACGTGTCACATAATATGAATGTTTGTTTGTTTTGTAAAGAAATCAAGACCAGTAAATATTTCATTCTTAATGGGCATATTCTCCCATTTGTGCATAACAGCTTGAGAGGCGTGACTCATTGAAACCGAGGGATGATATAATTCCCGGAATGTGGAGTTTTCTGAGACATGCGAAGGTCATGGAAATCCACCTGGAAAACATGTCACACTCCAAATGTGAAATCAACCTCTGTAGCGCATACGGAACTTCATCATCGCCGCATTGCTGATGACGTGTCCACTGCTTCATTCATAAGCAATACTGTGGTTATGACTGAGCGCACTGGTGCTGGTGGTAAGCCATCATCTGCATATTGCACGTTTAAAATTTTTGACATTATAATGTCAATGTCAAAAATCTAAACATAACTGTGTCACTAAACGAGCAAGAGGAGCTCTGCTCAAACAGTTGAGCGCATCAGCAGGAGCGCTCATGCTCACCTCAATGCGGGTATTATATTCAGTTGAGCTTTGCATGAGGCACACTGCACTATATCTCCTTCATAGGTGTAAAATGATACTAAACTTGGGACATTCTCTGGGTTTTACCACTCTTTACTCAAAGTAAAACAAAAAATTGTGAGCTACTGACCCTGTAATACAGAAAGTGAACCGCAATATACTACAGTAGCAAGGTATGACTGTGTATGTACACTGCTCCTCGGAATGCTCAAAACGGTGCTGGCCGCTGAGCTTGTGGTCCATTTTAGCTCACGATTTAGTGCGCTCATCTCTCAACCCGAGGGGATGGTGGCCACGTTGGAGCCTTGGGATACTTCCTTCTTACTTCTTTCTGTGTTGTTGCTCGAAGTTGTCACTCAATTGTTTACCTTATTTTTATTTTTTGGGTGCATGTAATGATTGTTTTTTTTTTTTGGGGGGGGGGGGGGGGTTTGTTCAGTAAATGTAAACAGTGAAAGCGGTCACTTGAAAATGCATGTAAATAGACATAAAATCAGGTTTAGTGTTAGTTTTGGAGATGTGGGTGTGGGTTTATGGGTTTCCCCCCATATAGATATCTACAATACATGCATCTTCCTTAAGTGTTCTCTATTCAAGTCTTGCTACACATAACTGACTCACTCCCACTTTCAGCTTTTGCTTCTGCTTGAAAGTGTGAAAAAGGTAAGGGACCATTGCACTAGACTTTGACCTTTAGATTTAACAGTATAAATGTTAACTCTGGCTGTCACTGTGGTCTTGTTATCATCTCTGAAGCACAACAGGCAAACCACAAATGTCTTGCTTTTCAACCTCATGTTTGGGTTTTACCAATAAGGGCTGTAAAGCTTTTAAATCTTAAAAGCAGTGTTGGAAGGTTACCAAGAAAATATTAAATACAGTTTCGCACATCCCCTTGTAGCAATATTCATACTCATTTTTTATATCCCAACATCATAGCTGTGTGACTCAAACCTTTGAGCAATTGGAGTGTGTAGACAGTGTGTTGGGAAACACATCAGCTTCAAAATCCAACTTAATAGCTTTTTTATAAGGCTATATATCAAAATCCTGCTTGTGGACCTAAGTGTAACTTTTTCTATGTGGGTTCATCACGTCGCAACCACTGCCTGAGGCTCGCCTGATTGAGAAGAAGGCTGCTTTTATGGTCCGGAGCACTGTGAACTTTACGAGAGTGATCATTCCATCCTGTAGTGGCCATCTGAAATAATGTGTTTGTTTATCTCTGGAGCAAATTTATTCTGAGGATTGATTGATTGGCATATCTGCAATGACTGAGGGAATTAAATTTTTCCTTTATTTATTCCTTTCATTTTTTCCCTTGTGGAAGAGGAGTCTCAGGTGTGATACAACAGAATTTTATTTTTTTATTCCTTTCTGTAGTGATTATAGTGCAGGGAACATGAAAGATGGAGGAGTGGTCATATAATTACGTTATTCATTTTAATCTTGGGCATCCTGTTGGATTTGCTCTCAAAATGGACTTTTAGATTAAATAAAATGTTAAAAGTAGCAGTTCACTGGAGTGTCAAGAGAGACAGTCAAATAATTTGAACAGCAAAACAGTTGAATGTGTTGTTGTTTGATTGCTGTTATATTGTTATAAGAATATGTGGTTAGTCGCAAATGTACAACATGTCTCTCTCTCTCTCTCTCTCTCTCTCTCTCTCTCTCTCTCTATATATATATATATATATATATATATATATATATATATATATATATATATATATATCCATCCATTTTCTGAGCCACTTCTCCTCACTAGGGCCGCGGGCGTGCTGGAGCCTATCCCAGCTGTCATCGGGCAGGAGGCGGGGTACACCCTGAACTCGTTGCCAGCCAATCGCAGGGCACATAGAAACAAACAACCATTTGCAATCACAGTCATGCCTATGGGCAATTTAGAGTCTCCAATTAATGCATGTTTTTGAGATGTGGGAGGAAACCGGAGTGCCCGGAGAAAACCCACACAGGCACGGGGAGAACATGCAAACTCCACACAGGCGGGGCCGGGGATTGATTGAACCCAGGTCCTCAGAACTGTGAGGCTGACGCTCTAACCAGTCGGCCACTGTGCCGCCTCTCTCTCTCTCTCTCTCTCTCTCTCTCTCTCTTTCTCTCTCTCTCTCTCTCTCTCTCTCTCTCTCTCTCTCTCTCTATATATATATAAATACACTTCCCATGGGCCCACCGTCTGTGGGAAGGGCCATAGGGGTCGGGTGCATTGTGAGCTTGGCGGTGACCGAAGGCAGGGACTTTGGCGATCCGATCCCCGGCTACAGAATCTGGCTCTAGGGACGTGGAACGTCACCTCTCTGGCAGGGAAGGAGCCAAAGCTGGTGTGCGAGGTCGAGAAGCTCCGAATAGATATAGTCAGACTCACAGCTTAGGCTATGATAGTACCAGTCCTCTTGAGAGGGGTTGGATTCTCTTCCACTCTGGAGTTGCCCACGGTAAGAGGTGCCGAGCAGTTGTGTGTATACTTATTGCCCCCCGGCTCGGCGCCTGTACATTGGAGTTCACCCAGGTGGACGAGAGGGTAGCCTCTCTCCGCCTTCGGGTGGGGGGACGGGTCCTAACTGTTGTTTGTGCCTATGCACCAAACAGCAGTTCAGAGTACCTTGGAAGGGGTGCTTGAGAGCGCTCCCGCTGGGCACTCCATCACTCTGCTGGGGGACTTCAATGCTCATGTGGGCAATGACAGTGAGACCTTCGAGGGGCGTGATTGGGAGGAACGTCCCCCCCAACAGAACCCGAGTGGTGTTCTGTGATTGGACTTCTGTGCTCACCATGGATTGTCCATAACGAACACCATGTTCAAGCATTAGGGTGTCCATATATGCACTTGGCACCAGGACACCCTAGGTCACACTTCGATGGCCGACTTTGTGGTCGTGTCATCGGACATGCGGCCATATGTCTTGGACAATCGGGTGAAGAAAGGGGCGGAGCTGTCAACTGATCACCACCTGGTGGTGAGTTGGCTCCAATGGTGGGGGAGATGACTTGGGAGGCCCAATCGTATTGTGAGGGTCTGCTGGGAACGTCTGGCAGAATCCCCTGTCAGAAGGAGTTTCAAGTCCCACCTCGGCCAGAACTTCACTGGTCACTTCGGGGGAGCTGGGGGACATTGAGTCCGAGTGGACCATGATCCGCGCCTCCATTGATGTGGCTGTAAGGTAGTGGGTGCCTGTCGTGGCGACAATCCCCGAACCCATTGGTGGACACCAGCGGTGAGGGATGCCGTCAAGCTCAAGAAGAAGTCCTATTGGGCCTTTTTGGCCTGTGGGACTCCTGAGGCAGCTGATGAATACTGGTTGGCCAAGAGGAATGCAGCTTTGGTGGTTGCTGAGGCAAAAACTCGGACGTGGGAGGAGTTTGGTGAGGCCATGGAGAACGATTTCTGAACGGCTTCGAAGAAATTCTGTTCCACAAACCGGTGTCTCAGGAGGGGGAAGCAGTGCACCATCAACACTGTGTATAGTGGGGATGGGGCACTGCTGACCTCGACTCGGGACGTTGTGAGCCGGTGGGGAGAATACTTCGAAGACCTCCTCAATTCCACCGACATGCCTTCCCATGAGGAAGCAGAGTCTGGGGTCTCTGAGTCAGGAGCCGGTGGGGAGAATACTTCGAAGACCTCCTCAATTCCACCGACATGCCTTCCCATGAGGAAGCAGAGTCTGGGGTCTCTGAGTCAGGCTCTCCTATCTCTGGGGTTGAGGTCACCGAGGTGGTTAAAAAGCTCCTTGGTGGCAGAACCTTTGTCACTGATTCTGTTCATAACTTTTATGGCCAGAATTTCTAGGCACAGCTGAGGCATAGAGGGGTCCGGTTTAGTGGCCTCAGTATTGCATCTCTGCGTTTTGCAGATGATGTGGTTTTGTTGGCTTCATCAAGCCGTGACCTCCAACTCTCACTGGAGTGGTTCGCAGCCGAGTGTGAAGCGGCTGGGATGAGAATCAGCACATCCAAATCTGAGACCATGGTCCTCAGTTGGAAAAGGGTGGAGTGCCCTCTTCGGGTCAGAGATGAGATCCTGCCCCAAGTGGAGGAGTTATAAATAAATAGAAATATATTGGGGTCTTGTTCACAAGTGAGGGAAGAATGCAACAGGAGATCGACAGGCGGATCGGTGCAGCGTCTGGAGTTATGCGGACTTTGTATCGGTCCATTGTGGTGAAGAAGGAGCTAAGCCAAAAGGCAAAGCTCTCGATTTACTGGTCGATCTACGTTCCTATCCTCACCTATGGTCACAAGCTGTGGGTAATGACAGAAAGAACAAGATCCCGGATACAAGCGGCTGAAATGAGTTTCAGGGTATCCGGGCTCTACCTTAGAGATAGGGTCAGAATCTCAGTCATCCGGGAGGGGCTCAGAGTATAGCCGCTGCTCCTCCGCATTGAGAGGAGCCAGATGAGCTGGCTCGGGCATCTGATTAGGATGCCTCCCGGTCGCCTCTCTGGTGAGGTGTTCCAGGCACGTCCCACCGGGAGGAGACCCCGGGGACGACCCAGGTCATGCTGGAGAGACAATGTCTCTCGGCTGGCCTGGGAACGCCTCGGGATCCCCTCAGAAGAGCTGGACGAAGTGGCCGGGGAGCGGAAAGTCTGGGCTTCCCTGCTGAGGCTGCTGCCCCCGCGACCCGACCTCGGATAAGCGGGGGAAAATGAATGAATGAATGAATTAATGAATATATATATATTCACACACACACACACACACACACACACACACACACACACACACACAGTGGAATCTCGATAAAACGGACTACAATATAAAATAGTTTCCATTTGTCACTTAAAATGCCGTTTACAAAGTCGGTTAGTTCCAGAATTGGATGCTGTTGTTTACTGACGCTGTGGTGCAATGGAGGCAGAGAATGGAACTGACCTATATCCGGTTCACAGATATGGAATATACTCAGCCGTGCCTACGTGTGAGCCATGTTGAATGTGGGGCATTGACGTGGTGGCTATATGACGATGGTGTATCTGTTGTCTATTGTGCATAGAGCAAAGATAGAGTGTCATGGCAGCAGCAAAACACAAGTCTTTGGAGATGTTGTTACAATATATATATTGTCATATATATATATATAAATATATACATATATATATATATATATATAGTCAAACCGTTCACCTATGGCAACAGATTTAGAACGAGGAAGCACACTAATTCCTTGCGGCTCATGAAATTGACTCGCCTACAATTAGTACTGTGCATCAACAATGTCACCATGACCAAGCGCACCGTGGTAAGTTTGGTTAAAATGTGAAACTTGTTTTTGTTTGTTTGTTTTTACATTTATGAATTTTTTTTTTTACTGTACTGGGTGTTTTAGCCCACGAAAAAACCTACAAAACAATAATTTTGTACTGTACAATAGTAGGGTGCCAATGGCCTTAACTCTTCAATGTCATCGACAATCAGCTATATCAGATGACCGCCCCTCCGCCCCACCCGACCTCTATACTATAATCCCTCAAAGAGAAATTCAAATTCAACACTGCTCTGTATTGGTACCATTGGTATGTTTCCAACTCATGTGATGTTCAGGATTTGAGATTGATATGACTTTCATTAATGTTAATGATGTTTCTGTGTTAAGTGTGCGCAAAAATAATGCACGTCTCAAGGCCAGTGAATGTTATCTTTGTCTACTGCCTCTTAAGGTAAGACAGAGAAGCTCACATACCTGTGGAAAAAACATAACACCCTAAGTGCAGTAAAAGACTCAAGAGTAAAAATGTCATTTTGGCCCCAATTATCTGGATCTCTGGACAAGTGTGATGTGCTAGAGCAAGGGGAGATCGTGACACAGCTTTCTCACTTGTCCTGCAGTTTATTACATATACGATGTACAGTCAGGCTGACATGTGACTGCTTGGCATCACGTATGATCAGCCCTGAAGCAAGAAGAACCTCTACTCTGACACTCTCTAAAGGGAGCGCAGGGCCACATAGGGTCAACATGTTGGTCACATGGTGCCTGTATGTCTCTTGCTGTGGGTCAACTCCAACAGGAGCTGCAAATGATAACACCAAATGGAGGAGGACTGAGGCCTCATTCTGACATCGGATTAGAAAGCACACACAGTATTTTTACCAAGCAGTTGAATTAATTTTTTGCTTTTTTGTTTTGTTTTTAGCAGCGGCCACTTAGGGTTAGAGTCAGCGGCACTTCAGAATATAAAAATCCATTGGACCTATGTTTTGGACACAAAGTTGTTCTTTTTCCCTTTGCCGCAGAAACTGGGAGAAAAGTGATGAAGATTCTGAGGACCCATGACTGACAGGATGCCAAGAAAATCATCCATCCATTTTCTACACCATCCATCTCTCCATCCATCCATCCATCCATCATCCATCCATCCATCCATCCATCTATCCATTTTCTTCCGCTTATCTAGGATCAGGTTGTGGTGACAGTAGCTTAAGCAGTGAAGCTTAGAATTCCCTTTCCCTATCTAATGTACTTCGTCCAGCTCTTCCAAGGGGATCCTGAGGCATTCCCAGGCCAACCAAGAGACATAGTCCCTCCAGCATGTCCTGAGTCATTCCCGGGTCCTCCTCCCAGTGGGATGTGCCCAGAACACCTCGTCAGGGAGGCATCCAAATCCAGGGGGCATCCTATCCAGAATCTCGAGCTACCTCATCTGGCTCCTCTCAATGCAGAGGAGCAGAGGCTCGACAGTGAGCCCCTCCCAGATGACAGAGTTTCTCACCCTATCCCTAAGGGAAAGCCTGGACACACTGCAGAGGAAACTCATTTCAGTCACTTTTCGGTGCTGACATCTCACAGGGGGCCATTAAATTCTGTTTCCTCTAACGAGGGTTAATTTCCCATTTAAAGTGTGACATAATCTTCGAGTGGATTTCAAAGGCTTTGGTTGCTTGTTCTCAACGGCAAAAAAAAAAAAAAATAATAATAATAATAATAATAATAATGTTCTGCGATTCATGAATGTTTACATTATTTTGTTGACTTTCTGTGGCGAGCATGAATGTTTGAATATATTTCTTTGGCTGACTGGCCAGTGACAAACTCGAAATCTGAGTTAACTCAGACAAGTGGATTTAAAATTTAATATTAACATATTGATAGCATTGTATGTTAATATTAGCAGCAGTTTGGAAGATACTGACCCTCTTAGAAGACGTTTCACCTCTCATACGAGCAGGAAAGTAAGCAGATTAGTGCATCTAATTCCAGAAGGGTCAGGAGCAAGGTAGATGAGAAAGAAAAGACTGACAGATGCATGAATATTGTCATTGTCAAGTCTGTCTGAGAAATTCAGAAGGATTTTCAACAAACAGAACATTCCGCTATACTTCAAACCCTGAGACAAAGGCTGGTTCACCCCAACCACCGGACACCACATATGCACAAAAGCAATCTGGTGTAGTGAGGAATACACCGATACATCCATTGGAGAAACCAAGCAACCACTGAGCAGAAGCATGGCACAACACAGATGGACAAACTCTTCAGGTAAAGGCTCAGCTGTCTACCAGCACCGCCAAGAGAAACAGCACTTTTTTGAGGACAAAAATATGTATATTCTAGACAGGGAAGACAGATGGTTTGAAAGAGAAGTGAAAGAGGCCATATACACAAAGGTGGAAAAATTATCCCTTAACAGAGGCTTACAGTATTATCTCTCTCCCACTTACAAAGCTGTCCTTTCGTTAATTCCAAATAAATTCAATAATTCTGCCTCCAATAAACAGCATGGCCTCCTTGACCATTAGGTAACGCCACGAAAACTTTACAACTGAATGGAATATTAATGAGCGAGTTTCCACCCAGAGACTCCGGTGGACTGAGAATGGCCTCTTGGCCAAGTGGCTTCACAGCTCTCTCCGTTTTTTGCATTCCAAAAGAATGATACTATACGAGTTTTCCACAAAAACACTGGCAAGTACGTCCTAACTAAGGCTTGTTGCGTGAACTGATGAAGCATGCATGGATGAGAGGCGGAACATCCTCTAAGACAAACAGAACAGTCCAGTTGCCATCGATTCAATGGCCTGGGAATGAAATGGCCAGGGAAATTAGAATATTCACAGGCATACTCTTTAATCTTTAGTTTTCTTTTATGTTTATCTATCTGTAATCTTTCTTACTACAATTACTCCTTTAATGGAAATCTTATAAATATCACAGACTTGTGATTTATTGTTACACTTTGCAAGTAAAGTAACATTTAAACAATCTAGCAGATGTAGCCACATAGATCAACATAGTCTTTGTATTGTTTGCTTGCCTATTTCCATCAAACATTTGCCCAACCATTTCACAGAGTTTGTGCTGCCAAATAACTGCCCCATTGGCCAATGAAAAAGAATGACATAATACTGTTCATGTCACTATGCTTTTTAAATGACACGATGGTGCCCTGCAACTGGATGGAGAGCTGGCACTGATGTAAAGTCAGATGGACACACACGAAGGAAATCAATCCCAAAACAGCACTAAAAGGATTATAATTACAATAAATGTTTTCTGTAAAAACTATTCTCACAATTGAATTGTTACTGTTCCATCGGTGGGTGTAACCCATATTCTCTGTTTGGAAGATAAGCAAATTCATAAAAATAACTAAACACAAACAAAAATCAGCTTGTAAGGAAATGAGTGACTTTGTCTTTTGTGTCTGTGTGTTTGGTCTTTTTTCTGTGCCTCATGAATTCAATGCAAATGAGTTTTTTTTTTTCTCCATACTGGAAGTCAGAGGCATTATAAACCATTTCTGACTGTAAACCTATTGTGAATTATATCAAGGACATTAGATTAACAAAATGTGATTTTGTTTTTCTTAAATGAACTGAGACAGAAAAAGACTCATTCAAGCAACTGTGAATGACATGCAGTGTTTTGTTTTTACAAATAGAGATGAGCAAGATGCAGATTTATTGTTATTATCTATGCAGTTTTTGTATGTATGCATTAACAGTTCTTGCACATTGGCCAATACACCATAAAGTTTAGGGACATAGTTTGTCTGGGTGAAGTGAGGTGGTGGTAAAAAGATGCAACGCTTGATGAGCAAGGTAAGAAAATAATTTGCCATGAAAGTGACTTCTCATTTGCTGGAAGCGCACATAACCACATTACACACTAAACAGAAAAAGCAAAAGGACAAACTTAAGGGTTGTTTTCTTTGATAGTTGCGTATTTAATTTGCATGACTTTGCATAATATAGTCCATAAAAGCAACAATATTCATTATGTCACAGCCAAATGATAGGACATCAACATTAACTTGATCTCAAAAGCCAGGTGAAAGATTTTGACTTTTGAATAGAGATTAATAATAAAAAAGAACTCTTAAAGAACTGCCTTTTTTGTCTGATTTTTTTCTTTATTAGGAATATTGTTTTGTTCCATCAAGTCGGCTAGTGTTTGCATCAAATTTAATACCAATGATGCACTTGCAAACAAAGCGGGTCACATGAACTTCTGTTTTGTAACTCATTATAAGCATAAAACAAAAACAACTGACTATAGATGTTTCATGTAAAACATGCCAAACATTGACTGCCTATGCCAAACTCTGCTATTCCAATTAAATTTAACATCCCAGTATCCTAACGTACTGCCATTCAACTTGTAAGCATGGACCCTGCAAAAGAGGTGATTTGGTGTCTGCTCCAAAAGTTGTCATGCTACATTTTCCTGATCTCAATAAGCCCTAAATAAACTCTAAACTGAAATCCCAGCTCCATAAAATGTGGGATATCACAGACAACTTGCAAAGTGGGCATGCCAAGAAGACAACGCCTGAAGAACACTGCTTCCTTGCCCTTTCAGCACTTGTCTGCCAGATATTTTATCTTTTCACCTGTCCTCTTCTACTGCTTGGTCATGCAGACTAATGGCTCTGTATGCCTAATTATGCAGGTTTTTATGTGCCGTTTCTGTGAGTTTGAAATACTTCCTATGTGATTGTTGTGGTATTTATTGGAGCAAAAATGAAAAAAAACATACCGACATCAGGCAACGATAGCAGTATAGCACAATATATGACTATTACAGCATTAAATAGGACTCAGGTTCTTATCCATGGAGAAAAGGTAGGACCACACCCTGTAAGGACAACGAGTAGCAAATAGGACAGGATATGACATGACTGGAGTAGTGAGCCACGCAGTGCTACCAGTGTGTAGTGGGAGTGGCTAAACAGTGCATAAATACCTGGTGGGACTTTAGACTGCAAAGAAGAGGACAGTTCAGGCAGTTTACATAATCAAAAGGGTTGTGAATTAACATTCTGTCAGATGTAAGTCATATGGTGTCCAAAGTTGCTGTGCCTGCAAAATGAGGACAGGTGGACTCTGCCCCACCGATCCACGAGGGAAGAACGGGCTTGGGTACCCACCTCGTGTGGACCCAGTCAAGAGGACACCACCCATGCTTGAGAACCCAGGGTGCTCTGCCAGCATGAAAACATGTTCAGTATTTACTGAGTGTCCAATCTGTCGCTTTCTTTTGCTACCTCCCTCTTTACTGGTGCTCCGGCCCTGCCTCACTTTGGCGACACTGATGTGTGCACAAGAGCATATGATGGAGAGGGTTAGGCATCCTGGTGAAAAACAGAAGACTAATTACCTCCTGAGATAATTTAATGTCAGCCGCAATGTGGGCTCCCCGCAGCAGGACAGCTGAACAGAGCCGACCCTCTGCTGGCAGATTCATCTCTGTCAGCTTAGATAAACCTGCTGGCCATCACAGCCTTGGCACACATTTTTAGTCTGATGAAGCCATCTTGTTTTTCATTTACAGGGAAAGTACTGGAATCTGAATAAACACAAGATGATTATCACAATCACAAATGTGATGGAATCGCTCTCACTCCTCTCTCTCTCATTTAGATTATATACTGTACTGTACAGTGTTTATCCATCCATCCATTTTCTGAGCCGCTTATCCTCACTAGGGTCGCGGGCGTGCTGGAGCCTATCCCAGCTGTCATCGGGCATGAGGCAGGGTACACCCTGAACTGGTTGCCAGCCAATCGCAGGGCACATACAAACAGACAACCATTCGCACTCACAGTCATGCCTATGGGCAATTTAGAGTCTCCAATTAATGCATGTTTTTAGGATGTGGGAGGAAACCGGAGTGCCCGGAGAAAACCCACGCAGGCACGGGGGGAACATGCAAACTCCACACAGTCGGGGCCGGGGATTGAACCCGGGTCCTCAGAACTGTGAGGCTGACGCTCTAACCAGTCGGCCACTGTGCCACTACATTGTTTATATTAATCATAATAAATATTAAATCGTTTTTTCTTACATAATCATTATTTGCAATCATGACTAATTAATCTGTTTTACCCCCAAAAGGCTAATATTTGGTGCCGTCAAAGTAAGAGCGACACCATCATAGTGGTGCAGCTGGTGTAAAACCCCAAAACTTTATCATTAGCTATGACTTTCTGTCGCAGGTGATTCATTGAGACAAACAGTATGGTTTTGCTTGGTATGTTACTCAGTTTTATGTGCTTCCATCATAAGGCTGTTGAATGGAAAATTGGAGTAGGTGAGTAGTTTTTGTCCTGTGATACTGTAACAGCAATCTGTGTGGGCGGGGCTGGCCGTTCATGGATTGGCGTTATTGTTTTTGTTGGAAGAAAACATAACAGCATATTATATACTGTTAGGTCATACTGAGAGTTTTAACATGTATTACAAAAAATCTGAATCATCATCTTTATTTTTGCGATTGTGCAAATGTTGCAGATACTCCTCAGTCAGTGTGCAAGTGGTGCAGATGCTACTCTGGCATGAGTGGCCAGTATTGGTCAACAACAGATATGCAAATAGTGCAGCGTGGCGAGACTACCACAGTGAGTGCACGCTAGTTGACTTAGTCAATTGCAAATAATTGACACGTCCATCCATCCATCCATTTTCTGGAGGCTATCCCAGCTATCTTCGGGTGGGAGGCGGAGTACACCCTGAACCGGTCGCCAGCCAATTGCAGGGCAACTAAAGGCTGCTTTATACTCGCGCAGACGGCGACCTCGCTGATGTCACTGCAGCTATCCCGCACGCAGTTTGCCTTTATACTCAAGCGCAACCCACGCCCGCTGTTTTGAAAGTGTGCTGCAGTTCTCCTCCAAGTCTGGTGTGTCGGTACTGCTGGTATTGGCTAGGACGCCACAGGGTGGAGTGTCCTCTGCATTTTGTGGAAATTTCAGGTAGCCGTTTTTACTTTCCTTTCCGTAACAAGGAACAAAGCAACAACAATGGCGACCTTGGAACAGAGTCTGCTAGAACAAATGGACCTAGATGACCAGATGATATGTTTAATTATACTGCAAAATCGATCGAGAAGGCGGCGGCGTAGGTGCTATGTGGAACCGGGAGGAACGCTGATCATGTAATGCTATGTAATGTTATACTATCCATAGATTTTGTATTTAGTGGCATATTATCCATTTTCATAGATTGGGCAGCTCTGAACCCTGAGTCTCCCTCCTCCCGCGGTTTGCACACCCTCTATCAACTTTGGGCTCCATGGCTTAGCCTGCACCATTACAAGCCGCCAATTTACCCGTTACATTGTATTATGATAAGTCACATGGCCTAATCTATCAAGATCATTTCTGTGCTCAAATTGAAGGTCATCTGTGGTCATTTTTCCTGACTTTTGAGGCAACTGGCATTGCCTCACGTGTGTCTCACGCAGGAGCAGAGGGATTGGTATGAAATGGACGCGACAGCTGTGCCACACATCACATTGGCGCTAACCATCAATCGAAAGATTTGGGTCCCATGATTAGAAAGTGCGAAAAAGCCACTGATTGGGTCCAGACCACCTTTTCCGATGTCGAGTTTTCATTATCTATGTCAAGGTATCGCATTTCGGCACATGTTACAAATTCCTCTCTTTTACATCATCCAGGACATCATCGTGGGTTTGAAGGAATCAGGGGTCTTGGAGCCCTCGTCATCTTCTTGGAACACTCCCATTTTGGAGAATTTGCGGGAAAGTGGCACACGATCTCAGACGCAATAAATCTATTGTCACAACACCCACTATTCTATACACTATACAATACATTCTATACACCCACTATACAACACCCACTATCCCAAATCCTTTTACTGCTTTGATTGCAATTGACCACACAGACACAAATTTTTAACTGTTATTGACTTAGCTAACATTTTTTTTCCATTGGTTACGCCGACCTGACTATTCCAAGCCTTTTTATTTGGACGTTTCTGAAAAATCTACCACTATGTGCGGTGTGCTTTTTCAGAAGGGGGATGGTGAAAGACACATCCTTATGTACACAAGTCTACAGTTGGACCAGACTGAAAAACGACACCCACCATGTACTAGATATGTGGCTGCATTGGGCAAGATGCTGCAAAAGACAGCACACACTGATGTCACACCTGTTGACAGTACTCACGACACATGGTGTAATGGCATACGGGACTTCATCGGCATTCACAATGTCATCTTTAAGACAGACTCATTAGAGAACATCTTGAATGCACCACACATCACATACACACATGAGGGCATTTATATGGCAGATACTATGCAAGAAGGGGAACCCCATGAATGTGCTGCAAGGACACTGGAGCAATCTCAAATCAAACAGGACTTGCAAGGTATGCCCTACTCTGATGCTGAGATGGGTTTGTATACAGATGGTTGTTGTTTCAGGGATCCGGAGAGGGGCCTTCAGGCAGCATATGCAGTGGTGCAGCAAGACAGTGACAGTGGTCAAGTCGAGGTGAAGGAAACAGAGAAGGTGGAAGGGAAGCAATCAGCACAACTGGCAGAATGGAGTTAGCAGAAGGGAAAATTGTGAACATTTATACAGATTCAGCATATGTTTGTGGTCGAGTGCACATAGAACTGACACAATGGTTAAGAACAGGTTTTATAACAGCCACGGGAATGACGATAAAACATCAGGATGAAGTTATTTGGCTTTGGGAGGCTTTAATGAAGCCCCGGAAGGTAGCTATAATAAAATGTAAGGGACATAGTAAGAGTGATGGCTTGGTAGAACAGGGAAAGGAGGTGGCGAATGCCGCCGCAAAACAGAGTTATCTGCCAGCATATCAGATGGTGTGTGCTGAGTTAGGACCAGTTAAATGTTTTCCAAAGGTGACGTTAGAGACATTGCTGGAGGATCAAAAACGTGCAAGGCCAAAAGGGGTGACCATTTAGACGACATCTTTACGGTGCCATGGGTCTACATGAAAGTCTTGAAGAGAAAATGGACAAAGCTGCGTTGGACGGGTCCATACAAGGTCATCGAGAGAACATCACACGCCCTCCGACTGGGGGGCAAAGGAACCACCTGGGTCCATGTGGGGCAGTTTGCCCCGCCCAAAAGGGGACCAAGGAGGAAGAGTGATTGGTTGGGAGTTGCTTTGCTTTTTGAGTTTTCCTGCTTTTGTTTGGCCTAGATCATTGGGAGGTGATTGAAGGGTGGGCTCAAACAGTGTGGAGAGGACGGAGGCAGGTGTTGGAAAGGGCGCCGGGCTTACCAGATACTTGCATGCTCTATTTTGGTAGTCACGTTAAGAGTAACATGACTACCTAAATAGAGCGTGCATTACACTATTGGGACTTAACATTTTTTGAGTATATGTATACTTATGGGTTGACCTCAGGCAAGCTGAGGTCAAAAGGGGGAATTGTTATATTATCCATAGATTTTGTATTTAGTGGCATATTATTCATTTGCATAGTACCCATAGAATTGTCATATTATCCTTATTATCGCTTATTCAGTGTGGCTTGGTTAAAACTAGAGGCCCTCACTAAACCGTGGCCGCTGTGTGATCGCTTGTACTAAGGGCTTGCAGCTGTGGTTCTATAAACATGTTTACAGGGAGCGGCCTAATGAGAGAAGCTACGGAATGTTCTCGTTGATCGTGGGAGAGGAACTAGTCATTCCTCTCTCAGACGGCTGCGATCAACACGAGCGAAAATAAGGAGGGAAAGCCATAGCAGGATGACTTAGAGCTAACTGAAGCTTCCCAGCTGTCGGAGGATGCCGCTCCTCCCATACTTTTGTTGTAATCTACAAATTGTGGGGCGACCAGGGCAAGATGCACCATTTTCTTTCTGTCTGCACTGCATACGCGAGGTCTGACTCCAGGGAGAGAAAGCCCTCCCAGAATTTTGTCAAAACATATTTTGCTGAGCTTTTGAGATATAAAAGGCTTAAATTCCAACGTGTGTGAGTTTCTAGATTGGTTTACCTTTCTTAAGAGAAAAACGAACACGCAATTGGTGAGTATGACAGTACTTTATTCATTTGTAATTTGGGCCTTTGGCCCTGGATAGGATACAACGCCAACTCTCCACAGTAACCAACTACATTTTCAAAGCAATCTTCCAAACATTGCTGGTAACAATGTAACGTCCACACATGTCACTGTTTAGACTTTCCTATGTGGCTTTGAGTACAAGAAAATTTTTTGTTGATCACGTAAAAAGAGTCCACAGACTTCCCTTTATATGGCTTTGGGGCGTCCGCACTCATGCACCTTTAGACTGTTTGATCATGCTGCACCAGTCATTTGACTGTTATGCAATACAGCAGACAAAGGAGACAGCAACAGCTCAACACCGACCAAAGACTCGTATTAAAAGCTGTGTAAAACTAAAGGGCTAAATTCTAAAAGTTTTTTACCTGTACTGTGCTGTGAAATATACATGTTACTTAGGTAACTTAACTTCTATTTAATCGCACCAACCTCTCCTGTATTTTGTGTTATATTTTCTTGGCATTTGGCTCTTATAATAAACCAGACAAACTTTGTATAAGAAAAAAATAAAAAAATAAGCAAAACTTAAAACGTTCTTATTCTGACAACCAATCAATACACTGTTTTTTCTTTTTGGGAATTTGGGAAAGTTAAGATGATTTTTCATGTTATTTACATAACTAAGGAAGAAATACAAATACAATTTTAATTTCCCTCTTCCGTAAAAGGCTACCTTGAGGACAATTCAAATGTATAATTTTTTCTTTTGATGGTGGCAAGATGAGATCCTTTCGCACATTTTGAGGACCTATAACATATGCAAAAAAGTAAGTTTACTTTTGCTTTATTATTTTTATATAGTAAATGAAGGCTATGTTCTTTTTCAATGATGGGACAAAAGCATTTTAATGAGTACTATAAATGCAATTAATTAATGCACTAGACTATTGTAATGTCACTTTGGCATCACAAAAATCTAGCTCTGCTCCCAGTTTGGTTCAGTGCTCACTGTGTCCTTGTAGTCCAATCAAACTGCACCTTATGTGTCAGTCATATTCTAGTGAAGGATTGCTGCTTAAGAGCAGCCATCCTTTGAAAATGAATGCCCAAATATCTTTCAAATATTGGCACAGAATTCAATGTGAAGATGGAGTGCACTAAATGTGCAAGGACACAAACAAGGACATCAGCTGCTTTATGTGATTTGACCAAGGTCTTGTATTAAAAATAACCTGGCATGTTTTTTTCTTTTTTTCTTTTTTTTCAAGATGAAGATTTTTACCCTTTAATCTGATACCCCTAAATAAAATTTTCTGCAATCAATTACTTTTAAAAATTACCTAACTAGTAAAGACATTCAGCCTCTGCGAGATTAAACACTTTAATACAGCTGTCCTTTAAGGCCCTCAGAGGTTTGTTGGAAAACATTAGTGAACAAACATCACCATGATGACAAAAGAACACATCAGACAGGTAAGGGATGAAGTTGTGGAGTAGTTTAATGCAGGATTAGGTCATAAAACATATCCAAAATGTTGAACATATCAAGGGGCACTGTTAAATATTTTATCCGAAAATGAAAAGAACATTCAGGACAAGGAGAGTACTGTTTAGAGAACTATCTAAGAGGCCCATGGTAACCCAATAAGACTGCCTAGATACACACCTCAGGGGGGAGAATCAGTCCACATGACAACTACGAGTCATGCACTCCACAAATCTGACCAATACAGAAGAGCGGCAAGAAGAAACCCATTGTTGAAAAAAGTCATAAGGAACCACGTTTGTATTTTTCCCAAAGCCATGCGGGGGACTCAGCAAATGTGGAAGTATTATTGTGGAAGAAAGTATTATATGAATATTTCAGCCTAAATGCAAGATGCTATGTGTGGCGGAAAATGAACACTGCACATCACCCTGAACACACCACCTCCATTGTAAAACATGGGGGGTGGCAGCATCATGTTGCGTGGCGTTGTTTCTTCAGCGGGGACAGGGAAGGTGGTCAGTTGATGGTCAGCTGATAATGCAGCTCCAAAAACAGGACAATCTTAGATGAAAACCTGTTAGAGTTGGCAAAAGACGACATTGTGGCAAAGGTTCTTCTCTGGAGTGCCTGCCCACCCAACAAATGTGAAAGTAATGCTTACTTTTGAAAATGTGTCTGTGAGTGTGCCATTTTGATGTTCCGCCCCACAGTTATGTAACAGTGGGGCTTATGACAACCCCCAAATTTCAATGAAGTTGGGGGTGTGTCCCAATAAGTTTGTTCATAAAGTTGTTTTTCACCTTTGGAATGGGTGCTACTTTATCAGAATCAGAATCAGAATCATCTTTATTTGCCAAGTATGTCCAAAACAGACAAGGAATTTGTCTCCGGTAGTTGGAGCCGCTTTAGTACAACAGACAGTCAATTTACAGAACACTTTGGAGACATAAAGACATTGACAAAAAAAAAACAATTGTGCAAAAAGATGCAGAGTCCTCTAGCACTTAGAGCAGTTCGAATGACTAATATTGCAATAGTCCGGTGCAATGACCATTGTGCAAAGGGCGCTGAGACTTCGAGGAGTGTATGCGGTTTAAAGTGACGAGTAGTGCGATCATCTGGGACAATGCTGGTTGTGCAAATGTTACAGATACTCCTCAATCAGTGTGCAAATGGAGCAGATGCTACTCTGGCATGAGTGGCCAGTATATGCAAATAGTGCAGCATGGCGAGACAACTACAGTGAGTGCACGAGTAATACATAATTGGCCCCACAGAAATGTGACAACGAACTCAAGTCAAAAAATTGCCAGCTTGTTGTAATGGAATTATAGGTTAGGTGTTTAAGAAGTTGATCGCAAGAGGGAAGAAGCTGTTGGAATGTCTACTAGATCTAGTTTGCATTGATCGGTAGTGCCTACCTGAGGGAAGGAGCTGGAAGAGCTGGTGAACGGGGTGCGGAGGGTCCGAGAGGATTTTGCACGCCCTTGTCTTAGTTCTGGCAGCGTGCAAGTCCTCAATGGTGGGTAGGGGGGTACCGACAATCCTTTCAGCAGTTTTGATTGTCCGTTGCAGTCGGAGTTTGTCCTTTTTTATAGCAGCACCAAACCAGACTGTGATGGAAGAACACAGGACTGATTCGATGACCGCTGTGTAGAACTGTCTCAGCAGCTCCGGTGACAGCCGGTGCTTTCTCAGAAGACGCAGGAAGTACATCCTCTGCTGGGCCTTTTTGAGGATGGAGTTGATGTTGGTCGCCCACTTCAGGTCCTGAGAGATTGTAATTCCCAGGAACTTGAAGGTCTCGACGGTTGACACAAGGCAGGAGGATGCATCCTGACGTCCACGATCATCTCTACAGTCTTGAGCGTGTTCAGCTCCAGGTTGTGTCGGCCGCACCACAGCTCCAGCCACTCCGCTTCCTGTCGATATGCAGACTCGTCACCGTCCTTGATGAGGCCGATGACAGTGGTGTCATCTGCAAACTTCAGGAGTTTGACAGTCGGGTTCGCTGAGGTGCAGTCGTTCGTGTAGAGAGAGAAGAGCAGCGGAGAGAGGACACAACCTTGGGGCACCCCAGTGCTGATGCTGCATGTGGATGAGGTGGCCTCCCCCAGCCTGACCTGCTGTGTCCTGCCCGTCAGAAAGCTGTAAATCCACTGGCAGATGGCAGGTGAGACGTTGAGCTGGAGAAGCTTGGTTGAAAGGAGTTCAGGGATGATGGTGTTGAACGCTGAGCTGAATTCCACGAACAGGATCCTCGCGTAGGTCCCTGCACTGTCGAGGTGTTCTAGGATGAAGTGCAGTGCCATGTTGACTGCATCATCCGCAGACCTGTTCGCTTGGTAGGCAAACTGCAGGGGGTCCAGCAAGGGACCTGTGACACTCTTGAGGTGGTCCAGCACGAGACGTTCAAAGGACTTCATGACCACAGATGTCAAAGCGACAGGCCTGTAGTCATTCAGACCCGGGATTGCAGGTTTCCTGGGGACTGGAATGATGGTGGAGCGTTTGAAACAGGATGGAACTTCACACATTTCCAAAGATCTATTGAAGATCTGAGTGAAGACTGGAGCGAGCTGGTCCGCGCAGACTTTGAGGCAGGATGGGGACACATGGTCCGGGCCTGCCGCTTTGTTAATCTTCTGTTGTTTGAAGATGCGTCTCACATCCTGTTCATGGATGGTTAACGCAGAAGTCAGAGGTGTGGTTGTGGTCGCGGGTGCGGCCGGGTGGGTGTGTGGTGTGAAACTGTCTTTTTCAAATCTGCAGTAGAAGGTATTCAAGTCGTTGGCTAGTGTGCTATTGTTCTCAGCTTGGGGCGTTCGTCGCTTGTAATTAGTCAGCGATTGGAATGCATGCCAGACTGATTTAGAGTCGTTTGCGCTAAACTGTTTTTCCAACTTTGCTGCACAGATCCTCTTTGCAATGTTAATTTCTTGAGTCAGCTGATTTATAGCTCGATTATACAGGGCCCTCTCCCCGCTGTGATATGCGTCCTCCTTAGCTTGGCGAAGCTGCTTAAGTTTAGCAGTGAACCACGGCTTGTTGTTGTTGAATGTGCGAAATGATTTTGTTGGTACACAAACCTCTTCACAGAAACTGATATAGGATGTGACAGTGTCCGTATATTCATCCAGGCTGCCAGCTGAATTTTCAAAGACACTCCAGTCTGTGCAGTCTAAACAGCTTTGAAGTTCCATCTTGGCTTCATTGGTCCACTTTTTGACTGCTTTCACTGTAGGCTTCGCGCATTTAAGTTCTTGCCTGTACGTCGGTATTAAGTGAATTAAGCAGTGAGCAGACGAGCCCAGGGCTGCACGAGGTATAGCACGGTATGCGTTTTTTACTGTAGTGTAGCAGTGGTCTAAAGTATTATTTTCCCTGGTAGGACAGTCGATGTGCTGCTTGTATTTAGGGAGTTCGTGGTTGAGTTTAGCTTTGTTAAAATCCCCGAGAACAATGAGGGGTGAGTCCGGGTGTTTTTTTTCAATTTCGTTGACTTGTTCGGCGAGCGTTAGCAATGCGGCGTTCGTGTTAGCTTGAGGCGTAATATAGACTCCAGCCAGTATGAACGATGCAAACTCACGTGGCGAGTAGAATGGTTTACAGTTTAAGAATAGCGACTCCAAATGCGGGCTGCAGTGTGTGCTGAGCACCGTGACGTCCGTACACCATTTTACGTTGATATGGAGGCATATCCCGCCGCCCTTTGTTTTCCCCTATGATTCCATGTTGCGGTCCGCTCGACGAATGTTGAAGCCGGGAAGAATGACGGCGCCATTGGATACAGCGTCGCAAAGTCAGGTCTCCGTGAAGCACATGGCCGCGGAAGTCTTTACTGGTCTTTAACAGAAGATGAAGCTCGTCCATTTTGTTGGGTAGAGAGCGTACATTCGCGAGGTGGATCGACGGGAACGCCAATCTGTGTCCTCTCTTGCGGAGTTTCACCTGAATGCCGGCTCGCTTCCCTCTGTGGCGCCGCTTCCGTCTCCATGCGCTGAAAACTGCGGACGCCGCTCCGGTGAGTAACTCGGGGAAAAACTGAGCGGATATTCGAAAGTTGGTGACAGAAAGTCCGGAGTAGGCTCCTTGATGGTTAGCAGGTCTCCCCTTTTGTAAGTGAGTCGTGTAAGGTCTCCAAAGACGGACGAAAAACACAAAAACAAAGACAATACTAGAGAGCGCATTACCGAGGCGACCACACTGGTAGGCGCCATCTTGGCGCCATCTTGGATACTGTGTGTTTGTCAAGGGAGGGTTAGTTTATTTGTTTTTGTCACACGAGCAGTATAGTATACAGTAGACTACTGGGGTTTTCGTAAAGTGAAATGAAAGTCCATCCATCCATTTGCTACCGCTTATCCAAGGTCAGGTCGCGGGGGCATTAGCTTTAGCAGGGACGCCCAGACTTCCCTCTCCCCAGCCACTTCATCCAGCTCTTCCGGTGGGATCCCAAAGCGTTCCCAGGCCAGCCGAAGGACGAAGGCTCTCCAGCGTGTCCTCTCATCATGGGCAACTCCAGAGTGGAAGAGAGTCCAAGCCCTCTCGAGAGGACTGGTACCAGAACCCAAGCTGTGCATGGAGGCGAGTCCGACTATATCTAGTCGGAACTTCTCGACCTTACACACCAGCTCGGGCTCCTTCCCTGCCAGAGAGGTGACATTCCACATCCCTAGAGCCAGCTTCTGTAGCCGGGGATCGGATCGCCAAGGTCCCCGCCTTCGGCCGCCGCCCACCTCACACTGCACCCGACCCCTATGGCCCCTCCCACAGGTGGTGAGCCCATGGGAAGGGGGACCCACGTTACCCTTTCGGGCAGTGCCCGGCCGGGCCCCCACCAGGCGCTCGCCTTTGAGCCCGACCTCCAGGCCTGGCTCCAGAGGGGGGCCCCGGTGACCCGCGTCCAGGCAAGGGAAACCTGAGTCCAGTTTTTTGTTGTCATCATAAGGGGTCATTGAGCCGTGCTTTGGCTGGTCCCTCACCTAGGACCTGTTTGCCATGAGTGACCCTGCCAGGGGCATAAAGCCCCAGACAACTTAGCTCCTAGTATCATTGGGACACACAAACCCCTCCACCACAATAAGGTGACGGCTCAAGGAGGGATGAAATGAAAGTCAAATTTCTTAACACAGAACAAATGCTGCTCTAGAGTAAAGATGGACACTCACTTGATCTCCTGTTGTGTTTTTGTTCTTCGACTGTATTACATATTTTCAACTCTGTTAATAAATCAAATAGCTTCAAGCTCATATGTGAGAGAACAGCATTTAAAATAATACCTGGAATCTTGTCCAAGTTTAGTCATCGGCCTTTCACTTCTTCATTCATTTATCCCCTATTTCTTTTCTTTCTACATTTTAGCTTTTTTACTTCTCTGTAAGAGCTTGTCATATCTAACAAATTAATCTCTTCATGAAAAGCCCGCAGAGGGCAAAAGAGAAAGGAATTGAGAGGGTGAAAGATGATAGAATCCTGAAGCTTTAAGGCGAACAGTGCAACAGTGTCTAGGTGGTGTAGAATGAGCCCCATTATTACTCTCTGGGCTCAAATTGAAAACATTACTGCTCCCTTTTCACATTTCTCAGACACGGAGGATGGACTTTATTTCCAATTTCAGTCTCCTTTTTGGTCGTGGGGGGTGGGGGGGTGCCTTGTGTGCAACTGTGTGTGTGTGTGTGTGTGTGTGTGTGTGTGTGTGTGAGAGAGAGAGAGAGTGCGAGAGAGTGCATGAGAGAGTGGGACACAGAGAGCTTTCAGGAAGGAGAATATCCAGTGTACGTTTCAATAAAGTCATGAGTTGAGGCTTGTATACAGTGGTGACCTCTCCTGAGCCTCATGTTCATTACACCCCAGTAAGTTCACATCGAGACCCCAGCGTGTTTCAACATTTTATAAAAGGACCTCTTCATTAGCCACAGTCGCTCGTGCAGGTTGTAATAAGCAGAATCCAAAAGTATGGACAAAAGCTTTTATGAAAATATAAAAATATATTATGTTATTTATCACATTCAAACCAATATTGAAATGTTTGGAAAATTATCTTCCTACATGCTTACTAGAAGGCTGTGTATTTGTTTCATAGATGAACAATTACAGTAAATGCCCGCCTAGTCATATGTTACTCTAATATCAAACAAAGTACTGTATGTTCAAGTGATAGATCTCAACTAACAGACTCTCTGTAATTTGCACTAAATACCCAGGCAAAATTTGTCTCCCACCTGATATAAAAAGATCTTAGTCTCTCAGTCGAGACACATCAATTAAACACTTCCTTGACACCAATTACTACTTTCCTATAAGGCATGGTTGTGTCACCATCTTGTGACACCTTCAGGCCTTATAGAAAAAAGCACAAAAATATGCAAATAGGTGAGTTTTTCAGTGAATAGCTGATGATAGGTTCCACAGAAAAAAATGAATAGGTCAATTTTCTGACTGGCGAACTTCAAACAGCTGGGGGTTCATTGTATCTTAGATATTATGGAACAATGCTCTGTTAGAAGGTTAGAGAGTCAGTGTTCTATGCTTGTATTATAGTTGAATAAAAAACTTCCAATAAGACCCACAGACCCATTAGTTACACAAAATCTTTAAACGTCGGCATACAAAGACATTTGGATCGTTCAGGTAGAAGATGGGGAACAGTTCACAGAAGTGCAATACTACCTATTCCAAGCTGCATCTAATTCCTGGATATAGCCCTTTGACACATTCCACTGGACGTGTCGTGTGCATTATCCCCTAATGGTGTTGTGTAATAAAACCACAAACATGGTGTGTTGTCCTGCATAAGAATTATTGTCTGTGGAAGGCGCAGTTTGTCTGTTTATACCATGGTCGGTCAGAAACGCTGCATATTTTGCAGAAGTCATGTTGACATTTTCAGGCTCTCAAAGGGTGCATATCATCTTACTCCCCCTTATAACAGCTAAAAATTTCACTCCACCACCTTCTTGCTTAAGTAGCCTCAATGGGACATGGTCGCTAAAGACCAACCATTCAAAACTCCATCTATCTGGACCATCCAAAGTAGCTCAGCATTCATTAGTGAATACAACTGGTCTTCATGTATTTCTGAGCAGTATAACGTATTTCTGATTTTCCTTCTGAAATTGGTTATGGGTGGCCAACATTAGACTTTATGTATGACCACAAACCTTTAGAGGATATAGCATCAAGTGCTTCTTGGGACCCCAGATACACTAGCAGCTTTAACTACCTGATTGCTGCTCATTAGTGGCATTATCTATACAGGTAAAAGGGACAAACGCTGGTACACCCCAAAGACCAGATGCCTCATACCCTGAAAAACTATCTGGTGGATATGATCAAGTGCAGTGAGGAATGCATTCATATTGGGGAAACAAAGCAACCACCGAGCACATGTATGGCACAACATAGATGCGCTAACGCAGTGGTCTAAAGCGTAAATCGAACTAACCCAGAAGTGAACGCAGGCGTTGACCTTCCTTCGTATCTTTTCCCAAATTAATTACATTTTTATCCAAACCAATACACTCTAAAATAGTTTCCACAACAACAAAAAATACCAAAACAATTGAATAGCGAACTCTGATTAATCTTAAATGCTACCAGCGTTCAAGTTATCCTTAGGCAGAAAGTTTACATTTTACCTTTTCTATTCATCATTACCTTGCCTTTTTTTCCCCTCACATCCCTCTTTTCTATTTGGTAGCGGTTGCAAAATGTCATTTTTAAAAGAGCTAGCTTCCAGACAAACAATCTACCGACAAGGTCATTGCCAGAAAAAGCCTTGATGAGAGAGCTGGTTAAAGGCAAAAACCCCACCCACCAGGCAAACAGATGCAAACACACACACGCGTATATATACGCAGGTTACCTGGAGAAACCACACGCAAGCACGAGGAGAAAATGCTAACTCCACACAAGAGGGTCTGAACCAATATTTAAACCTGGGCCCTTACAACCTTGAGGCAAGTGTGCTTAGCGTTTTTCTCCCACAAAGGCTTACTTAAGATCTTAAAAGATAATGAACAATTGGCTACTACTTCGAGATGGCTGAAAATAAATTCTGTTTCTCGGGAAGCAGTGCACTATTAACATTGGGCTTTATTCACTAACTGTGCATACGCAAACAATTTGGGCTTAAATCGTGCGTACACACGTTTGACGCACAAATATGTGATTCATCAATATGTTCGTACTTGTTTTTGTTCGTACTCTGCCAACAAATTGAAAACTTCCTGACACCATGTGTACGCACACATTAATGAAGGATCAGCTTTTGAAACAAACGTCCAACATACCTTTTACCCAACATGCACAATGTATTAGTGCAGTCATTTATAAAAACGATAAATTATTTTCATGTTAATAAATTAAATCGGTGGCACAGTGGATGACTGGTTAGAGCGTCAGCCTCACAGTTCTGAGGACCCGGGTTCAATCCCCGGCCCCGCCTGTGTGGAGTTTGCATGTTCTCCCCATGCCTGTGTGGGTTTTCTCCGGGCACTCCGGTTTCCTCCCACATCCCAAAAACATGCATGACTCTAAATTGCCCGTAGGTGTGAATCTGAGTGCGAATGGTTGTTTGTTTGTTTGTATGTGCCCTACAATTGGCTGGCAACCAGTTCAGGGTGTCCCCCGCCTCCTGCCCGATGATAGCTGGGATAGGCTCCAGCACGCCCGCGACCCTAGTGAGGAGAAGCGGCTCAGAAAATGGATGGATGGATAACTTAAATCTGGAATTCGCTCATGAGTTCAATAATGCCCTAAATTACCGTGAAAATTACACTTGTCATTACTTTTACCATTGTTCTGTTCAAGTGCTTGTAAGTGCTATATGTATGTATCTTTGTATGTACACAAAACAACACGGAAGATGCAACGAGTAGATTGCGTGAGTTCATGTTTTGATCGCGCAACCGGAAAAGCCATCAAACTGCTTGCATTAATCCAAGGCTTCAGAGATTTTATATTTATCAACCACACATCCACGATACAAATCTCTAACAACATTTCCAGAATTTTACAATTGACAAAAACATCAGAGGCACACACATCGCCGCTGGCCTGCTTGTGACGTAACTCCGAATGGCATGGCTTTTATAGTTTCTGTCACTTCCAATGCTAATATAATGAATCAACTACAAATGCCTTTTTGCTGTACCATATATAGCCCTTTCTATGTAGTCTAACAACTTGTGAAGTGTTATGTAGAGATTATTGTAATGGAGTAAAGTACAGTTTCTTCTTAACATAAATACTCAAGTAAAAGTTAAAAGTATAATCCAATAAAAGTACTCTGACAAGTAAAATTTTTCCAAAATGTTGCTCGAGTAAATGTAACAGAGTAAATGTAATGCTTTCCTACCCACTTCTGATTTGTAGCACATGCATTACTATTTATGAATGGTTCTATTTGCAACAGGCTCCAATTTTAGACATCTCATTGTAACGACCTTTGTCTTTCTTTTGCAATGAATTAATATTTCTTTAATACTAGGGGGCAGCCAGTAGCTCATCTCTAAGTACTTTGGAACCAGAGGGTCACAGTTCAATTTCCCACAGCAGACAAGGCACCAAAACTACACCCTATCTCAAGAGGTGTTGCATTGTTTGTGTGTCCCTTTTACCCTGACATCTCTCCTTGCTTGCCTGCATGTCTGTGATATAGTTTAGTGTCATATGCAACACAAATAATATACAACAGTGTTCGTTGAATTTCCCATTAGGGGGATACGTAGTTAATAAGTAGTAATAAGTTAAATTAAACAAAATTTGATTTATTTAATATGAATAGGGCGGCACGGTTGGGCGACTGGTTAGAGCGTCAGCCTCACAGTTCTGAGGACCAGGGTTCAATCCCCGGCCCCGCCTGTGTGGAGTTTGCATGTTCTCCCGTGCCTGCGTGGGTTTTCTCCGGGCACTCCGGTTTCCTCCCAAATCCCAAAAACATGCATTAATTGGAGAATCTAAATTGCCCGTAGGTGTGACTGTGAGTGCGAATGGTTGTTTGTTTGTATGTGCCTTGCGATTGGCTGGCAACCACAGTTCAGGGTGTACCCTGCCTCCTGCCCGATGATAACAGCAGCTCCAGCATGCCCACGACCCTAGTGAGGAGAAGCGGCTCAGAAAATGGATGAATGGATGGATAATATGAATAGATTTTCACAGAAGCATCTATCATTTTTGCATCTTTACTGTTCATGAGATTTGACAAATTTATTTTTGCTCAGTTTTTTGTGATCAAAGACAACACAATCAGATGAGATCACAATGATCAGTGTGGAACACTCTTAAAATGAAGAATGTGTCTCTTGAATATACCACCTAGTGAAATGATGACTCATGGGACAAAACTGAAACTATCAGTCACCTATTCCATTTCCAAGCTTGGGGAGGAGGTACAGCCAGAGGGGTGGAACTCTGACTTACACACCTTCCCTTAGCCCCAGCTGCGGGCCCCCCACCAATCCTGAGATAGAGTTACCACAGGGGGCGACTTGAAGGCTAAATGTCCTTCACCAGCAGTCTCCTTAGGGCTCTATTGTACATTTGTTGCTCAGTGGGAACCTTTGCTATAGCAATCCCAAACCAATTACATTCCCAAAAGACTCGTTTCTGTACATCCTGAGTGAACTTTGTGTTGATGCATATCAAAATTGAATCAATCATAATCGAATCAATCATCATTTTGTTTTGTCAGATTAGAAGTTTTGTGACCTCTTTTTGGCTATATTTGACAAATGCAGTGCCTTGGTCCGGTGTTATATTTTTTTGTTTCATATTTGTTATTTGGCATTAGACATGAAGTTTGCATGTCAACATGTGGTAAACATCTGCAAAGTATTAGCATCCTCAAAGAAAAGCAGCCTTGTGAAGGAATTTGTCATCAAATAAGAGCTTTTCCATTTAAAATGTGTCTAGCCTCGCAGGTTCTGTCCCCTGTGGCGATCCTCAAAAGGACAAACCTTTTGCAAGAGATAGGGTTTTGAGGCAGGAGTCGATCAGTTTCTATTCCATCCCCACTGTGGTGTCTCTCACCACTGATGCATCCTAAACATCCATAATAATATATCTGTTCCACAAAGTATGATAATTCCATATATATATATATATATATATATATATATATATATTACACATATTTGCATTTATTATTTATAATAGTAGACAGTTAAGAGCATTTTTATTTCTCTGCAAAACTGATATCAGAGCTAAAAAATACATGTCAATAAAAATAATCTGGTGAAATTATGCCTTTGTTAGTTTGATGTGTCAATGGGTCAATGTCATACTGAATTGTGAAATAGATCCTAATTTTCCATTTTACTAGTAAATACTTTGGTATTTTGTGCCTAAACTGTTATTTACTAAATTGTTATTTCAGTGTTCATTATATTCCCTACATTGACTAAAGCCACAAAATTGACCCATCCTCTCTGACACAAGTCCTGTGGCCACTGTCAGACTTGGCTCCGGCGGTACGTATTCTGCAACCGCCATCAATCCTGGTTCGTCGACCAAGACCTCTTGCCTAGCTGAGAAAACTCCTAACTGACCCCAATGAACATTCTGAACATCCTGGACAAGCCCTGTAACCTTGCCTACACAAACAATGGCCCAAAGCACAATATTGCCATTATTATGCTAAACGATGCGTGTTGTTTTCTTTTTGTAGTCATATATACCATATATGTATATATATGGTATATATGCAGCGTTGGTACAGATGATGGCACGACAGAGTGCTACGCTGAAATCCTGGGGGTACTCAGCGGCCTTTGAGACAAAAAAGGCAAGCTACAGCGACCTGGCAGCTTCATGACACCAGGCACAGTGGAAGGCAACTGAAGAGATTGGGTGGCGACGCTTCACTGCACTCACTCCACCCAGCGGCTCATGGCGCAAGTGTTTACCTCACAGACTGAATATTTTGTGTGTTTTGGGTGTGTGTGGTGAAAAAAACAAAACATTAACTCTAAATATGATTTATGTACTGAATAGAGTTGCTACGTTCATCAGTGTTGTACCTGAAATTGTTCAATGAATTTATGTTCATGAACGAGTTCATATTTTATGCAAATGTGAACTGAACTCAGCTCATTTCTGCCTGATAAACGTAATTGAGAACGCGCTCATTCTGGTGTCAAAGAACGGTTTTCAAACTTAATTTCATTTTCATTCAAGAGTGCCAGGTTTTGTGAGGGATTTCCAGGATAATCCTGTCTGAATCCACTATATACGAGCCTTCATATGATCGGCGGATAAACGCTGTGTAAATGAGAGTGAATGTGTTCTTCGGTGGTTCTTTTGTCATACAGTATAGTATATAATTGTAAAAATTCTTTACTAGCAAAATTATTAATTGTGTCAGAATGCTTTCGTTAAAACTGTTCTATCGCACTGTCATGATATGGAATTTATTTTGTTTTGTAATATAAGAATTGATCAAATCAAATATTGTGTTAATCGAGTCAGCCAGAGCTGCGAGGAATGCAAAGCTGTCAATGTCCTTTCACCATCATTGCTGTCATACTGTATTACGTGTTTTTGTTTGTACATTAAGGAAATAAGTCCATTTTAGTTTTAGTTAAAAAAAATACATAAAATCAACTTGTTAGTAGTGATATAAGGACCATTAAGACTCCATACCTCCTTTAAGCGCTGTGTGCACAACTGGAGTTGGATCGTTCCTCTTGTTCTCTCATTTGGAGCCGTTTGTATTCTGTCTCCTTCCTATAATAATTTGTACGACTCCCTGTAGGATTTACTTTTTGTTTTTTTTTGGTCATTATTCCCATTTGTTCTGGTGGCAACGCTTTGATCCCTATTTCCATCACCGTAAGGCACATGTTTTCCTAGTCTTCACTTTTTGTGATGGTGCTTTTCTTTACATTTTGTCTTGAACCATAGTTCTCAGTGAGACCTATCAGTTTGGTAGTGGATTTTGGTTCCTTTTTGTATGCAACAGTTTTATTTGTTACTCTAAATAAAGACTGTTAAATCATCTCTACGCTCTGTTACGCCTTTGGGGTCCAATATGTCACAATATGTAAATATATGTAATGACAAACCCTATTCACATGAATGGAAAAACTGACGTCGTTTGTCATAAGCGAAATGACATTGCACACATCTGAAATGCTAATTGTGGATTGTGAGAATGTAGCTACACATATTTCAAATGTTCTTTTTGATAAGGAAAGACTGAATTATTCAACCCCAGTGCCAATGAAGTTGGGATGTTGTGTTAAACATAAATAAAAACAGAATGGTTGTCTGTGTCGATATGTGCCCTGCGACTGACTAGTAACTAGTTCAGGGTGTAATCCGCCAGGGAGAGAATGTTGTCATCACACTGAAAGTGCTCCTCTCCATACGCATTGTGATGTACTGAGAAAGAGCATTTAAAATCAAATTTATCCATCATATTTTACCACCTGCCGCAACATGTTGGCTATCTTGAATTTATCAGCCAAGAACAGACTGCATCAGCTAATTTAAACATTCATTAATCCAAGAGTCCACAATTTCCAAAAACAATTTGAAATGTGGACTCTTCGGACCACAGAACACTTTTCCACTTTGCATCCGTCCATCTCAGGCGGCGGCGTTTCTGGGTGTTGTTGATAAATGGCTTTTGCTTTGTATAGTAGTTTTAAGTTGCACTTCAGATGTAGTGCCGAGCTGTATTTACTGACATTGGTTTTCTGAAGTGTTCCTGAGTCCATGTGGTGATATCCTTTACACATTGATGTCGGTTTTTGATGCAGTACCGCCTGAGGGATCGAAGGTCACGGGCATTCAATGTTGGTGTTCGGCCTTGGATTTCTCCAGATTCTCTGAACCTTTTGATGATATTATGGACCGTAGATGATGAAATCCCGGGGAGCACGGGGAGAACATGCAAACTCCACACAGGCGGGGCCGGGGATTGAACCCGGGTCCTCAGAACTGTGAGGCTGACGCTCTAACCAGTCGGATGGTAAATAATGTACTTGGGGATTTTCTGAAATAAACGCAGGGTCAAAATAAAGTTACTACAACTCTTGCTTTTGTTTCCTAGTAAGAAGGTATTTTGGGGGGGGGAAACGGGCAGTTAAAAGATATCACTGAAAGCACGTCATATCTGATTCGTTATATTAAGTTCTCAGTTTTAGTCCGGTTGTCATGTCAGCTTTTATTTTGTAGTAATTGGTACCTCTTGTTTCGGAAGCCTTGCATGCTGCCTTATCCTGAACCCACACTTGTAGTAAGCCTGACCCGTAGAGAGGCCGTGCTTTTTAGTTCATTGAGATTCCTGAGCCAGGTTTTGTCTCTAGCTTTTGCTAATAATTTTTGTTGCTGCTTTTGCCCAGAGTTTATACCAGCCTCTTGTTTTTTTGTTTTTTTTCCCAGCCTTGCTGTGATGTCTTTTGTTACTCTGGCTAATTGACTGTTGTCATTCCTGCACTGCAGGGAATTTTGTTTGAACTTTAAAAAATCCCTGTTGAGAACTCAATACATCTATAGTTTTTTTTTTTTTAAACCAGTGAGTCGTGCATTTGGGTCCTTTTGTGACTCCTTGTCAGCACACTATTGTCGTGCCATTAATGTTCACTGTGAGTGAATGTAAACCCCTGACAACTGTAGCTACCCCACACAATTCTTGACCTCTTATAGCTCTATTTTAATTTTATGCTGTCGTTTCTTTGACCCGATAGTCAAGATAAAAGAAGTGATTAAAAAAAGAAACACTAAAGAGTTTTGTGACATGTTGATCCTGAGATAATCTCATTCAAAACCAATCTGGCAGGCTCTTGAACTCTTGAATGTCACTAATTTCAGTGGACATACTGATAGAGACAGCATGTCACTACTGTTACCATATGTACGGTTAGAATTAGTTTGTATCTAACAACAAACATTTATTTATCTTGCACATTTAACAGACAAAGGCCAAAAAGTGCTTGACAAGACATTGCATGTCAAGTACACAATGCAAAAGCAGGATTACAAAATCTAATAAAACAAATTTTAGGGTAAGTAAAAATAAAATAAATTAGAATTAAGTGGTAGCACAGTGACCAAATGGTTAGCTCATCCACCTCACACTTTAGAGGTTGTGGGTTCGTATCCAGGCTCCTGTGTAGCGTTTGCATGTTCTCCCTGTGCTTGAATGGTTTTTGTTGGCGTACTCCGGTTTCCTCCCATGGTCCAAAAACATGCATGTTAGGTTAACTGAAGACTCTAAATAGTCCTTAGGTGTATTTCTATGTGCCCTGCGATTGGCTGATGGCTAGTCCAGGGTTTACCCGCTTCTCGCCTGGTACCCCTCCTCTCACCCAATGTTAGCCGGGGGCTCCAGCACACCTGAGACCCTAATGAGGATAAGAAGTATAGAAAATTGATGTGTTTGCACAATGATTAACATTGTTCAATTATTACCTCTGAATCAAAAGTCATCATTTCTATGTTTTCTTTGGAAAAACCTAATTTTTTATACTGTCCGTGTTTGGGTCTTGTTAAACTTCACAAAAGCAATGTCATTACCAGCATGATCAATCAGGTAGCATTGTTTTCCTTCACACAACAGTAATCATGAATGAAGAATCATTAAATACCCAAGGTTGACTTGAGCTCATAGTTAATGACACATGACGTAGCATACCTTTAAATGACAATTTAAGTAGCAAGCTCAATTTCCCCCCCTGTCCTTCAATTCCACTGAATTGTCTCACTCCAGGTATTCTGCCAAATGGTGAATATATTACTTGAAGAAACCCATGTGCCAGTGAGGTTTTTCATTGTTATTCATCAAATATGATTTTGGAATTTATTTATCTATCTTTAATTTACTTCAGTAACCCTTTCAGATAAACTCGGGAACCGGCAAGGGGGAATTAAGCTCTGTGGTGCAATGGTCCACACTGCTCGTCCACACACGATGCCTGCCTCCCAATCCAATCAAGCCCATTCCTCATATAGATGTGATAAGCTTGTGGAGAATGTACAGATGTGACAGTGCGCCAGTGTTGCATTTTTATGTGAGTGTGTTACTTCTGTATCACACACACACACACACACATACGTATACTCTTTGTCACAGCTTTAAAGCAAACCTACACAGCATCAGTTGTTCATCAATGTTCCACGGGGCTGTATACAATGAGTGAGGTTAGAAAACATGAACATTTTTGTTTTAGCCTGGATGTATTTTCTTTTTTTTTCAGTTCCCTTCCCACTCATTGTATTGCATATGTTAAATACGATACTTAAATATCTATTACTGCCTTCGGGTGGGGGGACGGGTCCTGACTGTTGTTTGTGCCTATGCACGAAGCAGCAGTTCAGATTACCCACCCGTTTTGGAGTCCTTGGAAGGGGTGCTGGAGAGCGCTCCCGCTGGGGACTCCATCGTTCTGCTGGGGGGCTTCAATGCTCACAGTGAGACCTGGAAGGGCGTGATTGGGAGGAACGGCCCGAGCAGTGTCCTGTTATTGGACTTCTGTGTTTATCACGGATTGTCCATAACGAACACCATGTTCAAGCATAAAGGGTGTCCTCACATGCACTTGGCACCAGGACACCCTAGGTCGCAGTTCGATGATCGACTTTGTGGTCGTGTCATCGGACTTGCAGCTGCATGTCTTGGACACTCGGGTGAAGAGAGGGGCGGAGCTGTCAACTGATCACCACCTGGTGGTGAGTTGGCTCTGATGGTGGGGGAAGATGCCGGTCCGACCTGGCAGGCCCAAACGTATTGTGAGGGTCTGCTGGGAACGTCTGGCAGAATCCCCTGTCAGAAGGAGTTTCAACTCCCACCTCCGGCAGGCCGACCTGAGCTGTGGCTGTAAGGTGCCTGTCATGAAGTCCTATCGGGCCTTTTTGGCCTGTGGGACTCCTGAGGCAGCTGATGGGTACCGACTGACCAAGCGGAATGCAGCTTTGGCTGAAGCAAAAGCAAGCAAACTCGGGCATGGGAGGTGTTCGGTGAGGCCATGGAAAAAGACTTTAGGATGGCTTCGAGGAAATTCTGGTCCACCATCCGGCGTCTCAGGAGGGGAAAGCAGTGCACCACCAACACTGTGTATAGTGGGAATGGGGCGGTGCTGACCCTGACATGGGACATTGTGAGTCGGTGGGGAGAATACTTCGAAGACCTCCTCAACTCCACCAACACGCCATGCCATGAGGAAGCAGAGTCTGGGTTCTCTGAGGCAGGCTCTCCTATCTCTGGGGTTGAGGTCACCGAGGTGGTTAAAAGGCTCCTTGGTGGCAAGGCCCCGGGGGTGGATGAGATTCGCCCGGAGTTCCAAAAGGCTCTGGATGTTGTGGGGCTGTCCTGGTTGACATGCCTCTGCAACAACTCTGCCTCTCGATTTGCAGACTGGGGTGGTGGTCCACCTTATTAAAATGGGGGACAGGAGGGTGTTTTCCAACTACAGGGGTATCACACTCCTCAGCCTCCCTGGTAAGCTCTATTCCGGTGTGCTGGAGAGGAGGTTGCATCGGGAAGTCGAATCTCAGATTCAGGAGGAGCAGTGTGGTTTTTGTCCTGGCCGTGGAACAGTGGACCAGCTCCACACCGTCGGCAGGGTCCTCGAGGGTGCATGGGAGTTCGCCAACCAGTCTACATGTGTTTTGTGGACTTGGAGAAGGCGTTCGACCGTTTCCCTCGGGGAGTCCTGTGGGGGGTGCTTCAGGAGTATGGGGTACCGAACCCCCTGATATGGGCTGTTCGGTCCCTGTACGACCGATGTCAGAGCTTCGTCCGCATTGCCGGCAGTAAGTCGGATGAAATCCCTAAATTCCTTGCAATTGTACGTTGAGGAACATTGTCCTTAAACTGTTTGACTATTTTATCACGCACTTGTTCACAAAGAGGTGAACCTCGTCCCATCTTTGCTTGTGAATGACTGAGCAATTCAGGGAAGCTCCTTTTATACCCAATCATGGCACCCACCTGTTCCCAATTAGCCTGTTCACCTGTGGGATGTTCCAAACAGGTGTTTGTTAAGCATTCCTCAACTTTCTCAGTCTTTTTTGCCACCTGTTCCATCTTTGTTGCAGCCATAAAATTCTAAGTTAGTGATTATTTGCTAAACGAAATTAAGTTTATCAGTTTGAACATTTTGTCTTAGTTGTGTATTCAATTAAATATAGGTTGAACATAATTTGCAAATCATGGTATTCTGTTTTTATTTGTTTAACACAACGTCCCAACTTCATTGGAATTGGGGTTTGTGTATGCATGCATGCATGCAAGCACACAAGCACACATATTTCTTACCTGTTTCTATTAAATGATTGTGACAATGTGATTCATTCTTTAGAGATAGCATATATCTTCTCACATGTAATCACTGTACCTGGTCAAAAGTGGTTACTGATGTATTTAAATAGGAATATACTGTACAAGATTGTGTCTGGAAACAAAAATCACATTTTAAAAATAATTTAATGGAACCAGGAGACTTCACACATTTTCAGCATTTATTAATGAACCAGCTGGGGAGAAAATACAAGTAATGCAATGCAGCTCATGCAGTGTATGGTATCTATTATCCCGAGACTTTTTCTTTCATTGCAGAATTTGCTTATCTCATGGAGAACATTTTCCTACTAACATGTTCACCTCTGGTTTTCCCTCCATGGCATTGGGTCCCTGTGGCCACCATCGGGTTGCCTCGGTGGGGCCGGCGGACCGCCCTGATTCCCTTGGTGTGGGATGTGTCCCATCCACCGGCACCTCTCGGGTGGACCCCTCAGCCCGATCCTGCCCCTCGATTGATTGGGTGGGGTCATCAGCCTCCGCGGTGTTGTCCTTGTCCTGTTCTAGCTTGTTCTGTCCTTGTCCTGTTCTAGCTTGTTCTGTCCTTCCCTCACAGGTTGTAGCACTACAGCCCCCTGCAGCACTCATTTAATGTTTCCTTGTTGTTGATAATGTAATGACTTACTTTTCTCATCCTGTTTACAATTAGTGCTTTGTCTTTTGTCTTCGTTTCTCTCTCTCCTCTAGAAACTTTGTTCTGTTCGATAAACTTCAATGATAATACTATATATACCAGACAGCTGCTGCAACAATCGGTTTGCATAACCAAAGAATTTCTGCATAAACTGTCAGAAACCATCTCAGGGAAGCTCATCTGCATGCTCGTCGTCCTCATCAGGTTCTCGAACTGACTGCAGTTCCTCGTCGTAACCGATTTGAGTGGGCGAATGCTCACATTCGATGACGTCTGGTACGTTGGAGAGGTGTTGTCTTCACGGATGAATCCCTGTTTTCACTGTTCAGGGCAGATGGCAGACAGTGTGTGTGGCGTTGTGTGGGTGAGCGGTGAGTGGCCCATAGTGGCGGTGGGGTTATGATATGGGCAGGGGTATGTTATGGCAACGAACACAGGTGCATTTTATTGATGGCATTTTGAATGGCCAGAAATATCGTGACGAGATCCTGAGGCCCATTGTTGTGCCATTCATCCACGACCATCACCTCATGTTGCAGCATGATGATGCACGTCCCCATGTTGCAAGGATCAGTGCACAATTCCTGAAAGCTGAAAACATCCCAGTTATTGCATGGCCAGCATACTCCCCGGACATGTCACCCACTGAGCATGTTTGGGATGCTCTGGATCGACGTATATGACAGCGTGTTCCAGTTACTGCCAATATCCAGCAACTTCGCACAGCCATTGAAGAGGAGTGGACTAAGATTCCACAGGCTACAATCAACAACCTGATCCACTCTGTGCAAAGGAGATGTGTTGCACTGTGTGAGGCAAATGGTGGTCACACCAGATACACCTGTGTAATCATACTGTCTAATCAGCATCTTGATATGCCACACCTGTGAGGTGGGATGGATTATCTTAACAAAGGAGAAATGCTCACTAACAGACATTTAGACAGATTTGTGATCAATATTTGAGGAACATGGTCTTTTGTGTATGTAGAAAAGATGTTAGATCTTTAAGTCCAGCTCACGAAAAATGGGAGCAAAAACAAGTCTTGCGTTTATATTTTTGTTAAGTGTATTTCCAGCTATGCCAAAAAAACATGCAGCTGCTCCCCTGTTAAGCACTATATTAACACTGGTAGAAAACATCTGCTGTATGCATATGGACTGTATTTGGGCTGACATTTTTCTGATTGATTTTGAGTTGATGTTTAAAGTTTATATTGAATGTGAGCTTTTTTTGTGCAACAAGAATGCATTGGCTTAATCTTCTTATTAAATGCTTTATCTAACTTCCATTCTTTATCTATTTAGGCGAGCATTCATGTGTCACTTTCCTTTATCCTCAGAGATGGGCGTGAAGACAATGGGTCCACTGCAGCATATCCCCTCATTCTGTCTCTGCTCAGCAAAACATGACTGAACAAATGAACCAATTAAGTGTGTTGGTGACTGGGCTGTCCCTGGGGGGAGACAGCCTGATTAGCTCAAAGGTAGGCCTGACTGAAAACAGCCAACTAAGATGACTCGAGTTGGTAACACTCCCACAAAACTGTAGAGTGAACTATTTTGATTGGGGTTAATTGGTGTCAAATTGGTTTAAATGGTGGCACTTTTGTAAAGCAACACAAATAATGTATTTGTGTCAGTTTTCATGTTGGAGGAAGGACAAAAATACAAAATAAAGAATACAAAGAATAAAGTGTTTGACATAGTATACGCCAGTCATCCCTGCTCCAAATCAGGTAAGATGGTATTTTTACAGCAGCACAATAGCATGTTGGGTAGCAAATCTGCCTCGCGGTTCTGAGGTTCAGGGTTTGAATCTTAGCTCAGGCCTTCTATTGTGGAGTTGGCATGTCCAACCTGTGCTTTAGTGGGTGTTCTCTGATTGCTCCAGCGTCCTTGTGAATAGTTTTTTGTCTATATATGCCCTGCAATTGACTGATGACCAGTCCAGGGTATCCTGTCTTTCGCCCAAATTCAGCTGGGATAAACTCCAGCTCACCCATGACCTCCAGGTAGGAGGTTCAAGAATGGTTAAGCCACTCTTAACTTTTTTTTGTTTTTTTATCAATCAAATTTATATGTGCCCTGCGATTGGCTGGCGACCAGTTCAGGGTGTACGCCACCTCTCGCCCGGAGATAGCTGTGATAGGCTCCAGCACGACAGTGGGGATAAGCGGAATGGAAAATGAATGAATGAATGATTGTTCTGAACAGGAAAACCTACAACAATAAAATTATATTTTAATACTTGCAGTATTGATGAATTGTCATGCATTAGATTAAAACATGTCTTTAGGTTCACCCACCCAGTCTGTTTGAGATTATAATTAAATTGCAATATGGATGCAAAGTTAGTGATTTTTATTTATAAATAGTATTATAATTGCAGTGTTTACAGTTTAGTCGTAATTTTGATGTTTCATCCTCTAGGCCATGCTCCAAAACATACTGAAGTTGGGACTTCCCACATGAGGTGTTCAAGATAACAATCTTCATCAATTAATCCTTACCCTACATCTCTACATGTGCTCATTATTTGCAACATTCAGACAAGATCTACAATTTACATTCCTATGAAGCAAGTCGAACCTTCACTTCTTCATCTCTGAGGCAATTTAATGCACATTGTCCCCATATTCAATTTGTCAAGGCGGAATGCAAGCAGGCGTCCTTAGGGTTGACCACTGGTCATTGCTCTCCCTGACACAGAGAAAGCAAAAACGAAGGAAACAGTGTCAGGCAGAGGGAGTAGGAGCGCAGAGCGGAGAGAAAATGAACCTGACAAAGGCCCTGAAACAGATCTCTCCCACTCAGCAGAGCCAAGGGAGTGTGCAGCCTGGCTGTCAGCACCTCTCATTAGTCAAAGGCAGCCTTCCTGACAATGTGACACTGATTACTGAAAGCCCTGACTTGGACTTTCTCTGTTTCTCTGTGTCGCTCGCAATAGTGCCAGTTATATCACACATGTATACAACAAGTATACCTGCCCTCTCTCTCTCCACTTCACATTTCTTCAAATCAAAATCAAATCCAACTATATTTATAAAGCGCTTTTCATACAAGAAATGCAACACAAAGTGCTTTACGTGGTTAAAATCAACCCCCTCCCGCCACTCGTCCACACACACATACGCACAGGCAGAAGTGGGCACACACAAACACACTGGATTAAAATATGAAAATGACATATAGCGTGTGGCTGGGTACAGATGTGAAAAACCACCATCTCAAGCAGATCGGCGCCCCTTACAAGCAACTGAGAAACTCAGGCGCACAGCTCCCAATGCAGAGAGCTTCCTCCAGAGAAAAAATGAAGGATAGTGAAATAATACTCTCTCTACTTATGTACACTTCAACAACCCCTCCCACTTCCAAAGGGATTAAGAGTCTCGGAGCAATTAAGGGCAAACAAATTTGTTCAAACTGTATTCATAAATCAATTTATTGCTTTTTCGCAGTGTATATAAATCTGTCCAGACAGGGTCATATCAGGAAATATTCCTGCCCACCTGAAATCGCTTAAACGATCCAAAACCATGTTCATACTGTATGCCAACTTGTAAGCAGTTCTGTAATATTAACACAAAAATAACCACAAAATATACAGTATACTGGTAAGTCCATGTAGATATGATTTGGACATGGGATAGTTTGCATTCAATGTTTTCATTTGTCAAAAACTATTTCACTCTTGTATGATAGGTAAGAAAGTAAAAAAATATACAAAAATGTCTCTGAACAGACTTCAGGATGGCAGCAGTTTCATTGAAGAATAGATGAGCTCTATTTCCATAAATTCCGAAAGGAAAATTATTTGGAAATGGGTTTGGTATAAATTATTTCATTTCAGTTTGTTTTTTGTCCTGGACTTGGAGCAGTGAACAAGCTCGACACCCTCAGCAGAGTTCTGTAGGATGCATGGGAGTTCACAGAACAAGTTTACATATGCTTTGTGGACTTGGAGAAGGCATTTGTGTCCTTCAGGGAGTCCTGTGGAGGGAGTATGGGGTACCGGACCACTTAATACAGGCTGGTTGGTCCTTGTCCACCCGGTGTCAGAGTTTGGTCTGCATTGCTGGCAGTAAGTTGGATTTGTTTCCAGTGAAGGTTATTCTCCGCCAAGGCTTCCCTTTGTCACCGGTTCTGTTCATAACCTTTATGGACAGAATTTCTAGGTGTTGAAGGGCTCCAGTTTGGTGGCTCAGTATTGTGTCTCTGCTTTTTGCAGGTGATGTAGTTCTGTTGGCTTCATAAATTCACAATATTCAGCTTGCACTGGAGTGGTTTGCAGCTGAGTGTGTAGTGGTTAAGATGAGAATCAGCACGTCCAAATTTGAGGCCATGGTCCTCAAAGGATGGAATGCCCTCTCCAGGTCGGGAATGAGATCCTCTCAGTTCAGGTGTCTTTGAGGTCTTGTTCAGGAGTGAGGGAAGAATGGTGTGAGAGATCAACAGGCGGATTGGTGCAGCATCTACAGTGATGTGGGCTCTGCATCGGTCTGTCATGTTGAAGAAGAATCTGAGCCGAAACGCAAAGCTCTCAATTTACCAGTCGATCTACGTTCCCACCTTCACCTACGGTCATCTGGTGTGGGTCATAACCAAAAGAACAAGATCATGGATGCAAGCGGCCAAAATGTGTTCCCTCTGCAGGGTGTCCGATGTTACTTCCCACATTTAAAAAATATGCATTAATTGAAGACTCTAAACTGTCTGTATGTGGGAGAGTGTTTGTCTATATGTGCCCTGCAATTGGGTCGCGACCAATTCAGGGTCTACCCTGCCTCTCACCCAAAGTCAGCTGGGATAGGTTCCAGCTAACTCTCGAGTCACGGCCCTAGTAAAAATAAGCAGTAAAGAAAATTGATGAAGGGGGCCTGGGCTCTCCCTTTGAGATAAGGTGAACAACTCATTTGGGAGGGGGTGAAAGTAGAGCCACTGCTCCTCCACATGGACCACCAGATGAGGTGACTCGGGCATCAGTTTAGGATGACTCCTGGTTGTCTCCCTGGTGAGGTGTTCCGGGTACCACCCACTTGGAGGATGCACAGATCACGCTGGGGAGACTCTGTCACTTGGCTAGCCTGGGATCCCCCCTGAAGAGCTGGATGGATTGGCTGGAAAAATGGAAGTTTGGGCTTCTCTGCTTAGGTTGGTGGCCCCGTAACTCGACCCCAGATAAGAGGAACAAAATTGATGGCAGTATGGATATTTTATTTCAAAGCAGTTGCTGCCCCTCAGGTTATTTTCAATGTGAGTTAAAATCTGAAAATATTTCCACTCCCCTTTGTCCAAGAGTGAGATTGTAAGGCCAAAAGGAGAGAATACCTCTCAAGTTATACCTTTTTCATGGGGACAGGAAGGCTCTAATGGTAGGCAGTAGGAAGCTCACTCCCTGTTAGATAAATGTCTACCCTGCCCTTCAGACATAGATCCTACTGTTCGCGGAGCTGGGAGCCCCCATATCTGCAGTTTTGACACCGAGTGTTCCCTTGTTTGTAGCACCTCAGGACTTGCCAGGGGGAGCTCCGTAGGCCCCAGTCTTTATGTGTGAATCTGTCTGTTTACCTCCCACCAAAAGCCCACTATTTCACCCCAAGTCTCTCGTCTTTCTGTATCCCAGACATGAATGCTAATAAATCTCACTACAGCCATCTTCATGTATTTTTCCACTGTTCAGTCTTTGATCAGTTCACTATTCTTGCAGCAATGCATGTCACACAGTCTGCTTGTCTATAGCATGTGCTGTATCATCATTAGCTGTGATCCTTTCCTCAGACTATGTGCCTTCTAACAAGGCCGGAAAGCAGCCCGTTGGACATCTGCTGGGGCATTTTAATAGCCCTGGCGTTAAACTGCTAAACTCTGAGGAGGTATATGAATAAATGGCTGCCAAAACACAGACAAAAAATCCACCCTCTCCTCTGTTCAAATTGGCCAACAAACTGTGGGACTACATAAAGAGAAGAGAAACAAATAACCAAAACGTCATGAAACATATTATATACAGTTTGTTGGTGAGCAAGATTCTGCAAAAACAGAAGGAAGAACCCATTGAAATGTACAAATCTGTATGCAAATGCGGAAAATGTGTGCCCTAGTGAGGATAATCGGTAAAGAAAATGGATGGATTTTCTCTTTTCACAATCACAATAACGCCGATCTGGTTGTCCTGAGTTGGTTTTCAAACCTGGACTCCGGCCTTCCATTCTGGCGTTTGCAGGAGTTTGAGTTTTGTGGAGTTTTCCCTGTGCTTGCGTGGGCTTTCTCCATGTACTCTGGCTTCCCTATACATTCCCAAAACAAGCATGTTAGGTTAAATGAAGACTCTTAATTGTCCTTAGCTGTGAAAGGTTAATTATTTGTGCTATACGATTGGCTGGCGACTAGTTCAGGAAAAAGCCAGTTTAGGGTGTACCCCCCTCTCGCCCCAAGTCAGCTGGGACAGGCTCCAACCCTCACCCACGACCATAGTGAGGCTAAGCAGTATAGAAAATAAATGTATGGCTGGTTCATAATGTTATGTTGATGATCCAAGATCCTCGATACTTGGTTTGGACACATTATTGTATAGAGCAGAAGAACATGTGACTTACTCATCTTGCTTTATAACACACTGTTACAAAATTTGGTACAGTCGGGGTTCATTGTCTGTCAAACCCATACGGTTATTTTTTGGGACCCCAATGTACCAATTGATACTTTTTCCATGGCATCTTTGTGCCCTTGCTGTAAATGTGGATATTCCTGGAAAAGGTACATATCTGTATATATAAAACTATCCCCGAAGTTTCAATGCATAGTCTGTATACAGAACACATCAATAAAGAAGAAATAACTATCTCTTTGCAAATGTTACATTATGTATTTTCTTTTCTGAGAGCACAGTGTGACATACCGTAAATGCAGGAGAACACGAATTTAAAAAAGTTAAAAATATATATATTTGATTCTGTTACAATTGCACAATATTTGTACGCATTTATTATGCTCTTTTCAGCCGTAATATTTATCTTAACATCACTTTTACTTTTATTGAAGACAAGTTTAAAAGTCAACCAGTTCAGGGTGTACCCCGCCTCCTGCCCGATGATAGCTGGGATAGGCTCCAGCACGCCCGCGACACAAGTGAGGACAAGCGGCTCAGAAAATGGATGGATGGATGGATGGAAGTTTAAAAGTATAGAGGGTGCAGTATTGCCAACTTTCTTGACTTTCTTGCTAAATTTGATGACATTTCAACTGCTCTTAGCAACTTTTTTTCTATCAAAAGTGACTAGCGACAAATCTAGCAACTTTTTCGGATGTTTTAGAGGCTTGACAGCACGTACCAATCTGCAGTTAACATCCTCAACGAGCAGAGGGTGCTGCCGTGAGCCCCTCTGCCATCGCAAAGCACTCACAGATGGTCAGGTTCACAGTAACTTCATGCAGCAGAACCAGCTGCAGTCGACACACAGCAATAAAAAATAAATAAATTAAAAGAAAAATGATTCACAACTGCGACTCGGTCCCAATCCCATCGCTCATGTTAATGAGCCATTCAATAGATTCGCTTCATTCGTGTATGTCACAGCCCTCCAGCCCTTTGATCAAATTTGCTACTTTAACAGACAGGTCTTGGGTTGACATTAGATGATTGATTGAAGGATATAAAGAATATATTTACGATAGACTACATTTAATATTTATCTTGGATAGAATAAAATATACTTTTAACCCGTATTTGCTGACATGTACAAGGTATCTATCTACATCACAGTAATTACATGGGTATCCATCATGGATATTCACTTTAGTACAGGTGGATGAAGATATGATGAATAAACTTAGGCACAGGTTAAGCCCATAGAACACATCTGCTGCATGAAACATAAACTATGCATGATTAGGTTTACTTTACACTCATTGCTTGGAATGTTACAGCATCAGTTGACTGAGCTAGGATAGCTAAGATGCCACTCACTGTGTCCACTGTCTATGACACTGACTGTCTATGTCTATGATTGAGGCAGACCTGAGCACAACTTGGGGTGCACTTATCAGCCAGCTGGCAGATATGACTTGTTATAGAGCTGTCAGATATGATGACAGGACCACAAGGCTCACAATGGAGGTAAATGCAATCTCCTCCTCTGCAGCTGCAATGCCTGCCTCAGGGACATGCTTATTAGACTTTGTAAACAGCTAAACGTGAGAGCTAAACTGTAAGAGCTAGTGTCAGGCAGTATCACCCAGAAAACCAGTAATAAAAGTAAATTCATTGAAAACCTTTCGTGTGAGAAGGTTCTCCATGAGTCACATGTTCATATTTGAACCTGTAATTTTAACACCTTTTAATACATCAAGTTAAATTACAAGCAACTGGAACTTCTTTAAATGTTTAACAAAAAACTGCTCTATTCAAAAGGGCATTTGAAAAAGTCAAGGAAGTATTATGGCAATAATTTGTGCATGGTGCTTAAGAGGAAGGCAATATTAATGAGACCACAGCAAAATAGCCTATCTACAAAAGAAATAATGAGGGACAGAGTAAGTAAATGAGGTCTTGAAAATGCAGTGCTGATTACCTTTCACTTAATAGGCACCCTGGAAGGGCGTTCCCCCCAGTCACGCCCCTGCAGTTCTCACTGTCATTGCCCACGTGAGCGTCCAACAGCAGAATGAGGGAGTCCCCAGCGGGAGTGCTCTCCAACGCCCCCTCAAAAACTCCAAGAAGTGTGGGTACTCTGAACTGCTGTTTGGTGTTAGGACCTGTCCCCCCACTCAAAGGGAGAAGGAAGCTACCTTCTCAGCCACCGAGTTGACCCTCCAACGTACCGACAAGTATGTCCACACTTGGAAGGCGCCTCTCACTGGGGCAACTCCAGAGTGAAAAATAGTCCAACCCCTATCAAGAGGACTGGTACCAAAGCCCAAGCTGTCTTGAGGCAAGCTCGAATGAGGTAAAATGTCTGACCTCTCACACCAGCTCAGGCTCGTTCCCTGCTAGAGAGGTGACATTCCATGTTCGAAGTAGACGGTGGTCGAACCGCCTAGGTCCCCGCCTTTGGCCGGCAACCAGTTCTCTGTGCACCTGACCCCTTGGTTCCTTCCACATTGCATCTTCGAGCTGTGCCTGGATGCAGGCCTGGCCACCAGACTCTCGCCATCGTGCCCCACCTCTGGGTTTAGCTCCAGAGGGCGGTCCCACTGACCTGCGTCCGAGCGAGGGAAAACGTGATCCAAAATTAATAGTCATCATAGGGGGTTTAGAGCCATGCTTTTCACCAAATGCCTTACAGCCTCTGGAATAATGATATTTAAACAAGCACATATGTTCATGATTTCCAGTGAAAGGCTGGGCTTTAATATCAGTCCGAGTATGAAGAACGAAGTAGAAAGAGATCAAGCTTATGGGAGAGTTGTTCCGTTTTACACAAAGAGCACACTCTCATCTGCTTTCCTGAGATCATTCATCTCACCAAAAGAGGGTGAGACTCATTCACATGCAGTTGGAACTATTCCTATCATTCTTTCTCTTTCTCATTCAATTTTTTGCCCTTGCTCCCTCCTATATTAAGCCAACGATTAGCTTGTAAGCCTGAGGTGACATGGCACTCATATTTCAGCATGGGGAACACGAATAATGCAATGTACTGCTATGGATACATTACATGCAAATTTGTCTTTTTTAAAGTGGGAAAGTCAAAGATGGTGTCACTGAAGGATACTAGCATTTATAATAGATACAGACAGAGAGTTCTCTTTTCTGCCCCTGTTTATTTTCATATGAAACTCTCCTTATCTAACGACTTGATTGATACATCACGGTGTTGACATACAGTATGTATGGGAAATTCTTGCCATTACACCTATATGAATTTTTTTGTTTGTTTGTTTGTTTTAGTATGGAGTACAGCCCCCACCTTTGTAATTGAAATAGCTTTCACTCTTTAATAGAGTAGCTCATCTTAAAGATGTGTGATGGGGTTGATTTACTTATAAACTTATCCAACCATGGACTTTGTTCCATGCACTGGGACACTAATGCTTAAACAGAAAATGGCCTCCACCAAAATGTTGCCTTAAAGTTTATTTTGGGAGAAAATTAATGATGGCAAGAATTTATTGATTAAGAGGTATAACTATAGTCCGCAGGATTCCCTTACAGTGGGAAAAAAGTGATGACAACACTTCATCACTGACAGTTTAAATTTTTATTTATTTATGTATTTATTTATTCCCAGTGTCAAGTTTAGCATGTCAAATTGGCAGTAGGCCTATGGTGTTTAAATAGTAAAGTTGTGGGTGATTTGTGATGGGAAGTAAAACACTTTCTTCGCAAGGTAAGGGCGTATGGGCTACCCCGCTAATCTTCCCACTATCACCAGTGAACAGTAGTCCGGATGATGACTAAGTCCTCCAGTGAATACGGTCCAAAGAGTAACCACTTACTCCATTCGTTTCGTGTCACTTTTAAAATGGCCACTTTTTGCGGGCTCAAGACCGCCAGTTACCAACATCACTTCCCCCTCGACGAGCAACTTCTTACCTCATCAACATGACTTTAAAGGTAACACAAGCGCTCTCATGGCCCAAATGGCAATAATGATCACGTTTATTTTTTTCTGGAACTGTAATGGAATATATTTACCTTTTTTTGTATCCTTACTACATAACACTGTTATTCCCCAAGCCTGTTCACCACCTATATCATGTGACCCAAGCTCCTGTGCATTACCGCATCAGCCAAACATCATATGACATAAACACACATAGTCTTATACAAGTACTATGTTATGGCTCCTGAGGGATAAATTAAATGTTGTATTTGTTGTGTCTCTTCTGTTTCAGTTGCAAATCTTGCATTATTCTGTTCCTTTTCCTAATTTAATCAAAAACCTTATCCTTGAATCAAAATGTAACAAGCTTTGGCACTCCCTCCACAACACTTTTATTACTGATGCTTTGTGAGGTGGCCTCTGTACCCCGCATCAATACATGCTGTTCAGTAGCCAGGTTTGCACACACTACACAAGCAATAAATTCTTCAAAAATAAAAAGAACAAATACATTTTAAAAAATTCAACACTGTGTTGAAAATACAGATTTTCAAATGTAAACAGGCAAGACTAATCAAGTCATGTGTTTCAAGTCTAAGTCTATAAGTTTTAACCAAGCAAGTCCCAAGTCCTAAAATTGCCGACTTGAGTTATTTGAATCAAGTTCCCCACGACCCCACCTCTGCTGTCCAGAAAATTTGTCAAAAAGCGGTGTTGACCATGGACTTAATTAGTAATTAGTGACCCATTACTGCTTGCCGTTGTGCTGTATCCCAAAGGCCTTTAAATCAATCTCTCTCCCACTCGCTCTCCTTTTCCAGTTCATCTCTGACTTGATAGACTTTGATGAGATGCTCCTTTGAAGACCCGATCAAAGATCTCAGATGAGAACTGTGTAAGCTGTTGGAGAGAGAGAAATGGAATACTAATCTGTTTTTGTTTCTAAGAAGATTCAGAATATATACAGAGGAAATCAGAGTGTGAAAGAAGGCAATAACTTAAACCAAAGTTATTTACAGGAACTTAAATTTCTCAAAATTCTATGCAATGTGATCACAAATTATTTGCTCACGTGGTATCTTATTTAACACAAACTTCTTACATTGATAGAGTAATTCAATAAGAACCTGCACACGGGCAACTTTACCAACTCTGAAGTTGAAATTGTCACCGAAAAAAAATATATCCTCGTGTTGACCAATCAGGTACACAGCTCATAATGTTAAGACACAAACAACGTGACCAATTTCTACATCGCTCTTAAAAACATGTTTTGGCTTCTTTGAGGAACAGATTTAAAATGTGATTTATTCTCTCCAGTCGGGTGTCTTGCTCCCTGCTTACAAAACAGCAGTGATGAAGACCCTTCTGAAGAAGAGTAATTTAGACCCCAAGATTTTAATTAGTTACTGACCTGTATCCAACCTACCGTTTTAAGTAAAATGATAGAAAAACTTGTTCTTAACTAATTAAATTGTTTGTTAAATAGAAATACTGTATTAGAGAAATATAAATCTGGGTTTACTATGAACCACAGTAGCCTACCGAGAACAGCCCTTTTAAAGATTTTAAATGACATCAGGTACAATGCAGATTCATAAAAATTCACTGTTTTGGTACTACTGGATCTCAGCACTCTTTGTTATATTGCAGCCATTTGTTAAAATCATTTAAGTTCATTTTCTTCCTCATTAATGGCCCGATGGAAGCCTCTCCTCAGTGCAAGACACATGAAAGCCCGCATGGAGTTTACTAAAAAACACCTGAAGGACTCCAAGATGGTGGGAAATAAGATTCTCCGGTCTGATGAGACCAAGATAGAAGTTTTTGGCCTTAATTCTAAGCGGTATATTTGGAGAAAACCAGGCACTGCTCATCACCTGTCCAATACAGTCCCAACAGTGAAGCTTGGTGGTGGCAGCATCAGGGAAAGATGAATGCGGTACACGGATATCCTGGACGAAAACCTTCTCCAGAGTACTCAGGACCTCAGACTGGGCCAAAGGTTCACCTTCCAACAAGACAATGACCCGAAACACACAGCTAAAATAACAAAAGAGTGGCTTCAGAATAGGCGGCACGGTGGCCGACTGGTTTGAGCGTCAGCCTCACAGTTCTGAGGACTGGGGTTCAATCCCCAGCCCCGCCTGTGTGGAGTTTGCATGTTCTCCCCTGCGTGCCTGCATGGGTTTTCTCCGGGCACTCCCACACTTCCCACATCCCCAAAACATGCATTAATTGGAGACTCTAAATTGCCCATAGGTGTGAATGGTTGTTTGTTTGTATGTGCCCTGCGATTGGCTGGCAACCAGTTCAGGGTGTACCCCGCCTCCTGCCCGATGATAGCTGGGATAGGCTCCAGCACGCCCGCGACCCTAGTGAGGAGAAGCGGCTCAGAAAATGGATGGATGGATGGATGGCTTCAGAACAACTCTGACTGTTCTTGAATGGCCCAATCAGAGCCCTGACTTAAACCCAATTGACCATTTCTAGAGAGACCTGAAAATGGCTGTCCACCAATGCTCACCAACCAACCTGACCGAACTGGAGAGGCTCTGCAAGGAGGAATGGCAGAGGATCCCCAAATCCAGATGTGAAAAACTTTTTGCATCATTCCCTAAACAACTCCTGTCTGTATTAGCTCAAAAGGGTGCTTCTACTAAATACTGCGCAAAGGGTATGAATACTTGTGGCTGTGTGATATTTCAGTTTCATCCATCCATTTTCTGTACCGCTTTATCCTTACAAGGGTCGCGGTCGTGCCTATCCCAGCTATCTTCGGGCGAGAGGCGGGGTACACCCTGAACTGGTCGCCAGCCAATCGCAGGGCAGTGATATTTCAGTTTTTCTTTTTTAATAAATCTGCAAAAATTTAAACAATTCAATTTTTTCTCTGTCAATAGCTGTGTGTACATTAACGAGGAAAAACATTACTTAAATAATTTTAGCAAATGGCTGCAATATAACAAAGAGTAAAAAATGTAAGGGGGTCTGAATATTTTCTGGACCCACTGTAGATCATAACATTTTATTAAACAGACTCCGAAACATCGGCCTCTCTTGTACTGTTTTTAACTGTTTCAGCTTTAACAGTATCTTCACAGATCAAAGTTTCTTTGTAGGTATGGATACATGTTCCTCCAGAACATATGAAATTTAGTGTGAGGTGCCGAGAGGGTCAATTTTAGGTCCAATTCTTTTTAGTCTGTGCATGCTTCCTCTTGGAGACTTCATCAGGAGACACAGCATCAGCTTCCACAGTTACGCAGATGACACACAGCTGTACATCGCCTTGTCTCTTGGTGACACAGGGCCAATTATTACCTTTCTTAACTATATTTTAGATATTAAGTCATGGATGGCAATGGATTTCTCATTGCTCAACCAGGACACAACAGAGGTTTTAGTTATCGGTCCTGAAGGCAAGAGAGAGAAACTTTCACCAAAACTACAGGATTTCCAAACCCTCACAACGTGATAAGAACTGTAGTGGCAACATTACTGATCTAGCTTAGCATACAAGCTACGTAATATATCCATCCATCCATCTTCCATTCCGCTTATCCTCACTAGGGTCGCGGGCGTGCTGGAGCCTATCCCAGCTATCTACGGGTGAGAGGCGGGATACACCCTGAACTGGTCACCACCCAATCGCAGGGCACATAGAAACAAACAACCATTCGCACTCACGTTCACACCTACGGCAATTTAGAGTCGCAAATTAATGCATGTTTTTGGGATGCGGGAGGAAACCGGAGAAAACCCACGCGGGCATGGGGAGAACATGCAAACTCCACACAGGCGGGGCCGGGATTTGAACCCCGGTCCTCAGAACTGTGAGGCAGATGTGCTGATGCACCGTGTCGCCTATATAATATATATAGTATGTATTATTATTATTATTATTATACATCAATGTAACCAAGATAGTTTTACCATTTTAAGAATATAGCCAGAGTTCCTCTCTCGGGCTCACATGGAGATGCTGATGCATGCTTTTTGTCTCCTGTCATTTAGACTACTGCAATGCCCTGTTCTCTGGTCTTCCCAGAAAGAACATCTTCGCTCAACAACGACTTCGGAACTCAGCTGCTCGTGTGCTGACAAAGACCATAGGGCGGGTACACATTCGGTTTTAAGATCAATGCATTGGCTCCCTGTGTTTCAGGAGCGATTCTAAGGTTATTGTACTAGTTTTTAAATATCTTAATGGTTTTGGGTCATTGTCCTTCTATCCATTTATTTTTCTAAACCGCTAATCCTGAAAAACCTTTATCATATAAGCCCTCACTTAGGTCTACATGTGTAAACAAAAACAAGAGGCAGAAGAAGAAAAGTTGATGTTCCGTTGGGATCCACTTGTAACTTTTATGCTTAGTGAACTTGCTGTGGGCTTCGAGCTTGCTCTCAACTGCGGGTGTCCTCGGCACGGATGCAGGGCATGACCTCCCAGAGCCTCCGCCAACAGCTCAAGCTAGGAAATACGATCGAAGCCGCATGGCCGGCTTTTTTGCTCGGACCGCCGCTTGTCCGGCCGTTGCCCGCACACATGGTTGAGCCACCGGGGGACAACGGAACAAAGGAAGGGGGAGGGAGTTAGCCGAAGGCCACGCCGTTGCTGGGGAGATTTTCTGAAGAGCCAGGAAGCAAGACAATAGGCCTGAGCACGTTTGAATATTAAGCAAATAGTTCATTGCTGTATTCGTCGATCTGTCCCTTTTGGCTGCTGACAGTTCAAACAAAGAAACGGACTCTTTGATGACTGTAAACCAAGATTTCGAGGGGACCTGTTAATTACTTTAGGGTCCAGTAGGCGTCTTCTAGTGGCAATCTCACCTGGAAAAATGCAGCCCATCACGTGGTGGGAGGTTCTGGCGACTGGGTTAGAGTCACTCCATATATTTCATTTTTCATTTAATTTTCCGTACCACTTATCCTCACGAGGGTCGCGGGCATGTTGGAGCCTATCCCAGCTGTTATCTATCATTCATTCATTCATCTTCCATTCCGCTTATCCTCACTAGGGTTGTGGGTGTGTTGAAGCCTATCCCAGCTATCTTCAGGCGAGAGGCGGGGTACACCCTGAACTGGTTGCCAGCCAGTCGCACACATAAACAAACAACCATTCGCACACACACACATTCACACCTATGGGCAATTTAGAGTCCTCAATTAACCTACCCTGCATGTTTTTGGGATGTGGGAAGAAACAGGAGTACCCGGAGAAAACCCACGCAGGCATGGGGAGAACATGCAAACTCCACAAAGGCGGTGCCGGGATTTTAACCCCGGTCCTCAGAACTGAGGCGGATGTGCTAACCAGTCGTCCACCGTGCCGCCAGCTGCTATATATATATATATATATATATATATATGTATATATATATATATATATATATATCCTGCTTTGCCTGTTGTGTTCCACTGGCTTTGTGTGCCAGGTGAGGACAAAGAAGAGAGATGAGTACTGAATTAAAGGAGCGCAAATGGCAAGAGGTGCAAGGTGAGTGAACAGAGAGCAGCACAAAGCTTTACACCATTGCTGCTGTTGTCGCTCTGCCAAGCTACTCGTCTCTGAGGATAAGGGAAGTGAGTCTGAGAGAATGAGTGAAAAGAGGTTTGTTGTGCATATAGTTATTTTTTAAAAATGTTTTTCTAAACTTTCATTCTTTTTAGGTTGTGTAGTTGTTTTTAAAATATCCAACCATCCATCCATTTTTTTTCCACTTATCTGAGGTTGGGTCGCAGGGGCAGTAGCTTTAGCAGGGAAGCCCAGACTTCCCTCTCCCCAGCCACTTTGTACCCCACCATCGTAGCCAACCCAGGTAGTGATCGGTTGACATCTCTGCCCCCTTTATTCACCTGAGTGTCGAAGGCATGCGACCGCAAGTCCAATGACATGACCACAAAGTCGATTATCGAACTGCGGCCCCAGCACCCCCTCCAAGGACTCCAAATCGGGTGAATACTCTGAACTGCTGTGCAGGACCCATCTACCCACCCGAAGGTGGTGGGAGGCTACCCTCTCGTCCACCGGAGTGAATCCAAACATACAGGCACAGAGGTGAATCCCAACGTACAGGCACAGAGCCGCAGGGCAAAAAGTTTACCTAAGCCTGATGGGTGCCTCTCACTGGGGGCAACTCCAAAGTGGAAAAGAGTCCAACCCCTATCAACAGGAATGGTACCAGAGTTCAAGCTATGTCATCGAGGCCGGTCCGACTATATCTAGTCGTAACTTCTCAAGCTCGCACACCTGTTCATGCTCCTTGTCAGCCAGAGAGGTGAAATTCCATGTCCCTAGAGAATCAGAAGTATGTCCAAAAAACACACAAGGAATTTGTCTCCGGTAGTTGGAGCCGCTCTAGTACGACAACAGACAGTCAATTGACAGAGAACACTTTTGAGACATAAAGGCGTTGAGAAAAACAGTCACTGAGCAATAAATGGTTGCTAGTTATCTGGTAATGCCGGTACAACTTTTTTAGATGCCAGCATCTAAAGCCGGGGGTTGGACCACCAAGATTTCCACCATTGGCCATTACCCACCTTCCTGCGCACCCGACCCCCTTGGCCCCTCCCACAGGTGGTGAGCCCATGGGAAGTGTTTTAAAATATTTTAATGGAAATGGTATTTTTACAGTTGAAAATGTCGAATATCTCTTGATATTTTGTTGCCGTCTAATGTAAATTATCTATTTTCATAGTTGATTGATCGCTAAGGTCACAACATTTTTTTAACATCCTAAGCATTTTTAAAATGTGAGAGACACCACATGACAATAATAAAAAAAATAATACTGCTGTTATAGGGCCATATTGTCCCGTTCATGCAAAAGTCTTTTTCACCTACGCACATTCTCCCGTCCAGACATCTGACACATCCTCCGTGCGTAACATGGGAATTTTTGCGCAATCACCAAAGAAGGCTGTAATACTGTCGCTCATGCTGGAAACAAAGCATCCTTGTTGCTAGGCTAACACCGAAACGCTGCTCCTGATTTATAAATGGACATATCTTCACCAAATGTTACCTGATTACCACAATCTATACATCATTGGAAAGCATATTTAATGCTTTTTCCGAAAATGCATATAGCTCAAACACAGTGGTGTGACTTCCAATCTGTTCCGTGCTGGATGGTCACATTTATATTTGTGTAAAATAAAATAACCGTCTCTCACTATTTTGGCTTTTAGCAAATATAAATAATTTGGGTAATTCTAATTAACCTAAAGCAGAAAAAGTTTAGTCTGATTTCATGTGAGACATTTGAGAAAAAAAAAAAAGATGTCTTTTTATTGTTGCGCAGAGGGGTGCCAATAATTTTGAGCATGACGCTTAGTCACCCGCGGTTATGACCAGGTCATCCTGTATTTAATGACGTCTTTTGCCACACCGGCCAAGTGACATAATGCTCCAGTCATTGTGCCTCACTTAAAGGGAATCAATGAATTAAACTGCATTGTTTAGTGGCGTATAAAGTGGACAGTTTTTATGCCTACCGGCGCAGAGAGCCCCTTTTTTTAAATACGCCGGCTGCACGCTTCTGCGAGATTATGACGACCCTTTCTAACCTGCCCACTCGCAGAGTTACACGATGAACCGTGCCTGATTTGTGCTAGTCAGGAAAATAGAGCCCATTAAGTTTTCAGAAGACTTTTCAGTCCCTCAGGCTCACAACGCTTACTCAGATATACCTATGTACTGCAGTAGTCATGGTAACAGAATCTTTTATCAAGTCCCATTACTGTCACATGCGTTTTCATTTGGCCACTAAAAACCAAATACAGCCCCCATTCAAGGTTATATTATGAAGTAATATGCTCAAAATTAATTGAAATCATTGTTGTCTAATCAAACCCATCGGATTTTAACATTGAAATCACAATGCACTCAAAATAAAAAAAATTATGATAGATGTGCTACCAACTGGTGTCCTGTTAACCATGAGGATGGCCCCTCCCACAGGTGGTGAGCCCATGGGAAGTGTTTTAAAATATTTTAATGGACCAGATGAGCATTTGGGTAACATTCTCCTCCTCATTTAGATATGTGAAAACTGTGCATGATACGCTACTTGTTCTTTTGTTCTTGTCTGCAGAGGATTGTGTTGAAAATTGGGAGGAGTGGCACTTTTACTGTACACTCTGTTAGAAAAATGTTTGAAAAGTGAGGCTATTTACTTAATTCCTGAAATAATAAATAATTATTTGAAAACCATTTTCTTGTGTTACAGTAATTGCATTAACCCTGTAACCCACTGGCATCAACAAACCTTTGCATATTTTTGTGCGATGATATTTCAGACTTTCACCATCGGCTCTTTTAGTTGTTGTTTGTTTTGCAGGGTTACTCTAGTCAGTCTTCTCTTTAGAAGGTAAACTGCAGGATGTGTATGGTTTGTGTGGAGATTTACATCGTCGGCCTAAAACTTTCCTTTTTTATTTGGGGGCACTCTCTTGCTACATTATGAATCAGTTTGGTTGCATCTGTATGACTGACAGCAGTTCATTCTATTCCTACCATTATGTGTTGCATTGTCAGTGAACATTAATGAGTCCATCCCAGAAGAAGCCATCAAAGTCCAGATGGGCCACTTAAGACAGGTGAGCTGCTGGTGGGAGTGGAGATGGAGCCTCACCAGGAAGCACCCGATGCATTGCTGGAGACGGCGGAGGAAACCACCACACTCTGGCCTCCAAGACCGGACAGGACAGTGAGCTACCTCAAGGACTTCATCTGAATTCTTGTGTAGGGACTGCAATTAAGCACTGAAGGCGTACTGGCTGATGGTCAACTGGTTGAAGGCTTACTTACTGTAGGCTGGCAGGCTGATAGTCCAGCTGTCTAATTAAACCAACAGCCAGGCCAGCCATCAATTGTTCTGCATTTTAATTTGTTCAGCCAATGCAGCCTTCTAAAAAGAGGTCATTTTCAGAAAATTCTTCAATTTATTAACTGGTTTGCAAATCTGATTCTATTCTCTACAGCTCAGTGTAATTACTAAGTCTGTGTTAGTCTGTTCCGCCAGCTGTGGACCAATGGTTAAGATCATCGCCTGCCACCGTGGGGGACATAGGTTCAAGCCCCCTACTGGACCATCTGCCAACATCCCCCGGACTCACGGCTGTGATGTCCTTGAGCAAGACACTGATACCCCGGGCGCTTCAGCTGCCCCCTGCTCCAGTGTGTTCCACTAACAAGTGTGTGTGTTCACTGTGATGGGTAAATGCAGAGAACAAATTTCGTGTGCATGCATGTTCATGACTATAAAGGTGACTCTTCTTCTTATCTGTGAAGTGTGGAGTAGTGCAGGCAGGTGGACCCGAAGTGCATAATTAATAGAAGGCAGAAAGTGAAATATTGAGCAGATAATTCACTTAAATCAAGAGAAATACCTTTGTGTTTATGGACTTACAAATTGTTACACTAAACAAGAAAGGCTCTAGAATATGTGGAGAACATTCTTTGTTCACTCTAGAAAGTAACAAACAAGGATGCTTGTCGGTAGATTTGTATTTATTTATTTATTTTATTATTATTATTATTGCGGCATGGTGGACGACTGGTTAGAGCGGCTGCCTCACAGTTCTGAGGACCGGGTTCAATCCCCGGCCCTGCCTGTGTGGAGTTTGCATGTTCTCCCCGTGCCTGCGTGGGTTTTCTCCGGTTTCCTCCCACATCCCAAAAACTTGCATGGTAAGTTAATTGACAACTCGAAGGGGATGCTATTTCTACACAAAAATACACTTAAGTAATAGGGTACCGTGTCTGTGGTAGTTTCATTTGTCCACAAACTGAGATTCCATCTGATGGCTAAAATGAGAACACAAAAACTCTAAACTGGCAATTCATGGAAGAGGCTATGTAAGACTTGTTCTCCACGGTTTTAAATAAAAGGTTAAATAAGACATAACTAACACATCAGTATGAGTGTTTGCTGTCATATAAGTATAAATATGTAATTATGTGTAAATATCTAAAAATATGTTTATTTTTTTAACAAATAATGTAACTTTTGCACTAATGTACTTGATCATTGTACATAAATGTAAAACTGTATTTTTCTTTTCTTTTCATATTTTAGTTATGGGCTACATTATGTAACTGCTCCAAAAGGAGACTGCATGCTGCAGAGTCAGCATTCCATTTGCTGACTTTTTCCATTTCCTCTCCATGATTGCTAAGTATGTTTCGTCGCTAATTATAAATCATTGAATACAATGATTCTTGCCAGCCACCAGAATGTCAACGTACGATTGTATCGAAATGTATCGAAGCAATCGGTAGCCACAGGCACCACGGCATCATTATTTGTCTATTACATTAACTTAAGTGACTGCAACTTTGACTTGAAACTAACTGTCCACTGTAATGAGGTTAAACTGATTTGTTCAAATTAGAATGCCGCCCTGGGCAGCTGCCCATATCAGAAACTGCCCCTGTATGGAAGAAATAAAAAAATAAAGAAAAATGAAATGGGCTACTGGTTAGAGCATCTGCCTCACAGTTCTGAGGACCGGGGTTCGATCCCCGGCCCCGCCTGTGTGGAGTTTGCATGTTCTCCCAGTGCCTGCGTGGGTTTTCTCGGGGCACTCCGGTTCTCTAAATTGCCCGTAGGTGTGAATGTGAGTGCAAATGGTTGTTTGTTTATATGTGCCCTGCGATTGGCTGGCAACCAGTTCAGGTTGTACCCCGCCTCCTGCCCGGTGATCGTTGGGATAGGCTCCAGCCCTCCCGCGACCCTTGTGAGGATGAGCGGCTCAGAAAATGAATGGATGGATGGATGAAAAATAAGAGATATAAGGACATAAGAAACCTCTTTATTCATGTTAACGTACTTCTGGGTCCAATTGGTCATTCTAGCGTTATTCCAAGTGTTGCTTCCACTCTGTAAATTCATATGACAAACTTTGTATGTAAATACATGATTTCTACAAGTTCAGCTAAACAACCAAACAATACACGTACATACCTCACTCTGCTGACCAGGGGTGCTAATTAAACTTGGTGGCGTTGAAAGTCCATCAGTCGTAGTGTGTGAGTGCATGTTCATTCCTGAGTTGAGGCCTCTGACTGACTACACAAGCCTTGTGTCACTTAAATGTTCGCCAATCAACACAACTTCCGGTGACACATACAGACATATAAATAACAATGGACCAAAGGAGGAAGCAGATACACTGTAACTAGTACTAGTAGCAGTTGTTATAATTATCACTTTGTTTGACTATTGTCTTAAACGCTGTAAAATCACTTAATATTCACACATTGCACACACACACACACACACACGCACACACACACACACACACCCTTTTGAGCATGTTTGCTGCGTTACCTTTTTCCCTAGTAAGGTGCCAGTGCGCCTGAGGGTAGGGAAACCAATTTGAATTTTTTCTCTCATCTTTGCTGACTTGTGTTTGCCTCTTCCTCTCCTTCTGTTTGGCCCACCTTGACAGTGTTAGGCCATTACGATTATTTTCCCCCCTTTCTCCCTTGTACCTTTGCTTCACAACCCTTTCCTTTAAAATTCTCTCTCTATCGCAGCTACCCCTTTCCCTCTGCACCCTAATTGGCATGACACCTTTTCTGCTGTCATCCCCAGTGTTACTTTGAAAGCTGCAGTCAGCCCAGTGGGGGATTAAAGAAAGTACAAGGTACCCCTGCATGGACACAGATACACACACAAAACAACCACCGCCTTTTAGTATCATAGTATCATCATTATTCTTGTGTTAGCTTACACTGAAATACCTTCCAATGTCACCCAATTGTCCTTAAAGGCTGTCATTTATAAGGTGGGTAAACACAGTGATGCATTAAAGTGTTCATAAAAGGATGCTTGCGTAGCATAACCAAGAAGACATACACATAAACACAAACTCTTGCTAGTCCTTGCATACAAAGTACAGAATATTATTTTAGCACAGAGCAAGAAACACTGTAAGAGATAGTACATGATGCTTGAAGAATTCTGTAAATATTTGAGAAGCCTTTTCCAGATGTGTGCATGTTGATACCCACTTGCAGGATATCTTAGGCAGAATAACACTTGCTGGTTCTCTGGGTGGGGGACCTCACCACTGACCATAGCTACACTATTACAAACGTGCCCGTGTTGGAAATGGCAAACAAGGCAAACAAGTTATTCATGATATGTTCCATTAGACCAGTAGCTGACGCTAGTTTTAAACGATATACATCCCTCTCCACATTGTACTCAATGTACTCCATCTACCACCACTGAGTTGGTATATTCTGTTAGAAACAATTAGTGACATTCATCTATATTCATGACACCACTTGCGCTTCTAGGTTTGAAGAAACATCCGTATTCAATTAATATTGACCAAAAATACGAACAGACCAAGGCTCGTCTCCAGAAGAAAACGTTTTTCGCTTGTGAATCTCATTATAGTTGGACTCTCCCCAAAGACCTGAGCCGATTTATTAAGCATAATTGAAGAGGTAATTCTGATCTCTGCAATTGTGGTTCAGCCTGTGAAAAAGTGAAACTGAAATTAAAAGGGTTAAATGGAAGAAAAGTAAATTATTGATCATGTTGCTCTTCCATGGAGAATCTAGTAGAAATTTGGATGTACAGAAATGCACAAAGTAGAAGTCATCTATATCAGCATTATTTGAAAAAGCATTGAGATTTTACTATTGAGGCCAATTAAAATTGTATTCATTGTATGAAATGTGAACCCTTAACTTCCTATCGGCAGTTGATTAATTTTTACATGCAAGTTTTGCTCCCAAAATTATGTGCAAACATTTAGATTCCAGCCATGGGACTTTTTTTGAAGATCATCCTTGTCTGCATCCCAGTTAGCACTTCTGCTTGTATAAGTCTATAATATGTGTTCTCCTTGATAACTTAGATAGACATGCGAAAGAGAACATAAAGAGAGAGGACTACTAATAACACCTGCAATACCCCCACGGTTGCAAGCCTCGGGGCTTTTTAGTCTTTTTTTGCCCCTCTCACGCTCCCACCCTCCTCTCTCTCCTATCCAATCCCCTCTGCTCGAACACATTATTTTGCACCCCCGAGCATACCAAGATGCCCCCAGCTGTGAGGAAATGTCAGACGATTACCACCCACCACTTCCCTCCCTCGAAAATATGCACACACACAAGGCACAAGGGCATAGAGTAAATGCAGACACACGCTCAAGGATGCAATTACACACACACACATCCAGACCCTCTTTGACACAAAACACAATGAAGGAAATCTCATTAGTCAGAGGGTGTATGGCATTGATTTTCACTTCAACCTACTGTTGGTACTAGTAAGATCTGGATGGGTACATGCGAGAAAATTCACACCAGCACTACGGGTTAAGCCGATTACATTTTTGGGGGAGCACAGAGAACTGAGGGGTGAAAAGAACTTAAGTTTGTTCCACTCCGTTCTTCAGCCGTTCCACCTCCTCCCCTGTTTCCCCTTTTTTTCTCCCGCTCTGTATTGATTTATTCATGTGCTCCTGAGGTTTATCCACCACAGGCTTACAGCCGCATTGTTTGACTTGAGCTGAAAATTATTTCAAATTCAGTGGATTACATTTGTGAATATTGAACAGGGTGACACATGTCTAAAGAAAAGGGAGATTAGATGGGGAACTAGGGAAATGGTTTACTGTTATGGCTATGTCAAAATAGATACAATCACACCAGTAGAACTATCCAAGTGGATGACTGTCAATTACCCTGATTTTGGCTGCATTTTAAATATACACATGGTTGGCAAGATATCACAAATTTAATGAGGTTTGTCGCCATTTCTTTCCCCTGTCCCTAAGTATGAGAAACAGACGGAAATTGATTGAATGGCTTTTGGTGTCACATTTTAGACCAAGTCAGGTTGTCATCAAATTATCCATTAGTTTTTTTTTTATGTTAAAGATAGGATGAATTATTGGTCTGCTATCAAGATAGATTAACTCATAATTTTGTATAGTGTGTGGTTTATGCTTGCCAGGTGGCAGAATGTGGTCCAGCAAATGTGTATCAAACTGGGGAATTATGGGCTCTCCTTGGTGGTGACACCTAATAAATACGTAGAAAAGTTTTTACTCCGTCCAGAAGTTGGGTGTATATACAAAATCACCGTCAGATTTATGACACGCGCGTACCATCCATCCATCCATTTTCTGAGCCGCTTCTCCTCACTAGGGTCACGGGCGTGCTGGAGCCAATCCCAGCTGTCATCGGGCAGGAGGCGGGGTACACCCTGAACTGGTTGCCAGCAAATCGCAGGGCACATAGAAACAAACAACCATTCGCACTCACAGTCACGCCGACGGGCAATTTAGAGTCTCCAATTAATGCATGTTTTTGGGATGTGGGAGGAACCGGAGTGCCAGGAGAAAACCCACACAGGCACGGGGAGAACATGCAAACTCCACACAGGCGGGGCCGGGGATTGAACCCGGGTCCTCAGAACTGTGAGGCTGACGCTTTAACCAGTCGGCCACCGTGGCACACGCGTGTACCGATTTTACCAATTTTCTTCACACCACCTTGCATATGTTAACGAGTCAGAATTCATTCTAAATGACTAGCTCGTGCCTGCGAAATTCATTTTGAATTAACTACTCCCCATTTCCCTATAAAAGGGATTCTGTCTGATACATCTCAGCCAATGCGCGGAGCTTTCAAGTCGCAAGAGACTTTAATAACGTTCTTAATCTTTATCCTGTTTTTCTTATCCTATCCAAAAGGTTAGTATCATGGGAAAGCTTGCTAAACATAAACCAACAACATATAATAATCACACCAATATTTTTTTTATTAATTCTGAAGTTAGAGAATGTATGACTAACATACATAAAAAAAATAATAATTTAACAGCTGAGAATGAAAAAAACCACTGCATTTGTTGTTAAAATATGCGATTGGCTGACAACCAGATCAGGGTGTGCCCCGCCTCCTGCCCGATGGTGGCTGGGATGGGCTCCAGCGCTCCCGCGACCCGTGTGAGGATAAGAGGCTCAGATAATGGATGGATGGATGTTGTTCAAATACATAGTAAGGAATAAGTATAACACAGCAAAAGGTCAATTATAGTTGATGAAATTAGCACTGGAGGCAACAGAAGATATTTGAGCCATACCGATTGGAATTACATTATAATCAATCAACTTTAATCAAATTTGCACATGCAGAATCACAGACAAATATACAAATCAGATTAAGATTAGTGAATTAGATATAATACTGAAAATTTGGAAATGCGAGCAGTCCACTCCAAACCATATATTTCCATATATATATATTTCAGCCACTAACCATGAGCTAAAGACAATGAAAGAAAAAATAAGAAAAACAGTGTTGATCATTTGCATATAGCATGGTCACTTCCTGTCCAAGTGTGTATCACGAGTCCCCTCAGTGAGCTGACTTCTTTAAAAGTCAGCTCACTTAGCACACGCTCACACCACTCACTGGATAGATTTTTCTCACTAATCACATCTGGCCACATACACGTATCAAAGGGTTCCTGAGGGACTGTTATGGGGTCGGGGGGGTGTGGGTGTCGGACTGAGTTTCAGCACGTCTGTGCTGTTTCTCGGTCCATGCGCCCTGCGCCTCCGCCCTGCCTGCCCCCCTGGATTTTAAATGAATCACACACACTCTGTGTGGGCGGCATTGGGTCCCTACGGCCCCTACCCGGTGGCCAGTTGTCGGGGCGGCTCGGTGGAGCCGGCAGACCGCCCTGGGTTCCTCGGTGTGGGACGTTTCCCGTCCACCGGGCTGCTCTCGGTTGGACCCCTGGGCCGTATCCCGCCGCTCGATTGAGGAACAGCAATTACAGGACACTTATTTCAGTCTTTGTGCATGTAAAACGGTGTCAATTCACTTGCATGTGTTCGCAGGCACACACCCCTGGGACTCTTTCACTGGGTATGGGGCCACTCACTTATTGCGACAAATAACTCATGAACATGCGAATTGCTTGTGTGTCCCCTCACTCATACTCTCATCCTATAGACTTTTATAATTTACGTAGTCACTCCCACCACACTTTAGTTGTACAGCCGGGTTCACGATCCTTGTCCTGCATGCTTCTTCTCCGGTCCTTGTCCTGGTCTATCTTGTCCGGTCCTTCCCTCACAGGGTGTCGCACTACAGACCCATGCAACACTCATATTTAATGTTTCATTGTTGTAGATAATGTAATGACTTACTTTTCTCATCCTGTTTACAATTAGTGCTTTGTCTTCGTTTCTCTCTCCCCTCTAGAAACTTTGTTCTGTTCGACTGATTGAATCTGATTCTCAATTAACTTCAATTATAATACTAAGAAACCACAGCGGAAGCTTAAAAACTCCACTGTGACACAGTAAAACTGTTCCGCCATAAAAGGTATACAGATCCTGCATTCTGCTTGACCTAACAGCCAAACAGGACAAAAAAAAAAAAAAAAAAACTTAGCTTAGCATTTGGTGCCTCCACAGCAGTAGCCTATGAGAGAATTCATTCTCCACTTTGTGAAATGTGTTTTCAGACAACATGCGCACAATATTCCATAAAAAAAAAAAGGCCCATGTTGGTTCAGCTGGCATTTGAGGGACGTGAAGTGACGTGACTCAAGCGGGTGGAATTTTGAGGGTTATAATTTGCCCCCCGATCAGACACACTCTGCCGCCGACACTGGGTAAAAGTGTGTTTGACATTTTTTGAAAGTTGATCCTGCATTATTTGTGCATACGGATAGTCTGCAGTGGTTCTAAATTTGTTCGCAGAACGAGTATGAACATATTGATGAGTCATAGATTTGTGAAATGTGTGCACATGCACCGTTAGTGAATGAGGCCCATTGTCCCTGTCAATTGAGTCCTCATTACCACCCACACATACATATTGATTGGTTGTTGATTCTCCCTTTTTTCACCCACGTCACATTTTGTAATGGTTATTGTTTTTTTGCATGTTACACACAAATTATCTGTGTCCTTCCCTTGAACTGGCATTCCATTGCAGAATTGCAAAGTCAGACTTTGTCTATTACGCTCCCAATGGCATGAAGACTTTATTCATAACCTAGACAGGCTACTTGACTGAGTACATGCAGTGTTTGCCTAAGCTTTCCTTGAAAAGTAAAAATAACCTATGGCAACCGTTTCAATTTCTTTATGGATTCTATAATAACTCTGTCCAGCCCACTTTGCATGAACAAGAGGATAATTAGTCTACAATGTCAGAGAGAAGGAATAATGATATGTATTTTCTCTCTATTCTCTTCTCCTCCAGTCACTTTGAAGTCTGAGCATGCATGAAATCACTTGATCTTTATTTCTTAAAGTTCATTGCTTATTTTCTACTTGTGTGCATGTCTTGCATTTTTAACAAACCCTTTGAGTTGACTTTGTGATATGCAGTAGAGAACATCAAAAGAACTCTCACTCTGTCTTCTTTTCTCCTGCTCCCTCTCTCATTCCTGAGCCTTTTTATCTCTACTTTACCCATCTCTTTTCTGTCCTTACGGTGAGATTTTTGTTTCTCACGCAGAACTGTCATCTAAAATGAGAAGAAGGAAAGATAGAAGACTGATTTTGTTTTTCATTCAATTCACAGCCTGATTCGTGAGCATTTTGCTCCTCATAATTTACAAAATGACAAAGTCACAGGAAAAAAGAGTAAATGACTAAGGAACTTTCATTATCCGCTTTCCATTCCTCTCCACTTTCACAATGAACCTGATAAGGTGACCAGATGTCTGGACACTTTCAGATCAAGAAATAGCATTCAGGTTAGGATTTGATCTCAAGCTACATGTTTTAATCAAGGAAAAATAAAGTAAAAATAAAAAACCCAAACTTTGTTGAACTTTCACTGGATGTCTTTGCTTGCGGACTTGTATTTCTGTAACTTTACTTTATTATGAAGTCACTGTCGGACAAAAGGTTTCGTACACCCAAGGAATAAACTGGATTTGCTGGCGGTTTTTGCATTTATTATTTTTTTTGGCTCAACTAAAATGAAGGCAAGCTAGCAGGCTCATGGTCAACTGCTTAACGTGCTGCCCCCTCGACATGTGTACTCTTGATATCAGTGATTTTCCTAAAGAATAAAAAGCCCAACATGTTCATGGTCGCGGCACGGTGGTCCTCGCTATGTACCGTACTAGTGAGCATATCACTGTTCTGTTGCACAGGAAATTATTTGTTCTTTATTTTTTTATGTAAGAAACTGCTTGATGTGGAAAAATACCAAACTTGGAATTAAATAATTTAATTTTTGTTAGAATTGATATTATAAAATTGGTATTGAAAATAAAAGATTTACAGCGTAATGTGTACTGTAATTGTCTTTTAGTTTGAATTTATATTCAATATCAATCAGAAACCCATCTCAAAGTGAAGGCATTGGTATTACTACTGCTATCAAAACTTTTTGATTGATACCAAGCCCAATTGGCAATGCATGTCTGAGTCTACATGTGTAATGGAAAAACTTCAGTTTGAGAAATAAAACGTGAGAACTCATAGCTGACACCGTTCATGATGAGACAAGTTCGGAACTACTCGTCCACTTGTGGCAGGGCTTAGCTCCTGACCCAAAGGAGAGAACCATGGGCTCAGAATTAGAGAGGCTGATTCTTAATACGGTTGCTTCTTGTGGACCTGGTCCATGTAGCAAGGTTGTGACCCAATCTTTTTTTGCTTCAGTTCTGCCATTTGTCTCTACTAAAGCATTAAAATTCCTAATAATCGGACCATGCCAAAATCACCACTTGAAAATAGACTTTTCTAGAGAAGACTGAGGAGTGTGAGCGCCATATACAGGAGTTGGAACACACTGCCCAGCCTGCTTCTTAGGAACCAAAATCCAGTCTACCAATCAAGCGCCACCATCCCTGACTAACATGTAACAAATATTGCAGTCCTGCAAACTACTCCAGTATATGTGTGAATTATTATTATAAATTGGAATTTAAATTGTGTAAAACAGCACGGTGGACGACTGGTTAGAGCGTCAGCCTCACAGTTCTGAGGAGCAGGTTTCAATCCCCGGCCCCGCCTGTGTGGAGTTTGCACGTTCTCCCCGTGCCTGTGTGGGTTTTCTCCGGGCACTCCGATTTCCTCCCACATCCCAAAAACAGGCATGAATTGGAGACTCTAAATTGCCTGTAGGTGTGCATGTGAGTGCGAATGGTTGTTTGTTTGTATGTGCCCTGCGATTGGCTGGCAACCAGTTCAGGGTGTACTCCGCCTCCTGCCCGATGATAGCTGGGATAGGCTCCAGCACGCCCGCGACCCTAGTGAGGAGAAGCGGCTCAGAAAATGAATGGATGGATGGATTGTGTAAAACCTCAGCAGCCTTTTTAGATTTGGATTAGACAGCTTTTAAGGTCTGATAAAAGAGATCAGTGATTTGAAATAAAAAATAAATAAAACAAATAAATAAATAAATACATTAATTAAAAAACATTTTATTTTTAACTTCATCCAAGGTGTTTTTCTTTTCCTCCATTTCATTTTCTTTGTAAAAAATAATGAATTATTATATCACACAAATTATATAAATGATTAGAAAATGCACTTTAAACTAAATTTTCTTTTTGGAATGTGTCAGGCTTTTGTTAGACTCTAAATAAGTTATTAGTGCTTATTTAAAATAGAAAAGAAAGGTTAATTATTCTGAACATTTTAATTTCAGTTTGGTCACTTAAAAAAAAATAAAAAAAACCTTTAAACATATTAACACTTAGCTTTTAAAAATAAATGTATTTTTTAAATATGAAGAACCTTGTTGCTCTCCTGCTTTCTGGGCAGTCCTTTATTTGAATAGTCTCAAGTTTGAAACATATGATATTGACTAAAGCTGAACCTTTATTAATAATGTTTTTCAATACACTGTTTTTCTTCACTTAATTGTTTCATGAATAGCCCGACAAACATCTGAAAGACTGTAGAAAGAGAGTGTCAATGAGGCATCAACATTCCTGTCCAAGTCAGCAGGCGGATCACTAAGCACAAACACTTGGAAGTCCCTTCATTGTTGAATATGAAGGGAAAAAAATTATTTTAGCACAATTTAAAGCAAGACAGTGTATAGGGACCTTTACAAACGCACACACATGCACACACACACACTAACCTCCATCTGTGGCCTATGTTGCTAGACATCTTGTGGCCTGTAGGGCAGCAGCAGGGTGTGGTGTCCTGCCTCCAGGGCACCACAGGGGCAGGCACTAGCCTCCAGGCTTCTGGCAGGCCCAGCTGTGCCATGCATGGTCCCAGCTCCCTGGAAACAAGAAAGTGTATCAACTTTGATTAATTTTACACACTTGGGGTAATGGCCATCAACACTTTTTTTGATATGCCATTGCTGGCAAACATATACAAGATAGTAAGGTTGTGACCTAATCTTTATTTGCCTCATTACTGTCCCATTTGTCTTTATTAAAATTCCATGGTGAACAAAGAACTTAACACCTGTATATTTCAGGATGACTTCGCTTTACAACACATTGACTGAGTGGCTGTCTCCGCTACCTGTGGCAATTAGCCAAACATTAACATACTGTAAGACAGTGAAAGAAATACATGAATTTGAAAACAGACCTTAACCAGAAAATGTATGGTTTCAGTAGCAGTTCCTGTGCTGAAAATCGTTCCATCTCTTTTATGCCACCACTGTTTTGTTCACACATCTCAAAGTGTTTTTCTACCTCATGAGTAAGCAACTTTGCAAGGACACTGAGCAAGGTTACTTATTAAAATGGAAAGGCATATCCTACCTTTTAGATCCCTGTTGTATCTTCCCTCACTGCTATCAAATAATTATTAGAAAGACAATATAGACATAGAGCTAAAAACTAAAAAGATTGAAGATAGGCTATATAAAAAGTGTTTTGCCAGTTGGAAAAAAAAACATTCATTAAGTGAATCAGAGGATTTAAGTCTTTAATAACATAAACAGCCAACTTACCTGGATATATTGCTATAGAGACAGGAAAGTTATGGGCAAAGTTTGTTGGGTTTTATTTATTGGTGCTGTTTCATCAAGTTACCTGTTTCCTTTAGCCCTTAGTTCCCTCTGTGATGAATCAAAATCCCAAAAACACAGGACAAAAACTGAACACAGGTCTGGGCTTCACTCTTTCATATTCAAGAAATATACAAATGTAATGTAATGTAAAATCCATCATATTTCTATCCTGCTTATCCTCATTGGGACACACGTGAGATGTAATCTTATCCCAGCTGACTTTGGGTACACCCTGAAATGGTCGACAGCCACTAGCAGGGCACATATTCATAAACTGTATTAACAAATGGGCAATTTAAAGTCTTTAATTAACCTACTATGCATGGGTGTTCTTTTTTTGGGGTGGGTGGGGGTTGTGGGGGGACTGGAGTGCCCGGAGAAACCTCAGGCAGGCACAGGGAAAACATACAAACACCACACATGAAGGCCAGAATCTGGTTTTGAAACAACGACCTCAGAACTGTGAGGCAGATGTGTTCTCCAGTCGACCGTAATTAACAGAATACAATAGTATGGAATAGAATAGTTATGTAGTGTGAGGTAGTGATTAGCAGGTCTGCCTCAGAGTCGAGAGATACTTTGGGTTTCAATTCTGGTGCTGGCCCTACTGTATTGTATAGTTTGCATGTTCTCCTCGTGCTTGCGCGGGTTTTCTCCAGATACTTCCTCCCACATTCCTAAAAATAGCACGTTAGGTTAATTGAAGACTGTAGTAGAAGGTAATGTCCAAACAAAAGAGGCAAATAATATCTCTCCACTTCCCTTTTGATAAATGCATTTACAGCTGTCAAGTACTATACATGCCAAAACAACACATGGCACTGTAATTCCTTACTGTTAGGCCATTCAGGCCAATCAGAAGCATTTAAAGTAAAGGCAAATTAAGAAAGGGTAATACAAGGGTAATTATAAATGTGGACTGGTCATTGAGTTCAGCTATATTGACAAATCACACTTCAATATATTGTTTACAAAGCAAGAAGCAAAGACAAGAAACATACTCATGACAACATTTTGAGTTTAATAAAAGCTCCACCCTGTTTTGAGTATTCCACAGGCTTAAAGCATTTAAACAAAGAATAGACCATTGTGTCTTCAGGCAATTGCAGCAAAATGCACTGCATTACTGAACTTAAACCAGCAGGGGCACTGTTGATTCAGTATCAACGAGTTTACTGTTGTGTAACGCCATATGTCAGCAACTGTTAGGTGGATTGACATTCAACTGCAAAACTTTATCTTTGTAAGCCATGTAAAACTTTCAGCACATTTTCCAAGAAGACTTGAAATAATCAATTGAATATTTTCAATTATAGTTCAATCTTTTTTTGTTGCAATGAATTGTGAAGAATGGCCGTGGACTGTTGAAGAACATGGCAAATGTTAGAAAGTCAGTCAAAGTATAGAAAGTCATGTATAATTTGAGTGTCTAAATTGAATGCCATAAATTTAACAATACATGAGTAAAGCATATGCAGTATTCACTTTCCTGCTCCACTCATGAATGGGGTTACAGTAGATGGACCTATAAGAAGAAAAGACAACCTTATTGGTTTGACCCCTGGTTCTCTGCTTTTCAAATGCCCTTGAAAAAAAAAAAATTTTAACAGTAACTGTAATTATGTTTAATTTTTTCCCCTTTTGGATTGTTCATTATTTCCATCAAGTTTGCTGCTGCAAAATCTGAATTTTGCCATTGTGTGCCAATTTTATTTTATAGTGGTTGACATCTCCTATTGGATTCTCCCCAATTGTTGTTTGACGCTGAATGTAAAATTTTAGGATAAAGGGGGTATCGTTTTAAGTTGACAAAATGGATGTAAAGTCATTCAGATGAGACCATTTTTACACATTTTCAAAATGGGGGTGGGAACTGAAATATGACACTCTCAGGTCAGGTGCTTTACAGTGCACAGCCAATTACTACATTTAATATTTTTATTTGATATTATGTCACTTCAATCAGTCACAATTTTGTGTTTATGGCCTTTCATTCTGCATCGTATTTCAACACCTCAAATCCCAAAATAACTGTGTGACAAAGCCAAAAGCCAAAGACAAAGCCATTGCCTTTTAAATCCATCAATTCAAGCTCATTGATGTGAGTCCAGGAAATCCAGCCCCTTCCCTTTTAAATCCATGCAAATCACAACATCTAAGAGCAGTATAGATTCCTCTGATATAAGTATGTAAGTAAGTATAAGTATATGCGCACGAGGGGATTGGAACAGCCTCTTTTCAATATCATCTTCAATTATGTTCATGTCATGCTTCTCTTTAAAATATATCACTTACTTACTTCTTATCTTACTTGCATTTGGTTTTATTTGACAGCCATATGTGGGCATGGGTGATTTGACAATTCAACACAAAAAAGGACAGTTTGACATCCTAGGTGCAGAGAGAATACAGTACGTAAATAGAGGCTATGGAACACCCATAGTTTGCTTTCTTCTGGTTCAAGTCAGTCGATGGGTTTCAAAACATGGTCTATGCACTGAAGCGGCGATGGTGGTCATTTCTGTGGATTTCTACATCCTTCCAGTTGATTAATTTGATAACGTTGCGTTGTTTACAAACCTTGCAGAATGCTAATTTGCCTTTTGTTTTTTTTCTCACTGTGTGCCAATTACCTTCAAGAACATACATTCAGGTATGGTGGATATTCATGTGCTTCGAAGACAGTGATGCTATGCTGACCTTCAGCACAAAAGGGAAAACAATTAATGAATGTCCTTGAGAAGGACAACACGCTCTTTATCGGCTCAGGTAGAAAGGTGTGAGGTGGATCTGTTGACTAACGGTATCCATGCCCACATCTTAGCTGTACTCAATTGAAGTTCTCTTAACATTGCACAGAATTTCTTGAGGAAGAGTCCCATTGCTACTTTGCTGAGTCCAGCAACAGTAGGCATTATAGGCATATTGCAAATGGCACATGGAGAGGGAGAAAGAGCACTTCCCGACTGCAGGTGTTCAACCCATACATCAGCTTTTCACCATCACGAATGGCTCTCCTGGGTCAGGCTCAACCACCTTCGTACTAGCGTTAGCCTATTTCACTCTACAATACAGAAATGGGTATACCTGCTCCAGCGGTCTGTGACTGTGGCGCAGAGGAACAAACAGCTGACCAGATCATTATATGCCTCCTTGACCATCTTCTAAATGGCAAATGGCAACAGTTGGCTGTCCAACATGGGATTTCAAGCATCAAAAAAGGATTTACACACCATCGAACCATCGCTCGCACACACAGAAGAAGAAGTCACATTGCTTGGACACAATTTAAAAGAATGCTAAACTAAATTGTCTTTTTTCCACTGTAATTGGAGTCCTGGGTGACTTAGAATACTGAATATTAATGATCAAATAACCCACTTTTACAACATCAACTTTTCTCAATATCAACTATATTGCACTTAGTCCAGTTATTTTCTGAAAAAAATAAAGCAAACATATACACAAAATACAGTACAGGTACTGTGTCCTCTGAACATCCGGATCCCATCTCTTGGCCAAGTGATTGACAGCTCCTGCCGCTGGCCTACTCCACTCTGCAGACCACCACACACATGCACAGCAAACTAACTGTAGGGCGATCGAATGGAGGGAGGTGCCAGTGAGGAGTGTTGTTGAAAAATAAAAAGAGAAATATTGGAAATATTGAAAAAGACATGACCGCATCTAAAATAGTGTGTGTGTGTGTGTGTGTGTGTGTGTGTGTGTGTGTGTGCGTATATATATATATATATATATATATCCATCCATCTATTTTCTGATCCGCTTATCCTCACTATGGTCGCGGGAGTGCTGGAGCCTATCCCAGCTATCAACGGGCAGGAGGTGGGGTACACCCAGAACTGTTTGCCAGCCAATCGCAGGACACATTTACACAAACAACCATTCGCACTCACCTTCACACCTAAGGGCAATTTAGAGTCTTCAATCAACCTACCACACATGTTTTTGGGATGTGGGAGGAAAACGGAATGCCCGCAGAAAACCCACGCAGGCACGGGGAGAACATGCAAACTCCATACAGGTTGGGCATTGAACCCTGGTCCTCAGAACTGTGAGGCAGACGCTCTAACCAGTCGTGCCGCCATATATATATATATATATGTGTGTGTGGCGGCACGGTGGCCGGGTTCAATCCCCGGCCCTGACTGTGTGGAGTTTGCATGTTCTCCCCGTGCCTGCGTGGTTTTTCTCCGGGTACTCCGGTTTCCTCCCACATCCCAAAAACATGCATAAATTGGAGACTCTAAATTGGCCGTAGGTGTGACTGTGAGTGCGAATGGTTGTCTGTTTGTATGTGCCCTGCGATTGGCTGGCAACCAGTTCAGGGTGTACCCCGCCTCCTGCCCGATGATAGCTGGGATAGGCTCCAGCACGCCCACGACCCTAGTGAGGAGAAGCGGCTCAGAAAATGGATGGATGGATATATATGTGTATTAGAGAGAGAGAGAGAGAGAGAGAAAGAGAGAGAGAGAGCGGCACAGTGGCCGACTGGTTAGAGCATCAGCTTCACAGTTCTGAGGACAGTTCAGTCCCCGGCCCCGCCTGTGTGGAGTTTGCATGTTCTCCCCGTGCCTGCGTGGGTTTTCTCCGGGCACTCCAGTTTCCTCCCACATCCCAAAAACATGCATGAATTGGAGACTCTAAATTGCCCATAGGTGTGAATGTGAGTGCGAATGGTTGTTTGTTTGTATGTGCCCTGCGATTGGCTGGCAACCAGTTCAGGGTGTACCTCGCCTCCTGCCCGATGATAGCTGGGATAGGCTCCAGCACGCCCACGACCCTAGTGAGGAGAAGCGGCTCAGAAAATGGATGGATGGATATATATATATATATATATATATAATATATATATATAATATATATATATATTATATATATATAGAGAGAGAGAGAGAGAGATTGAATATGCATTGGTAAAATACCATTTATACGTGCATAGCCCAAGTGTCTTTGGTGATATTTTATCACACACCTAGAGCACTACAAAGGAAGCATGTCACCAGCTTGTCCGCACATATTCATGTGTCAGTTAGTTATCACACTGCATGCCCTTGTTTTGCCCGACTGCCCAGGCTTGTCAGAAACATTCAGCGTAACATGCATCAATCACTTCTCTGACATCCGACTTTCTGCGTGCAGTCTACAACTCTACCTGTATGACCTATCTCCATCTCTGCTTCGAGAAAGACAGCCAGTGCATCATTAACCTCTCTGTAAGACTCCATGACATGACTGCATCCTGTGGTGACAATTTTCTCTCCACCCGTGTGTCTTGCACTGTCTATAAACTGTGATGAGGACAAGCAATAAAGCGATGAAGATAGAGGACATTTCGCTAACGTCTCTGTAGCCTAGAAGACCATTCACTTGGAAATGTAGCACCCGGTGTGACAATGACTAAAACTGGTTCAAAAAAGTAAGAAATAGCACTTGAGATTTGGACCTGTATGTCTAAAATGTATGTCCACCGTTAAACTTTGGCTCTGGTCTCAGTGGGGATGCTTGGGCTAAACCCGTTGATTTATAGCTGCAGGTGTGGAGGCTTTGATAAGACCAGAACACAGCAGGAGGGTCTAATCCAAACTACTAAAGTCCTCCATTGCTGAGCTACATGGTACCATGACGATGATCAAGCAAGATTCTTTCTAAGATGAATGTGTCAAAAGAGGGTAATGTTACAGAAAGGTACAAGATGAAGTTCTTACATCAAATGAACAATGATGTGGATAAAAACAAAAAAAAGTCATAAAAATGTCCCTTTTGTTCCATTTTTGTGTTCCATTATTAACACTACAGTCCGATATTTTGGGAAGCAGCAAATTATAACAAAATGTTGTCTGTTATGTTTCAGTTTGACTCCCTACTGTGCCAAACACAACCTGGAGCAAAAGGAACTAATGTGCCAGCTAGAGTAGTTCTTTTTCCACAGTGCCTTGTGAGACTTACCATTACAGCAGACCCATCAAACTTAATTTCCTGCCAGAGTGTGTTTTGTGTGCTGCTGTTTTTGTTTCTGAAACAGCATCAAGATGTAACACAGTTCAGTGTCCAGATTAATTCCACAAGTGTAATTTTACAGTGCTTTCCTGTACAAAGCAAAGCGCTGAAGCCTAACAATAGTATTAGTGATTGTAACGGTGGTGTTTGTTGTCCTGTACTGGAAACCTATCTTGTTATATGTACTATACTGTACATACACACTAATTGTGTTTTTGGGAAGTCCCACATATAGGGATGATGCAGAGCATGTTTCTTAATAATAAAAAGATGAATAATAATGTCAACTTTGCCTATCATGAATACTAAATGTATTAAATATTAAGTTAATGAAAAAAAATTTGATCAAATGATCAAACATGCTAATATATGATGATAATCTGTGGGTTCAATTATTATTATATACAATATTATATTATCACAATATTATCATTAATATTAATTAAAAATAAAAGGTATTTATATTAATATATTATTTATTATTATACAAGAATAATATATTATTGTAACACTTCGTCTGAGTTAGAACATTTGGTCATCGATCGATGTACAGTATTATACAACAACAAAAATAAACCAATGCTGCCTCCAGTCAGTGACTGTAACTGTAATATACATTTATATAATATATATATATATATATATATATATATATATATATATATATATATATATACATACATACACACACAAACACACACACACATATATATATATTCATATATATATATATATATATATATATATATGTATATATATATACACCGGTATAGATATATACCAGTGTATGAATCTCCGGGTGTGATTCCACATGTGTTGTTATTCTTTGGCTCAATGATTTTGGCTCAGTTTTTACACCAGATGTCTTTCATGATGCAACCCATGCACTTTTTATCTTGGCGGGAGCAGCAGTGGCTGGGTTTTTGGGCACTGACCGAGAAACTGAACGTGTGCCATCAAGATATGATTGCAGGTCATTTTTGACCCACTTATGGAAGTTAGAGGTAGTAATACTGTACAAAAACAAAAATTTTGATAAATGTTTGTAAGGTAAGTTAAAAATTCAAATGGCAGGATATCAAAAACATGTATTTTTAGGGATAGCAGGAATTTTTAATTATGACAATTTTTTATTACAAAGATATTGCAAGAAAATTAGCTCTCCAGGTCATTTTTGACTAACTTCCATGCAATCATTTGGTGTGTGTGTGTGTGTGTGCCAATGTGCAACAGTGTTTGTCTCTACGTGAAGCCTAAATGCCAGGTTCTCAGACTTAATGGTCCCCATTACGAAATTATCGTCAGTGTTTTGTACCTTTCCAAAGAAAATGCTAAGCACCAATTAAGTGTCTGTATGCCTAGATGGCCCATTTGGTTAGTTGTTGGTAATTATGGGTTTTCTCAGCAATCCTCCTCTCAAGTGCTTCTCCTTCTGATTGAATTCATCCAAAGTATTACAATCCATAAACCATGTCATTGTCACCAAAATAAGCTGTCATTCTAAGCACATGCCCTTTTCATGATGACTCCAAAGTGAGCTACAACTACACGTTTAAAAGATATAATGGCACACTCTTGGGCACACTTTTGTACCCAGGCTCAAGAGTAACCTTTTAATTATTATTATTATTTTACTTTACACTATTCCAATTAGGAAACACAGACCAAGCATAAATATTGTCTAATGGTCACAGTGTGTGAACTTTTGTCAAGGCTGGAACCAAATGATTCATTTTTACATTATTTCTTATGTACTGTACTGGACTGAGAGAGAATTATTGTGGTAAAAAAATAAATATAGAAAACAAAACATAATCTTTATGCCAGAAGAGTCATCACTGTTTTCTTTTTTTGTGCTCCTCTTTGATGTCCTTTTATCTTGTTTGCATCATAATTTTAGTTGGAAATACCAAAATGTCATTTTTCAAGCTATTCTAGTTGGTCTTTTCCACCTGGCATTTGAGACGGTCGGATTTCTCAGTATTATGTGCCATGTAAATGAGCTTTGTTCTGATTGGATTACTCATCTTCCCTACTTTAAATATGGAAAACAGCTTGGGTCTGATTGGTCCGTATCACGGCATCTGCTAGATAGATGTCACATCCTACAATGCCTAGTTCAGACTCAAATCCTTCGCATGAGTTTGATTGTGGGAGTTATTTATACATACGGAATGCACATTTAAATACAAGTATTTAAATGTGTAAATATTTATCTATAAGTATACATCTGTTGTGTTTTACAACAATACTTACTATAACTATATATGTGATTTTTTTAATAAATCTGTGGCGGAAAATATAGCAAAGCTTTCATTCATTGTCGCCAGCGATGTTTGTTGTGGTCACTTCCAAAAAGAAAGAGAGAAAGCGCTCTGAGCCACCACGGCGACGCCTGTCCCCTTGTGTTTTAATATTACATTTCCAGAACCCATGAATAGACTTTACCAGGGAGATTGGGGAGTGGGATTCCCTGTCATTCGAGCACACCCTGTGGAGTCTGTTCGTAAAAAGGGGGACCACCTCCCCGGTCTGCCAATCCATAGGCACCGTCCGCGATGTCCATGCGACGTTGCACAACATCCAGAGCCTTTAGGAACTCTGGGCGGATCTCATCCACCTCCAGGGTCCTACCACCCAGGAACCTTTGAACCACCATGTTCACCACAATCCCAGAGATAGGGGGGCTCGCCTCAGAGTCCTCAGGCTCTGCTTCTTCATGGGAAGGCGTGTCAGTGGAATTGAGTCTTCGAAGTATTCTCCCCACCGATTCACGTCTCGAGTCGAGGTCAGCAGCACCCTGTCCCCACTATGCACAGTGTTGATCGTGTACTGCTTCCCTTTCCTGAGATGCCGGATGGTGGACCAGAATTTCTTCGAAGCTGTCTGGAAATAATTCTCCCTCGCCTCACCGAACTCCTCCCACACCAAAGTTTTTGACTCAGTCACCACCACAGCTGCATTCTGTTAGGCAAGCTGGTACCCATCAGCTGCCCACAGGCCAAAAAGGCTCGATTAGAATTTTTATAGCTTGACGGCATCCCTTGCCGCTGGTGTCCACCAATGATTTCGGGGATTGCCACACTTCATCACTGACCACCTACGACCACAACTCTGGTCGGCTACCTCAACAATGGAGGTGCGGAACATGGCCCACTCAGACTCAGTGTCCCCCACTTCCCCCGAGACATGGGCGAAGTGCTGTGGGAAATCGGAGTTGAAACTCCTTCTGACATTGTCTCAACATTGTGTCCATTATAGATAATCTGTGACAATCACAAAACTCCAATATTAGATCACCATTTGGGTTCTGATCGGGGGCCGTTTGTCACGAATGGAGAGGAGCTGGATCCAAGAGCAAGCGGAGGCAAATAAATTCTGATGAACAGTTTATTTAGGAAGGTAATGAAAGTGGTCCTGGGTGCGTTGGCAGGCAGTGGCATGGACAGGTGGCAGGCAGTGGAGACGACAGGCGGCTGGCTTGGCAGCGGGAATGACATGGATCAGGAACTTGAGGGAATACAGGGAAAGAGGAGATACACAGGAGTCAAAAAGCGGAATAAGGAAGTGTGGCTTACGTAAGGTAAGAGGGCCGTGGTACCGCTGGAATAAGCTACAATACTTTGGCGAGGATTTCCGGGAACAGGCAGGCTTGTATGTCGGTGGTGACGAGGGACTGATTGGAGACAGGTGCGCGGCTTGAGGGAGGTGCTGAAAGAGAGAGGGAAGGGGAGAGAGAGAGGCAAAGCGCCCTCAAGGCTCCAATAATGGTACGGCAGAGCAGTTCATGACACCGTTCCTCCCAATGATGCCCTTCCAAGTCTCACTGTTATTGCCTCTCAGCATGGGCAGCTCAAGAGGATAAGAGAGTCCAGTCACTCTTAGGAGGACTGGTCCAAGAGCCCAAGCTATGTGCAGAGGTAAGCCCGACTATATCTAGTCAGAACTTATCAACCTCGCACACCCACTCGGGCTCCTTCCCTGCCAGAGAGGTGACATTCCACGTCCCGAGAGCCAGCTTCTGTAACTGGGGATCAAACTATCAAGGAAACTGCCTTCCACCGCCACCCAGTTCACTTTGCAGCTGACCCCATTGCCCCCTCCCACAGCGGGTGAGCCCATGGGAAGTGGGACTCACGCTGCCTTTTTAGGCTGTGCCTGGCCAGGCTACTTTGGTTTAGGCCCAGCCTCCAGGCACTCATCATCGAGCCCCAACTGCAGGCCTGGCTCCAGAGGGGGGCCTCAGTGAACCACTTCTGGGGGGCAAGGGAAAACACTGTACAAATATCGTATTCATCATAGGGTATCTTTGAGCCGTACTTTGGACCCTCACCTAGGACCTTTTTGCCCCATAGGTGACCCTGCCAGGGACACAAAGCTCCAGACAACTTGGCACCTAAGATCATTGGGACACACAAACCCCTCCACCATGATAATTTAAGGTGATGGCTCAGGGAACCAATGCAATATGAGTATAATATTATAACAATACAAATAACTTGCCATGTTCTATTATTTTAAAAGCTCAGCTCAGTTGACAGGCATCACATATTTACTTAGTTTTATGTTGACAATTTGTTTCTCCCCTTGTGGGTCTTATCACTATGATTTCAACAGCAGCCTGTCAAGGTCAATGATTCAGGCTATCTATGCTCACTTTGCATGTGGATGTCTTTCATGTGGGGACAAAGTTGTTTTGAAGCCTGGGAGATGGAGACATGGGTGGGGGTGGTTAAAGTCGATTGATTAGGAAGATTCCTTTGCTGATTAGAGCCATCACTCAGTGTCACAATTATCAGCCTCATCAGCTCATCTGGTGCAAATTTCGTTGCAACCTGGGACAGACTAACACCCACTGTGTGCATGTCTCCCCATGCTAACTCGCATACTCCCAATTACTCTACCTGATTGCATATATGCAAATGTGGGCAAAATTAAAAGACACCTGCAAGGGGACCCCACACTGAACAGGTTACGCACCCATGCACACGCATGCACGAGCTCACACATAAATGCATACACACACACACACAGTACTTCATATTAATGGACTTGAGATTCTCGTACAAGCAGTCAGTTCGCAACAAACAATATCATGCAATATAATCCAAAAAACGGCACGTTTCCAAAGCGGTAAACATCACAATCCTTGAGACCTTTTGACCCGACGACTGCACCGCACCCCCTCATCCATGAGACTTTCTGATATCACCACTGCCTCTCCTCTTGTCTTAGTTGCTTCTTCAGAGCTGCTTTTAGCAAGCAGCCTTCTGAGTAAAATGTCACCACATGCATTATGTAATATTGCATTATGCTGCTAGCAGCTAGCAGTCTAGCTTTTATGAAAGTGTTTGTCTTTGTCTTCTTTAAATGTGTCATCATATGACAACAGCGGGGAATGTATACAAGACTAACTATAGCCCAAACATGTTCTTACTTCTTGCCAGTGTATTGACAGTCTGCAGTCTTTCTTTAAAAATAACTAACTATTGTGTGTATGTAATTTTTTTTTTCACTTTTCCTTAGATCACTGGAAACTATAAGGTTAGAAGTACTGGTATTATTATTGATTGGATATACTGATTGGACTTTGGGACTCTACATGGGTACTATGTCTGCTCTTTGGAATAACTAGTTTTGAACTAAATTCAATACATTGTCTTGCTCTACAACCTGGAAATTGCTTTTATTTGCATTGCAGCAAATCTTTTCCCGATAGAGTTCTTATATTTACGGCTGCACAGCATATACAGTGCCATTTAAAAATATTGGCCTCCTTCTAAAATTCTTATATTTTTGCATAGTTTTCCCACTTTATTGTTGAAGATAAACAAATGTAAATATCAAACAAATACAACCCAAGTAAACATAAAATGCTGTTTTTTGAAATAATGATTTTATTTATTAAGGGAAACAAACTATTTAAAGTTACCTTACCGTCTGTGAAAACGTAATGGTCCCCCTGTGGCTAACTGTGGCTAATCATATTTTTTGGTTAATTTTCACTGACCAAGCCTGATTACCTCAATACCTGTTAAATCAAGGAATCACAGAACCTGTTTGACAAAATTAAGTCTGCTAAAAGATCTCAAAAAGCTGCAACAGAATGCCACGATTCAAAGAAATTCAAGGACAGACTAGAAGTATAGCAATTGACATCTACCAGTCTGGAAAGGGTTACAAAGCCATTTTTTATAGCTTTAGGATTCCAGTAAACCTCGGTGAGAGCCGTTATCCACAAATGGAGAAAACATGTAACAGTGGTGAACCTTCCCAGGAATGAGCGGCCTACAAAGATTACCCAAAGAGCACAGCGACAACTCATCCAGGAGGTCACAAAGGAACCCAGGACAACAGAAAAGAACTGCAGGCCTTCCTTGCCTCTGTTAAGATCAGTGTTCATGACTCAATAATAGAAGTAAGAGACTAGACAAAAATGGCATCCATGGCAGAGACTCAACCAATCATCACCGGTCATCATGAGGCCGGCCTGGCTGATCTTGGTGGACTATTTTTTTTCTCCCCCTAAGATATCGACCCACAATTTAGAGGTGGCAGCCCATTGGTTCATCTTAGATATCAACTAAACCAATCATTATTGTATGATAGTGATAGCGGTCCCACCCCTCCAGGTGCTTTCTAGCTTACTTGAGTGTGTAGAGGTCTTTGATAAATGATTGGGAAAATGGAGAGAAAAAAATTAACAAAAGGGGGACAGTCTAGAGAAGTTGTGTGTGTCTGTAGATGTTGTGAAATGCGTCAAAAATAATAAACATATTTGCTGGAGTGGCTGCCTCCACGTCTACAGCGATGCTCCTGCATCAGCAGGTTGAAGACAATGAATGTAAAAACGACTGCAGTCGCGAGCAGGAAGAGGAGAGGGCTTAGCAGGAGGAGATGGCTTTTGAAACCTAGGGACAGTGTGAGCGCCAAAGTGTTATACAGCCACCACCGGCAAGCTGGTCATAAAGTTTGGATAATACAGTACCGAGTCTTATAAGGTGATGGGGGTAATGTTAGCTAGCCTCCATTACGTCTTGAGCAATGGCAATTGATTAGTGTTACCAATTAATATTGATACAAAGCAACCACCATTGCTCATGACATGTAATATTGCACACTTCCCAAAATCAGGCAGCTATGTAATTTAATTATTCATATGAGATAGCCAATGGTCATAGCTCAGTGTTGGATGAGGAGTGAGTGTGGCTACATCATGGCATTTTAGTTATTTAGGTTAGCCTAAAGGTGTTTTGAAAAGTTTCATTGAATTAGCTGTAACCCTCTATCCTGCGGTTCAACCTGTTAACAAAAGCACCCAAACAAATAACCCAAATCAATAAGTAAATGCGGCGGCACAGTGGCCGACTGGTTAGCGCTTCTGCCTCACAGTTCTGGGGTTCAATCCACGGCCCCGCCTGTGTGGAGTTTGCATGTTCTCCCCGTGCCTGCGTGGGTTTTCTCCGGGCACTCCGGTTTCCTCCCACATCCCAAAAACATGCATGTTAGGTTAATTGACAACTCTAAATTGCCCGTAGGTGTGAATGTGAGTGTGAATAGTTGTCTGTTTGTATGTGCTTTGGGATTGGCTGGCAAGCAGTTCAGCGTGTACCCCGTCTCCTGCCCGAAGATAGCTGGGATAGGCTCCAGCATGCCCGCGACCCTAGGGAGAAAATGGATGGATGGATGGATGGAATAAGTGGATGGATGGATGGATGGATGGAATAAGTAAATGCTTTATAATTTAAACATTACTTAAGTTTAGACAGTTTATTCATGCATCAGTGCTATCATGCTGCCTGTGTCCAGAATAGAGAAAAACAATATTTATTTAGCCCACATTGAATATAAGAAAGGCAATGTCAAATTATTTAAAGATGTAGTAGCTTTACACTAATTCATAAAGCAGGCCTGTTTTTAGCCCGATACAAATGCATGTTATAGGTTTTTAAAGGAGGGAGCACCTTTGAACCAAAAAATATTGAATTGAGCTACTAGATCAGGGAAATTCAGAAAATGTATATTATAGATGACTTCAATAAAAAAAGGATAGAACACAGGTGTCAAACAGATCCATGTCGCACCTCTCTGTCGTAGGATTGAAAGGCTTTGTGAACAATTTTTCCAGTCAAGTGAGCCATTCACCAAATGGGTAAACAAACAGTATACACTTCACCACGATAATTAGAGTTGGGTTTTCAATAATCATAAAACACGTTCATCTGTGGAACACATACATAAAAGATTAGTTGGTTGTGCTCTGCTAATTATGAGGGGCTGGTCTCAGCCAAAAATGTCAGGGCCATTTTTTTTTTTGTCCCACTCCAGCCCTGCCAGCAAGTCTACTTCTGAATGGCTTAAAAAAAAAAAAAAAAAAAAAAAAAAAGAAGAAGAAGGGTTTGGAGTGGCCTTGTCAAAGTCCAGACTTGGATCTGATTGAAATGCTGTGGCATGACCTTAAAATGACCTTTCATGAAAACCCTCCACTGTTGCTGTATTAAAACAATCCTGCAGAAGGAAGAGTGGGCCAAAATACCACCACAGAGATTTGAACGAGTTAAAAAATGCTAGATTTCAATTGTTGCCACTGAGGGTGGCCCAACCAGTTATTAGATTTAGGGGTTATTAGGTTTTTCACACAGGGCCTGGTAGATTTTAATACTTTTTTTCCCTTAATAAATAAAACTACCATTTAAAAACTGCATTTTATGTTTACTTGGATTATCTTTGTCTGATATTTACATTTGTTTGATTATATTGAACTTTAAAGTGGAGAAACTATGCAAAAAATAAGAAGTAGAAGAATTTTAGAAGGGGGACCAATACTTTTTCATGGCAACTCATCTTCACTCTTGCTTTCTTTTGCTCACCTCCTTTCATCATCCAAATAGACCCTTCTACTTTATATCCCTCCATGAACTATCTAGCCTCAGTTGTGCCCCAGGACACCAGTCTTTTTTAGTCTTATCCAGCCTTTCGGCCTAAAGAGAATAGTTGATCAGTTCTGCTAAGTGACCTTTGAAGATGGCCTTCAATCTCTAGGTTTGGCAGGGGTATGCAGAGCTTCGTGAGATTTACTGGGGTCACCCACAGCAGTGAAGATATTCCTCCACTACGAAGTTTTTCCAAGCCCACTGAGGTGATGCGAGAAAGGATTATTTTATGCAACATAGGCACTTGGAGCTTGAGGAGATGAGAAGTATACAAAAATAAAATTATTGCAAGAAGAAAGCAGGAAAGAAGAGAAGTACCTGCTTATTACAATGTGCCATCTAAACCTTCATCTAAAACTAAAATGTCACTCAGTGGCGTGACAACTCTTTGCCAATGGATGCACACAGCAGATTTTTTCACTGCTACCCCACTTAGCCTCGATTTTAGCGGACTAAAACAGAGTTTTGAGATCTTTTTTTTTCAGGAAACATTTGTGGGGTCTTTCTTGACACTTGCACAGTGATGCTACATATCACACTTGTGGGAGGTAATAAAGTCAGTTGCAATCTGTTAATCCTTTCATTTTTTTGGCATTCATCTATCCATCCATGTGGAGGTACACCTTCACCCTGTAAAATTTTTAAATACAGTACACGAGATGGTGTATACTTATTGTAGATGGGTTAAAGGAAACAATCACTGGAAGATTTATAGTTTTACTTTGGGTGTATAGGCATTTAGCAGTTGTAGTTAACTTGAGTTTTGGGGAAAATTGTATGTCTGTTATTGGTACCATAAGTAATGTGTGTGTGTGTGCATGCGTGTATGTGTGTGTGTCTTCATCCATGCACCATATATGATGTTAAGACAATGTGCATAAGTGTACGCATACCTGTATGTGTGCATGTTCCACCCTTTATTCAGGTTACTGATTGAAGCTAATGAGGTCGGTTATTGCATCTGTGCTCCCATACATCTTTGTCCAATCACATTCACTGTCTCCCATTTCAAAGCCATCTTTCTGCTGCAATTTCTCTCTGTAATGAAAGTTTCTCTACCCATCAGTGACTGAAAATTATTCTGATATTAATAAGGGCCCATTTTTAATAAAATTACATTCTATCAGAGATGAGATTAAATTCGCAACCAGCAAGGTGCGCAGAAATAAAGCTAATGGCATTGGATGACAGCATCCGTCAATATGAGGGGCCGTTACCCTTTGTGTGTGAGTGTGCGTGTGTGTGTGTGTGTAAGAGATTGATTGGAGTGGGCCATGAGAATTTACCTAAATCATCTGTTGATTGACGTACGAGGGGCCGTTAGGGACATTATTCAGGATTAGCTCTCACATTTACCATTCAAATGCTTTCACACACACACAAACTACTGAAAGGCTCTCATAAACACAACTCAAACACTCTCATATGCACGAGTCTTGCTCTCATAAAGGCTACTCAAACACTCTCATTAACACAACTCAAACACTGTTATACGCACGAGTCTTGCTCTCAAAAAGACTACTCAAACACTCATTAACACTACTTGAACGCACTCGATTTACCGGTTGATCTACGTTCCTACCCTCACCTATGGTCACGAGCTGTGGGTTGTGACCGAAAGAACAAGATCCCGGATAAAAGCGGCCGAAATGAGTTTCCTCCACAGGTTCTCTCTTAGAGATAGGGTGAGAAGCTTGGTCATCCGGGAGGATCTCAGAGTAGAGCCGCGGCTCCTCCACATCGAGAGGAGCCAGATGAGGTGGCTGGGGCATCTGATTCGGATGTCTCCCGGATACCTCCCTGGTGAGGTGTTCCGGCCACGTCCCACCGAGAGGAGACCCCGGGGACGACCCAGGACACCCTGGAAAGACTACATACTTCGGCTGGCCTGGGAACGGCTCGGGATCACCCCGGAAGAGTTGGATGAAGTGGCTGGGGAGAGAGAAGTCTGGGCGTCCCTGCTAAAGCTACTGCCGCCGCGAGTCGACCTCGGATAAGCAGTAGAAAATGGATGGATGGATGGATGGATGAACACTCATACGCATGAGTCTTGCTCTTAAAAATACTACTCAAACACTCTCATTAACACTACTCAAACACTCTCATAAGCACGAGTCTTGCTCTCATGAAGACTACTCAAACACTCATTAACACTACCCAAACACTCATACAGACGAGCCTTGCTCTCATAAAGACTACTCAAACACTCTCATTAACAATACTCAAACACTCTCATACGCACAAGTCTTGCTCTCATAAAGACTAATCAAACACTCTCGTACATGCGAGTTTTGCTCTCACAAAGACTATTCAAACACTCTCATTAACACTACTCAAATCCTCTCATACGCACAAGTCTGGCTCTCATAAAGACTACTCAAACACTTTCATGTCAAATCTATTCACATACCATCCTCAAATCCATTCATAAAATATACTCAGATCATTTCACATTTCCATCTCAAATTTTTTTTACATGCTTCTGAAAAAAAATAAAAATCTTGGGAGATTTATTTTAAGATAGATAGATAGATCGATTGATTAACCGGACGCGGATGCTGCAGAATAAATCTGCCTTTCGGGCTAAAGCGCAGTGGACATGCGTTTACTCCTGGATTCAAGACAGAGTTTCAACATCACTGCGTTACAATCTGAACGTATACTGTTCGTTGCAGGCAGGATGGCCGTATAGTCACATTTAAGCTCCCCTGCGCCGGTGTACCTAATGAGGTGGCCTAAGGGAATGAAGGAATTTAATTGTCGTAGTGAAACCCGTGTCATACATATGAACCCCAGACTACACACACTCAGAGTAAAATATTTCATGACTTTTTTAATATAGGTACATCTCAATAAATTAGAACATAGTTGAAAAGTTTTTCTTCAGTACTCAGAATCAGAATCATATTTATTTGCCAAATATCTCCAAAAACGACACAAGGAATTTGTCTCCGGTAATTGGAGGCGCTCTAGTACGACAACAGACAGTCAATTGACAGAGAGCACTTTTGAGACATAAAGATATTGACAAAAACAAAAACAAAAACAAAAAACAGTCACTAAGAAATAAAGGGTTGCTAGTTATTTGGTAATGCCGGTAAATTTTTTTATATATATTTTTTTTGACAATTGTGCAAAAAGATGCAGAGTCCTCTAGCACTTAGAGCAGTTCGAATGACTAATATTGCCATAGTCTGGTGCAATGACCATTGTGCAAAGGGCGCCGATACTTCAAGCGAGTAGTGCGATAATCTGGGACAATGTTTTTTTGTGCAAATGTTGCAGATACTCCTCAGTCAGTGTGCAAATGGAGCAGATGCTACTCTGGCATGAGTGGCCAGTATTGGTCAACAACAGATATGCAAATAGTGCAGCGTGGCGAGACTACTACAGTGAGTGCACGAGTAATAAATAATTGGCCCAACAGAAATGTGACAACAAACTCAAGACAAAAAAATTGCCAGCATGTTGCAATGAAAGGTTAGGTGTTTAAGAAGTTGATTGCAAGACCTAACCTAGTGTGCAGTGCATCTCTATAATTTCGCTTTTTGAATTGAACTACCAAATAAAAGATTTACACTATTCACGTGAGCATAATCGACGTGTGCATGAGAAAGATTGATATAAACTCGTGAAACCCAGTGACGTGTGTGAGAATATGATTGATGTGCTCGCGTGAACGCATTTGAGTAGTGTTAATGAGAGTGTTTGAGTAGTCTTTATGAGAGCAAGACTCGTGCGCATGAGAGTGTTTGAGTAGTGTTCATGATTGTTTGAATAGTCTTTATGAGAGCAAGACTCGTTTGTATGAGAGCGTTTGAGAACTCCCTATGAGAGCAAGACTCATGCATATGTGTTTGAGTAGTGTTAATAAGAGTGTTTGAGTAGTCTTTATGAGAGCAAGACTCGTGCATATGAGTGTTTGAGTAGTCTTTATGAGAGCAAAACTTGCATGTACGAGAGTGTTTGATTAGTCTTTATGAGAGCAAGACTTGTGCGTATGAGAGTGTTTGAGTATTCTTAATGAGAGTGTTTGAGTAGTTTTTATGAGAGCAAGGCTCGTCCGTATGAGTGTATGGGTAGTGTTAATGAGTGTTTGAGTAGAATAATGTCCCTAACGGCCCCTCATACGTCAGTCAACAGATGATTTAGGTAAATTGTCATGGCCCACTCCAATCAATCTCCTACACACACTCACACACAAACACACCAACACACAAACACACCTACACACACACACACACACATTCACACACACTCACACAAATACACACACATGTACACACGCATACCGTATGTGCATGCACCCAAGCACGTTTCAAACCTGACTTGCCTTAGCTTTCTACAACCTGTGATGCAGCTAGTAGAATAATGTGAATATTGGAGCAAGCCATTTGGCTTCTTTTAAATCCTTTTGGCACATTTGTCACATTTGAAAAGTACACTGTGACTGTATTCTCTGGTTTTATTCTAAGTGGTGCGGTTATTCTCTGGCTGACCTGTGGGGTTATGTTTCACTGAAAAGCTCAGGATTGCCACCGTTGGTGCCAGTACACACATTATCCCATACACCATATCTCTGTAAAACAAACATCCACACAGTGAGACCATTATATTGCACACATACACTCCAATGAAATGTGTTAAAAGCATTTGTGCAGACACAATCATTCACAGATGAAGCTGATTTTTGAGTCTACAGATTTTCCCAAGGTGGGAACAATCTGCAGGCTATATGGTTGATAAGAAATCTTTTGTGTTACATAAATACAGAGATTAACTGACATCTCCACAATAAGTAGTAGTTTATTCTACTGTATAAATGTCATTTAAGATATAGTTCCAAAGGTGTCTGCATAAAGGTTGTGAATGTGGCGATCGATTTCTCAACTGATTCTTTTCATTTGCAATTTTTGAAATCTTCACACTTTTCTTTCATTGCCTTTCTCAGAGAGCAACTACACTCACATCAGCCCTCTTTTTGTCTTCCCGTGTGTGCAATGGTCCAGGTGTATGTCTTCACGGGAGCTCATCACAGCTGTAATGAATGATCGCCACTCATCTGTCTTCATCTGCATCCAACGGTGAGCACCTGCTACAATGTGCATGTGTGTCTGTCTGTGTGCATTTGTCGAAAATATTACAAATGCACAATAGCCAATGGAGCCGATTTATATAGAAAAACTACTCCCAGTGGCTTGATGCCATCTTTGTTCAACCTCTAGGTGCATTCTGGGATGTGTAGTTTATAGTCACTGTAATCTGTAAAGTCGCTGACGCTGGAGATAGTGTTGGATTAGAGCCAATGAATGCAAACTCCAAAATGAGTTACCAGCAACAATTAGAATAATGAATGATGATGAGGACTCCTGATGCATAGAAATACCTTTGATTAAAAAGCAAGAGATCCAAGTGATAGCTCAGCAGGGATTGGTTTAGGAAATGATGGTTGGATGAGAACAAATGACATCACATTGTAAATATTTTAATAGTGTGGGAATATCTAAAGCCTGGATTGATTTATAATGAGGCATTCCCACCAGGGAGAAAGAGGATCTGTCTTATTGACCTTTTGTGTAGGATTTGTATATTTGCTCACAATATCTCATTATTATAAATAGGGGATGCACAGTATAAAAGGGTTTCTATGCAAGTCTGAAAGATTGTTTGTGAATGCTGAGATACTGTCACCAAATATTGCTTGTCTTATAACAGCAGTTCCCAAGTGTTATGCAAAGATTTAAGGCTAGAAGGCTAGTGCCATGAAATTACATTCGAAGTCAGGTTGTCCACTCATGAAATCTGGACAAATCCAGACCTCCCCATATTAGAAGACATTCTAGGTTAGGGATCTTCAGATTTGTAGAGGTTCGGATACAAAGAATTTCTCAGGAAAAAGGTCCGGATCTGAATGTTTTGATTTGCGGAGTCGACCCATCTATCCATTTTCTGTTGTGGGTGTGCCGGTAGGGCTATCTCAGCTGACTTTGGAAGAACTCTGACTCACACACTGAAACTCTGTCTTTGTGGTTTACAAATTCAATTATGACAACTGAATAAAAGATGAAACTAAAACACTTTTGACGATGGTGAACATAAGACATCAGATCCTGAAAATAACATAGACCCTTTCAACCATTTTGACAACAACACTAACAATACAGATTGTGAATACTGCATGGATAAAGAGCTTATTACAAATACAAACCTTGAAAATTCATTATCAATCACACATTTGAATATTAGAAGCCTCGATAAAAATATAAATTCAAAGAATATTTGGATAAATTTAAAAAATTTCATACAATAGCAATTTTAGAAACCTGGCTTGATAATGACAAAGAATGTGAAATGAGATCGGATGGATACAAACTAGTTACAAAGAACAGGGAAAATAGAAAAGGATTGCTATACAGTGGTTAGGAAAGTATTCATTTTTTCACTTTGTTATATTGCAGCCATTGGCCATTTTTCTGATTAATGTACACACAGCATCCCATATTGACAGAAAAAAACAAATTGTTGAATCTTTGCAGATTAAATTAAAAAAGAAAAACTGAAATATCACACAGCCATAAGTATTCAGACCCTTTGCTATGACACTCATATATTTAGTTCGGGTGCTGTCCATTTTTTCTGATCATCCCTCATATGGTTCTACACCTTCATTGGAGTCCAGCTGTGTTTGATTATACTCATTAGACTTGATTAGGAAAGGCACATACCTGTCTATATAAGACCTTACCGCTCACAGTGCATGTCAGAGCAAATGAGAATAATGAGGTCAAAGGAACTGCCTGAAGAGCTCAGAGACAGAATTGTGGCAAGGCACAGATCTGGCCAGGGTTACAAAAAAATGACTGCTGCACTTAAGCTTCCTAAGAGCACAGTGGCCGCCATAATCCTTAAATGGAAGACGTTTGGGACGACTCGAACCCTTCCTAGAGCTGGCTGTCCGGCCAAACTGAGCAATCGGGGAAGAAGAGCCTTGGTGAGAGAGGTAAAGAAGAACCCAAAGATCATTGTCGTTGAGCTCCAGAGATGCAGTCGGGAGATGGAAGAAAGTTCTCGAAAGTCCACCGTCACTGGAGCCCTCCACCAGAAGGGGCTTTATTGCAGAGTGGCCTGACGGGAGCCTGTCCTCAGTTTAAGACACATGAAAGCCTGCATGGAGTTTGCTAAAGAAACACCTGAAGGACTCCAACATGGTGAGAAATAAGATTCTCTGGTCTGATGAGACAAAGATAGAACTTTTTGGCCTTAATTCTAAGTGGTATGTCTGGAAAAAACCAGGCCCTGCTCATCACCTGTCCAATACAGTCCCAACAGTGAAACAAGGTGGCGGCAGCATCATGGTGTGGGGGTGTTTTTCAGCTGCAGGGACAGGACGACTGGTTCCAATCGAAGGAAAGATGAATGCCGCCAAATGAAGGAATATCCTGGACGAAAACCTTCTCCAGAGTGCTCAGAACCTCAGACTGGGCCGAAGGTTCACCTTCCAACAAGACAATGACCCTAAGCACACATCTGAAACAATGGAGTGGCTTCAGAACAGTTCTGAGGTCCGGGGTTCAATCCCTGAGCCCACCTGTGTGGAGTTTGCATGTTCTCCCCGTGCCTGCGTGGGCTTTCTCCGGGCACTCTGGTTTCCTCCCACATCCCAAAAACATGCATGAATTGGCCTATGTGGTGGCCATGTTGGATGTGGCAACTTTCCCATCAAAGGCAATCCATTGACATACGTGTAGGCCATGATGGCCAATTACCAATTTGTCTTTGCAACTACGTAAGTGTACCAGCCAAATTATTCAGCCTTTTTTTGTGAGTACCCTGTGTTCTTCGTGATCATCAATTTTAGCGTTTATTTCAACTTTCTTGTACTGACTGTTTGACCTCGGTAAAAGTTTCTTTTGACCAATTTACACTCGTCTGAGTCGTGCTATTGGGTTCACCTTCCGTAGTTGTTATACACCAAGGTGGAGTAGTTTGATGTTATGCTACAATGTCGCCGTCCATTGCTGCATACGTACACTCTGTGTGAAGTACAATGGAAAACAAAGATAGAAAATGATTGAGGCTTACACAAAAAGATTAGGCTTCTGAAGGTAAACCTTATATATGTCGCACTTAGCAGTTTTCTTGAATGCAGCACACTGACCCTGGGGAAAAGAGGATATCAGAGAAATCAGATTTACTGATTAATAAGTGCTTTGAGGTGGTGCCCTGACATTGACACATTGTTGCTTTTCTATCAGTGATCTCACCTTTGTTCTTCACTATTTCTCAAATAATGAATGTATACCCTGCCTTCTGCCCAAAGTCAGCTGGGATAGGCTCGAGCTCACCTGCGATCCTAGTGAGGATAAGCCGTACAGAGAATGGATGGATGGATTATAACAAGGTTTTACAAATGTAATTACAGCACAAGTTTAAACATTTGCCTCCCACCATTTGATACTTTTTCCACTTCATCTATTGGACTCCTAATATGTCCTTTTTTCCAATTGCTATATTTTCTGTGAATCACTGAGGCAGTATGAAAATTACACAAAGGACTGAAAATGACAGAAAATGTAGATTTGAAGAGTTTACAGCTACTGTATATCAACTTCTCTTATGGTAAGACTATAATATTTTGGAGTGTCTCTGTGGAGATTTTTGTTCATTTATCCAAAAGAACATATCTGAAGTCAGAAGAGTGCCTCACAATCTCAATTTGAGTTCATCCCAAACATGTTTAGTGGTGTTGAAGTTAGGGCCAGTCAAGTTCTTCCACACAACACTCATCCAACCATGCCTATCAATCATTCTTTGCGCAGTGGGGAACTATGAGGATGCAATATAAAATGGCCTTGTTCTCATAAATTTGTGAGTATAGGATATAAGGTTCAGTGCAATCGGTACCCGAGCATATGTCTCTGATGGAATGATGTCATGTCATTTGATGCATGATTGTCCATATTACTTTTTGCAGACAGTGCATATTCATTCTACTAGTCCGCAAGGCACATAATTGATATTTTCTATGACTGATAAATACAGCCATACTCCAATGCTAATAAAGAGGTAGTCTGTGTGTTACAGGGTAATTGTTCCCTGAATATTTATAAAATGTCTAAAATTGAGCAAACAGGGTTACCCCAAGGCCAAGCTAACACTAAATTTTTTATTATGATTATTAAATATAACCAAAGGATGATAGATGATGAGTCTGTTTTGAATTAATTAGTCAGGTACTCTTTGAATGTAATGCAAGCAGTAAAGAGCATTAAGACCCCAGCAGATTACATAACAAGCAAGTTTGAATGTGTCAACATTATTATTCACCAGTAGGGCTGGTGTGCACTGTGGGACAGCCCTTTCTGTAGATGAATATCTAATAAAAAACAGACATGGATTTGGACCCACAGTGCCAGAGCCGCCAGGGAATGGGTGAAATGAAGTTCTGCCCCTGGTCAGGGGCTTGGAGTGTCTCAATACTTCCAGGAGGTACATTAGTTTTGCTCACCTTATTAAAACTATTTCCTTGTGCTCTCCAGGAGATATGGACAGTAATAATGTAATGGCAGTAATGAGGAGGGGTAGGAACAAGGTAACATGTAATAGATGCATCAGTGGCAGTTGATGAAGGCCAGGCATATAGGGAAATAATAGAGGATTAAACTGTCCAGAGGGGATTGTGAAGTGGTGACGAGTAAGAGACCAACATGCAGAGCTATTCCATCTTATTCAAAAGTCATGGTGAAAAACTATTACAATGCACAGGAAAAAAAGGAGTCTTCCCACTAGTTTCTCATTTAGATTTATCCATCCATCCATTTTCTTTACCGCTTATCCTCACTATGGTCGCGTGCTGCCGAAGCCTATCCCAGCCATCTTCGGGCGGGAGGCGGGATACACCCTGAACCGGTCGCCAGCCAATTGCAGGGCACATAGAAACAAACAACCATTCATACTCACATTCACACCTATATGGGCAATTTAGAGTCTTCAATCAACCTACCACGCATGTTTTGGGATGTGGGAGGAAACCGGAGTGCCCAGAGAAAACCCACTCAGGCACGGGGAGAACATGCAAACTCCACACAGGCGGTGCCGGGATTTTAACCCCGGTCCTCAAAACTGAGGCGGATGTGTTAACCAGTCTTCCACCGTGCCGGCCATTTAGATTTATATAGTCTGTAATTGTGGTGCACGTTTTTGAAATATTTAGAGTGGTATAATAGTCAGGCGGCACGGTGGGCGACCGGTTAGAGCGTCAGCCTCACAGTTCTGAGGACCCGGGTTCAATCCCCGGCCCCGCCTGTGTGGAGCTTGCATGTTCTCCCCGTGCCTGTGTGGGCTTTCTCCGGGCACTCTGCATGCATGAATTGGAGACTCTAAATTGCCCGTAGGCATGACTGTGAGTGCGAATGGTTGTTTGTTTCTATGTGCCCTGCGATTGGCTGGCAACCAGTTCAGGGTGTACCCTGCCTCCTGCCCGATGACAGCTGGGATAGGCTCCAGCACGCCCGCGACCCTAGTGAGGAGAAGCGGCTCAGAAAATGGATGGTCAACAACAAACTGCACTCTATGGACACACCTTTTAATTAGTTAATTACTGTAATAAAAGATTGGGTTACAGCTGAAGCTTTATTCATAAGCAATTAGACAATTACAGTGTACTGTATGCTTGCAACTTAATGTACAGTATTTGTCTATTTGGTTCATACAACCACATTTGAGGATGTTGATTTGACTTTTTCTTATTTTATTTAATCATGGTTTCATGTGCATAATTTGTAGTAATTGGGTTTGTTTGGATGAAGCTATAGCAAGCTGCTTAGCCTAGATTTCAGTTAGATAAGATAAGGCGGGGTTTGCTGATGATAAGTGGTTTGCATCATTGCCTCGCAGCTAGGATGTTCAGGATTTACTGTATGTATGCCAGCTAATTATGTTCCTGTGCTGCCATTGGTTCTCTTCAAGTACCCTTGCTTCAATCACAGTCTAGAGAAGCATTCTTGCTAAGTTAATACCGTCAAAATTTTCCTTTTACAGATGGTATAGGATTCACCTCCCTGCAACCGTGCACATAATAAGCACGACAGATAACACAAGGGTGTTTAATTGGTTTGGGTTAAAACCTTTAATTCGTTGTTTTCACTTCTTCCTTTACTACAAGCAGGTTTTAGGTGTTTTTATTTGATTTTAATTTTTTTTGCTAGAGATAGCAGCCCCTCGAGGTAGGCGACACAGAAATGGCAAGCGATGGCATTTGACTGGTTGTCTTGACAGGTTGCCATGGTGAAGGCAGTGATTAAACCTATTAAAGCTGCAGGCAAGCGGAAAGAACGGAGAAGAAATTACATGATGGTAGTGGAAGAAAACCTGCATTGAGGGGGTAAAAAATTAAGTGAGTAATATGTGATTTGTTGCGCTGAAGGCAAGACGGTAACCAAGAAAGCTTTTTGATTTTTGTTGTTGTTGTTGCTGTGACCAAACAGTAAATGACAGACAACTTGCTGATTACCAACATCGTTTGTACCAAAGTGGCTGACTGTGCTTTGCACAAGATAATGTTTACGCATGTGTTTCAGGAGACAGAAATACATAGTGTGTTTTTTTATTATAAGTGTAATACAGTTAAAAACTGACACATTCAGGTAAAACTAGGACAGATAAATCCCGTCGAAAATGCCAGCTCATATGGAAATCCGATGACAATGCTACATTTTACTGTTCAGACATAAATATTGTGGACCTTTATTTCAATAATATACAACAGCATATTGAATCCACAGAGCTGTCCTAAAAATGTTCAATCATTGTAAGTTTGGGATAAATTTAGTGTAAAGTTAGTGTAAAAATGTGTCATTTAATAGAGAAAGTGAATTACTATTTTACCAAAAATATATTTCATTTTTGTATGCTTATGATCACCAGTTTAAAGTTAGTGTAAATATTTTACATGTAGGTGAATTATTATAGTTACAGTATGATGAACTAAACAGTAAATTTGATAAGTGACATTTATAATCCAGTACTATGTTGGACATTTCAATAATTCTATAACAGATCTACACTGTGAGCACACATTTGTTTGGTTATTATTTGATTTATCATGTTATGTACCTTATAAAGCTCAAAACCTAATGACATATTGAGTATGATTTCTTTTTAGAAAACGTTCTGTGAATAAAATAATTCAAGGATGAGAAATGACAGTAATAATAATTCAACAAATTATGGCATTATTATATAAATAAGAATACTTTTCAAGTTGATTTACAAATTCAGACCCAAAAATAAAAAAGTACCTAAAATGAAAGCAACTAACTGTATTCTTAAATGACTACATTTATTCACAGAACTTTGGTTTGAATGACCAGAACTAGAGTACGCTGGCGCGTTTGGCTGCTGCTTCTCCCTCCAGAAAAGGTTGTTCTTTTTCGTTTAAAATGGCTTACTTTAACCATTGATGTACCGTGGTAAAAGGTCGTGCCAGGTTGGCTTACACCTGTGTCGGTGTCGTAAATCCTCGCTGGCAGGGTCCAACTGCATACCAACATAGCTCTCGTCATCTGCCTCACTGTGTTGTATCTTGCTCAACTTTCTCCCATTCATTCTAGTGTACGTGTAAGGTGTAGGTGAGCTTTATTCAAGTGCACATACGTATAAGAGTTCCACAACCAGTCACTCCACTAACAGACTGACTAACTTGACCCAACTTTCAAGATGTAATGTTCTTTTGGGGATGTTATAGCCAAATGCTAAAATAGGTGAAGTGTTGTTGTGCTTCCATTGGATCAATCTGCACCTTAAATCAAATCGGTGATGGACCTGGTGCAAATGGAACCATGTAGCATTTGAATGGGTTGATTTGTTTGTGTGTGAGTGTGTTTGCGTGCGTGTGTGCGTGCGTGTGTGTGTGTATGTGAGTGTGTGTGTGTGAGAGAGAGACAGAGAGAGAGAGAGAGAGAGAGAGAGAGAGAGAGAGAAAGACCGTGTATAAGGGACAGAATGAGGTAGCAGAGAGGTACCACGAACTGCTGAGTGCAGGAGCTGTTGATTGTGTGAGAGCTTTGAGAAAGGTTGCAGAGAGCATATTTCTGTATCATTCACTCTAAAAGCATGGAGAAACGGACAGGATGGGTGGAAGGACAAGTAGAAGTCAATAAAGATGCTTAGAATGTAGAGAGAGAAGGAGTGTAGATGAGAGTACTGTGTGTGGTTCTATGTGAAGATGAAAGGTTTAAATCTTGACTTAAGACTTATTTTTACACTTTTGCATTCCCAGTGGACTGGGCTGTTTTATGAGCTGCAAATGGGGAAGTGAAGCGCTCTAGCAGCCGGCTAAGTGGCGTGGCTTCGTGTAGCAATCCCTAAACTAAATTTGAACCACAACAGGCCATTATTTTATATCAAGACAAGACCACGACGATATCAAGGCACTTTTAATGTTGTTTATATATTCATTAATTAATTAATTTTATACATATATATATACACACACACACTCACTTACACTTATAAACCTTTGTGGTGTATCATTAAATACTATATTAATACTACATTTACAAAGATTTTATTTTCGAAAAGGTATGGACCTGGGACACATGTGGCCACTAAAATTATAGAAACACATAACTAATTTGATGGTAATTGGTTACATCAGAGCTTTTTTGGCGCGGCATCACAAAGGGGGTGAAAATATATTAAATGTTTCCATTTTCAACACCGCTTATCCTGGTTAGGGTCGCAGGGCGCTGGAGCCTATCCCAGCTGACTTCGGGCGAAAGGCGGTGTACACCCTGAACTGGTCGCCAGTCAGTCGCAGGGCACATATAGACACGGACAACCATTTGCACTCACATTCGTACCGTCACTGAGTGGGAACTGAACCCACGCTGCCCGAACCAAAGTCAGGCGAGTGTACCACGACACCATCAGTGACTGTGAACATATATGCACATGCCAATTTAAAAAATATATATATTTTTATATGAATGCATTTTTAATTTCACTTCAAAACTTTGCCTATTTTTTCTGCAGATCCATCAAGTAAAATTTAGAGTAAAAATCTTTTAAATAAGAGGTTGTAATGGAACAAAATTGGTAAAAAAAGAAAAAGAAAAATAAGCCAAGGCTATGAATTCCTTTGGAAGGCTCTGTACCATATAGCGAATCAGAATCAGAAACAGAATCAGAATCATCTTCATTTGCCAAGTATGTCCAAAACACACAAGGAACTTGTCTCCGGTAGTTGGAGCCGCTCGAGTACAACAGACAGTCAATTTACAGAACACTTTGGAGACATAAAGACATTGACAAAAAACAATTGTGCAAAAAGATGCAGAGTCCTCTAGCACTTAGAGCAGTTCGAATGACTAATATTGCAATAGTCCGGTGCAATGACCATTGTGCAAAGGGTGCTGAGACTTCAAGGAGTGTATGCAGTTTAGTTTTTTTTTTAGTGCGATTATCTGGGACAATGTTGGTTGTGCAAATGTTACAGATACTCCTCAATCAGTGTACAAATGGAGCAGATGCGAATCTGGCATGAGTGGCCAGTACATGCAAATAGTGCAGCATGGCGAGACAACTACAGTGAGTGCACGAGTAATAGATAATTGGCCCCACAGAAATGTGACAACGAACTCAAGTCAAAAAATTGTCATCTTGTTGTAATGGAATTATAGGTTAGGTAAGAAGTTGATCGCAAGAGGGAAGAAGCTGTTGGAATGTCTACTAGTTCTAGTTTGCATTGATCGGTAGCGCTTACCTGAGGGAAGGAGCTGGAAGAGCTGCTGACCGGGGTGCGGAGGGTCCGAGAGGATTTTGCACGCCCTTGTCTTAGTTCTGGCAGCGTGCAAGTCCTCAATGGTGGGTAGGGGGGTACCGACAATCCTTTCAGCAGTTTTGATTGTCTGTTGCAGTCGGAGTTTGTCCTTTTTTGTAGCAGCACCAAACCAGACTGTGATGGAAGAACACAGGACTGATTCAATGACCGCTGTGTAGAACTGTCTCAGCAGCTCCGGTGGCAGGCCGTGCTTTCTCAGAAGCCGCAGGAAGTACATCCTCTGCTGGGCCTTTTTGAGGACGGAGTTGATGTTGGTCGCCCACTTCAGGTCCTGAGAGATTGTAATTCCCAGGAACTTGAAGGTCTCGACGGTTGACACAAGCCAGCTGGACAACGTGAGGGACAGCTGTGGCGAAGGATGCCTCCTGAAGTCCACGATCATCTCTACAGTCTTGAGCGTGTTCAGCTCCAGGTTGTGTCGGCCGCACCACAGCTCCAGCCGCTCCGCTTCCTGTCGATATGCAGACTCGTCACCGTCCTTGATGAGGCCGATGACAGTGGTGTCATCTGCAAACTTCAGGAGTTTGACAGTCGGGTTCGCTGAGGTGCAGTCGTTCGTGTAGAGAGAGAAGAGCAGCGGAGAGAGGACACAACCTTAGGGCGCCCCAGTGCTGATGCTGCGTGTGGATGAGGTGGCCTCCCCCAGCCTGACCTGCTGTGTCCTGCCCGTCAAAAAGCTGTAAATCCACTGGCAGATGGCAGGTGAGACGCTGAGCTGGAGAAGCTTGGTTGAAAGGAGTTCATGGATGATGGTGTTGAACGCTGAGCTGAAGTCCACGAACAGGATCCTCGCGTAGGTCCCTGCACTGTCGAAGTGTTCTAGGATGAAGTGCAGTCCCATGTTGACTGCATCATCCGCAGACCCTTTCGCTTGGTAGGCAAACTGCAGGGAGTCCAGCAAGGGACCTGTGACACTCTTGAGGTGGTCCAGCACGAGACGTTCAAAGGACTTCATGACCACAGATGTCAAAGCGACAGGCCTGTAGTCATTCAGACCCGAGATTGCAGGTTTCTTGGGGACTGGAATGATGGTGGAGCGTTTGAAACAGGATGGAACTTCGCACATTTCCAAAGATCTATAGAAGATCTGAGTGAAGACTGGAGCGAGCTGGTCCGCGCAGACTTTGAGGCAGGATGGGGACACATGGTCCAGGCCTGCCGCTTTGTTAATCTTCTGTTGTTTGAAGATGCGTCTCACATCCTGTTCATGGATGGTTAACGCAGAAGTCAGAGGTGTGATTGTGGTCGCGGGTGCGGCCGGGTGGGTGTGTGGTGTGAAACTGTCCTTTTCAAATCTGTAGTAGAAGGTATTCAAGTCGTTGGCTAGTGTGCTATTGTTCTCAGCTTGGGGGGGGTCGTCGCTTGTAATTAGTCAGCGATTGGAATGCATGCCAGACTGATTTAGAGTCGTTTGCGCTAAACTGTTTTTCCAACTGTTTTTCCGAATCAAGGCAAGCTTTGTAATGCTAAGCTGAGCATGCAAACTGCAGTCCCTCGTTCAGTTTTTTTCCCCTATAAAACACACACTGTTACAGAAATTAAACATCGTAAGCAAAGCAAAACCTATTTGCGCTAGTAGACTAAGAAAATTAACACAGACATGTTCCATCTACTAAAATACACGGTAGAGTCAGCTGTCCAAAATAGACCTTGAGGTCAAGGAGTAAATCCTAATTTTTTTTTGCTGTGATAATTTTTTGCGCTTGATACAACGTTTGTATCAAGCGCAAAACAACACCAGCAGAAGACATTTACTGGACATGTTGTTCTGTCGTTCATCCTGCCAACGTAAATATAACTGTGACCCTCAGTCCATGCAAACCGAAGTGGGAATACGCAGCTAAGGCACACACATTAACACATGCAAACACACACACACACACACACACACACACACACTGCAAAATAGCTCAGATGCCTCCCAACCATCCATCTATCCATTTTACCATGCATGTTTTTGGGATGTGGGAGGAAACCGGAGTGCCCGGAGAAAACCCACACAGGCACATGGAAAACATGCAAACTCCATACAGGCGAGGCTGGGGATTGAACCCCGGTCCTCAGAACTGTGACTGGAAATTAATTAATAAATTAATTGTTCAGCTCCTCAAAGTTTTTTATGAATAGCTATAAATATTATAATAACTATTGTTATTGCATGATAAATAAAGCATGACTTCATAAAATTTTTATGTACGTACAATATTATACTAACTGCAATCAATTGATATTTTACTTTTTAAACAACTAAAACAACTTTTTTATAAACTGCTTGCTTCCGAGTCATTACACTACATCCTCATGTTACAACTGGTAAGGGATACTGGGGTGTTAATGGATATTAAATCTATATTTAAGGATATAAAAGAGTGGAAATCCAATTTGTGTCAGGGCAATCCAACCAATCCCCTATTTTATCCCGACATGCGGCGAGCTGGAGGAGTAATCGGCTTTGTGTAATAAAATGATGATGACTTTATCTGACGTTTGTAAAAGGAGGAGACCCAGATTTCGGTGGATTTGCACTATCAGACTCTATCCAGTGAATTAATCCTCAGCCAGAGTGAGAGCAAGTGAAAATGTTGTTCATGGCAGTAAACACAGGGTTTACGCTGAGGTGAATGGCTTAAATGTGTTTGCAGAGGGTTACCTGTTTGCTTTGTGTGTGGCTTCTTCTCTACTCTGTGTGTGTGTGTGTGTGGCATGTTCTTGTCATGTGGTGTGAGATCCTTTCACACTACCTCCATCACCTGTGCAGAGGATGTTTACATATCAAGAAGACAACTTTATCTCCATCTTGATCCCAGAAGTGGGATCTACTCTCCCATATACCAGCTAGAGAGAAGTCAAGAAAGTGACTGTAGCGAGTGACTGAAATGTAGCCCACTTGCTCTGAGAATTCTTCTAAAAGTTGTGTTTCCAGATGAAACCTAGCTGATTCAAGGTAATCATCTGAGGAATGCACGTCATATTCCTCTGCTCCATTGGCCACAAAATCAAACTCCTTCCATGACATGAATTCACTTTTACTCTGATTTTGTCATTTTCTATACTATAAGGAATGGTATATGCTTCTCATGTACTTTCACTTGTGCCAGAGTCAATTATTGTGGCTGTGAATTAAGTGGGCCCTCAGGGGTTAAGGTCTGTCAGGTCAGATGGATCTGTTTGAAGATTTGCCCACTCCTCTTCTCCATGCCTTGTGAAGCTCAACTCAATATTCCCCTCACAAGTCGGCTGCTTGAGGGAGGTTTATCTTGAGAACCTTCAAGACTCATAGAAGGAAAATTCAGAACACCCCTCTTCCTTCACATGTATTGCATGAACCTCTAAATATGCTGTGAGACTGCAAGTTAAAATTACATAACCACCGCATAGCCGCTCCCTTAATCAGAATGATTAAAAAACATGAAATACTGGTAGATAAATTGTTTATTTAATTTTTGTGGCTATTTCATACATGTTCTATATGGATACCTCAAAGATCGGAATTGTATCAAATTAAACCTGCTGTGTTAACTGAATGGCAGATTATGCTATTTTCATACTGTATGTTTTGTACATGCTGCTGCTTGTAAAACTAATGGTTGATGTGACTGAATACGGGAATGCATGTTGATGCCTTAAAGTAGGCTGATCTGATTTTGTCTGTGAGATTTAATTTCATTCCTTTTGCCAGGCATTGGAACATTTTGCCATTTTCATGAGAAAGAGCCTATATTTTCCCCATGCCGTATGAAAACAGTGACTTGCTGAATAATGCAGAACAAGCTCTTTAACTAATTCCCCTCTGCTCAGCCTGGGACAGATTCAAGATGGGGTCACCCACAATTGAGTGCGCTGTAGAAATTCAAATTTACTGTATTATCAAAGCTGTCTGAGATTGATATCAGTTAACTAAATGGACCGGAGAAACAACATATGCAAAACCTTCCCCAGAAAAGCTCAATTTTCAGTTTTTATTTAATTTAAAGCCCTAATGCATTGTAATTTGGAACAATATATATTGTTGAGGAATGGTGGATGACTGATTAGAGCGTCTGCCTCACAGTTCTGAGGACCGGGGTTCAATCCCCGGCCCCGCCTGTGTGGAGTTTGCATGTTCTCCCCATGCCTGCGTGGGTTTTCTCCGGGCACTCCGGTTTCCTCCCACATCCCAAAAACATGCACGCTAGGTTAATTGACAACTCTAAATTGCCCGTAGGTGTGAATGTGAGTGCGATTGGTTGGTTGTTTGTATGTCCCCTGCGATTGGCTGGCAACCAGTTCAGGGTGTACCCCGCCTCCTGCCCGATGATAGCTGGGATAGGCTCCATCACGCCCGCGACCCTCGTGAGGAGAAGCGGCTCAGAAAATGGATAGATGGATGGATATATTGTTGACCTGGCATTGGACCCAACAGTACATTTGGCCCCCATAATTGGAATAGGGACCGAGCCAGGCCGTTATTAACTAATTTCTGCGAATAATTTACGCTCCCTAATAGTGATATAATTTTTGATACATTTATATCTATATTAATAATTTAAACAATAACTATACCACAAATTATGATAATAAAACACTTTAATAGTTCTAACAAACACAACCATTTTAATATATTCCTGTACCGTTACAAATACAGTAAACAGCTTACAGCTAGTATTTAATGTAATAGTGCGCGATGTGTAGGATGTTTTTGTGACGGCTGCTCGACAAAAACCTTCGTTCTTGTTTTTCTTGTTGCTATTATGTGTAGCTGGAATTCTGTGCTTGCACTCAAAATCTATACATATGACAGAGAACTGCTTTGGAAATCTGAAAACTCACCATCATCCGGACCTTCGAGAGGGCTCTGTGAGACATTATCAACTCCTACAGCTGGTAACTTGACATATCCTTAAGTGTTCTGATCATCCTACAAGCAGCTATAACCCTTCTGAAGATTACTATACATAATCCTCAAACCCGGCATGTACGAAAAGCAAATGGACGAAGCCGTTAACCGATTTAACATAGCCAGCAAGCTACGGCTGACACATGGCTATGTGCTAAAGGCTATAGCTAGTAGGCAACCACTCGCTAACCAGTCCTGATAGCTGGGATAGGCTCCAGCACTGCCGCGACCCTTGTGAGGATAAGCGGCTCAGAAAATGGATGGTGGATGGATGGAATTGCAAAGAAAAGGTTGAGATACAAGTGCTGTGTGGTGGCAGTAAACTCAACTCTTTTCACAACAAGCAGCCTTTTGGCAGATAATGAACAATTCTTAAAAAAAAAAAGAGACTTCAAGCTCTTTATTGGTCCTGCCAAGTTTAATGCCAAACTTGTCATGATCCATGCCCTCCAATTCCTCTTTTGGTGCTTGGGTGGCGCCGTGTGCCTTGTCTCTCCCTGTACCTGTCTGTCTACCGAGCAATCATCATCACCTGTGCAGCGCACCTGTCGTCAAGCAGTGCTGATTACTGCCTGCCTTTAAAGCCTGTCAAGTTTTACAGCCTTTGCCTGAGTATTGACACTTGTCTGTGTCTTAATGGCCCACTCTCGTACTTCCAGGTTTTTTTGTGGTATAACAATAACTTTCCTATGACCTGCTACTGTACTCACCTGATTGTGTTCTTTCCGTCTCCAGCGTTCCTCGCGTGCCTTCCTCACCTCGCTGCCTGCTCCAGGCACGGCGCCAAGCCACTCCACTTGCTCCCGTTCCCGCTTCCTGCTCGCTCATTGTCCGGCCGGTGCACCACACAGCCTCGGATATCCTTGCCCTGTGTCAACCTCCAATAAACTATTCAAAATCTCCTCCCTCCGCCTCAGTCTGCTCTCTGGTCCAATCCAACTCACATCGTGACAAAACTAAACAAATAATAATAAAAAACAAATAACATTGTATGTTATGTATTTAAAACAATCACACAACTTTGCGATAAAATTGTATGCAAAATTAATGCTAATAAACTATGCAAAATGCCATAGACGGGCTAACAAATAGCATCGGTGTTGCTGTTATAACCTTTTAAGGAACTGATTTTTTAACACAAACAGCAAAACAAAACCTGTTCACAAACAATATAACAATACTCACAAACAAACAAACACTTTTTAATTTTTTTACACTCGTTTTTAAGAGTTTTTAAACATGATTTGAAGTGGGCTATGAGCATGGCCAGGGAACAAATTAAGCTTGTATCTCAAGGCAGCACTGGACTATAGTTTGTCATTTTTACCTGAAAATTAAGTAACTTTAAATACTATTTGCTTACTCTGTCACATCCAAATAGAGTACAATATTGCCCGTTTTTAAAAGATCTACATATAAAATATCTAATTTAAATTGAATCTTTGTCACTCTTGTGATGTCTTTTCACAGTAAAATAAAACTTACAAAAACAACAGCCCAGCCAGGCTCTGACAGGAGTTTGAATAAGTATCTTATTTTCTGCCTAATGAGACCCAAAATAACTGCACACAAGCAACCCCACTGGACTCCATTCCTACTTTATCATTCTTACTCTAGTGTCCTTAATCTCAGTACAACGGGATGGAGCCTCTAAAACTCAAATTAAAGTACGTGTTTCCACAGAATTGTCAGTGATGTCTCAGCAATGGATTATGAATGCTTGGAATGACCTTAAAACTACATCATCAGATTCTGACGGTTCTCATAAATTCAACAGCGGTGGACAGACAGCTGCACAATCTAATGAGATGTAATAAAAGGTGAAATCAAGCATTTGTCTTTGACAAAGATAACAAGTGCAGTCTAACAGCCTTTTTCCAAGATGCAAACAGTTGTCATCTGTGAGAATGTCTGGTGGGATGTCCGGTGTGGATTACTGCTTTATGCCTGCATGTCAATGTGGGTGTTCTGTGACATTTTAGAAGTCAGATGACCATCCCTGGAAGAATACATGCTTATCATAAAAAACTTAGATTGGATGAAAGAATGTCATTTAACATTTGTACAAATGTATGACCAGTCCGGTATGCCTTGTTTCACGATTAGTAAGTGTATGTTGTTTCCTGGTTTTTGTCATTGCTACGTGTTGCATGCCTCTGTGTGCACCTAATGAGTTCTCTTTACTAATGTTTACTCATTTAATTTGTTTCTATCTTAACTCATCCTGGTTAATCTGTGTCCGACTGCCTTAACAGTCCTATTTCCTATTCCCTCAAACTAAAAATTGTGACAGAATTATGTTCTAAAAACATAGTACTAAGATGCCATGTATTTTTTTAAGTAACCTCCCAGAATGTAAGTATACTGTACTTTCGATGACACCCTACTTAATTCTTTTGGGAATTGACTGAGCCAGTCTCTCACTTTATTTCTTTACACAAGCATACACAGAAAAGATGAGGTAACATATGAAATGTGTCCATGTGGTGTAAATCAAAACCAATGCTGTTGGGAGCAGTAGGTGTTTCAGAGCTAATACCTGAGACAAGTTTCCATATTGGATTTTGCCTTTGCTTGTAAGCCATGCCAAAGTTGTACACACATTTACAGTAGATGCAGTTCATTTTATTCTAACACTGAAATGAAAATACTGGGTGGAGAATAGAAGCCCGTCTGCACAGTCAAGATATGTGTGTCTGAATCTCTTTTGGAACATCTTTGTGTGGAATTTGTATTATCGTGTTGGTTGCGTGGGTTTCTTATGGATACTGTTTTCCTCCTACATCCAACAACATGCTCTTAAACCAAGACAGGCCTATCCAAGACTATTCTGTTGGACCCTGCTGACCCGTTAAGTGGAGTGTGATGCCCCTGTAGTTGGAACACACACCATCTTAAAAGGGGAACCACCACCCCTCTGCCAATCCAGAGGCACTGTCCCCGATGTCCACGCGATGTTGCAGAGGCGTGTCAACCAGGACATCCCCACAGCATCCAGAGCCTTTTGGAACTCTGGGCAGATCTCATCCACCACCGGGGCCTTGTGACCAAGGAGCTTTTTAACCACCTCGGTGACCTCTACCTCAGAGATAGGCGACTCTGCTTCCTCATGGGAAGGCATGTCAGTGAAATTGAGGTGGTCTGCAAAGTATTCTCCCCACCTACTCACAACGTCTCGAGTCGAGGTCAGCAGCACCCCAACCCCACTATACACAGTGTTGATGGTGCACTGCTTCCCCCTTCTGAGACGCCGGATGGTAGACCAGAATTTTCTCGAAGCTGTCAGGAAGTCTTTCACCATGGCCTCACCGAATTACTCCCACACTCGAGTTTTTGCCTCAGCGACCACCGAAGCTGCATTCCGGTTGGCCAGCCGTACCCACCAGCTGCCTCAGGATTCCCACAGGCCAAAAAGGCCCGATAGGACTCTTTCTACAGCTTGACGGCATCCCTCACCGCCGGTGGACACCAACACGTACAGGGGTTGCCGCCACGACAGGCACCGACCACCTTTCGGCCACAACTCCAGACGGCCGCCTCAGCAATGGAGGCGCGGAACATGGTTCACTCGGACTCTTTGTCCCACGCATCCCCTGGAATGTGGGTGAAGTTCTACCAGAGGAGGGAATTAAAACTCCTTCCAACTGGATTCTGCCAGATGTTCCCAGCAGACCCTCACTATACATTTGGGTCTGCCAGGTCAGACCGGCATCTTCCCCCACCATCGGAGCCAACACACCACCAGGTGGTGATAAGTTGACAGCTCCGTCCCTCTCTTCACCCGAGTGTCCAAGACATGCGGCCGCATTCCAATGGCACGACCACAAAGTCGTTCATCGAACTGCGGCCTAGGGTGTCCTGGTGCCAAGTGGACATATGGACACCCTTATGTTCGTTCTGGACAATTCGTGATGAGCACAGAAGTCCAATAACAGAACACCACTCAGGAGGGGTCTGTTCCTCCCAATCACGCCCTTCCAGGTCTCATTGTCATTGCCCACATGAGCATTGAAGTCCCCCAGCAGAAGGATGGAGTATCCAGTGGGAGCGCTCTCCAGCACCCCCTCCAAGAACTCCAAAAAGGGTGGATACTCTGAACTGCTGTTTGGTGCATACGCACAAACAACAGTCAGGACCTGTCGCCCCGGGGATCGAATCGCTAAGGTCCCTGTCTTCGGCCACCATCCAGCTCACATTGCACCCGACCCCTCCCACAGGTGGTGAGCTCATGGGAAGGGGGACCCACGTTACACTTTTGGGCTGTGCCTGGCCAGGGGCGACGGTGACCCGTGTCCAGGCGCGGAAAAAGAGATCCAATATTTTTCATCATCATAAGGGGTCTTTGAGCAGTACTTTGTCTGGTCCCTCACCGAGGACCTGTTTGCCATGGGTGACCCTGCCAGTGGCATAAAGCCCCAGACAACTAGGATCATTGGGACACAGAAACCCCTCCACCACAATAAGGTGACGGCACATGGAGTGGTATTATTATTATTATTATTACTATTATTTCAACTGACGCTGCTTTGTCGCAGGGAACGTGGCATGGGAGCGCTTGAGCACATGCTGGAGTGAAGCGGTTCCACCGAGCGTTTTGATAAACCTATCAGAATAAATTGCCCGTTTTCGCTGGATGTTTGTCTGGTCATGTCTGGTGGACATCTGTCTGGTCATGTTTGCCAATTACATGAATGACTGGAGTGACTATTTACTGTTTTGGAAGCCATTTATTTATTTAGTAAATCGGGTGCTTTAAGATTACATTTGTTTATTCTAGTTTTACAACGGATCCTAGGCTTTGAGCCTATAGTCTATATTGTTTTTTTTCCATATACTGGGGCATTTTACATGTTAGTTTTCTTACATATTAATAAATGATTATTTGTATTTAAATTTAATTTATGTGTCATTCATACATATAGTATCACACCATGCATAATTAATAGGGGTTTTAAAAATATCTAACTACATTAAAAAAAACTGGGTAAGAAAAAAAGGAAGATATTCCAAATACTGCCACAGTTAATGGAGGCAATTAAAAAGTAACCGTTAAAGGTTTATTGATTCAGGTAACAGCCACCTCGTTAAGGCAGAACCCAGGCCCCGCCCAAAGTGGGAGGGTGCTACATGCAGATCAAACCCTCAGTTTGTGCTATTAAAAATGTTTTATTAGGACTTTCGGTGCGAGGCAGGGTACACTCTGAACTGGCTGCCAGCCAATTGCAGGGGACATATAGACAAACAACCATTCACATTCACACCTACAGTATGGACAATTGATTAACCTATCATGCATGTTTTTGGAATGTGGGAGAAAACCGTAGTAGCCAGAGAAAACCCACATAGGCACGAGGAGAAAATGTAAACTCAACACAGGAAGGCTGCATTTGAACTAAAGACGTCAGAACGGTGAGGTAGATGTGCTAACCAGTCGGCCATCGTGCCCACCATAGCAGGTACAGTATCTGCAAAAAAAGTTATTATAATTTAACAATACAAGTTAGACAACCTTTAAGAAGGAAAATACTTTAAACTCAAATTCAATAAGTTAAGTCAGTAAAACTTTTGATTAAAAGAAAAGTTAAAAGTTTAGTACTTATTCAAATGTGTTATTTGCACATTCGGGCTATCTATGGCTTGATGGTCTGCTTGCCCACTCACAGTTAGAGCCAGGGTAGAGAGGATAGTCCCAGAATAAAAGGTCAGGCCTGGAACTTTAATTGCACAAGTCGTCTCCCATGGTGTATCAGATCCAGAATAGGCACAGGGAGATCGCCAAGACTGCTCAGCCTTGGTGAAAGGGCACTGATCTGGACTGAAGGCTGCTGGTGATATCTTATCAGAGCCTGGCTCTCTCAGTCTGATTCATAGCCTTTAAGCATGCCTAAGGACATGCACGCATGCACACTCGCACATACGTGCACACACACACACTTTAGTACAGGGCACAGCCTCTTGGCTCAAGTCTCATAAAGCATTGTCACCATGGAAACTACAATCTCATTAGGAAGTAGCTGTGATGGCCATATTTTTTCTCTTATGTTCCTTTTTACTTAGTTTTCTGCTATAAAACCAAAATATATTATGATATATCGGATCACATTGTAGAACCTGCTCATTAGAATGGGTATTCTCTGCGTTCAAACTAGGAAGATAAACTTCTTGTGAGACATACAGGGAAGAATACATGACCACTACAGTTGCAGCTTCTCACCCTGCAAGTCCACACGAAACTATTTGCATATGTCCCCATATACAGTAGTAGGCACTAACTGCAGAGAGTAAAAGGGGATTATGCATTTATCTTTTTTAAAAATTCAATTTTATAATATTTTTCAAAATATTATATAATACGAGTTTTTAAACAAATAAACAATGTTTGAAAATGATTAGGCGGCACGGTGGCCTACTGGTTAGAGCGTCAACCTCACAATTCTGAGGACCCGGGTTCAATCCCCGGCCCGACTGTGTGGAGTTTGCATGTTCTCCCCGTGCCTGCGTGGGTTTCCTCCGGGCACTCCGGTTTCCTCCCACATCCCAAAAACATGCATAAATTGGAGACTCTAAATTGCCCGTAGGTATGACTGTGAGTGCGAATGGTTGTTTGCTTGTATGTGCCCTGTGATTGGCTGGCAAAAAGTTCAGGGTGTACCCCGCCTCCTGCCCGGTGACAGCTGGGATAGGCTCCAGCATGCCCGCGACCCTAGTGAGGATAAGCGGCTCAGAAAATGGATGGATGGATGAAAATGATTAACCTTACAATATATGCCTTGTGAAACTGAAGTCTAAAACTAAATTATGTTTACCAAGAAAAAAAACCTATGGGTCGGCTGGACCAAATTAATGTTAGCACATACCTCCCTCGAACATAAAAACATTTGATGTAATATATTTAATAGAGCATACGGAACTTGTTAACACTATTTGAGTCGTCGCCCATGGGAAGCCACACTTTAATTTTAGGGAGACTGGTTATATACTTGGGTAGGTGCTGCTATTTCTGGTGAGCAATAAAGTCAACAACAGGGCTTAGAGAGAGCTTGGCAGTTAATGTCTGCGTGTCTGCGTGTGAATAGTATTGTGGTCTTTAACCTAACCCAGTGATTGCTGATGGGATCAGAGTATCCGTAATAGGTAATCATACCACCACCCGATGTTTCTTGTTTTTCATTAGATTTTTTTTTCATCCCAGAAAGATATCTCATTGGGGTGAGGCACATATTTGTTTCAAGTGATAATGCACCCAGCGATTAATTGAGACTTGAGTGCAGGCCACTAGCTGAGAAAATACTGTATTCACAACAGATTAATTATATAGTACAAGTAGGAAATCGATCCGTGTCGTCTCATCTATGCTTGTCATATCAAGTTGTTAGGGTCTTTCTTCACATTACTACTGCTAAATGTTACTATTTACGATATAATTATTGAAGATGTCACAGGATGTAAATGTAAGAAACCAATAAGTCCCCATTTAACAAAACTGGAGTATGGCTTTTGTTATTTTTTACATGCAAGATATTTTGTATGCAAAACAAGTCAGGCTGAGTTGAAGTGATGAATTATTATGTGAATGAAAAACCAAGGGTTAGGTTCACAATGAAAATGGACTAGACACGGTTTTGTTCATTCTGTGATCCAATTTTAGATGTCGTCCTTTGAATTATTGTCTTTGTAATAAAAGTCAAACATGGTTTGTAACAGACAAGGGAAACACATGCATGCTTAGCGACTAGCTATTAACTTGTCAGTGGTACATCAACTAAAATACTATTAATCCCAATCACCCATCCCTTATAGTGTATGTAATTCCATAAACCTTACTTTGTATTTCACTTAGTTTCTGCTGTCATATCTATTTATGCATCAAATCAAAGGGGACAGTGAGCCATATTTTGTGATTTGAGTGTTTCCTGAAAAATGTAATAAGAAAACAGATCTTGATGGATTATAGGCCTTCTCATCTGAGACATTTTCAGTATGACATATCACAAAGGCCTTTTTTTTACACTGCTGCTTTTTTTTTTCCTTTCACTTTCTCTCGCCTCTCTTTTCTTATTCTTCCTCTGGCTTTTCTCCTCATTTTTATGAGCCTTGCCTTTCAATTGTAAGAGGGTACAGGAGCATAGCCCGACTGGGCACCATTGAGGATCTTTTATTAATATTTGAAACTTGCCAATTCTGAGCTGTTAGCAGCTGCATCCTACGGTCCTAATGTGAATGCATACTACATGTCCGTCAGTGCAAGTGTTTTGCTGAATATATAAATGTATCATGACTGCACCACACAATCGTTGCATTTATGTGTGATTGTACAGTATCTGTTTTCTGTGCATAGCCCTGCCCTAACCCGGGCAACCTGAGCCAACAGTTATGCATCAGCGACCACAAGCGGTGTTTCCCACTGATCGTTACCAGGACCTCGGTCTTCAAGGTTAAACAGGATTCTGGGAGCAGGGTGAGTAAAGGCTCTCAGCTGTAAATCTGAAAATAAGTGTTGAGCCTAACAGTTGAGGCTATCGAGCATCTGATATCCTCACCAGTGGAAGGGGGTGAAGGAGCCGAATCCTCAATACATAATAGATAACCAAATCCTCTAAAACACAGAACGCCCTACACCCCAGACGCTCTCATGGTGGTGACTGATCAGACATAACCCCCTCCCTAAATCTCCCTGTATCTCATTCTTCATTAATATTTACATAGATCACAACTCCCTCACATCAACACCATTGACACCTCATTGAAAGCTTGCCTCTTTGTCGAGAGTGTAGGTATGGCTGGCAGGCAAATGCACAGATAATGTCTTGTAAGAGATAAAATGACACTGCATTGCAGGCTCTTTGCATTTGTCTGTCATACTGATATGAAAATCTGAAAGCAGGGAATCGATCTAAGAGAATGATGTTAGCAGCTCAGTGGAATGCTTGTATCATAGATAGGATAAACAAAAACAGGATACAAGATTTCCATCGGCCTGCGGCAAACACAGTGGGTCGATCTCGTTCCCTTACTTGAAGCCTTCTATACAGAGGTACTCATTCGACAGACCGATAACCGGGTATGGCCCAAGACGTCTATGAAATAAGCAATCATTTAAATTTCACCAGCATGACATTTGAGGTATTTACTGTTGTCTTATTTTAACTTTTTCACAGTTTTCATGGTCAATACAGTAGTAGATATAAGACACAGAAAATGTACAGATCAATTGCATGCATTGAAACTCCTCCCACATGACACTTCTCAGATATATGTTCAACAAATCCTGTCAAAGTACCATACACCCGCATCTGATCATCAATGATTCATTATTGAGCTGACTGCTTTTAAACTTAGCCTCGCATTTAGCGCCTCCACGACAACGAAATGGAAGAATTCATTCAGTTTGAAAATGTTCAGACCACAGACACACAATGCTCCATAAAATATTTTTTTACTTTTCATAAATATGGCAAATAACTGAAAAAAATGAAGCGCCATTCATACTTTCAGGATGCAATGTATATGTATATGTAAATATTCAGTATTCAATATTTCAGTGCCAGCTTGTGTGAAGAAAAAAAAGCATAATAGTTTAATTCATAGGCAATCTTCATCTGTTCCATTGATTATTTTTTTATACAGTTTTTTTTAAATATAGTTTTTTATAGTTCTTTTGGGCATTTTCTATCTCTGTCAAGAGGATATTCCACAGAGCCATGATGAAGTCATGAAGTGCTTCCTCTCATGGGTTTTTGACATCGTTCTTAACATCTGTAGCTGGGAAGAACGATAGTTAGTTCAGGATGTCACCAACAATACTTTGTGGCATATAAAATTAGTCACATAGGAATAGAGCACTGCTGTTGTTGTTCCAATTAGCAAGTCCCTGCATAACTTGCTTGCCTCTCTTCTGCCCTTCTCTTCACCCTTTTAGATTACCCCATCTTTTCTCATTATCTCTATGTCTTCCTAGCACGTTTTTTTTTATTATTGCAGCCTTTGGTTCTCAAATAATTTTAGACAAGAATAATCAAGCAGGTAAACGTCTTCCAGTAGCTATGAGAATGAAGCTAAAAGGATAACCTTCTCCTCGTTCTCTCCTCGTTTAGCTTCACATTACATAATTTTTTCTACTGGTCGGAGCAGTGTGGGTAGTCAGGTCCCTTTGGGATGCCAATGTGTTCTGTCAATGTTCTGCTGTTAATATGTCTGACTAATTCTGCAGCCAAACACTGCCACCATCTATAATTCCCATCCACAAAGAGAAACGACACAGAGCCCATAGGCCAGCATGGAGACTGATGAGCCACACTGGCATAATTAAGGCCACTGTCTCTCATGGGACAGTTATACACTGTACATCCTTTTCCTTGTATAACTATGTCCATTTAGCTCAACAATAACTACCTGCATCTTATCTAGCTAAAGTAATTTAAAAAATGTTTTTATTTTTTTATTTTAACCCTTTAAATTCCAGATTGTTTGTGCAATGCAGTGGTTCTTCCAGAATCTCAAGGGAGTAGAGCAGCGATGGTTGCTTTTGTTTAAGAGCCCCCAATCGGTCTAGCTTTGTGAAAATACACACCGACAAAACACATGGGGCAATTGGCACTTTGATTGAGTTATTAATTTTTTCTCTCCCTGATACTACTGCAACTATGAGGTGTGTTGAAAATATTTAAGACATATATGTGTGTGCGTGTGTGTCTCTCTCTCTCTCTCTCTCTCTCTCTCTCTCTCTCTCTCTCTCTCTCTCTCTCTCTCTCTCTCTATATATATATATATATATATATATATATATATATATATATATATATCCATCCATCCATTTTCTGAGCCGCTTCTCCTCACTAGGGTCGCGGGCGTGTTGGAGCCTATCCCAGGAGGCGGGGTACACCCCGAACTGGTTACCAGCCAATCGCAGGGCACATATAAACACACAACCTTTTGCACTCACATTCACACCTACGGGCAATTTAGAGTTGTCAATTAACTTACCATGCATGTTTTTGGGATGTGGGAGGAAACCGGAGTGCCCGGAGAAAACCCACACAGGCACGGGGAGAACATGCAAAGTCCACACAGGCGGGGCTGAGGATTGAACCCCGGTTCTCAGAACTGTGAGGCAGACGCTCTAACCAGTCGACCACCGTGCCGCCACACACACACACACACACACACACACACACACACACACACACACACACACACACACACACACACACACACACACACACACACACACACACACACACACACACACACACACACACACACACACACACACACACACACACACACACACACACACACACACACACACACGGCACGGTGGACGACTGGTTAGAGCGTCAGCCTCACAGTTCTGAGGACCCGGGTTCAATCCCCGGCCCCGCCTCTGTGGAGTTTGCATGTTCTCCCCGTGCCTGCGTGGGTTTTCTCCGGGCACTCCAGTTTCATCCCACATCCCAAAAACATGCATTAATTGGAGACTCTAAATTGCCCGTAGGTGTGAATGTGAGTGCAAATGGTTGTTTGTTTCTGTGTGCCCTGCAATTGGCTGGCAACCAGTTCAGGGTGTACCCCGCCTCCTGCCCGATGACAGCTGGGATTGGCTCCAGCACGCCCGCGACCCTAGTGAGGAGAAGCGGCTCAGAAAATGGATGGATGGATATATACACGCACACAGCGGCTGAAATAAGTGTTTAATGTCACAATTGTTCTCACTAAATATACTTCCAAAGGTGCCATTGACCTGAAATTTTCACCAGATGTTGGGAACAACCCAAGTAATCCATACATACAAAGAAAGTAGAACAAATAAGATCAGAAATTAAGTGAAATGACACAGGGAAAAAGTATTGAACACATGAAGAAAGGGAGGTCCAAAATGGCATGGAAAGCCAAGACAACACCTGAAATCTATCAATAATCAAACAGCCGGTTCAGTCCTAATTGATGGTGTACAAAAATGTGTCATTGCCAAGGTGTGAGTCAAGACACATCTCATAATGCGTAAGAGCAGAGAGCTGTCTCAAGACCATCGCAAACTAATTGCTGCAAAACGTAACGATGGCATTGGCTACAGGCGCATATCCAGGCTTCTGAATGTTCCAGTGAGCAGAGTTGGGGCCATTACACATAAGTGGAAAGCCAATCATAGCACCATGAATTTGCCTCGATCAGGTGCTCCTCGCAAGATTTCTGACAGAGGAGTCCAACGGAGAATCAGAAGAGTTGTCCAAGAGCCAAGGACCACCTGTGGAGAGCTTCAAAAAGACCTGGAATTAGCAGGTACTGTTGTTACATGGAAAACAGTGAGTAATGCACTCCGCCGCAATGGCCTGTATGCACACTCATCACACAAGACCTCATTACTGAAAAAAATAATGTCAAAGCTCATTTAAAGTTTGCTGAACAACATTTGGACAAGGCAGTTAAATACTGGGAGAATATAGTCTGGTCAGATGAGAGCAAAATTGAACAGTGAACCCCATACCAACAGTGGAGTTCGGAGGTGGGAACATAATGCTGTGCGGCTGATTTTCAGCAAATAGTACTGGTAAACTTCACATTATTGAAGAAAGGATGAATGTACCTAGACTTTCTTGACAAAAATCTGCTGCTATCTAGGAGGATGAATTTTTGAATTCATTCATTAAAATTCATTCATGAAAATGATATGAGGGTGGACATTTCAGCAGGATAATGATCCAAAACATACTGCCAAGGAAACTCTCAATTGGTTTCAAAGAAACAAAATAAAGCTGCTAGAATGGCTCAGCCAATCACCTGACTTGAATGTAATAGAAAATCTATGGAAAGAACTGGGCGGCACGGTGGACGACTGGTTAGAGCGTCAGCCTCACAGTTCTGAGGTGCGGGGTTCAATCCCTGTCCCCGCCTGTGTGGAGTTTGCATGTTCTCCCCGTGCCTGCGTGGGTTTTCTCCGGGCACTCCGGTTTCCTCCCACATCCCAAAAACATGCATTAATTGGAGACTCTAAATTGCCCGTAGGCATGACTGTGAGTGGGAATGGTTGTTTGTTTCTATGTGCCCTGCGATTGGCTGGCAACCAGTTCAGGGTGTACCCCGCCTTCTGCCTGATGACAGCTGGGATAGGCTCCAGCACTCCCGCGACCCGAGTGAGCAGAAGCGGCTCAGAAAATGGATGGAGGGATGGAAAGAACTGAAACTCAAGGTCCATAAAAGAAGCCAAGATTTGAAGACTGGTTGTGTGGAGGAATGGGCCAAAATCACACCAGAGCAATGCATGCGCCTAGTTTCTCCATACAGGAGGCGTCTTGAAGTTGTCATTGCAAACAAAGGCTTTTGTACAAAGTATTATATTAATACCAGTATACGTTTTCCTTGTCATTTCACATTATTGCAACATCAGCTGAAATTTTCATGTCAATAGTACCTTTGGAAAAATATTTAATGAGAAAAACGGTGACGTATTAAATATTTATTTCAGCCACTGTGTGCGTGTGTGTGTGTGTGTGTGTGTGTGTGTGTATGCACACATGCACGCACACACACACAAACACACCTACACACACACACATAGTATATGCACTCCTGGAGTGATTCTTCCAGGATCATCCGCAGCGCCATTATCAGGGCCATTTTGATATTGTTCCATATCTTTAAAACAGGTTGCTTTGATGGTCTCCTTGAGGATGGGAAAGAGGAAAAAAAGACACAGAGCCAGGTCGGGTGAGTGGAGGTTTGTGCATCAGACTGCATAATGTGTTTTAGTCGGTGAAAATATGTTTGGAAGTTTTTTCTAACTAGGTAGAAAATGCTGAAGGTTCTATTCTATGAAAGGGTGACCAATGAATGGGTTCAAGACACTAAACATTTGGTTCAGGCAATCGAGTTATTGTTTTAGCAATTGAAAAACACTGTAATATACTAAGTGCACACAAACACAAAACACGACGGATAACAATGACCCATATCAGGCTTCCAGCACGGCGTGTGTAGATGGATGGCAGTAGCTGCATCAGCTACGTCAATAGTTTGACCTTACCATACCAGTGAGCCCCTGTAATTCGCTAAATAAAAAAACTCAAGGAACATGGTATGGTACAGTGCATTGTGCTGACAGTACTTGTAAACAATCAACACAGCTTTGTATTATCCCTTCCTCATAAACCAGTATTATTAATTATGCTGTTTTTTTTTTTCCTTTCCACCATGCATCGAGGATTTTAAACTCATCTCGGTTACGGGTATCATGTGATGTACCCTCCACTGTGTGATAACACATGGCATTATTGGCTGGCTTTCAGTAACTTCATGCAATGATTGGGAGATCTATTTGTCAATGATTTTGTGTTGCAACAGTGATTGGTTTAAGACAAAATAGGGGGCAAAGTAGTCTGGGAATGCCAGCATATCATTTACGATTTTGTTGTGCCTCAATATTAATGGGATGACTGAGAAATGGACAAGCTTGTGTCCGGTGGGAGCCGGTAGAAAGTCAGGATTTAGCGTTAAAAAACCTGCTAGCGAGCAGGTTATGTTCACATAGTCTGTTACCATGGTGATTGAGTCAGAATTCTTCTTTTTTTTCTCTTTGAAATGGATAGTTCCGATAGTTCAGTTCTTTCCCTTAGCTCAGAGTCAACTTCCTCCGAGTTTTCCTACAACCTGTGTGCTAGAATACCCGTCAGAGCACCTGAACAGCCACAATAGATAATTTGCTTTGAGTGTCATTAACCCCGCGAAATAACTCATTCAACTGCCACTTTGTCGTATCATAACAGCTGGACAGCCTAAAAGAGCCACACATTTGAATGACTTTAGCACGCGGCTAAATAAATCATAAAATTACAGCAGCTTGTGGATAGTTTACACCGGTAATGTTATATACAGTACATGGCGTGAAGCAAGCAACTAAGAAATTAATGTCCCCAAGCGGTTATGGCCCTAAACAACTGCATAAACTGTTTATGCCATGGGATGGCAGTGAATACCCTGTCCACACGGCAATAATTTTAAGCGTGTCTGCAAAGGTTTTTTTTCTTCTTTCATTTTTAAGTTGCATTCACATGGAACCAGCGTTTTAGGAGCCTGAATATGATCATGTTTGAAACCGTGTCCAAGAGTGAATACATTTGAAAACGCTGCCCTTCCGTTTCCTGAGACAATGACAATTTGTTAGTGCCATATCTTGCGTGACCGTCCGCTAACACTGCCAGCAACATCAGTAGCAATGCTGGATGACTATGTTGGGTGTTCTTGACCTTACCGCTGATATGAGCTTTCGTTCTAAATCATAGGCTAAGTCAGGGGTTGGCAAACTTTTTGGCTCAGGGGCCACATTGAAAATTAAAACATTGGGGCTTTTCAAATTTGACAGGCGGGCCAAGCCAGGACCAAATGCTTTCATATCAAAAGTAAAATTTAAAAAAGGCATTTTAGTGTTAATACTTAGATTTACTTTTAATGGGAACCGTGTTGTTGATCATCTTTTTTTGCCAGTGCATCAAAGTCTTCTGTTAGTTTTGTTGTGGCAATTCTCAGAACACATCTGAGGTGTTCATCACTCAGCTGAGAACTGTAGGATGTTTTGTTGGTGTTCATCATACTAAATACTAGTCTGTTCACACACATCTAGAGCCAAACACCACTAGCATCCTCTGTGCCATCTTCTGGATTTTTGGACATTTGTCTGCGCTTAATGTAGCATAAAACTCATCCAGTTTGAGAGTTGAACCTCTCTTCTAAGACAGTATTACATTGGAGATCAATAAGTTCCATCTGCAGCTCCCATGGCGCTGTTTCAAGGTCTTGTGTGACTGAATCTTGGATGGCAGTTTGTCAGATAAAGGTGTTTTGCTGAGCCTGCAAGCTTGATTTTAACCGCTGAGCCGTAGCCATTAGTTCCTGCGTTGATTGACTGTTAGCAAAATAAGCATGCTTGGTAGAAAAGTGACGGCTGATGTTATATTCCTCTAAAACCGCAATGGTTTCTTAACAAATTAGACATCCAGCCTTTGACCGGACTTCAGTGAAAAAGTATTTAGTAGTCCATTTTATATTAAACACTCGGCACTCACTGTTGACTTTTCTTTTCTTTGGCCCACTCATGGTTGAAGAAGGGTTCAGAGCAGTAGCAGAGTAAAAACAGAACAGCCAAAGTCAGGTCAATGTATCACTGTGCCTACTACGCTACCTGGTGGAACCACTGGGCATTACAGCACAACCTGGTGGAACAACTTGGCATTACAGGACAAGGTCAAATGAATGCAGTCATGATTTTGATATGATTTGGGCAATTCTGTACCAATCTTTGGCGTGCCGGATTGATATGATCGGTGGGCCGGATGTGGCCCGCAGGTCGTAGTTTGCCCACCCCTGGGCTAAGTCCTACCTTGACATCAGTCCATACAAATGTCTCCTTTCTTGGTCGTTTGACATTCCCCACCATTGTTCTGACTATGTTTACATCACTTATTCTCTGCTTTTGGTGACTACCTGTGGTAGCGTTACAGCATCACTTTTCAGAACCGGCATATATAGTACAACAGCATTTCAGCATGTTTGTATGCATACACATTTCTTAAAATGTTTCCATGTGTGTGGGAAACTTCTTAAAACTGAAAAAGAAATACAAAGGCTCTATTTCTGGAGAAGAAGAAGTCCAAGCAATTTAAACATACAACAATGGCGGGGAATGCGAAAAAATCAAGAAAGGAGATGTTTGTGTAGAACTTCTGCTTCAATTCAGAATGAACGACAAGCTCACTTTCCAAGGTAAAAAAACAGTCGACACGGTGATCCATCATTGTTACTGATATTGTTGCAATTGTTAACTCATGCACGGACACGCGAGAACTGGGAGTACCATCTCATTGTCTCAGGAAAGATGTGAAATGTATTCACTCTGTTACACAAAATTTACAAAAAAAGCTTGTTTCTGTGTGGATGGGGTGCAAGCCTCAAACATTAAGTATGACACTTTTTTAATGCTAAATTGTTGCTCCGTAGTTAAATGTAGGCAGTAGATCAAGTAAATACAAATGAGCGCAATGATTTCCAGCTATAATATGTGTGTGCGCATGGGCACCTCGAATAACTGCAAAAACTATTTTTAATGCTAGACAGTGTTTTAAAAAGAATACATTAAGGCATGCATGATTATATAAAGAGGGAAAGGTCACAGCAGGTTGATACATCTGTCTCATTAGCTGCTTTATTTGTGTTCTTTCGTTTATCTTTCATTAGCCTGCATGTTTTATCCTCTTTTTCTTCTTCCCTAAATCTCAGCATTCATTTGGCCTGCCGATCTCCATTATTCCCTCTCGGCATGTTGTTTCTGTCTGTTATGGCTTCCAATAGTGTGTCTGTCTTTCTAAAATGTCACTGGAGTCTCTACACCACATACTTCTTTTGACACGAGCCCTATGTGCGGTAGACAGGGCATTGGGATTAATTTACTGTGTGTGTGCACTTCAGCAACCAGACAGGGGTAGAGACTATGACTGAGGGTGTGCTGAAGGTAGCGATTGTGCATGTGTGTATGTGTTTGCGCGTGTGTGTATGCGTGCATGTGTGCATGTGTTCCTGTGTGTGTGTTGGAGTGGTGCTCCCTCGAACGTCTGCTGCTGCACTTGTCACATGTACAAGTATCAGAGGGAGGATCAGGTGTGGCTGTCGCCTTGTTAGCGTCAAGGAGACAGATGTGTACAAAGGGTGGGGTTGGGGATGGTTCATGTGCTTGGTAACTGTAAGAATAAGTGTAAGGAGATGGATCCTTGTGCAAAGTGTGGCGAGTAAAAACCGTAATGCAGGGATCTCGTTTGATGTGCGCCCCGCGTCTGAGACGCACAAAAATGAGCAGGGACGCATAAAGCATGGTGAATCTGCGTCCACAGACTCACAGCATTTCTTACCCACATATGTGTGTGTGTTGCTGAAGTGCTTGAGCGATCGCAATCGATCCATCAGTAAAGAGACGCCTGCAGTCTGTCTGTGCCTTGGCAACCCACAGTGGCCAGGTAGGTTGCTGCTCGGCGGCAGGAACGTTTGAAGTGTAGTCCAGCTAGCAGGCTAGCTAGCTCGCTAGCTGCCTTCTTAAACTAAGCACAAGCAAATGATCCACCACAATGTCACAGTTTGGTTATGTGGGGTGGCCTTCGCTGGCTAAGCACAGTGGTGTGGTCCAAGGCAAACCCAGTCGAAACCATACCTTTCAAGTATTGTACTTCAGTTCAGTTTTGACAAACAAAGGGTAAGTACTGTATCTCATTTAGGCAAAATTTATCCTGCTTTTTAAGTCTGTTACAATTATCTGACAGCTGAAGTTACTGTACATAACCGTTTTTGTATTCTCCCCGTCCAGTAAATAATGTTTACCACCCAAAATTACTGTATCTGTATTCCATCATGATAAGTTGCAGGGACTCTGTTCCAGGGCTGGGACTTATTGTTTTCAGACATGTGCATCCCGAGACTCACATATTCGCAAGTGTAAAATTATATATATAATGTATAGAGCTGACTGTCAGTCATAAACTGTTTAAAACATTTTAATTCATTTCATTATTATAATTGTTTTTCTCTTATAATGCAGCACTGCACACATGTTCCATTATAGTGACAACTTGTTTCCATCACTGAACTTATTGATTTTCCTGTCTGCAAACGTGTATATATAGTCTTGTAATGTAGCAGCTTTATTTGGCATGGAATCACTCTCCATAATCACTGCTACTACGGGAAATCAGAAATATATTGGAGTGAAGTTGACATCCTAAATGGCTATTAACTTCCTCGATAAATGGACCTCTCCCATTATAGACATACAGTACATACAGCAAAGTTATTGTGACCCCTCTGTGATGCATGGTTTGTGAGTGACAAGGTTCCTGTTGGAGTACAGTTCACAGTTGGTTCTGTAACAGTTCAAACTAGGTTTATGTGCTACTTCAGGGTAAATGTCTCTGTGCTGCAGAGGACAGTAGAACAGTTTAGATAGCATCAGTAAAATAAATTTCTCTGGTACTTTTATTCAAACCCCAATATGAACCACATTATGGACTCTGTGGCTGGTTGCTGGAGAGGTGCCTTGCTTCTCAAGCACCGCAAAGATGCTCCTTCACAAAGCAGCACACCCCCAAAATGTGTCAGGTGCTTTGTGTGTAGCCCCCTTAATCTAACATCCTTGCATCCACAATGCTGTGCACAGTGTTAGCCTTAAGCACCCCAAAATAATTTTGTGCTTAAAAAAAAAATAAAAAATCTGCCAAGGTATTGAACACGCAACCATCATCCCCACTGGTTGAGAGTAGAGAGCACTCGGTAGTGGGAAGTTTGTTGGGCATTGGCGATGCTAATTTCAATATCATATACCAATAAATCCATCCATCCATTTTCTGTACCGCTTATCCTCACAAGTGTCACGGGCGTGCTGGAGCCTATCCCAGCTATCTTCGTGCGAGAGATGGGGTGCACCCTGAACTGGTCGCCAGCCAATCGCAGGGCACATAGAAACAAACAACCATTTGCACTCACATTCACACCTACGGGCAATTTAAAGTCTTCAATCAACCAACCACGCATGTTCTTGGGATGTGGGAGGAAACCAGAGTGCCCAGAAAAAACCCACCCAGGCACGGGGAGAACATACAAACTAGATCTGAGATCTAGACAGGCGTAAGGGAGAAGGAACAGAAAAAAGTATGCATATTCGCAGGTATGAAGGCCTCTTTATACTCCTGCGCTTGTGCGGGCGACAGCACCCGCATTGCATCACGTGACCGACACATTGGGCCGCGTGGCTCCTGTGTGACACTTGATGCGGACACAGCACAAATTGTCGCCGTGCGCAGAATGCCGTGGAGATCATCTCTCGTGATTGGTCCGTTTTAGTCACATGCTGTGATGACATACTCTGCTTTCCCCTTGGTTCCACATACCACCTAAGCCGCCGCCTTCTTGATCGATTTTGCAATATTAAATTAAATGCAATTAAACGCGTCATCTTGTTCCATTTGTTCTAGCAGGCACTTGTTCCGGAAAGTAAAAACGGCTACTGGAATTGGCCATAAAATGCAGAAAAATCTCCACCCTGTGGTGTCCTAGCCAATACCAGCCATAACAACACACATGACTAGGAGGAGAACTGCAGCACATTTTCAAAACAGAGCACGTGAGTTGCGCTCGAGTATAAAGGCAAACTGCGCGGGGGATAGCCACAGTGACGTCAGCGCGGTCACCACCCGTGCGCGTATAAAGAAGCCTTAAGTCGTTTATCTGGGCTTGTTTCTGAAGGGTGTAACATCTGTTGTTTGCTTTATAAGGAGTAGACCTTTCTGGCACATTCCACCCCACCCCCTACTCAGAGTATAAGATAGCGCTTCTTTGTTTAGACAGACTCACAGTCTGTCTCCAATGTGTTGTTACTTCTTGCCAATAAACATTTTGTCTCTGGTCTCCATTGGTCTTTCCTCACATAAAACAACTCACAATTGGTTGGTATGAATACTTTTGACTAATATTTTTTCCACAACTTTAATACTATGAACCAACAAATTCCACTGGTTCACTTAGTAGATGCAATGGGTGACTCTTAAAACTGTAGTCCTAATATGGTTTAGTATTTCAAGACATCCATCCATCCATCCATCCATCCATTTTATGAGCCGCTTCTCCTCACTAGGGTCGCGGGCGTGCTGGAGCCTATCCCAGCTGTCATCGGGCAGGAGGCAGGGTGCACCCTGAACTGGTTGCTAGCCAATCGCAGGGCACATACAAACAAACAACCATTCACACTCACAGTCACACCTACGGGCAATTTCGAGTCTCCAATTAATGCATGTTTTTGGGATGTGGGAGGAAACCGGAGTGCCCGGAGAAAACCCACGCAGGCACGGGGAGAACACGCAAACTCCACACAGGTGGGGCCGGGGATTGAACCCCGGTCCTCAGAACTGTGAGGCTGATGCTCTAACCAGTCGGCCACAGTGCCGCCTATTTCAAGACAATGAGGTTAAAAGAAAACAAAAAAAATCAATAAATAGCTCAAACCTGCCTGGGACTCTAAACACATTTTGCCACTGAAATAAATACTTTATTTTCCACTGTTGTAAAAATGGAAATTGAGGTTCCAAATTTGACTAACTGCCCTGTAAAAGGAAGGCCACAAATTCTGAGCAATCTTGTAAGTCTTTCATTGTTTGACCACTACATCTTGACCTTACTTAGCTAGCCACAATCTATGATTAGAAATGTAACCGTTACATAAATGCACCACACTATGTGCACCAATACAAGCTATTGCAGCAATAATAAAATCATTTGTCTCTGAAAGTCTAGGATTGTATGGACTTGGGAGTAATGAGCAAGTCTGAGATAAATAATGGATTGCATTCATTCACATTATAGAGGAAATGACTGTAATGGTGCTTGCCGGGTGAAAGACCTCCATCAAACACATTAACACTCAGGATAAAGACAGAGAGGAAATGGGGACACTAAACGGAGTAAAGGAGGAACGTAAAAGTGGATGACAAGGAAGCAAAGAATAGAGCAATACATGATGTTTCATGTCCTCTAGTATTAAATAAAGTGAAGAAAGAAATGAGCTATTTTGAGGATGCAGGATTGATCGATACAACTAGGGGCGATATTACCTCTGTGACTAATAAGAGAGTGAAAGTTTCTTGCTGCCATCCCAGCATCTTCCTTCAGCTAGCCAACTCCTCTACCCTCACTCTCTCATTCGCTCTCCCTCTCCACTGTGCTCTCCCAGGGCATTAGAAAGAGAATGGTCTGAATGTGAGCCTACAATAGTGGTGATAAATGGGATTTGAAACTCATGCTATAAGGAGTGGCAGTCATTAGACGGTAAGTGAGCCAAACGAGTTGTTAGGACATGAGCAGCACTAGTTGTTAGGAAAGGATGAAGTGAGCGAGAGATGGAGAGATGAAGGGAGGTAAGGAGGCCACTGGCTGTTTGTCCGAGGACTAAGTGCTGGATAATGAGATCAGACTGACATGACCCGGTCTCAGAGCTGAGAGAGACAACTTTGCCATTACACCTCCCTGTACAATATATCTTTCAACGTCATTCCCTTTGTCTTACACATACTTTGTCTTTCTCTTTGTGTTACTCCCATTATGTAACACCACTTCTCTTACGAATACTACATCAGAAAGGGCATGCAAGCTCTACAATGGATTGCACTTTTATTCTTTACTATGACATCTAACTGCACAGGCCACGGGATGAGGACACTGTGGATTGTGGTCAATAATGTTACAATTGGGTATGACCTCAGATCACCTACTTCAGGGACTTTGTAGAACTGGACATGTTTTTTATATTTGAGGATAGACTTGCATATTTTGCAAGTGACCGTGGTACTGGTCTCAGTTTTACTACAATATTTACACACGGTTGAGGTCCCGTTGCTTGTTTAGTGTGCAAACCCACTACCCGTTTAATTTCAGCAAGGCGTTCATGTCCAAAACACATGAGTGGCAAATTGTCAATCTCAAGCTGCAGTCATAACTAAGTAACTCTCATTGAGACTTCATTTTGAGGGTATTTTATGACCTTTGCACAACTGATTTGCAATATCTTCTTACAAGATTCCACAGGCCAAAAACCTTGATAGGTTTACTCCAGACAGTGATCGCAGGTGTGAATGGGAGTGTGAATAATTGTCTCCATGTGATTGACAGGTGATGAGTCCAGGGTATCCAGCCTCCTATCCTAAGTTAGCTGGGATAGGCTCCAGCTGGCCATGACACTCATAAGACTAACCTTTACACAAGATATATAAATGGTGTATTTTGTTCAGATGAAATTGTGAACTCATGATTTTTGTTTTGGCCCAAAGCAGACATGTTGGAAAGGGAAAACTGTGGCAGATGCAGGCCATTTATTCAGAAGATTATTTTCCCAGCTACCACAGCCACTCTTGTATAAAATGAGTCCAGGTGGCCATTATTTTTGCCAAAGCCAGAGTGGTTGTTCTTTGAGAAGTGAATGTCCATTATTGGCAGGTTGAATCACAAAGCTGGTTAAATGCAGCCGTCAGAGCTTATTTGGCAGCTTTGAGGTGAATTTGCAGCACTTGTGTGAGAATGTTTGCCTTGGGAAGTTATGATTTGGGACCACTGCATTGTTATGCTAACCCAGGAATATTATTCCAATAATTCTGAAACATAAAAATGTTTACTATCACAAAGGTTATAAACATACATAAAGCTTGACTTGGCCCCTCACCATCAGCAGAAGTTCCAACAGCTTTTCACCTTGATATTGATGATGTAATGTTCACTTGTCACTTTGCCATCATTTAACACATCTCTGTAGTTACATTGTCACTGTATTCATCATTGTAGCTCTGTCACTTTGCAGTGTTTACACAATTCTGTTGTTTGTCAGTATTGCTGCACTACTGTATATATAATTCTTAATGACACTCTGTAGGTTTTACATTCATATGCACAATAAAAACACAGTAGCACTGAGCAATAAAATTCTTACTTTGCTGGTCTCCCTCCACTTCTACATACTATAGTTCCCACATCATACTGTGATGGAGTTGGTCAGGATGCTTTCCACTTTGCATCTGTTGAAGTTGCTGAGCAGTTTGGGGGTATTCCAAATTTTCTTAGGCTTCTCAAGAAGTACAGTCTCTGTTGAGCCTTTCTGATGATGTTACTGTGTGTTGTCGGTCCATGGGACATGGGTACTGAGGAGTTTGAAGGTCTTCACCCTCTCCACCTGAGTCCAACTGATGACAAGTGGTGAAAGGTGTTCTTTTCCCCGCCTTGGGTCGCTAATCATCTCTTGATTCTTTACACCATTCAAAGAGAGGTAATTTTCATACCACCAGGACACCAGCTGTACCACCTCATTCCTGTAGTCCATCTCTTCTCCACCGGTGCTCAGACCAATGACTGTCGTGTCATCAGCAAACCTAATGATGGTGGTGTCATCCTCGGAGGTGACGCAGTCATGGGTGAAGAGGGTGTACAGGAGAGGGCTGAACACACAGCCTTGGGGGTCCCCGTGATCACTGTCCTTGTGCCTGATATCCGGGTGCCAACTCTGACTTTCGGGGGTCTGTCTGTGAGGAAATCCTGCACCCAGTTGAAGAGGAGGGGTGTTAGTATAAGGGTAAGCAGCTTCTCAGCCAGCCTGCTTGGGATGACCATTTTGAATGCTAAGCTGTTGTCAATAGATCGCATTCGATCACAAGTGTCCTTTACTTTGAAGTGTGTGAGGGCTGTATGGATAACTGTGTTAACGGCATTGTCAGTGAAGCGGTTCTAAAGATAAGCAAACTGGAGGGTGTCCACTGTGTCCGGGACTGCCTTCTTTATGTGTCATGATGACTTTCTCAAGGTACTTCATCACTATTAAGGTGAGTGCAATGGGGCGGTAGCCATTTAGACTGGTTACTTGGTTTTCTTCCGGAGGGGCACTATGGTGATGGATTTGAAACAGATGGGCACATATGAGTGAATGAGGGACAGTTTAAATAAGTCTGTAAACACCTCCACCAGCTTTTAAGAGCAGACCCGCAGAACTCGGCCGAGAATGTTATTGGGGCGTATCAGTTTTCGGGGTTAGTCCTCCTCAAAACTTGTCCTCCGTATGTGTATAATCAGCTATTTCAGATGTATAATCACTTTCAGTATTTTACGCTCTGTAGACCTGTTTCAAACCGTGCATTTTTATCTTAAGTCTCAGAGAAAGTGGTGTTAAGCCAGCTTTTAAAACAAATTTGTGTTAGAATGTGCTATTTGAGCCATTGCAGTCAGCCTTTCACTCATATCATTCACTGAAACAGTGAATGATATATCCAACCTGTGGTGTCCCAGCCAATGCCGGCCGTAGCGACACCCTGGGGGTAACTGCAGTACATTTTCAAAACTGAGTGCGTCAGTTGCGCACAAGTATAAAGGCAAACTGCGCGCGGGATAGCCGCAGTGACGTCAGCACAGTCACCGGCCGCGCGAGTATAAAGAAGCCTATAGAGGTCATGGGTTCATGAATCCCGAATTTTAGTAACGTTTTGCAAGTTTTTGTCAGTACCGAAACCCCGCCATGATAAAACAGCACACCTCACAATGGAGTGGAACCTAATACTGTATGGTCATTTGAGGCATCATACTGGTTGTGAAAGAATAATGAAAGAATAATGCACCCTTTTGCCACACCAAACTTTCCTAGTCACCAAACATCACAGAAAATTTCAAGGTGAATTACTTTTGTCTGTTTTCCAAGTGCTTGCATCCTCTGTCATCTTTTTCAAATTGTTTTAGTCCCCCAACCCAAATAGTTTGCTCGCACCTCAACTGTCAGTCGCACTTTCTGAACATCCATGTCTCTGTTATGCAACCCCCCACACCTCTTATGTAGACATCTCACATTTATTACCACATAGCCTTGGCTCAGTCTGCTCTCACCCCTTCTGTGGTACTCAATTACTGTCTTCCTGGGGCAAGCACTGGTGTCAAGCTACTGTAATGACTTTCTGATTATCTGTCTTTATGTGATGAATGAGATGGAAATGTACCACCACAGCCAAACGGACCTGGCCGTGTGCCAAGCTGCCACACTACAATCAGCGGATGGTGGAGAGAAATGAACAACTGAACAAATAACAGATTGTGCAAGAGCTCCCATTAGCCTTAACGGGAATCTTTACATATTTTTTTCCAAGCTCACGGTTCTTTATGTAAGGTACCAATGCGAGAGGGGGGATGAAGTTGAACTGCGAATGTCACTTCTTCTGTGATAGTATCAGTGGCATAACAAGTGAGATACCATCAACCACAACTGTGTACTGTTTAATACCTGAAACTCACTGTCCGTGTCCCTTTCTGTTGTTGAAAGCAATTGTCACTGTTGGGCCAATGTCTCCACGAGCCTAAATAGCTCATTGCACTGAGCGGCGTCAGCTATGTGAATGCACAATTCAGACATGTCAATGTCCTCCTTTCTTGAGTTAGGTCTGAAATAGGCTGATATAAATACCAGTTTTACTGTTACATCTGTTGCGCCAGTTTACTGGGATGCCAGTGTGAAGGGCTTTTTTTTTTTATTTGTCAGTGCAACTTAAGGAGTCAATTTGGGCATTTTTCGTTTTGTGATATAAAATATTGTTTATGAAACAAGAAGGAAGACAACCGTTAAAACCCATTGACCCAGTGATTAATTAAGCAGTCACTTTGGAGGAGAGAAACATAGGCAGTTCTAATGGAGTTGTTATGAGAGAGAAAGTCATTGTAGCATCCTGGTGAGAAATTGGCTTAACCTCTACCTGGGTAGACGTGTATAGATGTACTAAGGGGGACTTGTCATAAAAGCACCCACATCATGGACAAAATCACCTGCCATTGCATCTTAATCTACAGGTGTTGCATGAAGCCACTCCATTGAAGCAAAACACCTGAGCGGAGCAGGCCCAGGTCCACCTTGCCACTCAGCCACCCACATCTCCAGTCCTATTATTCATCCCTCTTTCAAATGCTTTTTTATGCTGCTCAATTACCTCTACTGTGGCCCAGTTTGAACACAGTAATGATGTTCTGATTATCAGTCAGTAAATGAGAAATGAAATGAGTATGTGAGGCCGTGCCGGGGAAAGAATGGAACAACTAGAAGCCTTTCAAATATGGAGGGAGAAGGAGCGGCAGGACGGGGGGCAGGACGAGTGCAGCACTCTTGTGATCATCAACATTAATATAAAAAGAGGAAACATTTTCTAACACACAATAAATGTGATATTACACTTTGGTATTTAATTGCTTCCAATTCAGGTCCTCATGTAGTTTGAACAATGAATTGAGGTCCTTTGAGTTGAAAGAATGAGTGCTAGAAAGAAGCAAGGCTGCTAATGAAACCATGTCCAATCATCTGGAAGCTGTGCTCTGCTTCATATGCTAAATCAGACTGAATGGAAAAATACAATTCTACACCTGCACTACTTGCGTAACATACTGTACATATTAATTTGTTTTTGTTTTTAGTGTAGCACTTTAAAAATGTGCCAAAAGGACAAATACATTTTTCTACCCCAACAGTTCATCCAGTAACTAACCTATGACTGCAAAGACTGCTATGCAGGATGAATGGTGCTTTGCCAATACATGTGATACTGCGTGTTAAAACCACATCACACTTCCCCTACTGGCTCATGCATTCTATTTCCTTGCTCACACAACTGACATTGTCTAGCAGTCGCAATTACCCAAATTAGTTCTTGTCCACGCTTATGCAGCAGTAAAATGCAAATATTTGATCCACTAAATTGATCCTTCTCATCCTGAAGCGTCATTCTCATCAGCCCAATCAACAGCAGTGCTCTGTAGCCTTGACTTCTATTTAATTGGTTATTAACATCCTAATCAATCACAATAATTGATTTTTTTTCCCAGGCAAAAAAACTTAGTCTAACAGATGTAATTGTCAGATAGGAACTAGGAACTCCATTGCTGGTAATTGGGCCTTCATAGATTCATGCATGACTGAGAGATCTAGAATTAGAAGTTGCTAGGGCCTTTCTGGGCGGATGTAAAACTCAAATTTAGCCACTGGAGGAATCTGCAGGTTAAATCAAATGGAGGAGCAGTCTGACAATATTTCAATAATCCTTCTAATGTATGCACAAATACACAAGATGGACCAAAGTATTTAGACACACTACAATGATACAATGAATAGTACAAGATCCATGGGAAATCTGGGGTAATTCTATTCTCCTTTGGGGTTTTTGGGGTTATCAGTTTGGGGTGGAGGCCCTTGACGGTTCAAGAATCACTTTCCCTGTGCACACAGCAGGGTTGTAACAGAGTGGTTAAAATAGATTTAAAAAAATTTTTTTTTTTTTTACATCATTCCACCAGAGGGCTATCAAGAGAATGATGATGGCCTAATGCAGGGGTCCAAACGACGACCTGCGGGCCATATGTGGCCCACCGTCCATTTTTTTGTGGCCCATGGTATGTCCCAAAAATAACATTGAGACTGGAGGACAAGACAATTCACTCTGTGCATGGGTCTCATCAATCCTGCGCTTTTGTTTAAAACTAAATAAACGGGGGGGATTATCTTGAAAAGTATTCAGGCTCTTTGTCTCTTTGCAGCGGGGCTGCTCGCTTACACACACACACAGTCTCGTACACGAGGAACAAATTGATGCAAGGGTAAAAAGTCCGACTGTAACAGACCTGTGCAGCAATATTTCCACTTCAAACCAAATAGCAAGGTGAGCCCACGGGATGCCAAATTTGTTTTCGTCCTGACAGTTTAACACTCACTGCTTCATGAGGCGTTTTGGTTGATAAAGCAAATACAAATGTAACACTGCACCCACAGAAAGTGTAGTTCAATACGTCGCAAAAGAATTACAACCTTTTAATACTGTTGAAAAGCCAGCTGTTTGAGCACTGCAGAAAACGTTTGATAAACAGTATGAATCTCCTTTGAGAAAATATGTCACAAATGGCAATCCCACAACTTCACAACACAGTGAAAGATTACATTAAAAAAAATTCAACTTATATATGTCAGATTTGCCAATTGAAATTTTCTGCCTTCAAAAACACTATAGTGGGGGTAGCAGCAGGGTGGATGCACCCGTCGGCAGTGTAGTCGCGCTGACACCGGATGGCCGATCTTCAGTAAAGGGTAGCCGCAGCCACACCTGGCGACCATCAAAGTCTGCTCTCTCTAACTTTGCCTCTGATTAGCTCATTTCTAATCCTATCCAACCTGCTCTCTCCTAGAGAGAACCTCAATGTCTTAATTTCTGTCACCTCCAGCTCTGCTTCCTGTTGTCTCTTTCATGCCACTGTCTCTAAGCTATACAACATGGCTATCCTCGCCACTTTCTTATAAACGTTGCTCTTCATCCTAGCAGAGACTCTTCCCACAAAATGTAAACAAATACGTGTCAGTGGGTGTGTAATTCTAAATATCCCAATGTGCCAGGGGCCTGTGATGCCATATGGTGTTGTATTCATTGTAGTCACATTGGGTGTTATACTATTAGAGCCAGGTTAGGAGTAACTTTGGCATCTTCACTCAGACTGACTTTCTCCTGTGTGTCAGGGAGCCACAAAGCGCTGCTGAAGCTAGCACGATGTCAGAATTCACTGTCACTCGATGTGGTCTTATCAGTGCACAATATGAGAAAAACGGCCCAATTTTTGGTAAATAATTACTGTACTTACTAGAGACCACTTGAAGTCAATTAATTATCTGAGAAATACAAATTAGTAAAGTACAAATAAGCACAAGATGCCTGAACAAGTATGAATTTTTTTGCTCAGTCAGCTGTAACGGAGTACTTTTTACTTGCTTGAAATGCTGTTTATATTTGTGTGACAATTACCACACTTGATGCAATTACATTTGCGTCATAGGCATCTACCTACGGTGCTTAACCTCTTTAAATGGACTCTTGTGCCATATTCATTAACATTGTACAGTACCATACAATGTGATAAATGTTGCCCACTCGACATGCATTGCAGCCTGGTCATCCTGAAAGGGGGATCCCTCCCTCTGGGGTCCCTTCGTTAGGTTTCGTCTTTTCTCCCCAAATGGGGTTTTGAGTTTTTCCTTTGATTGGGGGGTTTAGATCAGGGGATGTCATAAATTTTTGTCAACTGTGGGCCTATAAAGGTCTTTGTGATTGGGGATAAATACATATTTTTACAAAAACTTGACTTGATAAGTGTCCAAGGATGACGCTCCGAGCCGATCGCTTTGGAGCGTCATCCTTTATTCCGCCCATGATCTAAGGTGTCATTCCTGTCGGTCGCAGGGATATTTTTCTTGCCTTGGTGCAATAAATTTGTAGTACCAAAAGCTTTTTTTTTTTTTTTTTTTTTTTTTAATATAAGACTTGTTTCATTTTGTCTTCTCACTTTTCCGCCATTATGTTTGTCCCTTCTCATTGTCTCTTGTGACCCGCTGGCCCGCCCCCTCCTTCTTCTTCTTCCTCTGAGGGAGAGAGACATTAACCTCAAGGCATTGTTGCCAATCCACATTGCAGTTATCCAGAGGCTTGACGATCACACATAAACTGTACAAGAACCTCCCCCAACCATCGCCATTAAGAAAACTCCATTGACGTCTTTCGACAGCATTGGCAGGGAATAGATGGATTCCTAATGACGTCTTTGGACAGCTTTGGCAGGGAATGAGTTAATGCTGAAAGGTACATACAGGTTTTGGAGCAACATATGCTGCCATCCAAGCAACATGTTTTTCAGGAACGTTTCAGCAACACAATGCCAAGCGATAATCTGCATGTGTTACAACAGCGTGGCTTCACAGTAAAAGAGTGTGAGTGCTAGACTGGCATGCTTGCAGTTCAGACCTGTCTCCTATTTAAAATGTGTGGTGCATTAGGAAGCGCAAAATACGACAACGGAGACCCCGGACTGTTTAGCAACTGAATTTGTACATCAAGTATGAATGGGAAGAAATTCCACCTACAAAGCTTCAACGATTAGTGTCCTGAGTTCTCAAACGCTTATTGAGTGGTGTTAAAATGAAACGTAATGTGACAAAGTTGTAAATATGCCCCTGTCCCGCGTTGTTAGGAATCCCATGCACGTTCCTGGCAGGACACGATCCGCTGAAACATGATTGGTTCCTGCATTGCGGAAAGGGCAGGGTTTGCAGATGTAACTAGATGACCATCCCAAAGGTTAGGATTAGGGTGGGTTAGGGTTAGTGGGATTGATATTAACGCTGCCACACTTAAATCACATACTTATAAGTGCATTAATGTAAGGATTTGTGAATCATTGTATTCTGTTTTTATTTACACATTACACAATGTCCCAACTTCATTGGATTGGGGTTTATAGTTCAAAAATGATGCTGAACCACGAGGATATTATCCCAACATTGGATTGAGATGTTTTTTGGCTGTAAAAATGTGTTTCATGACAAGCTTGTGCCTCGATCAGACTACAAGACAAATGTGGTCTTTCACAATTTCACGATGTCAGACTACTGCCATAAAATCTTGCCATAGCTCCGTCAGACAGTGGCAACCCTACACGACGTGTATTCCGATAAATCTTCGGTAAACAAATGTTTATATGTGTGAATATATGTGTTGACAACAGCAACCACGTTGACAACGAGCACGGAAGGCGATGCGCCGGTCACAATACGCAATCCTATTGGTAGACTTCAAGCTGTGCTGTCGGGAAATTGTCGTTCATATGTCACATTACACGGAAGATATCCCAAAAAATCCAACATGCTAGAATTTCATTTTGCCGTCGTAGGGCTATCTTAGGGCTAAATCTTTGGTCGTGTATTACGTCACACTGCAAAATAACAACAAATAAAATTTTGTCGTTCTGTCAGGTCCGATGTGAGAAATCGCCCGTGATAGCTAATCGGGTCAATATAGTGGCTAAAATCCTGTAGTCTGATTGGGGCATAACATCCCTTGCCTGGACATGGGTACATGCTTCAATCCTCAACCTACCTTTGCTAGGCTTTGGTTTGGTCCATATTTGGGTTGCCAGTTGGACAAGGAACTCTATCTCAACATGCCTGTACCAGTGAGACCACAAAAACCCCACTCAATTGTAACCCCACTAGATATTGTAAGGGGTTCAGATGTGGTAAAGGATGACACAGTCGCTGACGCCTTTCAGATACTTTATTCCCATGAGCGATAAAAGAATGCCCATTCATACAAGAACTGCAATCGGCTACAACTCACGCCCAGTCACTCCACATGCACACTCCTTGATTTGAGCCAATATTCCATCTTAAATGTCCCTTTGCTCAATCTTTGTTGACATCACTACTGCCAACCACCAGGCCCATCCTTGGCAGTAATATTAATATAAAGTTATAAAAAATAAAATAAATTCCAGTTAATACTACCTTTACGGAGTGCATGCATTAGCTTAGCACAGCTCAAAGACATAAGGGTCTGCCATGACACTATAGTTGTACTATACTATGCTGTAGTATTCCATTCTATACTATACTACACTATACTAGGAAAAAAAAATCTTAAGAAATGGATCTGGAATGAGTGATTTTGTTTTTTAAACACAAACCAAAATCACAGCTCAAACAGCATTGTCACCGTTGAGCAAACAGATCAAATCTGCCATGCAAGCAGCGACTATTAGGAAATCCGAAACCAGGGGAATAAGACAATATGGTTTCATTATGACTGATACGGTGCATCTGCTGAAGATGGATTGAAAAAAAAATATATATTTTCTCTTTCAGTCCAGAGAGTTTGCTACCCCCAATAGTTTGTCGTATTTAATTATCTCTGTGACAAAAACATGTTTAAAAAAAATCCAGTGTAGAAAAAACCTTTTAATGACTACAATTTTATCAAGGAAATTTAGAGCTGCCTAAAAGTAGATGCAAATCTCTTGCTCTTCATGATGCACACTATTTCTGCTTATGTTCAGCGTGTGTGGATCAGAGACTATTAAGCCCTTATTGGATACAATAATGATACAAACCTTTTTATTTAATAGCTTTTGTGCAAACACACACTGTAGGTTACCTTATATTTTGATGTTGCAGACAGAAAGTGAAATATACTGTATTTTTAGGTTAAGCACTGGTATTCATTTAATGTCAATGTGCTTGTCCTTAGAGATGCCATTAAAGGACCACGCCATAGTCCAAAAGCCAATTACACTCCCAGCTCTCTTTCAGTTAAATTCAGCAGCAATGAATGTGGACTTTAAGGGGAGCCTAGGGTTATCCGGCAATTGGAGCAAAAGGCAGAAATGAGGTGAGACTGATGAGAAAGACGAGACAAAATGAATAGGTGTGAGTGAAAACACTCAATTTGGAAAAGTGCCAATGAGCTGCAGAGTAAGGCAATGTTGCAAGTTGTGTAGTGCTGAAAGATTGACTGATGCTAAGATACAGTACAGTAAATTGGCTAAACTAACTTGGACTGAGAGGAATGCTAGATAAACAAGTGGTAATACACAGAAGGAATGATGTGCAGAAAAAAGTAGCTTCACCTATAACGATGAAGTATTCCTTCCTACCAATATTGCACTGACAGAAAACAAAGGCTAGAACATTTTTTTTTCTATCTACATATTTATTCCGACTAGCTTATATTGACTAGACCAGGGGTCACTAACATGGTGCCTGTGTGCCTGTTGTAAAAATAGCTCACCAGTGAGCTATGTCATTTTTTTGTGTCGCTACAAACAAAAACATTGCGCTACTTGTCAGTGAGCTACATCCATTATTTTGGTTGCTATTCTTCTTTAGCTCAACCTTGCATAGGTTTAAATTTGAAAATTACCATATTGTGTGAAAAACTATTTTTGTTCAAAGGTCAGTATTTTATTGCATGACCACAAACCAGCTAGTGGTTGGTCGTTGGACCACAGAAAAGCTAGTGGTCCAATGACGATGAGGAGATGATTTACCCCAAATAACTGGAGCAATTTTTTTTATTTCATTGTGTATAAGACTAGTAGCCCTTCACATAAGTAACCCAGTTTCAATAAGGTTGGTGACCCCTGGACTAGACTGTGCATAAGCTTTAGAAACTCATCTGACCTGCATCGGTAACCTGAGATTGTTACAAGTTTGGGCATGATTTCATTTATTATTTTCATTGTTAGAGTAATATTTGTATTTGTTTGTTTGCTACTAGGGCTTGTCTTTCATTTTGGACACATTTTGGAAATTTTCTTCAGCCATTGTAAAATCACTTACTGTAAGTGCATTATTGTATGGTCTTACTGGTGTGGATTACTGTGATTGTCTTTAATAAACATTTAATAGACATATAAGTTGGTCATATGAAAAGTCTTCATCATCATACTGTGAGAAGGGATAGAACAAGTGAAGCGAGTATTTTAGAATCTATCATTTCAGTCCAGGTGTCCAAATCTATCATTTCAGTCCAGGTGTCCAAATCTCCAGTGATGAAGTTAATCCCATGAGACAGACAAATGCCCAACCAGTTGCTACTCAAGAGATAATGAGCTGCTGACTGCTGAGAGAGATGTTTACAGGGCCAGAGGGTGGGATTGGAGTTGCTTCAATGGTTCTGTTTGAAGCGGGTCTGGGCTTGACTCTAAATTAGTGGGTCTTCTCGATCAATGTGGCTTGTAATTAGCTGCTATTGATCCCAGGCATCAGCCACTACAGTGGGCCACAGCAAAGCTTTTCCCCTATGTCCATCAAGCAGCATCTCCACTCTACAGCAATGCCAACAATGCAGCCTTATATAATTTGGAAAGTTAACAAATTACACACAGACAAAATTGTCCAACAGGATAAAGACAAAAACACACAGCTAACAATAACAATACAAAATAATGGCTAAAAACTATTATGAAAGCACACTCTAAACTTGAGAAGGTCGGCGCACTTTGTTCATTAATATTTGTTCATTAATAGTGGGCAAAAATACCTGTCGTGACATGCTAAACGTTACAGAAATAATTTCAATTCAGTGATTTCTTAAGAAAAGTTGTGTAATTTAAAAAAATAATAAAATACATCATTTTTAAGTATATTTTTTTATAATATTACTTTTGTCAAGTTATTTTAGTGATCATTGTGGGCTTTTCTTTCATCAAGAGAGGGATACAGGCAATTTTGTTCATTATTGTACATCAGCCGGCACACTGTATGTCTGGTAAATTCACTAAAGATGCTGTTCAACATTTTAGGTTTCACTTATACTTCCATTAGTGTACAGTTCAATAAATCATTTTTATTCCGTTTTATCCTTTACACTAAATCATATTCTACGTAATTTGATTCCATTATGTGCATGCAGAGAAATGATAAAATGTGTTCCTGTTATCCTGATGCAGCCCCCATAAAGCAGGCATTTTTCTACTGTGGACACCACCAGACCCACCGGGCATGATGGTAATGCAATCTGGCATTCAGAAGAACAGATCCAATCCAAAATAATCAACATCAAACCTTTGTATATGGATCATCAAAGTGAACAGAGTGCCTCTGCACTTTTCACAAATGCTAATCATTTGGTCTCCACCCCCCCTCCATGTGTTCAAAAACCAATGACTCTTGGATGGATTACACATTTTAAGAATAATCAATGTGGGTAAACGTGTTCTTAGAATGACCTGAACTCAGATTCCTTATGACATTTAGTTACGCGGCATGACAGAGCTACAGTATGACAGTGCTTTGTTGACTCCACTGAACGAATGGAACGGCAAAGGAACCATGATACTGTATGTCGTAGAAAATTGCCATGTCTTTTTTTCTCCACCATATAGACATACATGTGTTGTGTTGTATTACAAATTACTAGTGTGCTACAAAGAGGAAGTGGTACAGTAAACACTTTACTAGTACCACCTTCAAAGGCACAGGGTTTACAGTATATCCTTCCTATATATATGATTAACAGTGTTGGTTTTTCCAATTTACACCTTCCATTAGGAAAAACCCTGCAGGAAGAAAAACTGATCCTCTCTCCACAAGGGAAACACAAATTTTAGCCTTAGAGGAACAACCTAAATATCTCATCCAGGTCACAGCATATGTTGTAAATACAAATAAATGTTGCTGTCCAGCTTGTTTGTTCTTCGGGGAGTTCCACCATTCAACCAGGAGTATTCATCAGTTCTGCTGATTACAGTAATGATACCCTTAATGTTTTGTTCTATTTGAGACTTTGGTCAAGTCCTCTGCCAAACATAAATAATTGCCTTTGCCTCTACCCAGTCTTGACCTCAAATGTATTGAACCACTGGAATATCCAATTTCCCTCGTCCAAATGTCCTTTTGCTGCAGTCTGGCTTGGTTAGATTCAATATTGCTGTATGTGTGCAATTCCAGGCCCAAATGAATCTCCCAGTACTATTCCATCTCAGAAAATATGTTGCCAGAGACTGAAGAAGAAGGATACCAGGTGGAAGAGTAGTGGCATAAAAGCAAGTCAGAGCAATTTACAATGTGCAGTTTAAACCGGTTTGTAGAAAAATGTGATGTGGCAGCTGAAAAAAATAAGACTAACCAATAGCTTACCAATTTTACTTTAGTTAACTGCATATTTATGTTTTTTTTAACATTTTGGATGTCTGTGTGCCCTTATTATGCAAAGAGTTTTATGCTTATGTCTTCGAGGGTCAGATGTACTTCTTGAATTTATTTATGACAGCTTGGAGAATATGTAGTCATGTCATTCAAAAGGCCCTGCCTGAGTGGATATGTTTGAGATTCAAAGACGCGTAGCAGTCAGTGGTGTCCACTTGAGTCAGTGCTCAGACACAGAGATGTGTCAGTGGCAGCTTGTCAGGCATGCGCCAGCTACCGGTTGGCCTGGTCCACCAGCCCTGACCTTTTTTGCACTCCTGGGACCATCCATAGGCATCCATCACAGGATGGATCTCTTTCTGTCTGTCATCTTCCAGCCACCCATCTCTATGTCCTTTTAAGATTTGGTGTTGTGTGAACATGAGAATTAGGTGGACATTTAAACAAGGTTGCTACTTGGTTTCACTATCAATTGTGGCAAGAAACAATTTCCTCTTAGAAGTGTCTTTGGGTACAAGTAAGGAAATACAGAAATGCTAGATTGACTAACATCACTTGATGTCATTCCCACACATTTACCTAATTCCATTCTCACATGGCATATTTTTCCTCAATTTTATTCAGGCTACTGATTTTAGGATATCCCTAAAACCTGAAGCAAACTGAATTAAAAAGAACACCTTCCCTCCAATAACTGCAAAATCAACAGAGAAAAGTAAAGTGTTGGACATATTCATTGATTCAAAGTATTGTATTCAGTGTGGCAGTTCGTTGGTTTAGTTTCAGCCACTGATAAAATAGTACTAATAAAACATTTTAATAAACTCACTTAACCTTTGGGTCGTTAATATACCAATTAGTCTTTGATTCAGCTTTTTGGCTTTGATTATGCTCTGCTCAGTCGTAACCAATTCAATACATTAATTAAAATATTTTTATGGACATTGTTTGCGAACACCAACCTAAGAAATGACACAATGTTAATTCATTGCTTCACATTGGGTAATTTTTATTTTTCCATAAAGAAACCATATTATTGGTATACTGATACAACAAGAATCCATAATAACAAAATAGTGCTTTGAAGATCCTTGACCATCCAATCACAAATCTAATAGCGGCTGCGTTTGTGACTGATCTGGTCATTTTGTCAAAAATGACTGGTTAAGACAACGAATGGTTGTCTGTAGCCGCTTCATTATTTATCAATGAAGACTGATTAAGGTGTGATATTGTGTAGAACCTTTAAAGTAAAAAAAAAAACTAAGTAGTAAAGACTGACAAAACGATGACAAAGCACCTGCAGGTGAGAGCATTAGCGAGGAAATAAAAAAAATATATATCAAAATGATAAAAAGAAATGTACAGCAAATTGGCCAACAAACAGAGCAATGTGACTTCCAACCTTCAGATTTAAATTGTTTTATTTCTGAACAGAATGACATGTTTCCCTGGATTGGTTTGTTGTGCCAAAATCAACCAAGAAATTAGAAAGCAAACAGACAAAAGAAAAAAAAAAAAAAACGACACCTGAATCAGATTTTCCCTGTGTTATTATGGAAGAAGACGTATCTTCAATGGAGGAGCTGTAGTCCACCTCCCCTTTCCCGTCCTTATAGTTAAAGTTAATGAGCAATAAACTGTTATCATGATTATTTAGTATTATTTATTTGCAATAATGTGTTTTCACTTCTATCTATATTCTACTATATTTATTTCTAATAACACACTCATAAAAAGGTAAATATAACTTAATTTTGGTGTTGGAACAGATTAATTGCATTTCATTTCAATGGGAAACACCACCTCGGTTTAAGAACTTTTTAGGTTCCAAACGGGGTCACAGAATGGATTAAGTAATAATAGTAACTAATTAAGCAGTTGAGGTTCCACAGTATGACAAAAAGTGTTATTTTTTTAAACTGCAAATGCCTGCTTTAACAGTGTAAATGTTGCTTATGTAACAGCCTTCTTGAAAGATATAATTCGTAAGTGTACTCATTTGATTTTTCATTTATCCTATGTTTGGGTTCACTAACAAATCTGTATTTGGTTATTCTTTCTCTATCTGAGTCTTTGGGTCTCTCTCTACCTTTGGGCCACATGGAGTCGATCACAGTTATTAGGGTAGGAAAAGCCTATATTTCCCAGGAAAAATATTTTATTGATCAGATGACTCACCACTGAGCCAAAGACACATTTCTTGTTTCTGTCACTTGGGGAATATTGGTGGGGGAAAAAATGGTCCCACAAATGGGTGTCTAACCGAACCGGGCCTGGTAGCGCCTTGCATGGCAGCAGCTGCACATTGGTGTCTGAATGTGTGTGAATTGGTGAATATGTGAGCATATGTAAAGTGCTTTGGGCACCGATGCTGTAGATAAAGCGCCATATAAGAGCACTCCATTTACCATCTAATAACTTGCAACAAGTAATGACTATTGCAAACAAGGCACTTGTTTGTCACTTTGTCATTGAGGCACACAGCCAAACGAAATTTATAATCTGGTACACACACGCTACCGACTGACTTGCATGCGCTACTTTCAGCCACCCAGACACAAATGCCCATGCACAAGCCACATATATTTGTCTGCTCAAATAATAAATATACAACTGAACACAAATGTAATATATACTTAGATCACCTACATTATAAAGATGATCTTTTCCTTAACAATGAATGACTTTGCAGCCGTTTCTAAAGGCTGTCTCTGTGTTGTTGGCTGTCTCTATATTATTACAATCAAAACACATCATGAAATTTTTCAATTTGAGCACGCCTAACCTATGGCAGGCGCTGACTTTGTGCATAAGCCCACACAACGCAATGAATGGGCTGGTCGTTTTGCACTACACTACAATGAGAAGCCTGATCTCCTCTGATCTTGGAAAAGGCTGTAACTGTATGGCGGTTACAAATAGGCGGCCTGCAGGCACCTATTGAGTACCCTGGTCTAGACTCTCCCTTATTGTTAGAGTGAGAACATTGGTCATCCAGGAATAGCTCAGAGAAGAGCCGCTGCTCTCTGCATTGAGAGAAGACAGATGAGGTGGCTTGGCATCTAGTTAGGATGGACATCTCCCTGATTAGGTGTTTTGGGCATATCCACCGGACCCAGTTTAGTCAAGGTAGGTCAAGGTCAAGGTAGAGGCATGCTCCAAACACCAAATGGTATCATTCTTTTGATACCATTTGATGATACCATTGATATAATTCGTTGTTTGGGGCGAGCATAACTAGTTGTTTTTTTCCACACCAACTCAGGCTACTTCAGTCCTAACCACTCCTTGTTACATGAACTGATAAAGCCTGCTCGAATGAGATGCGAAACGTCTCCGATGACAACCATAACAGTCAAGTTGCGATCGATTCAATGCCCTGAGAATGAAATGACCTGGACCAATTCACAGACACCTTTTTTTTTTTTTTTTTTCCTTCATATAGACCAGTTTTGTAATTAAAGATGAACTATTTTGTGAATGTTTTTTTTTTGTTCACCTTTATACTACACCTAATAAACCAAACAATAAACACAACTAATTAAATCAGAACCATAACATCTGAGAAAACGCAATATGAAAAAAACAGACATCATATCAGGCTTTTCAAATAAAACATTTAAAAAAGCTCCTTGGCTTCCTTATCCACTCATCTTGTCAACTTTTAACGTATTTCTTCCAATGGTTTATGTCCCACTCACTTTCTTACTATGTTGAGGCTTCCATCCATCCATCCATTTTCTGAGCCGCTTCTCCTCACTAGGGTCGCGGGCGTGCTGGAGCCTAGCCCAGCTATCATCGGGCAGGAGGCGGGGTACCCCCTGAACTGGTTGCCAGCCAATCGCAGGGCACATACAAACAAATAACCATTCGCTCTCACAGTCACACCTAGGGGCAATTTAGAGTCGTCAATTAACCTACCGTGCATGTTTTTGGGAAGTGGGAGGAAACCGCAGTGCCCGAAGAAAACCCACGCAGGCACGGGGAGAACATGCAAACTCCACACAGGCGAGGCCGGGGATTGAACCCAGGTCCTCAGAATTGTGAGGCAGGCGATGTTGAGCCTTAGTTTATTTTATTTCCTCTTTTCAAGTTTATGAGTTACATAGCATTTCCTATGCACAGCTTTTGTGTACTTTATAAACCTCTTCGCCTCACATCTCTATGCCTACTGCTGCTTTGCATTTGGCTGTTCATTCTTTGACACTACAACCATAACAAAGAAATATATTGTAGCGATAGCCTGCGTTGTTGGCGGCACACTAAATACTGAATTAGAAAAAAAACAAAGACTCTGTTTTGAAAAAATTAACTCTGAACAAGAAAATTACCACAACAACATTATTCCAGCTCTTCTATTAGAAACATCTACAAGAGAGAAGTGTAAAATGTACTGTATTGTTTTGTCCTTAATTTTAAATGCTCTGCTGTTACAAGGTCAGCTGAGTTTTATAGCTTTGATGTACATCAATGTATGCATAATGTAGAAAATGCTGTTTTGCCCCGCCTGTGTGGAGTTTGCATGTTCTCCCCGTGCCTGCGTGGGTTTTTTCCGGGCAGTCCGGTTTCCTCCCACATCCCAAAAACATGCATGGTAGGTTAATTGACGACTATAAATTGCCCGTAGGTGTGAATGTGAGTGCGACTGGTTGTTTGGTTGTATGTGGCCTGCGATTCGCTGGCAACCAGTTCAGGTTGTACCCCACCTCCTGCCCGATGATAGCGTGGATGGGCTCCAGCACGCCCGCGACCCTACTGAGGAGAAGTGGCTCAGAAAATGGATGAATGGATGTCCTAATGGCTTGATTAGGGGTCCACGGTTGTTTAAAAAAAATGTTCTTTATGATCTGTGAGGTTAGTGATTGTCAAATCATTACCCTGGATTGGCTAATTCGTTTTTAGTTTTCATGTAGTATAATTACCTATTGACCACCCAGGCAGTATCATTCAGAGCAATAAACACAATTTGCACTCTTTTATTTTCCTTATGGTACGTCTTAGCCCAATTGGTTAACAGAGCATTTTACAAAATCCAAGACTTAACAAATACTGTATGTTACAACATATTGATCATCATTCATTACATCAAGAGCACTTAAAACCCGGGTGATTCAGGTGGCTCTTGTATTCTAAACACAAGGTAGTAAATTGAACTCATAATGAGACAGTATTTAGATAGAAACTACCCTGATCTATGTAATACTGACAGCTTATAAAAAATATATAGTAAGAAACAGTCTAGAAAACTAGGAAAACAGAATTATAATATTAGTAATACAGAAAAAGATTGATGATCTAAACATTTATTATACAAGTCATCCTTTAATGCAATTGCATTTACCTAGTTTAACCATAAACACTCAAATGATACGTTGGGCCATAGAAGCTTGGGACTGTCGTGATGTATCAGACAAATTTGATACGATACCAATGACTTTATGGGCAATTTTTTTTTCTATACAAAATACAATACCAACCCCCCGTTTTTTTTAACCCGTCTATAACACAAATAATATTACATTATCTGCCTCATGCATGTAAAGGTTGAATAGCTTCTTCATCATATTACTGAAATGGCATGATGAGGCATGATGCCTCTCTCTCTATTCACACACGCACGCATGCACACAAACTCACACTACTGTATGTAGTAAGTTTTATTAACAATTGTGGAAGTAACGTGCACATTTTCTATTTATTAATTAGTATTGACACATTATAAGCGTAGTCGATATTCAATTGATACTTGTGAGAATATCAGTATGTCGATAGCACGAAATCAATACACTCATCACTATTGGACAGCGAGCCTCCCCACAGAGGGCAGAAAGTTGTGGGGGCTCTCCTCATCCACTGTGCTTACAGTTGCACTTCAGTTGTGGACTATTTATAAACTAATTAAATATATAAAGACCAATTTAATTCAAATGAAATAATTCATCATCATCATCACTCTTCTGGTATCCCTGGTATCTGTCTTGAGCCCCCTCCTCTTTATCACCTACATTCCATCTCTTGGGAATATTTTCAGTAAATTACACTTCCACTGTTGTGCGGATTACACCCAGCTCTACCTCTCCGCAAAACCCACTCCCACTGTTCTTCCTTCCTCCCTTACGGACAGTTTCTCTAAACTCAAACACTGACTCTCATCCAACTTTCTACAACTCAACAGTGATAAAACTGAAATCCTGTTCATAGGTACCAAGTCCATGCTCGCCAAAATGAACAATTTTTTTCCATCACACTTGATAATTCCTCTGTTTCCCCCACTGCTCGGGTCACTCCAAGCCCTGAAACAACTCCACTGGCTCCCTGTCCAATACTGTATCCAATATAAAATACTGATCTGGACCTTTGAGGCCCTCAGTAACTTCACACCACCATATCTTGCTGACCTCCTGCATGTTGCCATACCCTCCCTCTCTCTCAGGTCACACAGGTTGCCCTGCCTGTGTGGAGTTTGCATGGTCTCCCTGTGCCTGCGTGGGTTTTCTCCGGGCACTCCGGTTTCCTCCCTTATCCCAAAAACATGCATTAATTGGAGACTCTAAATTGCCCGTAGGTGTGAAAGTGAGTGCGAATGGTTGTTTGTTTGTATGTGCCCTGCGATTGGCTCGCAACCAGTTCAGGGTGTACCCCGCCTCCTGCCCGATGACAGCTGGGATAGGCTCCAGCCCTCCCGCAACCCTCGTGAGGAGAAGCGGCTCAGAAAATGGATGGATGGATAGGGAGGTAGACAGCATTATCGACAACCTGCATCTTCTGTATTCTGAGTTGTCCACTGTGACTGAAACATTTCTTCAGTGGCCCCCTACCATGTCACTTCGACGACACTCGCTTTATTTCCAATGCCCTGAATGTATTTATGACTCCAGCATCTCCCCCCAGAAAACCCACTTACTGTATCTTGCACATTACCCTAAGTCACCCCTCAGTTCCACTGCCTAAAGCAAGTAGCCCCCACCTTTGTCCCAGATCCATCGCAGTAAGAAGAAACTATGGAGTCCATTTGGGCAAGCTCCACCACACACAAATAGAACAGATGCACAAAATATCTTAAGACTCTTGATAGTAGTACTCCAGACATGTTTGAATGTATCTCTCTTTCCTGTCTTGGTAAACTCACACACGCATGCATGCATGCACACGCGCACTCACACGGACACATTCAGACCATTCATGGAAAAAAAAACATACAAAAATGACTTATAACTTATCTTCTTTACTTGCATGCAATGTTACCAGTGAGTACCACAGACGTTATATTGTGCTGTCAGTTCTTTCGATACACTAAAAGCCGCGCTAATGCTTTTTGCACTTTCATCCATTTTTTTAATGCTCTCTGGCACAGGAATGTTACACAAAGAAATGCCCCCCTGGTGCAATGCAATACGTACTCCCACAAATACACACATAAAACCGCAACATTCAGATATTATGACCCAAAATAATCACTCAAGCTACTTGCGGGAACACAAAACATACAGACATTTTGCACTTTAACGTTAAAATCATACTAATTTGTCTCGTAAAAGAGCACCACGTCACTTTTTATATGTATAAAAATTTAGGAGAAAGCAACGACAAACCTTTTATCAGTCTCATAAAGGTTGCTACATTTTATGAAATACGAGTTCTAGATGACAGAGGCTTACTAAAATACAAAACAGTGGAACTTTATAGAATATTTAATGAAATCTACGAGGGATCTATAGGGAAACACGAAGAAACTATAGGAAGAAAAAGAAAACTAATACTGGTGAAAGAAGAGAAAACTAGGCATGTAAAAAGGGAAATAGGACATCGTGTGCTGCTGGACTAAAAATGTGAATGTGCAGTGCAACACATCTCCTTCGCATAGAGTTGATCAAGTTGTTGATTGTGATTTGTGGAATGTTGGTCCACTTCTCTTCAATGGCTGTGCGAAGTTGCTGGATATTGGCAGGAACTGGAACACGCTGTCGTATATGCCGATCAAGAGCATCCCAAACATCCTCAATGGGTGACATGTCTGCGGAATATGCTGGCCATGCAAGAACTGGGATGTTTTCAGCTTGCAGGAATTGCAACATGGGGTCGTGCATTATCATGCTCCAACATGGGGTCATGCATTATCATGCTGCAACATGAGGTGATGGTCGTGGATGAATGGCACAACAATGGGCCTCAGGATCTCGTCGCGATATTTCTGGCCATTCAAAATGCCATCAATAAAATGCACCTGTGTTCGATGCTCAAAACATACGCCATCCCATTCCATAACTCCACCGCCACCATGGGCCACTCGATCCACGTTGACATCAGCAAACCGTTCACCCACATAACGCCACACACGCTGCCTGCCATCTGCCCTGAACAATGAAAACCGAGAGTCATCCATGAAGAGAACACCTCTCCGTGCCAGACTCCATCGAATGTGAGCATTCGCCCACTCAAGTCGGTTACGACGACGAACTGTAGCCAGGTCAAGACCCTGTTGAGGACGACGAGCATGCAGATGAGCTTCCCTGAGACGGTGTCTGACAGTTTGTGCAGAAATTCTTTGGTTATGCGAACCGATTGTTGCAGCAGCTGTCCAGGTGGCTGGCCTCAGATGATCTTGGAGGTGAACATGCTGGATGTAGAGGTCCTGAACTGGTGTGGTTACATGTGATCTGCGGTTGTGAGGGCGATTGGTTGCAGTGCCAAATTGTCTGAAATGCTTATGCTAGAGAAATGAACATTCAATTCACGGGCAACAGCTCTGGTGGACATTCCTGCAGTCAGCATGCCAATTGCACGCTCCCTCAGAACTTGCCACATCTGTGGCCTTTTATTGTGGCCAACCTATGGTACACCTGTGCAATAATCATGCTGTCTAATCATCTAATCATCTTGATATGCCACACCTGTGAGGTGGGATGGATTATCTTGACAAAGGAGAAATGCTCACTAACAGATTTGTGAACAATATTTGAGGGAAATGGCCTTTTGTATATGTAGAAAAGGTTTTAGATCTTGGATTCCAGCTCACGAAAAATGAGAGCATAAACAAAAGTGTTACGTTTGTATTTTTGTTCACTGTATGTATATATATATATATATATATATATATAAAATAAATAAAAATTAATGTTAAATACAACAACTGACCATAACGCAGAATCAGTGTGAGCCCTGGGCTTGCGCTGTAATTTTGTCTTTCATTACTGTCACTGCAGAAAAGCCCGCTTCCGAAAGATAGGATGTTGGAAATAGTAGCAGGGTATTCAGTTGATCTATTTTTCTTAAAAAAAATAAAAAAAAATAAAAAACCTCCAACGGCTTATCTTTTAGTCCGGGGTGCTGTGTCGTTGGTTAGCTTGTCACCACATAAAGTATGAAGCAGAGCGGACTAGGTGTGTGAGAGTTACTTGTTGAGATAAACCAGTAATTTAAGTAGGACTCCTGATATTTTCTATTAAAAGATTTATTTTCTTTGAGGTCAAATGGCCTTATTTCTAGTAACATATCACGTGACCTACGTGCATTCTAGTGTTATTTCGTTCACAAATGTTTTGTTCGAAAGTGTCTTTTCAGTGAATGTGATGAACGGAATCAGTTTATGAAATGATTGGTTCTTTGAGCTTGCCGCCGTTAGCAAGTCGGCTGGGAGCGGAAACGGAACTGCTGCAGCATTCTGTGCAGTTTTGATACATCAATTGCGACGCACAGCTGTTGCGACGGAGAATATCTGCTACATTTTCGGAATAAAATACATCTGACACGGGAAACGCATTACAACGGAAATTATATAAATTGGTCATTCTTTCTATGCAAGAACTAAGATTATAGTCCATGTGTATGCGTTTCTATACATCTGGGCCAGGAAGAGAATTTTCATGGTGCAGCCTGAGTCATGATGCTCGTGGCAGACCCACCGTTTAATGTGATTTCTCTGACTTCTCCGTACTTAGCAATGTGGGACACAGTTCAAACGAAGAGCTCAGACAGAATATATTTGAGGGAGGAAGGGACGGAAGGGGGAGACAGAGAGAGAGAGAGAGAGAGAGAGAGAGAGCATGGGAATGAGACTACAAGCTGATGAAGATTGTGCACGCTCAGAGGTGGTGTATTTGGATGGGGATGTGCTTGTGTGGGTGCACGCTCACACTAAGTTGGCCGTAACGATGGATTCAAAGGGAGCCTTTGAAGTATTTTGATGTTCCCCGGCTGCTCTGTTGCCAGTTTCCTAAATAGGTCAGAGACTCTGCTCCTCTGCCTTCTGCACTGAGCTATTGGTGCCGCAGTCTGCTAGAAGGTATCATAAAGGGCCGGCAATTTTAGGAAATAAATCAGCTTTACATCCCTTCATATAACTTAAAAGGCTAGATGGATTGGTATAATGCTGATGCTTGTCTGCAGGTGCACACACTCAGGGGTGGAGAAAGTCAGCAAATAAAAGGTAAAATGGGAAAAGTAAGAGCAGGAGAGAATAAAGAAGTTGAAGTAGGTGGGCTAGATCCCATGCGAGCATGAAAAACTGATATATCTAGTAGATTTGGGTGGTGATGAGAGGGATGATGCAGACACATGTTAGGAGAAGAGTGTAATGTGGGAGTGCAACATGAGTACCGGTGTGGTCCTGGAAGCCATCTGTCCATGATTCTGTGTGAGCTCTAGCTGCCTGCTGATGGTTCCATGTAGGGCAGTAATTTGCATCGAGCAGATGATTAATTTGATAACTAGAGGAAACCTTCTCGCAAACACAGTAACTCAATGGAACTCAAAATGGGTGTGTGCTTTTCCACTGTGTACACCGCAGGGAGGAAGTATAGAGTCAGTATCAAATGTATGTGTCAATTCTACGCAGCCACCCTGTATCGCCAAAAGTAACAGGGTGGTCTAAACTTAGAATCAGAAATGTATTTGTCCTGTTTTCCAGTGCACACACACTAGTAAGTACCCACACATATTAGAAGGTAAGCACTTTCTCCCCACCACTGCCAGCATATCCCACCCTATTCTTCTCCATAAAATAGGGAGAATAAATCACAATGAGTTAAGTTCTTGTTAGAGCCTGGTGGTGGCGTGTCCAAACCTTCATGGGGAACGAATGAGAGGAGGCCGCAGAAGATTGTTTGTCCTCTGCTTAACTGGACCATATTAGCAAATAAAGCACCCTGTGTTGCACCACACATTCAAGTTTCTTTTTCTTTCTTTAGAATATCACTGGGAGCTCAATGAAGGAGTACACAGTAAGATGGGAGCATTTCAATGTCCAATGCCCCACTGCTCTACCCTGCTCTTCACAGTCCTAAAAAGGCCACCCAAGTGGAATGTCTCTCTGATCCTCCCTTTTTGTGTCACTGGTCCCCCAGCAGGTGCTTTGGACTCGACCAGATACCCCCACTCTCCCTCTGCTATGGCCCCCTGCATGTCCCCACCAAAGTTAAATGCAGTCTTAAATCGTTACAAATGCTAGAGCAATTTTCCAGAACTCCCCCCCCCCCCAAAGATGGACAGGTTTGTGTCACAGTTAAAAGTCCACCATACGGCGATTTACTGCCAAGCAGTCCTGGGTGCACCCTGCCTCTTGCCCAAAGTCAGCTTCCCTGTGACCCTCAACAGGATAAGTGGTTGAAAATGAATGAATGGTTGAATGACTAACATATCCCTATACAGTGTGTCACTGCTCCATTTCAAATTCAAGACATATTATCATATGTATTTTTTTTAATTATTATCATTTCAGGTGATTAAATAGATTCAAGTCAGAAGCAAACAGCTGCTTTATCATATGTGAAGTATTACCACCTTCTTAGTTTTGATAAATGAGAAACTGTATTTGAAACATGAGCATCCGGTCGACTTTTCTTGGCTGTTTGCGAGTGTACTAAAAGAGCTTTGCAAGGCCAACATTCTTGTATGCATCAATGGCAGGAATCTGGGATCCTCTATTATATGACTGTCACCTTACACTATGGATTATAGCAAATGCCTGAAAGTTAAAACAAAACTGAAAGGTTTAATGGAGATAAACACTCACTTTTTGCACAGAAAGATCTGGGGTTCTTGCTGAAGGCCTGCCACACATCACAGAAAGAGGATTAGTCAGAGTCAATCCACCTGGAATATGTTAAAGTGCTAAACCAGACGAAAGTGCCTAAAATAAGAATTATATATTAGAACGGTTGAGAGAGAAACTTTCCAAATATCAGCTGTAACAGAGTGACAATCTCCTGCTCGAGATTGCATGGGTACTACTGATTCCTACTTGAATTATTGTTTTAAATTCATAAAATATCTTAAGATTTTTGTGTGCATATAAGGCAGTGTGTTTGAAGTTTTTGTCCCAATGAAATGAGTAATTTAATCGATTTGTTTGATAATTGGATCCAACACGACTGTACCTGTCTGTATATCGTCATTTGTTAATGCTGTCCTTACATAATGTGCAATAAAGGTGCTGGAATGGTATGGTATTGTCTAGTACTTACATCAAACAGTTTACTTTTTTTTTACGTTATAGTCATATTCATTTTCCAATAAACATCTTACTTTTTATGTTACTTTACTCTGAATATTCATTGAGAAGATAATATTCCATCCGTAATTAGTTATCCTCTGATCATCTGTTTCCGGGTCACTGAGCAAGGAGCCTTCTTTATCCGTGTCCCAGTCCTCCAGTTGGACTGGGAGGACACCATCCAAATCCATCGTCCCATCATCCATCCTATCATCCTAGCATCCCAATGCTGACTCTGAGGCATTGTCCCTCAGTTGTGTCCCTCCTAGGTATGCCCCGAGCCTGCTCCTAATTGGACATGTAGTACCTCCCATAATTGTAAACTCAGCCAGTTTCAGAGGAAACTTATTCTGGCTCCTTGTAGCCGCAACTTTGTTGTTTAGGACACAAAAGGACCTTAGAAAACTTACCCCAGAACTAGGACCTTCCGCAGTAATTAGGCATGTTTCACTCTTGTCTACAAATCATCCATCCATCCATCCATTTTCTGAGCCGCTTCTCCTCACTAGGGTCGCGGGCGCGCTGGAGCCTATCCCAGCTATCATCGGGCAGGAGGCGGGGTACACCCTGAACTAGTTGCCAGCCAATCGCAGGCCACATACAAACAAACAACCATTCGCACTCACATTCACACCTACGGGCAATTTAGAGTTGTCAATTAACCTACCATGCATGTTTTTGGGATGTGGGAGGCTTATTTAAATAAATGTCCAGTTTGAATGACTAATATAGCAATAGTCCGGTGCAATAACCATTGTGCAAAGGGCGCCGAGTCTTCAAGGAATGTATGCAATTTAAAGTGACGAGTAGTGCGATAATCTGGGACAATGTTGGTTGTGCAAATGTAGCAGATACTCCTCAATCAGTGTGCAAATGGAGCAGATGCTACTCTGGCATTAGTGGCCAGTATTGGTCAACAACAGATATGCAAATAGTGCAGCTTGGCGAGACAACTACAGTGAGTGCACGAGTAATGTATAATAGGACCCACAGAAATGTGACAACGAACTCAAGTAAAAAAAAATTGCCAGCATGTTGTAATGGAATTGTAGGTTAGGTGTTTAAGAAGTTGCTCGCAAGAGGGAAGAAGCTGTTGGAATGTCTGCTAGTTCTAGTTTGCATTGATCGGTAGCGCCTACCTGAGGGAAGGAGCTGGGAGAGCTGGTAACCGGATTGCGGCGGGTCCGAGAGGATTTTGCACGCGCTTGTCTTAGTTCTGGCAGCGTGCAAGTCCTCAAGGGTGGGTAGGGGGGTACCGACAATCCTTTCAGAAGTTTTGATTGTCCGTTGCAGTTGGAGTATGCTGTTTTTATCCTATTTAGCTTCTATTACAACAATCAAACTCTGTCTTGAGCTGTCCAATCTAATTCATTATGATGTCATTATTTAAATTTGTAGAAAACGGCACCAGGCGCCGGCATTAGCAACTGTACCTGGTAGACTTGCGACACTGCTGTCGGAATCTTTTTCAAAGGCAGTTAATAAGGCGAAAACAAATCTACCCACTTTTAGCCTGACACGGTCGCAGTTCCTACAGATCCATTTTTAATAAACCAGGCTTACTCAAGTCAAATGTGCTGTTTTAGCAGGCAAAAGTGCTACTGTGGTTCTGATGCCAAATCTCTACAATACAGCAGTTCACGATCATTATTTATCTCATAACTAAAATTTTTAAATAAAACACATCGTACTCACCAGAGATGCATATTATTTATAGACAAACTCCATCCTCTTTTGCTAGCTGTGTTGGGTTCGATTGAGCCAACTATTTTGTTAGAGAGGCAAATAAATATTTTATGGGGTTAAAACATGCCAGCCAGCTACAAGCATTGTCCGACTTATTATTAAAATGTCCAGTTTGTCTTGAAAAGTCCATGTTGAAAATGACTTTTTAACCATCATGTCCGTCATGTTCGTCACCTTGCTCAGCCACTGGCTTCTCATAATGCAGAGAAATTCCGCCCGAGTACCTCTAAGTCAGTCAGAGGACGGAAAAATTCTAACGTCACCAGGTGCCCCTATTATTGAATCTGAAATCTGATTGGTACAAAAATATTTTTTTCTATTGTGTGTATTTGCCATCCTCCCGCAATCTTGAGTCCGAAGGCCCTGGAAAGAATACATTCATTATGGCAACACACATAGACACACATCCATTCGGATTGGACCACAAAAAAAAAAAAAAAAAAAAAAAATTGAAATAACCCTTAGATGACTGGAGACTGCTCAGCCAAGACACAAGCTATAAAATGAATACAAGAGACTGTCGGAAATAAATTAATACAATTCAGTTGAAAAGCTACAATTCTCTAAGATATAGACTGGAAGATCACTGACATTTGGCAACGTCTTAGTTTATTCAAAGTATATGGTGTGCATGGATGAGAACGATTCCGCAAAATAGTTTCTCTCGTACTCGCAGTATCTAAATATTCAGTGGAAACTCTTGAAAAAAATCGCATCATGTGTCAAACACGGCGGAGGTTGTGTTATGGCATGGGCATACATGACTGCTAATGGAATGAGCTCAGAGGTTTTTATTGATGATGTGACTACTGGCAGAAGTAACAAGATTAATTTTGAGGTGTACAAATCTATAATATGTGCTCACATTCAACCAAATGCTGCAAAACGTTTCAGATGGCGTTTCACAGAGCATACGAGTAATGACCCTAACCATACTGGAAAAGCAACTCTAGAAAGGAAAATCAATTCAATATTCTGCACTAACCCAATTATCATGCATACAGCAAGACCCAAGAAAATGCTCAACATTTATTTGTGGAAAAATATGGTGAAAACGGACGGTGAAGATTATTTCAAAACGTAGTCAACTAGGTTTGGAACCACACCAGAGCAATTAATTTGCACTGAATTATATCTAAGTAACACCAAAATGCAGGGTTAGTGTCACCTGATCACTTGATCAACTGGACTACTCTAGAGATGCTTCAAAATTTTGATAAGAGGTTATTTTGTAACAAAAAGCAATTAAATCAGCTTGGACTTCAGACAGAAGATAATAAAGTGCTCATCTTACGGGAAAAGGAATTACTGCCATTTCCAAGCTTTTCGGGGTGTCTAGAATAGCTGTGTGTCGCACCATTCCAAAGTGCAAAGAAACAAGGTCTGTCAAAATACACTTAGTTACAGTTGACAAGATTACAAAAATGATTGTTGTCAAACTGGACTTGATGTTACATGTAAAACCGTTGTGAGGAGTCTTCATCTTGGTGGATTTCATGGGGGAAAAAACAAAACAAAATATTGCTCTCCCAATGGCACATCAAAGCTGGGTTAAAGTTGAAAAATCCTGAAATATGCGGATGAGTTTTGAAAGACAGTACTTTTTGTCTGATGAAACCAAAGGACATACGGATGATAGCTTTGTTTGATGAAGGAAGGATGAGGACTTTGACCATAAAATATATTTTCCACAGTGAAGGACAGAAAACTTTGTTCAATTACATGGGATTGTGAAAAATGCGTTTATATAGATATATTAAAGAATCCAGACTCTCTCAGAGCCCTGATCGCAATCCATTCAATAATCTAGGACAGAATTGTCATGTTTTGTTCCATAATTGGAGGCCAAGAAAGGTGTGGCGTCTTTTTCTTTTATCTTCATATTTTCAAATCAACAAATTAGTAAAAAAAAAAAAAATAATAAATAATTTGGCTTCACACAGATGCTCTCTTTGTTCCTGTGGATGCAAACAAACTATAAACACTAGGTTATGGTCCATGTTATTGAAAAGTAAGGTTTTTTTTTTCTTTCCTAATGGGGGCTAATCATTTGAAATGTAACCATCTAACCACCTAAAACTCTTTTTTGTGTCTTTTCTCATTTTTTTTTTCAGCAGGGAATTTTCTTCATCAGTATTTAAGGTTTCTCAAACAAGATTTTATGTTGTGCTTTGACTCAGCTAGAGTGCAACTATCGCGATTTTGAAATTTGTATCACAAAAACATTATCTTTAGTCCATCAATTTTCTACAGTATGAGTACCCGGTGTGGACTCTCGAAAGCAGTGGCAAGACATGGAAACGCCACAAAGGAAGGTCGCAGCCAAGAATCGCGCCTCTAACCTTAAAACTGTGAAGAAAACATTCTAACCTCTCGTTCTCCATGCTGCGTACACTTAACTTAAAAAATCTCATTAGTGTTTCAGTTAGCATGTTTAGCACATCTCCTTGCTTTGTATGTTTTCTGTATGATGTTTGCCATACCTTTTTGTTTGTAAAACCTGTGCTAAATTATTATTATTATTATTATTAGGTTATTTGGAGAATCTTCCTTCCCTGTGCTGCCCTGTATCTGAAGCATCCTAATAAATCTAATTATTTTCCCCGCGTACTCTGGTTTCCTCTGACATTCCAAAAATATGCATGTTAGGTTAATTGAAGACTCCACAAAGTTGTTAGATTTAACTGTAAGAATGAATGTTTTTTTGTCTATAGTTGTCAATATGTGTCCCACGATTGACTGCCAACCAGTCCAGGGTGTACCCTGCCTCTTGCCCAAAGTCAAGGATAGACTCCAGCACACCTGTGACCCTAATGAGAATAAGCAGTCTAGAAACTGGATGGATGAACGGTCATACAATTGAGTCATTTATAGTGTTAATTTATTTTATTACATTTTTGTAGGTTTCCAATCATTTCAATAAGAAATCTTTACAAATTACATCGTACTTCAATTTTAAGATAACGGAAGAAGAGGACAGGTTATATATTAGGACTAAATAGGTTAAGTTAGGTCTAAAAATTTTTTATTGTAGTTAATATTGTATTATTATGTATTTTAGTGTTGTTATTAAAAACAACGTTAATTATAGATTAATTGTGAGTCCTAGGGGCAGGATCTCATCCCGACCTGGAGAGGGCACTCCACCCTTGTCTGACTGAGGACCATGGTCTTAGATTTGGAGGTGCTGATTCTCATCCCAGCCGCTTCACACTCGGCTGCGAACCGTTCCAGTGAGAGTTGGAGATCACGGCTTGACAGAACAGAACCACATCATCTGCAAAAAGCAAAGATGCAATACTGAGGCCACCAAACCGGATCTCATGTACGCGTCGGGCAGGCGAAGTTGCAAATTCCAAAGGGCACAAATGTGAGAGTTCACTGTTTATATAATGTAGTGTATTTGTAACTGTTTTAGTTGTTGAATTGATTTATTCCATCCATCCATCTGACCATCCATCCCTTTTTTTCCACTTGTCACAGGTGAGTTGCAGCCTTTTCCAGCTGACTTTGGGCGACAGGCGGGGTACACCCTGGACTGGTCGCCAGTCAATCCCAGGACACATATAGAAAAACAATCATCGTGACTCACGTTCTCACCGTTGGGTAAGGAAGTGTATCCAATTAACCTAACATGCATATTTTTGTAATGTGGAATGAAGCCTGAGTACCTGGATAAAACCACGACAAGCACAAAAACTACAAACTGAGATTTGTACCTCTAAACTGTAAGCCAGATGTACTAACCACTGGCTCACTGTGCTGTCTTCTTACAATGTGGTTTACTTTTATCTACAATTGCTTTCACAGTTTTAGAGTTGTGGCTACTTGGAATATCGTTTGAGAGTCAAGTGATTTTCCCTGAGAACCCTAATGGAGGTGTATATTAGGCAGCAAGCTGTCTGTTGGCGTGGCGCTGTGATTGATGGGCGGAGGCATGCACCATTTACTGGCCAAGCTGAAGCAAAAAGGAATCTCCATCTTCTCTTTGTAAGCAGTCACAAGACATCCCACAGAGAAAATTGGCCCATGTCCATGGGGGAAGAACCATTAAATTCAGTGCAAGTCGCACAGACATACAGACAAGCAAACAAAGTACGTGTCCAGATTTGGCTGACACAGGATTAGAATCAAGCAATCACATTTGCCTCATCAGTGTGAAGCTGTAAAATATTGTTTCACCTTCATATTTGATTTCTGAGTGGGTAGGGAGATCAACTGTTTGGTGACATTCTATTCTCATCCATTGCATCTGAACAGCAGAAGTCTCAATCTCTCTTTCTTGCAAACCCAATCAATATGATCGCTGTGCAGGTTCTGGCATGAACAACTTTCAACTGCAATATGATAACTGTCATACGATACTGCTGAAAAATAAATGAGAGAACGAGAACAGATTTGTTGCAGCTTTTAGGCCACTTTTGTCTTTACTTTTGCCCAGACCAATTTTCATCTGAATAACCTTTGTTCTCAATGTGTCTTGATTATCACAAGCAAATTGACATGCCTGATTAATTACCTTTATTATTGCTACATATATCCAAAGTTGACAGCTGTATTTTCTCAAAAGACAGCAGAAATAGGATATCAGTTTGTAGAGCGGCAAGATTTGTTATCTGGCACAGATTAGGTGAAACGAAGCAAAACAAAATTGTTTTCTTTATCGTCACCCACAGGTCTTAACATAGTGCTACGATGGCCATCCATACCAAATACTCTATGCTCCCTATAATGAACATGACGACGAAGCTACTTTAGGGGACAGGTGACATTTGTTGTTGGTCATATAGACACTGTCTTTTCAGATATTGTTGCCACACCCTCTTTCATATCTAATCTATGAACCACTATCCTACAGTTTTAGCTGTAAATGTTATCATATTGGCCCTTGATGTGCTTGGCAATAGTGTTTATGAGCCTGACAATGCAAAATTTAAAATCATATCTTAATTCAGTTTTTAAAGTAACAGCATTATTGTGTCCATGTAAACGATGATAACAAAAGTAGTTTATGAAAACAAGGACATGCCGATGAGTGTTACATGATCAGGTAGGCATTCACAAATACATCACAACCAAAACAACAACAGTGGCCGATTTGTGCCTTGTATAGGGGTTATGAGCAGCCAACTTCCACAATAGGGAAATCAGAAAGAAGCACTTATTTCCGTCACTGGGAGAGCCCCGTGGCTGGAGACCGGGAAAAAGCACCTGTATAAATAATAAATGTCTACGATTTATTTTGTTTTACAGTATTGTATGTATTGACCAGCTACCAAAGATTATCATATCTGAGGTATAGGCTTTGTTTGTGTTTACATGTCTCATATCTACAGTATTGTAGCGTATACGGGTTAAATAAAAATGTAATTAATTTAGGGAAAAAGAATGAGCTGCAAGCGACACCTGCGTTACTTCTGGTTTAGGCCTTAATTGCAGCCTCCTTCAGTTGATGCTTGTTTGTGGGTCTTGCTGCCTTCTTTTACAGGTGCAGCATTTATTAAATGTTTTTGTCTGGATAAAAAAGGTTACAACAACGTTGTGAGCATTATACAAATGTAAGAAAAACATTACCATTTCTAATTGGCTATGTCATGTAAAAGTACACTTAATCTAAATCCAGTACATACTACATATACTAAAAAAAGTGCCTACATACACTATTCTTGCAACTAATGTGTATATCTGTTTGTTTTAGTGCTGCATCCCTGAAATATAAAGTTGAGCTGAGCCCGAGTTAAAACTTGTCGGGTAGTATTTACTGTTATATCAATAACAACTCGTTCTTATTGCCCTTGTTGCTGTACCAGACATTTCAACCGTGGCCTTTTTATCACTTTACGTTCCATTTACTCAGCAGTATGTGTCCTAATAACATATTGCCTCACATATACCAAAGCAACACTGCAACAATTTTTTTTCCTATTAACAAAATTGAAAAAAGCAGAGCACTATTTTAAGTGGGCACAGTTTTTACAGCTATGTGTCTTGTTGTTATTGCCGTGGTAAAGCAAATTGTTGCAGGTTTGTTACAATTTATCTATTGTTGTAGTATAGAATGTAGTTCTTTGTGTGAAATATTAACACACTTGCACTGGAACACCCAAAACAGCCTATGCCCCTAGTTTATAGTCACATGCCATGGTAGTGGAGTTTAGTACTCGTGGTAAACTCATTTAATGAAGCTGGGTTACTCTGAGTCACTCACTTAAGTGATCTGGAACACTTGAATCAGTTGAGTCAATGTTTTCGCCCCCCATCATCTCCACCATCCTCATGTCTCATGGTTACGACACCTGACCAACCACCTATCACTGTCATTTTTCCAAATGCCAGATAATGAACATTTTAATAAAATTTTAATGGTTCTATAGTGTTTTTGCATTCAGTGCAATACATAAGCAATATATCAACACTGAATACATACAGTATTTACAGGTTACTCAAAATATGCACTGCGAGCGAGGGATGTGGGGGTGGGTGGTGATCTGGGGAAGACCAATCACGAGATCGTCTCTGCATTTGCAAGGTTGTGACTGGGAGTAACAGTCTTGATTATATATTGTCTGTCTTTTATGTAATCTCACTTGAAATATAAAGCATTAAGTGGAGATGTGGTGATCGTAATAATTCACCCACAGAGACAATTGATTTGTGACAGGTCAATGACGTGATGTCATCTTTAGTTGCTGTCTCATCTCATTCCTACAAACATTTCTCCCTCCTCATCTCTGAAGGGAGGAGCTAACATGTAAACAGAGGAACGAGGAGCTTTGACCTCGTCCCACAGTCTTCCTTTCTTCTCACCTTTCCTTTCTTTGGATTCTCCGACTATTACCTTTTACCATGTTGTTTGTGGTTCAATGAAATAATATAGGTGGCACTTCAAAACATTGTTTCCAATAACAACACCAAGGGTCACATTTTCTTGTTGCAGCGAGGTTAGAATTGTCGATAGGTGTTTGAGTGTCAGTCGCTGCTGTAAATTGTACGCAATTGTCCAGTTCTTTCAAGCTCAGTCACATTGCTTAGTCTGGGGCCTTAGTTAGCGGACTCACAAGAAACACTCCCGACTCAGATGATTTGGTTCACTGACTTTACTCCAATCATTGAGCCAGATCATCTGAGTTGGCAGTGTTTCTGGTGAGTCCGCTAACTCGAGTCAGTGAATCAAAGTTATCTGAAAAGTTGATGAGTAAAAGTATCTGTACACATGTTGTGATGGGGTACACTCAATTAAAAACCAGCTGTGGCGTATCCCCCAGTAAGCCCTCCAGCATTTCTCAACTCCTCCCTGCTTTTAAAACCAAGCCCTATCGCCTACTACTTTACTTCCCACCTACCTAAAATCCCCTGCTGCTCTGTAAGTTGCCTGAAGCTTCTCGACACATGCTGATGGTTCTAATGCTCAACTGAAGGCACACTGCACGTGTAAACACACACACACACACATGACCTACCCCTCGATTACTGTAAATGCTCATTTGCCCCCCGCTGCTTGATGCAGCTTTAGCAGACGGCTGCAACTCAGCTAACCAGCTTCTACAACTCTGTCGCTTTCTCTGCCGTACCTATTAATGACGCAGTTCGGCCAGCTCTCACTATGGTAGATGTCATTAAAGATGGGGGGGGTGAAAATTATAAGAAATCTGAAATCACATTTACATAGCTAAATTTGACAACAAACACAGACCTCCAGAAATAAATGCACAATTTTAAATACTGTACCACACTCGTGGTGAGGACAGAAAACCTTATTTCTATAATGGTGTTTTTGCTCTTAATGAATAGAATCGAAGATGTCCAGTTCTGCTACAGTAAAACTGTCATAAAGCATCCATGGCATTTGGAGGCCGCCATTATTTAAAAACGCATTATGCAAATTTACTCATAGAATTAAACCTAAAAAAGTACTTAGCTTCCCGAGTACATTGATGACCAACTATAAAATATAGTAGCTTAGTAGGCCTCAGTGTTCATGGTTTTATTCCTAAAAAATAACTATAACTAATAAATATTATTGTAAACCATTGTAACATTATTCATAATTTGTAACATTAACACTGGACTTAAATTTTGCATATAAAATATTAAAATGTATTGCACACACAAGTTAAACAAAATTGTGCCTACAAAGTTTAAAAAGCCTTCTTAAATGCAAATGTATTGTACTTGAAAGTTAAATACAACTGAATGGTACATAATCTTTCTTTCATGTACCACGAGAGGGAGCCCACATGGCCACACTTTGAAAATCACTGATCCTAACCACTTCTGTTGATAGTGAGTCTATCTCTGAAAGGAAAGTGATTGGGCCATTTTTTTTCTCTTTTGCCAAAAGCGTATTTGATCAAAGCTGGCCAAATGAGATTATATAGTATGATTACAAATGTGTCCTCTCATGCCCCTTTTATACCTTGCAAGTTTCAACAAACAGACCTAACACCCACTCCTTATATATCCTTCCATCTTCTTTTGACCACCTATACATAAATCGCTATAGTCATGCTACACTAATAATGTCATATTATAATATACACAGACACACTGAAAGGTACACCAACAGTGTAGTTTATTAAGTCTCTATAAGAGGGCAATGATAGTGCTTTGACAGCTTAATCAGTGCTAATTCTATAAGCTCAGTTCCTTTAAATAGCTGATTTGCATTTTGGGAGTTGAATCAAATTCATCCATCCATTTTCTGAGCCACTTATCCTCACAAGGGTCGCAGGAGTGCCGGAGCCTATCCCAGCTATCATCGGGCAGGAGGCGGGGTACACCCTGAACTGGTTGCCAGCCAATCGCAACCATTTGCACTCACATTCACACCTACGGGCAATTTAGAGCCTTCAATCAACGTACCGCATATGTTTTTGGGATGTGGGAGGAAACTGGAGTGCCCGGAGAAAACCCACACAGGCACAGGGAGAACATGCAAACTCCACACAGGCGGGGCCGGGGATTGAACCCTGGTCCTCAGAACTGTGTGGCAGACGCTCTCACCAGTCGCCTACCGTGCCACCTTGAATCAAATTAATTATATAATTGTTTACCAGTGAACTGAATCTTTCCAGTGTTAGCCAGACACATACTGTACAACCCGCTGACAGGGACTTGACCGTTCACTTTTTGGGGATTTAACCCTTAAAGGTGTGGATTTTATTTCGAGTGATATATGTCTAGGGGAGAAACCCTTGCGCAAGGTTAAAGAGACCCCCCTGACACTGTGCCTGTAATGGTAGAGATAGCACTGATAATGCAATTCACAACTTGAGTACTTCAAGGTTCAAGGACCCCTAGGCATTGGCAATTAAACATTAGGCTTTGATAGGTTATAATGGCTTGTGCTAATATTGGCTCATATGTGAGAAAGGTCAGTTAACTCATCTATACGTATCGCATCTGACAACTTGCCTGAGGATTATTTTTTGCTCATTTAAAAATGGCCCAAGCAACACTGTCTTTCAAGGGTCAGACTTCATGCTGATCCATCACTTTTTAAATTAGCAGTTTCTAGTTAAAACATGAGAAGGATAGAAACTGAGAATAAATAAGCAACGGAAGTCTTTCATTATTAATAGGGGTTCAGTGTCTGCGTTTTTAATGACAATTAAGAGAAAATGAGATTTGTCAAAGAAACCTGATCTCCCCAAAATTTGACCTCCTGTGGTAAAAGTGAGAACGTAGGATTGTGGTGGCTGCTTCTGCATTATGGTAGATAAATGGCCACAGGCACCCTGTAGGCAGTAGCTGCCGGGTGTTTGCACAGTCGGATTTTTAAGTGATGAAAAAAATGACAAAATGTCAGCCATCCCCTGGGTGATCTAATCTGGACTGGCGAGCCTCCACATCCATGCTTACTTGGTATGTGTAAAAGGACATATTAAGGCTAATCTCTAGGTGGGTCCATATGCACGGAATTAAGTACAAACGGATAAAAAGGATAGGAAATCATTACTTTCAAATCATCACTAACTCCACAGGAAGAGAAGAGGAGACAGCCAGAGAGAGTGTTAGTATTGCATTATTTCTTTAACTTTGGTTCTTAAAACTTGCAATAAGAAGTGGACAATATAAAACAGTACACACAGTAGTTTTGCACTTGTCACAGTTTGGGTAATATACACCTATATCTTGCCGCCAGGGACGTGCACACCTCCAGTTGGATGGATTTTCTTGATGTAGCTCCTCTTTTCTTTTGTCGCTTAACTCACTGATGAACATTCGTAAATCTCAGCAGTCTTGTTACCCTAAGACATCCATTTCTTTAACTGTTGTAAAGCCACGACCCACTTTTATAGAAGTTAAGAACAATAAAGAAAATGTATGGTTTAAAAATCCTGGATATTTTGTTTTCAAACAACTATTCTATGCCTAAGGGGCAGCAAAATGGACGAGTGGTTATGAAGTCTGTCACACATCTCTGACGTCAACGTTGAAACCTTGGCTCTGGCCTTCCTGTGTGGAATTTACATTTTACTTTTACTTTTGCATGGGATTTATCCGGAAATATGTTCAAGAACAGTCTTGAACACTCACAAACACTAACATATTATTAAAACAATAATCTGCATTTTTCCCCTTTTTTTAAACCAAGTAAACAGCTTTGGATGGTATGATTTAAAAGTGTTACATAGTACTTTCATTTTTCTACAACATCCTTAAAAGAAAGGTTGATAGTTTGGCAGACTGAAACGCTCTGCACTAGCTGCAGCTGCATGATTAAGGATGGATCCAGTGGGCCCAAGACAAAGGTGAGTTTTGCTTTATTACTTAGGGACTTTCGAAAGGTTCAGTATGACAAACTGCTCTCATCTGCATTTTCTATGTCAAACTGCACCTGTGTTCCCCTCTAATGACCTCTTTTCTTACCCCACCTTTTTTTTTAACTTTATTTCAAATTGAAATGGTAAGCTTTTACGGAAGCTTTGAATTGTTTTTTTTCATAATTGTTCCAGTTGATATGTATTTGGATGCATTGGGTTATGCATTGGAAAACCAACACAGAAAATGAATTTGACCCACAATGATGGATCATATTCCATGTCAATCCCCAGTTATGCATTAAAAATGCCTCTGAAATGAAGTCTTTATCAAAAGAGCCACGAGGTTCTCTTTATGAGATGTTTTCAAATAAGCAGAAGTTATTATCGTACCTCCACTGGGAAATATGTATTTACAGCTTGCTTGTAGAGGGAGCAGCAATAGCGTAACTGTTAACTATGCTTTCCCTTGTTATGGTCCATGATTGCATGCTCCCGTTATTACACCTTTCTATTGCTGTTAATATAGCAAAAGCCTATAAGACAGTGCACTAATGTGAACAATAGCCTGCAGTGCAGTGGGCGCACTGTTTAAATCGAGATGCATGAGGACCACTGTAATGAGCTCTGGGATATAGAAGGTAGGGACTATGTCAAGCTGCTTCTCCTCACTAGCTGAAGGTAGGGACTATGTCAAGCTGCTTCTCCTCACTAGGGTCGCGGGTGTGCTGGAGCCTATCCCAGCTATCATCGGGTAGGAGGCGGGGTACACCCTGAACTGGTTGCCAGCCAATCGCAGGGCACATACAAACAAACCACCATTCACACTCACATTCACACTTACGGGCAATTTAGAGTCTCCAATTAATGCATGTTTTTGGGATGTGGGAGGAAACCGGAGTGCCCGGAGAAAACCCGTGCAGGCACGGGGAGAACATGCAAACTCCACAGAGGCGGGGCCGGGGATTGAAACCCAGTCCTCAGAACTGTGAGGCTGACGCTCTAACCAGTCGGGCACCATGCCGCCAGCAGCAACATTTGCACTAAAAATACATTCACTCGCCATGAAATTAGGTACACCTGATATGATATAACACTTGCATCTACGGATGCACCGATACCACTTTTTTCAAATGAAGTAGAAGTTCTTACATTTGAGTACTTGACAATATCAAGTACCAAGACATGATAATGTGTCGTGATAAGTGTCGTAATGAAATGTCTTTTAATTCCATCAAATATTGTTAAAAAACACAAAACAGAAACTTTTCTTGAACATGGCCTAAGTTTCACTCAAATATAGCATTTTTTGTTTGTCACATTTTATTACTGAAATTTTAGCATTCCACTGCATGGTTTTCGAACAGTCTTGCCACATATTTCGCTTAAATATAGCCTGTAACACAAGGCATTTCAGTTATGTAATGTCTCAGTCCGAACACTATGGGGCATTATGTAAAAGGAGTACATACTGTTGATAAGAGATAAAAGAAATAAGAGGCAAAGAATAATCAAGCGGCTAGTGGCTATACACATAGAATGCCATGTTTCCTGTGAGTAAAGACAAATACAAGAATATTTCTTGGCAAAGTTGTAAAATAAAACTGACAGGACAACTGTAGTGATAATTTATCACACCGTCGCTTATTTCTCTTTACTTGACGTTCTGCGCCGCAGTGCATCGCCCAGCCCGGCCGCCTCCATTGCAGCTTCAAGACGGTAGCACGGCTGGCTTGGCCTGCAAAACTGTTTGACAGATGGTAGCCACCTCTGTTGCCACCCAAGCAAAGTTCATCATCCGTTTTGCAGAGTATTTTTGTGGTCTAAGTCAAGTGTTGTCATCTGTGTCCTTAATGTATCTCCATACAGCTGACATGGCTTCGACCCAGGAGGTACTGTATACATCAGGCTGGTGAAGTGGCAAAGTATCGAAGCATTTTTAATATGAGTATAGACGTACAGTTTCGGTGCATCTAGTATCAAACTGAAATAATTTTGATTTTGATTGACAATGTGACAAAGCTACCATTGCAAGAATATGTTTGTTGGTTAGTGTAGGAGCATTACGTCATGAAGGAGTCACACAGAGAAATCCATCCATCCATTCTTTTTGTGTACTGCTCTGTATTAGGGTCGCGGGCGTGCTGGAGCGTATCCCAGCTATCTTCGGGCGAGCGGCGGGATATACCCTGAACTGGTCGCGAGTCAATCACATGGCACATATAAACAAACGAACATTCAAACTCACATTCACACCTACGGGCAATTTAGAGTCTTCAACTAACCTACCATGCATGTTTTAGGGAAGTGGGAGGAAACCGGAGTGCCCGGAGAAAACCTACGCAAGCACGGGGAGAACATGCAGAATCACCATGCCGCCTCAGAGAGAAATATGTTATCTTATTTAACAAATTGAGCTCTACAAAATTTTACACCTCGTATGACGCATACCAAACTACAGCCACGGTAATAAAACAATATATTGTATTTGCTGTGTCAATTAGTGCAACGTTTCCATAACCAGTTCTGGTTGAGTGAAAACAGATTAGCACCTGATTTCAACTGTGGCTGTTGGACCATCTTTGGTCCACTAATCTGCAAATTTGTCCCTTCTTCAAATCACTACTAAGAAATGGTTGATCTCATAAGTGTCCAAGTTTTCAATAATAATTATATTGCTATTCCCGATCTGCTGCAAGAAATTGAAGGGAAATGTGTCACAGTGACGGAGGTACTCAAACCTGTGACACAAGTAAATAAAACTACAACCATATCCAAGCGTCTTATCCACTAGGCTACAGTGAAAGTTGCCACACTTTCACCTGCACAGACTGCATTCGTAGAAGTAGGCGCTTTAGTGGGGTGGTGCAAATTAATCTGGTGGTTACTGTGGTACGCCCATGTCAACTGGATCCTGGGCAGAAAGTTGACATGCTCACCATCGTGTTGTTTTCAATGAATTAAGTTCATACACGATACTCCCATGAACTCACAGCGCGCCCAAATCAATAATGACACGTAACACGTACAACTCCAAAAATACTTATTCTGGACTGCTTACTCAATTTAACAACAGTCCTTCTGTTTTTGCTCACCCTTGCTCATACTGTTTAAATTTTAACTAACGTTTTCTGCTTTGCTTCATATAATTGTAATTTTTGTAATTTTTTTGTACTGCCTGGTTTTTTTTTTTAAATTGTGTTTGTATATTGTGCCGTATGGAGAGGAAAATGCTTAACATCAATCAAATCCAAAATATAAGGACAATCGTTATGGTAATTTCAGAGGTTGAAGTGGGTATTCGTAGAAATGTCCACATAAATTTTGGTGACAAGTGATTCCAGTTTTCAGACATTATGTGTTGTTACGCTTTTTTACGTTGAGTGTTTTAGACTGTCTCCATCTAGGGTCCCTTCGACCTACAATACGGTAATTACAGTGAAGGCCCCTAGAGATCTATTTAAAATTAAACTGTACCAACGAGATCAAATTATTACATTGTGCACTGTTGAACGTTACAATCAGGAATATTTAAAGCTGCACTGCATCAATTCTATCATAGAGTATTCCGATTGCCTTATTATGTGATTATGACTACAGTATTAGAAAGATTATAGTGCAAACTACATGAACACTCCTATTTTTTTTTTAAAACCAATACCAATGAGACAGTGTCAGTCAAAACTCATAAGGGAAGAATACTCTTCTTTTGGATCTCATTAGAATGTGCCGGTGTACCTGATGAAGTGACCAGACAGTGTTTTTTTTTTTTTTTTTAATTATTTTTATTATCTCGCCTTACAGAAGCTTCAGTAGGCTACATATTGTGTGCGTGTTTTATATATATATATATATATATATATATATATAACATTATGGTATGACATATATATGTATATAACATTATGATATGACATATATATGTATATAACATTATGATATAAATGAGTGAACTACCTGGCCTGAGAAAGCACGTTGTTTTTTAATTGGATACTACCAGTTGTTGAAAGAATGAAATCGTGATTTGCATGCAAAAGTGCAGAACAACCAAGAGATGAATGGCTACAATTGTACATGGCCGCTTCTTGTAAGGATGCTGTATGTATGTGTGTGGATTAAAGCCTGCACGCACAGACAATAATGACCGCTGGCTCGACCGTGAACGCGCGCTCCCGAGCCTCGGTCATCGCCGTTTGTTGATGTCTCCTCACAGCATGTCCGACAGCTTGTCTGACTCTTTCTCTTCGGTGGAGGCTCGACGTTTGCGCATTGCTGCGTGTGTCAACGCTGTGACCAGTTTATAAAGTTAGCTCTCTTTCTCTATTTTTTTACCCCCTGCTTTGATACCGGATGGATTGCTCCGTTTGAGTACCGCTAAAACGTTGTGCGGAAGATTGTTTTTGGCCACCTTCTCCGCATACTGTAGCGTCTTATTAGGATCAACGAGGCAAATATAAGTATGCACTAAAATACACGCGTTAAATCGTTTCGGTTGGCGGCAAGAGAGAAAAAAAAAGTTGCAAGTCGAAGGAGGAGGATTATGCACTGAACGCTGAACATTTCTGGAAAACAGGTACGTGATATTTCAAATATCCGGTTGCAAAGACGCTTACGATGATTGTTTGTGTTCAGCTTCTGTAGATGCTCGTGCGACGCGTGGATGCATTCTTGTGCCAAATAGCGTGGGTAGTCATGACATTCAGGTGCCTTTCATAAAATAATATTCACAGTCGTGAATGGGCAGAGCCTGCACTTGGATGACAATAGCCCGAACGTGCTCCGTTTGCTTGAATACGCTGCCGCGCGCGCGCGTTTGTGTGTGTGTATTCGTGTAGTGGAGGTATTTCTTTAGGCAGGTATTCGGGATGCAGCAGACGTGCACGAGTGCCATCACACGCGCCATGCTGTAAAAACAAAACAAAACCAAAAAAGAAATGCAAATCACAGGTGTTCTGACTATTGTGTTTTAATCACAGTTTTGTCTGTAAAGGTCAAGGCCAATTATAAATAAGTGTTATAGTCTCTCAAATTGCCTTTGCGCCTAAACAAAAACTATCTTATGTCACTATATGACCCCCTCACAATCCCACTCTGCATGAGACTCACAATTGTGCCTCTGTATGATCAAATCTGTCTTCTCATATTTCCACATTTATTTATATCTATATTCTTAAACTGCTCACGAGTGTTTCAAGTGCGCAGGAATGCATGGTGTAAGCAGCAACAGTATTTGTGTATATTTTTTATCATTGCCGCTGTCAAAATATGTTGTATGTTCATTTTGAATTGTAAAAATTGTTTTGTGTCCTCTTAAAAGTAAGTAAGCAACAACCAATGAAAAAGTGTTTCAAGAAGCCATGTATGGCCACTGTCCATCAAAACACATACTTCAGCTGTGGCCCACAAACTCCTCCTTTCACTTCATAGTTAAGACAGACAGCACAGCGAAGAGGAAATTCCTTATTTTGTTTTAATAAACCAAATCCAGGCAGCCATGTAAATTTTTTTTGTGCAGATGAGTGACAACGGTATACCTTAGCTAAACTGAATTTGCTCAACAGACATGGTGGGTGTCACCAAACCAGTGTTCGTGCTGCCCATTCGCCACCTTACCAGTGGGTTAATGAAACAGGATGTGGCGAAGTGAATATTGCCCACGTTAGCCACACTGGCAAATCAAAATCGCCAGCGTCAAAAGCCCTTCCTGATAAAAGTTAAGTTGAGCGCTCTAATTCTGTGTGTTAAAGGTGTTAGTGGTTTATTTTTTCCCCCCCGCTTCGTAAAATGCTTCAATGCTTCAGTGAGCGTGAACTCGGGAGAGCAGCAGTCCAGCCGCTGCTCACCAAGCAGACAGGCTCACGGGGTTTCCCAGATGCGGGGAGCAGGTCCGTCGGAGACGATAAGACCCGATGCCGCTCGCCGTCTAATTGAAGTATATTACCGTACATACCGTGTGTTCGAAATGTTGATGGGCATCGTGTCCTGCAATTCCCATTAGTTCTCGCGGCTAGCTACCTCCCTTCTTCATCAATGCACGGACCGCTAATCACAATTTGGTTGTCATGCCGTTCTCACCCAATATCAAAAGTATTGTACTTTAGTTAAATTTGGACAAAAGGTGAGTTATGTAATTTAGACCATGTTTTCCTGTGTTCGCTTTTATAATCACATCTTAGTGATGAAAAGTTCTTTTTTTTATCTCTATACTCGGCTGATACTGGCAAGAGCGTCATTATACAGTATTACATTTTTACAAGGCATGAAGTTAAATCAATGTCAATTTGATGGAAGTTTTTTTTTTTTTTTTTACAGTTCAATGGTAAAATAAAGATTTGTTATTTAAATGAATTCATTATAACATTTAGGGCTGGTCAAAAGAAAATAGGTGTTTATTTGTAGGGTATATCCAATGTCATGTTTGTCATACTAGGGAATAACTTTTTTTCTTGTGTTTCCTGAATCTTGCTGAAGATAAACTTACCACAAAAAATTGCATGCTAAATCAAAATCTCAAAATTTGTTAAAAAAAAAAGAAGAACATCGTAATTAGAGTATTTTCACAAATCGCTCAGCCCTAGTCCTGATTGATAACTTGGTAGTTTTAATTGAGCACACATCGTTAGAAGCTTATTAGCTTCTCAGTGACGAGGACTGATTAAGTGTGGCTAAACATTTACTCACATAAACACACGTGATGATGTGACTAAGTACACACAAGTGTGGCTAGGAATTTTTTATACGGTTTAGCCACACTGGCTAATGCCTGGATCAGACTACAAGACAAATTTGGTCTTTCACGATTGCACTATGTCATACTACTGCCATAAAATCTTGCCGTATCTCGGTCAGACAGTAGCAACACGACACGACATGTATTCCGATAAATCTTAAGTAAACAAATGTTTGTATGCGTGAATAAATGTTGACACCATCAACCACGTAGACAAGCCCGGTCTTGTATTCCGATGGGACCGTATCCCATCTTTTACGATCACTGGGCTTTATCTTGTCAAATCAAACACTGTCGGAGAGGCGGAACCAGAAAATGTGTCACCGGTCAACGTGACCGGATACACCCGTTACCATGGCGATGACAACAACAATGGATCGTGCCAATGTATTGTGTGGGGGGAAAAAAGAACAAAAAGATGAGGAAAAACGTGTGGTTGTCGTCACCGGTGCTCGGGAGAGAATGTACATTCAAGGATTGCTTGAGGTATGTTCACGTACTTTTAATATGATACGACTTGCAAGCAGGCAACAAAACGTTATGTAGCCTAGGAAGCTAGTGCTAGCACTAACGGTTTATGCAAACATGGCGGCATTCTGTCGAATCATGCGCTAAAGCTTCGGTAAGCATTAGTTTGTGCGCATGAATAAATGTTGACAACGGTGACCAGGTATGTTGATAGCAAGCACGGTAGGCGATGCGCTGGTCACAATACGCAATCCTATTGGTTGATGTCAAGGTGTGTTGTCGTTGATATGTCACACTACGCGGAAGATATCCAAAAACATCAAACGCGCTAGACTTTGGCGTCGTAGGGCTATCGCAGGGCCAAATCGTCGGTCGGACAAAAGATGTCAGGCCCGATCTGGGAAATCGCCCACGATAGCTAATCGGCCCAATATCGGGGCTTAAATCCTGGTTTGTGATCTAGGCATGACCCAGTGCCAACCCTGAAATCCCATAGTCCAATAGCTGTTTTTCTCTAAATAATTGATTCTACTCCACCAAAACTTACAGTATGTCATGTGCTTTTAGCTCATATTTAATTTTTAAATCATATTTACAGTAACTAGTGACAAGGTGATATTTCCCAACACCTGAAACTGTGGTGTGCAGTATCGAATTACTGGAAAAGATGACACACACTTACCTCAATCAACCCTTACACCTGTGTTTTGGGTGTGGCTCCATTCGCTTTTTTTCAGACGATCAATAATATATGCAGTTATAATGGATATAGGTCACTCGAAATGGACTGTTTTTTAAAAAAATGGTTATAGGCACAAATGTGACATGAAAGAACTACATTGTAAATCTATGCTGAATGCTATAGCCCAGCTAAATCTGCAGTCCACTGAAGGAAGCCATTCATTTTGCATGTTATTTTGTTTTCATTTGGCATGCTTGTAGACATAATGCTTTTGCAAGTTCCCACCAATTTCTGCCGGGACAACTTGAAGGGTAAAAGTGTCACGCACAAGCTGTACAATAGGTGCCATAGTCCAGCAGTTACCATTTTCTTACGATATGACAGCACATAACTTCTCCTCCTCCACGTTTAGCTCTCGTCAAGTAGATCTATCAGTCTATGTAGTTTGTCATTCTTTTCCTATATCTTGATCTTTTGACAGGATCGTACAATTCAAAAGGAAAGCAAAGCCTCAAGATTGCAGTGTGATCACTATGTACTTAAAACTATGTATATACAGTATGGTAAATATACATTGTGTTTTTGATGGACAAATATACAAGCACTTGTCACCTTTGTGTCAGGCATCATTGTGTGTTCGTGTGAGTGTGTGTATGTACTTGCATATGTGCGAGCGCCGAGCACTAATAGGAGCACACTCTGGACAGAAGCAGGCCATGTCAACCACAATCTACAGACAAAGCCTCAGGGTGTCCTATTTGGCACATACCCATCAACCCACCCACACCCACACTCACAAACACAGACACGCACACACACACAAATATATATATATATATATATATGTATAAATAAACAGACAGACCTTAGGGCTTTAGACCCGACACAAGCGTCAGAGCATTAGAGGTTCTCAGAGTCTGTGTCCTTGCTGGACCTTATGTGCCATAAGATTATCTGCCTGCCATCAGTATTTCCTCAACCTCCTTTTTGGAGACCCGCCTCTTAAAAATGACAAACCATCATGACCCAACTGATAATGAGGTTTGTTCATTAATCATACCTGCAACCATATGACCAGAACAGGTAAACTGGCAATGACGACATATACTCTTAAAGACTAAATAATTAGACTAAATAAACACATTGAGCCTGTGGAGACATTTTGAATGAAACAACTGTGGAAGAAATGCTTCTGAATTTCTTTTGAGACCCAAATGAAATCTCCCAATCAATCCTACGAACGAATGAACTTTGCAAATTAACTTTTATACAGACACCATTCCTGACTGCACAGGAACGTGCGGTTTTTAATTTACTGTTGAAAATAATTAGAGTGAAGCTCTAGCTTTCTCTGCCTGCTCTCACTGCCTCTATTTGGGTTACGTATGTCTACATTTTACTAAAACACCTGTGAGGTTTGGAAAGAGGAGCATCAATCTTTATTAGACTGAATGAGGCTGACCCTGTTGACGAAATTACTCTCACTGTGCACGCGTGTGTGTGTGTGTGTGTGTGTGTGTGTGTGTGTGTGTGTGTTCATGTTTTTGGCTGTGTGTGTATGCATGTGCTTTAGTGTTGAGCCCTTCTCTGACCTGGTTGACAGATGACTGCAGAGATTTCCAGGGTTCAACAGATTAGGGGATTAGAGATAGAGGCTTCACACAATAACCCTAATGCATAAGCACGTCAGTATACAATGTATGCATATGAAAAGACGTGCATCAAATAAGCATACTCTTGGGACAGTGTGTCTTCTTCAGGGGCTGTTATATCCACTGTGACCCTGGTGCTGTATTTTGTACTTTATTGTGTAGATACAACACTTAACATTCATACAGGCAAACAGATGGAAAAGAGCATTAGAAAACCTCAAGGGTCCAATTTCACTAATGCCGTCTTCACACGAGGCATGACCCATGTTGGTACTGAGAGCCCAGTTAATACAGTTTGTCCTTCCAAACGAATTCAAAGCCCACTCAGAGTTAGATAATGAACAGACATGGTGGGTTGAATGTTTGTAGCACAGCAAGTCTTGTGGTATTGCCAAATTGCAGTCAAATGTCTCTTTTACATTTAAAAAAAAAAGGCACAATTGCATCAATAATGACAATTCATGCAGTTGTAATTACCTAAACAACAGTAATGTACCCCTTAGTTGTTAGGTTTATGTTCTGTGTCCGAAAATATTAAATAAAATGTTGACTTTACTTGATATTTATACATCAGCATGTTCCACTCAATTGCAATATTCTAGTTGAACATAAAAATGTATCCAATGACAACTTTTACTGTTTGTTGTTCACTTGACAAGTTACTTAATTTGTCGTATTCATGTTACAGGACCCACGGTTGTTTACCACCATATGTTTTGTTTCGCAAGAATGGCCTTTGTGGTAAATGTAAAACATTGTAAGGCATTGTAAATGAAGTTTTGGGAAGCTGGAAAACATCCTTCATGCATCTAGTTTTCTCATTCCAGGATCCCGACTTGCTGTGTAAAAGCAAGCCCAGCTGTGACAATGTTACTGAATTGTGTGTAAAAAGCAATCGTGCCATATTATAGTTAGATGTTGCTACAACTTTGATCTTGATATTTTGTGGTATCTTTTGAGAAGTATTAATTAGATTGTTCATCTTTACCATTGAATACATTCAATTGTTTTTTCAGTCATATCATTTCAGCATTTATGGCAAATCTACCAAGGACCCTGCTGAGGAACATTAAATACTACTCTGTCAGTATGTAGTTTCTATAAAAAAGCAATATTTGCTGGTAAAATAGTACTGTAAACTTGATTATTTGCAAGGATACACAAATTAGTGGCTACATAAGTTTATTTTGGACTGTGTTTTGTTTGTGTGCGTGTGTGTGTGTGTGTGTGTGCTTGTTTTTGGAGCACACTCTGGTTCATTGCCGATTAACTTTCTTGAAGTAGGATGAGAGACATAATGTGAACTATACAGCCAAAGATTTTCCCACTATATCTCTATATCTGTTGATTCTTAAAAATGACAGCCAAGAAAAATTAAACAAAATTAGCCTCAGAGTTCGTAATATCATAAGTAATCAATTCCAGACAATATTATATTAAATACAAAGAGAAACTTTGATTTGTTTTCTGGCACCAGATTTTATATTGAGGACTGGAAGAAGAATAGTTCCAGTATTTAGTGTGCTTTTCTCTGACTTTATATTGAAATTTGAATGTCATGAATGCCACACTCCCATCTATTCCTCTTTTTTGTGACCTTTATGAACAACAAAACTCTCAAATACCGCATATGATTTCTATAGGGTGACTCATTGTGTTGCTCAAACAAAGCTTGGTATAGTCTGTGTCCCTGTGTGTGTTCATAAGAATGTGTGGTTCAAGACAGCCAACATGAGCTATCCATCCATCCATTTTCTGTACCGCTTTTCCTCACTAAGTTCGCGGGGATGCTGTGCTTTACAAAAGGTAAAGCTCTCTGAGAGCAGTCTAAATCTTTAATGACTACACTCCTAGATCCTGTTTTTTTTTTGAAAGGCAAATGATGGCAGCACCGGATGATATTTGTTACTAATGTCTGTACACCAGTCTGTCAACTGATTAACTGGTTTGAACTCAACCTCCTCACATGCCTGTGGCGCTTTGTGGGCTTACTGACTCAGTTCTTGTTACGTAGCCTACCTTCGCCAACCTACAGTATGGGCTTTCCAGCATATGAACTCATGAATAATGTCTAAGGTTAGTGCCAGGTATGTAAGATGTTCACGTTAATGGCTTAGCGATAAAGAGAAACGTCAATCATCTTTCATTTCATATGGACAGTAGAACTGGTATGGTGATCAGATATCTTCTTTCCCTTAGATACATCCACTTTTTGGCACCAAAAAAACTAATGTCCGGACAGACATCTCATCTGTGATTTCACTATTATTCAATCTCACTCACTCCATCCATCCATCCATTTGCTTGACCCTTTATCCTCACTAGGGTCGCGGGCTGCTGGACCCTATCCCAGCTATCTATGGGCGGGAGGCGGGGTACACCCTGAACCAGTCGCCAGCCAATCACAGGGCACATAGAAACAAACAACCATTCACACTCACATTCACGCCTACAGGCAATTCAGAGTCTTCAATCAACCTACCACGCATGTTTTTGGGATGTGGGAGGAAATCAGAGTGCCCGGAGAAAACCCACACAGGCACGGGGAGAACATGCAAACTCCACACATGCGGGGCCGGGATTTGAACCCAGAACTGTGAGGCAGATGTGCTAACCAGTCGCCTACCATGCCGGCAATCTCTCTCTCTTTTTTTTTTATTATTGACAAACAAGTCATTTAATTTGATGAACACAAACATAGGTTATCTCAGTCAACATGTATGCTTTCACCATGCTGTAGATAATTATTTTGTCCCACCCTCCTGCACAATCAAACTGCACCGCCATTGGCCGCCTTGATCAAACTGCATTTCTAAACTGTGGTGTGCTGTGAAGGCAGCATTAAAAAAGGATGCTGTGCAGCTGGACAGGCTGGTCAGGCAGGGTGGATCTGTCACAGGTACAGAGCTTGTTTCATTGGTCTCGGTGGCAGTAAAACGACTGTCTATCAGTCCATCTGCCCATCTGTCTGTGCTTTGTTCAATGTGTGTTTCCTGTATTACTTTAAAATTGCAAAAGAAAATATGATAAATTAATCCCCTGAAAGCCCTAATACATGACTCAGGATCAATTTGAATCATGGTATATGTAATTGTGATTGATGATTTAAAAAAAATAAAATAAATGTTAGGTGGTAATATAGGTTGAGAGAGGTGTGGAGAAGTCTACCCTTTTTAGCTGTGTACCCATGCATGCATCTGTACTCACATTCTTCATTTGCAATTTCAAATTACAGCAGCCTTGCCATTTATTGAACACAAACTCCCTCAACCTGGATTTATGGGCTCATTCAGTGCCCTGCTGCATTCAATGGAATTACCACAAACTATTTGGCAGCCATTGATTTCAGAAAATGTGGTGTGCTTCCCATGCTTCGGTTACATGCGCTTGCGCCTTCAATCCGCCTGCCTTACTAAGCAGACATGCCTAGTTACAGTCTAAAATGGCCTTCTGAAAGAGGACGGGAGTTAAGATGGCACCCCCCGAGACTTTTCAGAAAGTAATTTAATAAACTGATATTTTTCCACCCCACCAGGGAAAGAGAATAAGCTCAGAAACGTAATGAAACTTGGCTGTTGAATTTTTATTAAAGAATCAATTTCCTTCACTTGAACATAACTGAGCGAACAGACATTTTATTTCTGGCTGAATTGCAACATATACTACATTAGTGAATGTGAGCATGAAGGTGTAAAAGCTTCATCAATGGATGGGGAGTGTCTAATGGCTTCCCCCTGCCCTTCAACATTGGTGTAGCAACATACAGTATGCTATCCTTATTGCAGTTACTGCAAATTGTTTCACAAATACCGTTACTGTATGTTTTTTAAATTGAGATTTCAAACATCATAAATATATACTGGATTTAAAAAAAAGTAATTATTTAGGCAAATACAAACCAATTTTGGCAAATATGCATTTGTCAGGCAGCACGGTGGACGACAGGTTAGAGCGTCTGCCTCACAGTTCTGAGGACCGGGGTTCAATCCTCGGCCCCGCCTGTGTGGAGTTTGCATGTTCTGCCTGTACCTGTGTGGGTTTTCTCCGGGCACTCCGGTTTCCTCCCACATCCCCAAAACATGCACGGTACGTTCATTGAAGACTCTAAATTGCCCGTAGGTGTGAATGTGAGTGCGAATGGTTGTTTGCTTATGTGTGCCCTGCGATTGGCTGGCAACCAGTTGAGGGTGTACCCCACCTCCTGCCCGATGATAGCTGGGATAGGCTCCAGCACTCCCGCGACCCTTGTGAGGAGAAGCGGCTCAGAAAATTGATGGGATGGATGGATGCATTCGTCAATGTACTGTATGTAAATGCTGAACACCAACAAAACTCATATTCTGAAATAAACAAGGTCGAATCATTTTAGTGTCTGGGTACATAATGTACAAGAGGGCTCCATGCTGCTCCAGCACTATTAGTGACCACTCAAGTACAGGATCTAGGGTTGTTAGTTTCAATGCCAATGAGATACACTATATATTATATGAACACATTCAGTGATTAAAGCGAATGAGGAAAAATAAGGAAATATATAAAGGATAAACATACTGTTTTAGCTGTTGGAACCAAAAAACGTTTAGCCAGTCGGATACAGCTGTTCATTCTAAACAATCTGTCTTTCACGACTGGAGCCTGGCTTGCAGAAAGTGTGCTAGCACACAAGGAACAATTGGAAAACGCAGAAGCTAAGACTAACCAAATGTTAGCTCAATTACTTATTTTATCTTGTTTTGGATTTTTTCAACTGGTCAGTTGTGCCGGCCCCAAGTGAGACCCTGCCAGTCAAATGTTTTTGGTGGCGATTACTGACATTATTTTCACTGTATTATGTAATATAAAATTATACTAAATTACCTTATAAAACTATCAGATTTGGAGGAGAACAAAAATTTTTGCTTGGGCTGTTTACAATGAATTGTCAATTGAACGATTATCAAGCGCTATTCAGCTAAACAATTTTGATATGAATTGATCAAAACACATTGTAGTGTTCACGATACCCAGCAATGAACACATGTAATAAATATGTCCTGATAGTTTATATTCTTTCTTTACTTCTAACCATAGAGTATATTGTGATACCCATAGTGATCGTGAATGTTGAGGCATCAAAAAATAATCATTTTTCATATCTCTTATGAGCATTATTAACTCATGCATGTGTAAGGTACACATTTGTAGAAGGAAACGTTAAAATTCATTGAGACTACAGCATAAATTCATATTATTATAAATTCTATCTATCATTTGATAGATCATTTAATGGAACTAGCATTTGCTATTTGCTCGTTAGCTTGATTTCCTGTCTTTCATGTATCCATCGAATGATTTGTTTGTTCAGTATGCCTATAGAATGACACTCCTTTTACCCTGACTTTACCACGACGTGTGGCAGCAAGAGAGCAAGGGGGGTCAGGTGATGATTTATGACCAAGATGCTGCATTCGAGCACAGGATGATTAATCTCTTCTGGGAATACTTCAGGAGAACAAGTTTAACCTACCTCGGCCTTGCACACACACACACACACACACACACACACACACACACACGCACACGCACGCACACACACACACACACACACACACGCACACATGTATGCCTAAGAGCAAACACAGGTAGAGTGCATGCAGTTGCTTTTATATGCAATTTGTGTATTTGTGTGCAATCCTTCCTCCCTATGCTTTTTTTCTCTCTGCTTTCCTTGTTCACGCTCTCCACTATTTCTATCCTGAGTGACCTCAGTTGTGCAATGCCTCACATTCACCCTCTCCTCTTTCACGTTGTCCATTCATCATAGTCACAGATGCTCACACACAGAGCAATATGATGGTATAGGAGGGATGAGGGAGAGCCTCTATAAAGGGCCTCTTGGCTGCGGTACCAGTGAGGATAAGGCTGTAGGATTAGTGTAGCAAGGTGCAAAGAGCTGTAATGTCTTAATAAGTATGGTTGAAAGCAGGGAATTGTACCATATGTTTGCTACAGCTGCGTCTATCTATCTATCTATCTATCTATCTATCTATCTATCTATCTATCTATCTATCTATCTATCTATCTATCTATCTATCTATCTATCTATCTATCTAGTCTGTCTGTCTGTCTATTGTGTTGGAAATTCTTCTTTTGTAGCATAATTAAGGAAACAATCTTGTCTATCGATCTGTCTGTCTGTCAAGAGAGAGCATTAGCTGGGCATACAGCCTTGTATTCCGATTATAAACGGTTTAGAAGCGCGAACGGAATGAAAATGCTCCATATGAAAATAATACGAAGAAACAGGCCGAATCGGAATGGATTTTCATTCATATTCACAGGGTTGGAATATTCCTTTTGCCGAACTGATCAAAAGTGAATTTCTGTCATGGTGTCGGGCTGGGCTCTGTCTGAGCATGCTCTGTCTTGATGTAAATACGCAGTGCCATCATCGTTTACGCAATTGAAAACATGGTGCTTCCTACTGAAAGCTGGGCTGTGACGGAGATGTTTTTAACCACTTGTAACTTGTTTTTTTTAATCAAGGTGCTGATTTAAAAACAATCACTTCTGTGCTGAGTAGACGACTGACCTCCAGCTTGATAAATCACGTGTTTTTCGATTTGCATGTCACACGTCTCTAAAACGTCTGATCTGATTAAATGCAGTAGCCCGCGGAAACACCAGATCGGAAAAGATCACATCACATGCAAATAGTTGACGTGAGATCTTCAATCAGAATCATTTCAATTGGAATGACAAAAACGTCTAGCATGTGAACGGTGTGATCAATCAGTTTACATCTCAAGCGGAATTTCCAAACTCACAGTTGCAAGAGAGAACTGAATGTACTATATGTCTACCATTGCCATTGGGGGAGCTTTTTGTATTCCCATTCAACATAAATGTTGAGGTTTGATATGCTAAGAGTAGTGTCCCATAAGAAGCACATAGGAAAATTACACACTCCTCCTGTATGTCCAACTCAAACTACAATTACTAATGTTAATGTAATGTTAACATTAGTAATTGTATGTAATAATACTCACACAATACCATAAAAGTTACTCTTTTTATAATTTGTTTTATTTCTGATAACACAAGCTCAGTTCATAACATTTGCAAACATTGGGTAATGATGACATGGGAGAGCTGTGTAGCAGAGAGGAAGAGAGACAACATGAGGGAGGCCATAACATAATCATTTGTGGAAGTACAGTCATGTCAGGCAACCCCATTCAGTCTCCTCCTCACCGAGCTGCTGAAGAGGAAAATGTCCACAGATCACGGTGAATCATTTTAATCTCACCTCACACGCACAGACAACAAACAAAAGCTTGTAGTGAAGGACCTCATCATTCACAGTTGATGCTTGCTGAGCCATACATTAATATGTCCTGTGAGTATACAACATTGGATAAGTGATATTTATATGTTTTGACGAACCACACTTAAAGTTAATTCCCGAGCTTCCAGTTGTGACTAGGCGTCATCCCGCTTTAAGATTGCTTTTTGTTTGTGGTACTGAAAATAAAAAGCTTACGTCACTGGAGTGTGTGCGTTTGTTTATCTCGGTGGAGTGTGTAATTCTGTTAGTCCACTCCATCGCCTTTGTTACATCATCATCTTACAATAATGGAAAAATATGATTGTGGGAAAGGTCTTGAGTGTGTTTGATTACCTGTAAAGTCATCTACATCATACACGTTTGAAGTGTTCCTTTTTAGCATTTGGTGAGCAACTATTTACATGTGACGAGATTCATCCATCCATCCATTTTCTGAGCCGCTTCTCCTCACTAGGGTCGCGGGAGTGCTGGAGCCTATCCCAGCTATCATCGAGCAGGAGGCGGGGTACACCCTGAACTGGTTGCCAGCCAATCGTAGGGCACACATAAACAAACAACCATTCACACTCACATTCACACCTACCGGCAATTTAGAGTTGTCAATTACCACGCATGTTTTTGGGATGTGGGAGGAAACCGGAGTGCCCAGAGAAAACCCACCCATCCACAGGGAAAACATGCAAACTCCACACATGCGGGGCCAGGGATTGAAACCCCGGTCCTCACAACTGTGAGGCAGACGCTCTAACCAGTCTCCCACCATGCCGCCCTGGCAGAAAATTTGTAATTAGTATAATTTGTAATTAGTATAATTTGGTAATTTAAAATTGTAGTTATCTTTGTAAATTAGCAGCAAAAACGTTTTTTTTTTTTTTTTTTCATATCACTTTCTCCTTCTAAAGCCGACACTTGTGATTGGCTCTCTCTGGTCATGTGACATTTTGAAGTAGTCTCAAACGTGACATATTTTTCCAAATATGACCTTGAAGCGCCACCTAATGGTGCAAGCTATCAGTTTGTCGGAGATTTTGAAAAGGTTAGACTTATAGTTACACTTTTGAACACAAAAAAAACATTTGACTTTTGAACATTATGAGCTTAATTATTATTATTTTTTTATGGAACTTTCACTTATCGGGTTTGTCATATAAAGCAATATTGTCTAAATTGTGCACATTTGTCTTTAGGTCAACATGGTATTATGTTTTCCACATGTTGTACACATAATGCAACAAACACATTTTTATTTTTCATTTACATTTCATCATGTTTTGTCTTCAGTTTATTATTTGTGTAAAGAAATATGTGATTAGGGTTAGGAGCCCTGTTGATGCATTCGTTCCAAATTCAGAAAAGTAATTGAAATGTAATTAGTTATGTTACTTTGAGAAAGTAGTTGAAATAGTTACACATTTTCAACAGTGCAACTTGTAATTGTAACCAACTACATTTCCAAAGTAATCTTCCCAACACTGCTTTTTAGGGATGTGTTTGATAATTGACTTTAATGATATGGGATTGTCCCGTGCTTGGGTCAAAGGTTATTCACAGTTACAATTGCAATTGATGTAAAGCACAGTTCTGATTTAAATAATTTCAGCTTTTTATGTATCGAGCACCAGTTTTGCAACTTGTTTTTTCAGGGACATTGCACACAATATATTGACTAACATGCATGCTCCATTTAAAGCGTTTCTGGATAATTAGCATACACAGCTATAAATGAAAAAGATTCAAAAATCTGATACAACTTCATTTAATTTATTGTATAAATCTGCTGGTGATTAATCTGTTTTATAGTCTGGCCAATGAGTTATTGTGTAAACATAGACAAAACATGTTACGAGTATCTGGAAACACTGAGTCAAGTCACATGCCCTCCAAGATGGATGCCATAGAACATTTGTCAAAACTATAACAATAAGCTCACATTATCTATGAAATCAACATTAGTAAAGTACTGGTGCAAAAGTATCCGTTTATCCCTGTTTGCTTAGTCTTTATTATACAGCGAATGCTCAAGCCATATGCTATTTTTGTGGATTTTGTTTCTGGGATTTTCATGGATTTAGCATGTGAGGGTGCACCAACAAAATCACCTTAACAGCCTCTGTGTTCATTTCATTTTAATCCAGTGATGGTTTGAAGCAAAATGGGAACAGGTTTGTTAAATAGGAGTTACTGGAGGACGAATGATGAAAAAGAAACCTAAATTGTTAGAATCTATCCCGCAGCTCTTTGATATCTTGTGTGATCTTTTTGTGTCCTAAGATGCTAATAGCTGGGAGGAATCAGGGGGAAACAGGTGTGGTGCTGGAATAGTAGATTAGTTATTTTATTTTCTCAGTAAAAAGTAATACAATTTGTATTTTGTCATCCTGAGGTCTCATTTCTGTATTGCAAAAATTTCAGTGAAAATATGGCACAATGAAAACCATTTCACTTATTATTAAGAAGCAAGTGCTTTTCTGGTGTTGCCAGTCAAAGCAATAAAAGAGCGTTTGGTATCATTGGAAAGTGTATCTCACACCGGGTAAGCTGAACTAAAGAAATAGAAGCCCGGTAGGGGAGAGTTCTTTTGAGAGTGGAGAAAGTGGGTTCTTTATTTGAGTCACAGCACTGGAACATCTGTGTTAACAATGTGCCCCAAACAAAATTCACACTCAGTTTTTCTCTCTCTCTTTTTCAAACATGTACCCCACAGTTGCCTGACAAATACACTTACAAAATTTAATTGTAATCGTTGGCATCTCCATCTAAATACTTCCTTTTTTCCTGGGCACAGTAAAGAAGACGCTGAAGCTGATTTGCATAATCACACATTTCAGGACGCTGGAGCGAGAACTATTTTCTAAACCTCTTCCCTGACAACTCGGAACCTTTTCATGACAATCAGTCAATTCTATAATAACCTGTTAAGAGTTACTAAATCACAGTATGAACTCATCAGGCCAAGTCATTGTAAGATGTTGGTTGAGCAAGTAAAAAATTACTTAGTTACATTACAACCATGCTTCCTTATTGGTCATAGGTTTTCTTGGCACAAATTCATAAAAGAAATAACAAGCAGATGAATGCTACATGCTTTCACAGCACTCTTGATAATCTATGGATACCAAATATCTCTCCAGAGAATATGCTAAAAGCGGTTATCCAGGGCAATGCCGCATAAATGTTTTAGAATCAATATGCTTAATATAAGGAAAACTCACTTTGCGTCTCAAATGCTCCGGTCCACATGAAAATAAACAAGTCTGTAAAAAGACATAATAAATGCGCTGTATTATATAGTTTACGCAAAAAGACAAACCATTTTTTATGGAATGCAATATATAAAGCTATATTGCTGCACTACTACTGCTAAGTGAGGTAGCTTTCCATTTCTGAGATCGCTTTTCCAAACTGTGTCTGTCAGCAGAGAGAGAGATAGAGAGAGAGAGAGAGAGAGAGAGAGAGAGAGAGAGAGAGAGAGAGAGAGAGAGAGAGAGAGAGAGAGAGAGAGAGAGAGAGAATCTGCCCTTCACGTTGTGAGGTAGGTTCTCCCTGATCCTGCAGGTTAAAGATGGCTTTGGCTCGTGTGCTGCTGACCCATCTGGACTGTTTGCTGGGCTTCAACCTCATCCTTGGACTGTACAGTTGAAACCCAGAAGCTCATCTCCAAAGCCTTCAGATTTTACACTACAGCTGTCACAATATTTTAATAGACATTGACCCAATATACCTCTGAAGATTTTTTTAGGTCTTTATTACATATGTGTGTGTCAGCGTAACCCTCTGGTCTATGTTTTTCTCACTTCATTTCAACACACACATAGGGCCGACTTCGAATTGGAATTTTTTTTAAATATAATGATTTCCCTACATTGGTAAAACGTTGAGCCTTTCCAATCTGCTGTGGGTGAATTTAGCTTCCAAATATTTTATCTGTTCTGATTTCTGCCCCCGGCTCAAGCTTGGTGTGACCTCTTACACTTTGATAGTCAAAGAGGATCAGTGTTTAGATCCACTCGGCTTACCATGTTCTCTCACAGAGAGCAGCAATGCTTGTGCTTCCCCTTCGCTGTCTTTGGCGCAATGAATGAATACTTTGTTTGGACACGGAATACAAAATAAATCAGGCACACCCACATTCACAGAGTCAGACACCACTGCATGGTTGTGTAACTTTTGAAGGGTTGGATAATGTCAGCAGACCAAAGCCTTAGTGGCTCCCAGTCATCTGTGGTTGCCAACCTCACTAACATCATCTCCACTTCACAGTACCAGGACAATTTCAGCCTGGTTTCCCTGCCACATTTAAAAGTTTAAAAGGCAGCTGACGTGCGTGTGTGTGTGTGTATGCGCTTTTGTTGGTCAACACATGCAGGAATTGTTAACTTTCCCTTGTTACATGAAGGGAAACCCCAACACAAGTGGAATGAATATACTGTAGAGCAGGGGTACTGATTATAGTTTGATGCACACTTCTGAAATACTAAATTTGATCAAATTACCTTTATGTTATTATTCATATTGAATGATACTCATCTATGTGAAGACACTGATCATGGTAATGATTTCTCACAATAATTAACAAGGTAGGAAACAGATTAATATCAATGTGACATTTTATTGAAAAAAAAGTTATTCTAAATACATTCCGAGAGAATTAGAATTTCCCATCACTGGTCAGCTGTTTTTAGTACAGGTCCATTGGCTACTCATGTGGTCCTTGAGGGTGACCTGGTGCCTGCGTGTACCATGCTGGTGATCCCTGGTGTAGAGCCTTTCTTTCTGTTTTTTTTTTTTTTGTATGAAGTTCTTGTTTGGTATATTTAAATACATCCTGTTTGTTGTTGATTGTGAAGTATGCCTCAGTTCCTGTGTCATGTCCAAATTCTGCATATAGCTCAATTATAGCTTGGTGCTTATAGAAAGGCCACAATCCCACACACCCAAAATCACTCATTGCCCACTACAATAGCTCTATCTCACTTTGTCTATTCCAGGAATATATACAAATCTTAAAGGGCCATAGATTTCTTTCTTTAATGAGCCAAGTGTCACTTAATCAAGGTCGGTCAGGCCACATGCGATAATACTGTGATATTGAAAACAAAATGTCTTTTCCATTCAAAACAAAAACCAAAAAAAATTAACTACAATAAGTCATTTCTATCTTGACAATTAAAATACTGTACATATATGAATAAAAGAAACATGACCCGTGTCATGAATCTAATATACATTTGGGCTTCTCACCTCAAGTGTGTGTCAGTGTGTGCGTGTGTGTGTGTGTGTGTGTGTGTGTGTTTGGGTTTGCGGAAGTTGGGTGGGTGGGAGGATGGTGGTGGAATTCTTATAGAAAGAGTGACAAAATACTAATTGTTAAGTGAACTCAAACATTGAATAAATAATAACAATAATGAGTACGCTTACAAATGATACCTATCAAGAACACATTTACACAGTTAACATAGCAGTTCCTGTATTATGATCTTAACCTTAAAGAAGTTTGCACCACTTCCGCTAGCAGAAGTAAATGACTTAGCGATTGCTACTCAGTAACCTTCACTAACTAACTTCACGTAAAACACTCTAATACAGAATTTTACTAATACTGAAAATTTATAATCCGGTACACACATGCTACAGACTGAGTTGAACCCTCTCCATCCAGCCAGCCTGACGTCACTGCCAATGCACAAGTCACATAAACTGGACTGCTAGAATATCCATCCATCCATTCTCTGAGCCGCTTATCCTCACAAGGGTCGCTGGAGTGCTGGAGCCTATCCCATCTATCATCGGGCAGGAGGTACACCCTGAACTGGTTGCCAGCCAATCGCAGGGCACATACAAACAAACAACCATTCGCACTCACATTCACATTCACACCTACGGGCAATTTAGAGTCTTCAATTATCCTAGCATGCATGTTTTTGGGATGAGGGAGGAAACCGGAGTGCCCGGAGAAAACCCACGCAGACACGGGGAGAACATGCAGAAGAGCTCGGGCTTTGAGAAGCCCGAACTCTTCAATCTTGGAAAGGGCCGTAACAGTTAGCCACATAGGCGGAAAGAAGAAATTCTGCCCATAAAAATGTTATAATGCGCTGAAATTATTTTTGAAAGATTAATACAAATTAAATCTTTCTAGTAGTGTAAATCAGAACTATTATTATTTTTTTAATGTTTGATCCTCGTTAGCTGCCACATATGGCAAGTTGTTCTTCCAGGAATCCATAACGTCAACATATCTACAAGGGTTGTTTCCTTCCCTTGTGACGAGGGGAGGTGTAGAAGCTTAAGCAGAATTTTTACACACAATAACCTTTGCTACATTTTCACTTATTCATTCATTCATCTTCATACATAAAGTAGCTGTGCATAACTGAATTATTTTGGTGTCATAACCTCACTTAAAAAATAAATAAATAAGTGGAATAAAAGAATGTTCGAAGGATTTTTCAACTCGAAGTACTGAAACCCTGCAAGAAAAAAAGAGGACAAACAACGAATGAGTAATCATTTAATGCAAGTGCAAATGCAATGAACAATTAATGTAAGTGTGTTCGAGCATGTGTTGGAATGACAAAAACTAAACTTGGCAAATAATTCATGTCTGTTAGCATTAAAGTCCCTGTCATGTGTATGTGATGTACCATGATGGCAGCCAGCCTCTTGACACGGTTTCATTTAGCCCACATGCTGACCCCAGGAATCACCTGATGAGTCACGTAACTTTAATGCCGCCATAGTGCAGAACAATTACTTTCAAGAAGAATCAGAGGAATCATGGGGAAAGTGTGTGTCACCTTTAAACAAGATAAAAGACAGATAAAAAAAAAAAGACCGTCTGCTAACTCGAAGTCATTTAAAACAAAACAAAAAAAGACAATCTGACTGGTAAGGGGGTTGCATTGCTTTGCGACACAGGCTCATTACTATTCAAGGCCGCCACTCTGTCTTTTCCTCAGCAAAGCAGTGAAACAGGCTCCAAAAGGAAAAAGAAGAAAATAAACATTCCTGAGTGGTTAAAATCACTTCCCAGTTTAGCTGAATTAGCTGAAGCAGCAAGGGACATTTAAGATCCACAATACACAATCCATCTATGTTCCCCATCAAACACACAATTTGCCTGTGAAGTCAGCCCCATGTGTGAATGTTTTTAAGTCCAGGTTAAAAACTCTAAAAAAAAAATTATCATGCTTATGATTGAGTATTTTAGATCATTTCCATTTTTAAATGATCTTTCTTGAAATGTACATTTTTTAGTAATTTGAGTACGCTGTCTTTTATTTTGTTTTTAAATGTATTTTGCTCTTTGTTTTTAAATGCTTTTAATCGTGCAAAGAACATTGAGTTACATTGTGTAAGAAATGCATGATATACTGTAAATAAATTTACCTTGCCTTGCCAATACTGGTTGTACAAGAGGAGTACAAATTCAAATAGTACAATTGTGCCTATTGATTGGAAGGGAATGTAAAATCAGACCTGTAGTATTTAGCAAGGTCTCTGCGCTCAATGAATATTTGGCTGATGGAAAATGTTTTCTTATGAATGATGAGGACTCGAAAACTGCTTCTTTCTTTCTCTGAGTAATTTTACTCTTCATACCATTCACACAGAATTGCTATAGTATATGCTGCACTTAGCACAGCATAGCACAGAGGGCTGGGTGCCTGTTGAATTTTGCTGAAGCGTGCTGTGACATCTCAACGCATTCAATAGGAGAGATGGAGGCAGAGTGATTTCAGAGTGACAACAGCAAGAGATTTGGCTGGGTTCTTTTGTGAACACAGCATGGAGGAGAAAATGGAGGAATTAAGAAATATTTCTGTGTCCCATTCTCGAGTCTCAAAGTTCGAACTGTGATTAGGTAAAAAAGGCACAGCGATGGAGGTAGATCTCCACTACTTTAAATGTAACAGTTTTGTTGAAACTGTGAGATTCAACAGCGGACACTCGGCAGAGCCTGAGTTTGAAATGGTGACGCTTCACAATCATTGGTAGAAATCCCGCTTCACAAAGATAAGATGTTGGAAATTATTCAGCTTTAGGCAGTTTTGAAGGTCTCATTGCCTCATTTGCAAGCCTGTTGTCACATTAGGCGGAGTGGGCTTAAGTAGGACCACTGATATTTTCACTTAAATGCAGTTTTTTTTATTGGACGCTGTAAGCTCGTCTTCTGTCTCATCATTTGGCCTTTTCCCCTTTGCGAAGAAGCGTTACAAAAATATCTGTTGTTTACTCTTTTTTGAGAGCTTGGCTTGGCTTGAGAGCCAGTACCAAAAGATTATCCATCCATCCATTTTCTGTACCGCTTATCCTCACTAGGGTCGCAGGTTTGCTGGAGCCTATCCCAGCTGACTTCAGGTGAGTTGCAGGGTACACCCTGAACTCGGCGCCAGTCAATCGCAGGGCAAATATAGACAAACAACCATTCACACTCACATTCACAACTACGGTCAATTTAGAGTATTCAATCAACCTACCATGCATGTTTTTGGGATGTGGGAGACCTGTTTTTGGGACCTGGAGAAAACCCACGCAGGCACGGGGAGAACATGCAAACTCCACATAGGCAAGGCCGGATTTGAAGCCGGGTCCTCAGAACTTTGAGGCAGATGTGCTATCCAGTCATCCACCGTGCCGCTACCAAAAGGTCATGTGATTAGTAGTTGTTATTGTAGAGATCTGAAGGACGAAAAGACTAGGAAACCTAATAATGTTGCTTTTTCCATATAATATTAGCATCAACTATGTTACAAAATTCAATGTCGTTAGATGTACAAAGATGAGTGTGAAGACATTGAACCCCCCAGGAGAGTTGGGTCAGTGCAGTCGCATTCCGAGGCAGGGGGGCATCCAATTGCCTGCGCGCCGTGATGCGACTGGGAACCAGGCTGTTTAGGTGGGTTGAGCAAGAGGACTGCCGCGGTGGGCACCTCCTCTGCCTCTGCTCCACCCGCCTAAACAGCATGAACCCCGGCCTAGCCACGGCCAGCGGGAAGCCGCCTCCGAACTTGCTGCTGGGGGAGGAGAGTGGTGTGTGGAGATGAAATGAGACAGCCAAAGCCAAAAACTAGTTGGATGTATTTTGGGCATATTGATCGACCACGGTTTGACAGTAGTGCCAGAATTGTCTGATTGATGTTTGTAAAACTACATGTTGTTTGGGTTTTAAGGTTTGAGCCTTAACTACCCATCCATCCATCCATTCATTCTCAACACCGCTTATCCTGTTTAGGGTCGCGGGGCAGCCTACCCCAGCCGACTTCGGGCGAAAGGCGGACCCTGAACCCTGAACTGGTCACCAGTCAGTCGCAGGGCAGATATAGACACGGACAACCATTCACACTCACATTCACACCGTCACTGAGTGGGAACAGAACCCACGCTGCCCGCAGCAAAGTCAGGCGTGGACCGTGTCGACTCCTGTGTCAATTCATATTTTAATGTGGCAAAGAGAGAAAGTTTTAAGGCTATTTGAAAGAAATTATACCTCAGCATGACTCTCCCCTTTGCTGCATGAGTGACTGTACCCTATCCTTTTCAATACTGTAAGTGGGTAAAAGATGGCCTATATCAGAATTAGACTTTACACCAATCTAATCGGCTTGATCGCAATCGAACGATAATGAGCATTTTATGCTGATCGGCTGATCAGTTTTAATGTCATCATTCGCAGATCCGATCAATTACATCATTGCTCCAGCTTGTGATCGGATCGGTGATCAATTTTTTAAACTCGCTGATCGGTGATCGGCCACAAAAATCCTGATCGTGTAAAGCCTAATCATAATCTATGTGTTTTATATTGTTTTGGGTAATAATAATAATAATCATAATTATTATTATTATTATTATTATATGCTCAACCACTAAGAAATCAAATACATAATAAAATAATGTACAATATACTGAAACATAAAACACAGGAAACGGAAAAAAGAAATAAAGAAAATAAATATTATCTTTAACCCTTTCTGTTTGTAACGTAGTAAACACATGCCTTCAATGTTTTGAACGTGACGAAGAAACAGAGTAGAGCGTATGTGTATGCGCAGGAGTTTGGGGTAGTAATACAAAAACAAAAATTTTGTAAAATGTATAAAACGTAAGTTAAAAATTCAAATGGCAGGATAGTAAAAACATGTTTTTGAGGAATATCTGGAATGTTAAATTATGACATTTTCTAAAACGGAGTTATTGCAAGAAAAAGACATAATTTTTGACCCCCTTGTGCATCTAAGGGTTATGATATCAAGGAAATCAAGTACAGTAAACCCCCACTATATTGCGGTTCATTGTTCACACCCCTGCTATATTGAGAATTATTTAAGTTATATGCATTTACAGTACAGTATACATGTAAATCCAACTTAAAAGTTGCACACCTTCAGTTTGGTACCAAATTGTACATAGAAAATATGCAGCATAATTAATGGAAAGAAGAAGAGGCAGAGATGTTCCCCAACTATTGTCAGCTCAGGAAATTGTCGTTCCCACAGGGCAGAGAACATATACCAGGCTGTGAGTATTGTTGAATGCTGTTTGTATGTGTTGCTGCTCTGTGTGTGTTTAAGTAGCTGTTGTTTGAAGGTTTAAAATTACTGTAACATCTAAGCTAATTTCTTTATATGGTAGCATTAAGCTAGCAGGCGTTGGTAAGATTATATGATTTCATTTAACATTTACCCCTCCTGGAGCCGTGACCTTATCACGGTGGAGGGGTTTGTGTGTCCCAATTATCCTAGGAGCTAAGTTGTCTGGGGCTTTATGACAAACAGTTCCTAGGTGGGGGTCGTGTGCTCTGTGAGCTGGGCGGCAGCCGAAGGTGGTCCGATCCCCGGAAGCTGGCTCTATGGACGTGCAACGTCACCTCTCTGGCAGGGAAAGAGCCAGAGATGGTGTGTGAGATCAAGGAATTCCGACTGGACATAGGCTCACCTCAACGCAACCTCTTCTTGAGAGGGGTTGGACTCTCTTCCACTCTGGAGTTGCCCACTGTGAGAGGAGCTGAGCTGGTGTGTGCACACTGATTGCCCCCCGGCTTCGGTACCTGTACGTTGGCCTCCCTCCACCTTCGGGTGGATGGACGAGTCCTGAATGTTGTTTGTGCCTATGCACCAAACACCATCTCAGAGTACCCACCCTTTTTGGAGTCCTTGGAGGGGGTGCTGGAGAGCGCTCCTGCTGGGGACTCCCTTGTTCTGCTGGGGGCCTTCAACTCTCACGTGGGCACTGCCAGTTAGACCGGGTTGTTGTGAGTCGGTTGGTCGAATACTTCGAAAATGTCCTGAATTCTACCAACACGCCTTCCTAGGAGGAAGCAGAGTCTGGGAACTCTGAGGCGGGTTCCCCTATCTGTGGAGTTTAAGTCACCAAGGTGGTGAAAAAGCTCCTCGGTGGCAGGGCTGTCCTGGTTGACACGCCTCTGCAACATCGACATGCGACATCGGGGACAGTAACTTTGGCTTGGCAGACCGGGGTGGTGGTCCCCCTTTTTAAGAAGGGGGACTGGAGGTGTGTTCCAACTACAGAGGGATCACACTCCTCAGCCTCCCTGGTAAGGTCTATTCAGGGGTTTGGGAGAGGAGGGTCCATTAGGAAGTCGAATCTCAGATTCAGTGTTCAGATTGGTTTTCATCCTGGCCGTGAAACAGTAGACCAGCTCTACACCCTCAGCGGGGTCCTCGAGGGTGCGCGGGAGTTTGCAGTAAGTCAAATATGTTTCCAGTGACGATTGGACTCCGCCAAGGCTGCCCTTTCTCATCGATTCTCTTCATGACAGAATTTGAGGGGGTCTGTATTGGCGACGTCAGTATTATGTCTGCTTTTTGTGGATGATGTGGTTCTGCTAGGTGCATCGAGCTGCGATCTTCAGCTCTGACTGGAGCGGTTTGGAGCCAAGTGAGAAGCGGATGGGATGACAATCAGCACCTCCATGGTCCTCAGTCAGAAAAGGGTGGAGTGCCCTCTCCAGGTCGGGGAAGAGATCCTGCCCCAAGTGGAGGAGTTGAAGTATCTCGGAGTCTTGTTCACGAGTAAGGGAAGAATGGACCGGGAGATCGACAGGTGGATCAGTGCAGTATCTGCAGTGATGCAGATTCTGTATTGGTTTGTCATGGTGAAGAAGGAGCTGAGCCAAAAGGCAAAACTCTCAATTTACCGGTCAATCTCCGTTCCTACCATCACCTTTGGTCATGAGCTGTGGGTCGTGACGGAAAGAACAAGACCACGGATACATGCGACCGAAATGAGATTCCTCCACAGGGTGTCCGGGCTCTCCCATAGAGAGAGGGTGAGAAGCTTAGTCATCTGGGAGGGGCTCAGAGTCGAGCAGCTGCTCCTCCGCATTGAGAGGAGCCAGCTGAGGTGGCACGTGCATCTGATTAGGATGCATTACAGATGCCTCCCTGGTAAGCCTTCCTGACGGACCGTATCTATCTATCTATCTATCTATCTATCTATCTATCTATCTATCTATCTATCTATCTATCTATCTATCTATCTATCTATCTATCTATCTATCTATCTATCTATCTATCTATCTATCTATCTATCTATCTATCTATCTATCTATCTATCTATCTATCTATCTATCTATCTATCTATCTATCTATCTATCTATCTATCTATCTATCTATCTATCTATCTATCTATCTATCTATCTATCTATCTATCTATCTATCTATCTATCTATCTATCTATCTATCTATCTATCTATCTATCTATCTATCTATCTATCTATCTATCTATCTATCTATCTATCTATCTATCTATCTATCTATCTATCTATCTATCTATCTATCTATCTATCTATCTATCTATCTATCTATCTATATCGCAGATTGTGTATGGGTCTGGAACTTAGTGTTTATTGTATAGCTTTGTGTGCATTTGACATTTTCATTGAATAAGTCAGACATAAAGGGACTAATTCTTCTTGTTTGCACCGCATTTTAGTTGCAAGTCTCAATGTGATTTGTGTGCGAGTGCAAAAAAAAAGGTTTGTCTGTACATGCATGAATGTAAACGCCTGTGTCTTGGGGCTGAGTAGTCTCTGTGGTTGGTTGAGTGGATAGAGCTCATTTGAAGGGACACGATTTGAGGAGCGATCAGGGAATTTCTTCAACATCTTGCCCCGATAAAATCATCTCTTTAATCAGCCTGAAACTCCCTCTCAGTGCACAGCTGATACACATACACACAACACCAGTGTGCAAAAAAGGAGAAATAAAGCCTGCTTCAGGCTGACACAGTAAGAGAAAACAGAATATGAAGGTGTCAGAACACAATTAAGAGAAAGAAGGGAGACAGAGGAGAGCTACAGCATTACAATTCAATTGGAAGGGGCTGCCAGGCTGGTAATTGGATGGAAATGTCTTTCGCGAAACGTGTAGAAACTGGGAAACACTGAAAAAACTAAATAGCATATCCAACAGGAGATGGACCAAAGTATTGAACAGACTTTTAAAAAAATAATTAACAAGAGGTCAGACAATATCACCTGAGTTCCCCCTGAATATGCTAAGCTTTGTGGGATCTATAACTTGTGTCCCCATTGCACAAAGTAAGAACCATATAGACATGGTTGGATGAGCATGGTGCGGAAGAACTGTATAACCCTGATGTTTACGCTATTCCCCACTTTTGGGATATGATCATTGACCTCACAAACTCTCCATAGAGGCACACTCCAAAATCTTTTGGAAAGTCATTCCAGAAGAGTTTACGTTGTCCTATTTTTGGTATTCGTGGTGTCCCAATAGTTGTGTTTAGTATAGTGGAGGTGTGTATAACACGCATAGTCTGTTACATATTATCACATAAAGGTACAAACCCTAATCATGATTCATGCTAAGACTACAATTTTTCTGTGCCAGGAAGTTTATTCCATTTAAAAGTGTAACTTACATACATGAAGAGATTAAACATCTTAACACAATACTGAAAAATCTACACTAATACCATCACTTGCATTGGTGTTCAGCCTGAATGGGATGGAAAGAGATATATATGTCCAATAGTTGTATTACAGTTATGCCTCGATTTAATGGTTGTCTGGTTGGGAATAAGGTTGTACTCAGTTCAACTGAGATTGTTTTGCGCTGGGGGAATGAGGTGTGTCCCTCATAAATCCTCTCCATGATGAGATTGAGGTTCAAAAAGTGGGAATGATCAGACAAGAAGAAAGACAGAATGATGCGCACAAAACCAGCAGGGGATTTTGTTGTTGTGGTGTGTGTGTGTGTCCGTCTCTCATGTGAGCTCTGTTAATGCGTCAGTCAGGCCTTGTGGTGTCGATGTCACACACAGACTTACCAACACATACACAGGAAGAAGAGCTAGCATTTCTGAGGCACAGCTATTTGGAGGAGGATGTCATTTGTTTTTTTTTTTTTGCTTACTCTTTGCAACCCAACCCAGGGCTGAACAATTTATCGTTTTCTGATTGAAATCATGATTTCAGACAACGCGGTCATGTGATTGCCAAAGCTGCGTTTTTATTTTTTTTTGCAGCGCTCCCGACTGACCCAGAATCTGTGTGTCAACTATAGTATCCTGCCAGGCTCACCAAACTGGGTAGAATGCTAGGTGCTAGGCTAACTTTCTCCGAGTCCACAACAGCTAATCCTCGCTTCCATGGCAGCAAATAAGTTACTCTTCAGTTATCACTAAAGGTGGAAGAAGAGTAGCAAAGGGCTAATGTGAAATGCTGCAATTTAGAGTATTCAATTAACCTACCCTGCATGTCTTTGGGATCTGGGAGGAAACCAGAGTACCCGGAGAAAACCTACACAGGCACGGGGAGAACATGCAAACTCCACACAGGTGGGGCCGGGATTTGAACCCCGGTCCCCAGAACTGTGAGGCAGATGTGGTAACCAGTCGCCCATCATGCCGCCCGGAAAAGCATTATTGTAAAACAATAATCAACACGTTTACGCAGTCAGTTCATCACACCGCAAAAGTTGCAGTCATTACGCAGGTGGTGGGGGGTTCAGCATTGAATTGAAGTGATTTGTTGTTTTCTGAAGTGCGTCTCCTTATTATCACATTATTGAAGTTGAAGAATAGCAGATTAGTGCTGGTCTTGACAGAAAATCCAAAGTCCGGCCTGTACAAATCTGAGAGAAGACCTTCAAAATGTGGTCTCGAGACCTGTCTCGAGACCAAGACCTGTCTCGAGTGTTACAACACTATGCTTAGGTGATCAGCACACTTTTCACAAATGTCTGGCTGGAACCACATTACAGAGGGAAGCAAGCAACTATGAACAGCAAATTAGCTGGTAAATTAATGTGTCTAGAGGGAAAATAATATTATAGCGAACAGCTACGCAGTAAGCAAGCACACACGCCCAAAAACTGTAAATTAATTGGCTACCACACACGTCAGCCAGGACGAGGAGCTTAGGTCAAAACTATAAATATTTATATCAGAAATATTATTTGCATTTGTTTGCACTATTTTGCTCCATAGAGGTGCTGAATTCAGAGTTTTGAGTTCTATAAAGTAGATCTCAACATATATTCTGTTTTTTTTTTGTCTTTTTTTTAATCAGTTTGGATTTGTTAATGGATTCTATTTGTTTTCGTTTGTTAAAAAATTAATATCATTACATAAAAGAAAAAGACGACATTGATATGAAAATGTAAAATTTGAATGAAAAGAAGCATAGAGAAGAATCTCATAGTTTCTGCCCCTTTTAAAAGGAAATATTTACATTTCACATTTAAGTAACACATTCAGAAACTCTTCCACTTTATTTTGTATACTGAAGTTTAGTATATGGCGATATATACCGTTACCATGAAGGGTTTCCATTTAAACAGTGATATAAATTTTAGGCCATACCACCCAGCCCTCTTTCTCCGTTTGAAGCAATTAGTCTATCCCAGAAATATGAAAAACCTTTTTTTTTTTTTTTGTTTACATACGATATGGTGAAAAATACTTTTCCATACAATATTACACATAATTTCATATTTATATATTATGACAGCAGGCACTCAAATTGATGTGGTAGTTTATTGCTTTATTGAACCAATTTAAAAACGTCGAAGACAGACTCACACAGCCTTTTTAGTGTCCTTGCATAATTAGAGTAATAGCTTTTAATGTTTTGGTGGTATGATGTGTTTTTCTGTCATGTTTGTAACTCTTACTGTACATAGTGAATATTGCACAAAAGCCTGGTTTGAAGAAAATCCTGAATCAAATTCAACAAATCTTCCAGAAAAATCACAATTATATTTTTTCCTAAAATCGTTCAGCCATAAATACCATGCAGTGCAATGAGTCTGTCTGTTCTTCATCTGTAAATACAGTATGGATTGATAGAAAGAATGACAGAAGAGGAAAAGGAAGTGGGTGACATCAGTGATTCCAAAAGAAGGCAGAACAGATGTGGTGGAGAAGGACAGCCAGTCAGTAGTTATGCTGTAAATTTGAAAGCTGCAGGAGAATCTGCAAGAATGGGACAAGGTAGACATTGAGATGAAAGCAGATACAGGTAATGAGAAACTTTTACAAAATTTGATGCCATGATAAAAAAGGTTAAATGATAAGGTAAGCTTGGAAATACCAACGGCAGTAATATTATGGAGAGGCTGTTGATTTTGATTGGCTTCTACAGCAGCCCGTGGGAGGCAAGGTCAGGTTGTGAAAAGCCGAATGCACACGCCACCACGCCAAAGCCCAGTCAAGGACTCGTTTTTTTCCTCCTGAAACCTCTCCCATCTGTCGAGCTTCAGCCCCATGAGATAAAGGCTGTTCAGACATTGACAGTGACAGCAACGGCAAAGCCTTTAAGATTCACGTGTGATTAAAACAAACGCTGCCATTAGGTTTGACACAAACCTCAGCACAAGGTGTACAGGCCTGGGCACACTCCAACTCATTAGTAGTGTGGACTCTGTACTGGCAAGCTCCTAATTGTTGGTCTGTAGTTAACTGAGCAACTTCATCAATAATCATTAAACGGAGCGAAAGCAGGTGGTCCAACTCTTATCTTGGTCACACGCTGCCCAAGACACCACACAAACATAGTCCATGGTCATCCTACTGTACGTCATAAGAATAATAGCAGTGGTACACAACTATTTATCATTATTAGAATTATCATTGTATTGCGATTAGAATTGGGTTAGAAGTCCAAATTAAATGAAAATGCTCCATATAAACACTTCAAACGAAATAAACAGGCCGAATCCGAATAGAATGTCATTCATTCACAGGGGTAAAATATTCCTTTTCCCAAACCGATCCAAAGTCGTGTATACAGTTCAGTCGGAATAGCCAAGCTGCGTCCTGTCTGCGCATGCTCTGTATTGACTTGACGTCATCCTTTACGCACGTAAATAAGTCGGCTTCCAACCAGAGCTCGGATGTGACGAAGATCTTATTTTTAGCCATTTGTAACTTGTTTTTATGTTTTCGTTTTAACATCTGGTTTATTGCCACAACTCCGTTCCATGGTACTGGCTCCAGTATGTACAGAACTGCTGAGGTTGTCACCCACTCAAAAACCTGATGGTTTGTTTGACGATTAGCGACTCCTAATAAGACTGAAACTTCCTTAATTGTTTTCATGCTCGGCGATGTATTCCGACCTTTTAACTTAACAAGCTTAAAAAGTACAATTAAAAAAAAAGACATTTGCACTGCAAAAACGCTGCCCTTATTTGTTCCCAGTAATACCATCTGTGTAGAGTCCCCTCATTTGAAATCGAATAATTGGAAACAAATACCAATTAATTTAAAGTTCATGTGTTGCGTCTCTGTTTATAACTTGTTTGTAGATCTTATTCTGAAGTTTTGGAATTTGACATGAGCCCCCTGCAATTCCTCTGGCTCACTTTAATCTTGAAGCCTGTGTGATATTAGACTTGTGCTGGTGATGTCCTTTGTACTTGTTGCAGAAATGCATGTTTGATGTGACTGCTTGTCACGTTTTTGAGGCTCATTGAAAAATTCGTCAAGTTGACGAGAAACAAAAACACTGAATGACTAATAAGTCAGTGCTGAGGGGACTTTTTTTTATCTGAATGTTTTTACGAGCGAAGTCTTTGACTAAAGACTACAGTAGGTGTTCTGTATATCCAGCACTTTCTGCTGCATACTGACATTTTAACTGTGGATTCGGGAGCAAGCTGAGTTTCTACAAAGGTTCTCCTGGCAAAGTCTCGCACCACCTCTCTCCCTCTCGGTTCTTGTTGATATACATCATCTTTGTTTTACACACTGCCAGTCATTTTATTTGTAGCTCTTTATGTTACTTTCATTTCATATCATTATTAACTACACCCACACTGCTCCCAGCCACCTCATTAGGTGTGACCTCCCACAGTAAACATGCAGTGCTGAGTTTACACTCATCACTGTACCTCTTTTGAATTTAATCTCAACTTGTTCTGATTTTTTCTTTTCTTCTTTTGACATTTCCCCATCTTGCCGTTGCTTCTTCTTTTGTATGTGACAACCCCTCCCCTGACATTATATGTGTCTGCTTCTCTATACCACAAGCCAGCTCTATGTGTGGCGTTTGTAGATTCTCTTTGCTGGCAGTCCCCCTAATTCTGTCATGTGGTGCTCATAGCTGAATGTCCTAGGAAGCTGTAGGCCCGGGGCAGCTTCTACATATATGCCTCTTCTGTGGTGACATAAAAAGCAGCATACCTAACACATTTTTGTTTGATTTAAGGCTAACACAAAAAGCCATTTTAGTTTGCCTGGCTTCCACTCACTTTTACTATATTTATATTTAAGTAGCCTGAGGGCAATGATTGTTTCAACAGGTGTAAATGAGTTGTAAGCGGAGAGGAAAAGGTGATCGAAGACAATCAGTTAGTTGATTGACAGCTTCTAGGGTGCATGCTAATTTCAGTGTTAATTTTGACCATATGAAATAAATCACATTATTAAAAAAGCCTGCATGGGTAAAATGTACTGGCATTTGTTATTCATTGTCATATTTTTAATTATGATATACAAATACAGTGTAATCCCTAATTTCAGACTGTTGCCACATGAAATAACAGAAATAATATGAATTGAAGTCATTCCTGTTGCCAAATTTAACCTTGAAAATCTTGCAAATACACATATCTTAAAAAAGATATTATTATTAAACTTAATTTTGATTACACATTTTAAAGGCTTGACTTCTACACATTTGTACTTTATGACTTTAAAAAAGACAAATGAGATGACAAACGTATTCCTCCTTGTCACTTTGACATTCATGGCATGGTGAGTGACAACAGAGATGTGGATCTCGAGTATCAATTATGTAAACCACCGTTAAGTATGTTGCCAGCAGGAGTGTCAAAGTTTATTGACAAACAAATTAAAATATTCACTTTTACATTATACAGTAGCTACATGTAAAAATGTGCCAGAGTAAGCAGCTCTGCTGGTCACAGGGAAAGCAATAGGGAGAAATGCAGTGCTTGTGGCAAAGAAACTGCATTTTAGGAAAAGCTGATGTCTGTTCTTGAGTCTTTCGTCAGTGTTCCCCAAAAGCAACCTCATCTCTCTGCTTGCTGTTTTTGAAACACACTCTGATTTTCACAGCTAGTGGGAGAACTCTCCTCTGGCTACTAAGCGGAAGAGAGAAAGAGCCATGGGAGACTTGTTTGGCCTGCAGATAGATATCAATATGTTCAATGCAGATAGATATCAATATGTTCAATGCAGATAGATATCAATATGTTCAATGCAGATAGATATCAATATGTTCAATGCATTTTTCTTTCTTTTTATTTACAGATTTTGTAAGGGCAACATTGAATGAGTAAGTAGTGTAACATGAATTAGATAACATTTTGCAATTTTGAACAGTTGTGGAAGAGGAGGCAAGTATCTCTCTTTTTTGAATGAGCAAAAGTAAAATGTCTATGTGTTGTCAGATTTGTAAAGACTTCACCGAGAGTTGTTTTTGCTTTCCGTCCGCAAGAACATTAAATACAAGTGATGCTGCATAATATGTTAGCAGGCAGTGCATACTGTACGTATATAGATTCACACTCACAGGTGCAACCCAGATGTAGTGCTTGAATTCTTACTTTCGGGGCAAAATTAACATTTAATTTGCTGTAAAATCGGCTGTTAACACTATTAAGTGAACAGTACATCAATGGCAACGGGGTTAAAACTGTGTTTTTATGCTCATAAATCTCTGAGCCATCGTGATTAAATGAGCATAGTATATCACAAAGGGAAAGACGAGCTGGATAGGAGAAAATAGAAAAAAGAGCACTTATTAGTGGGATCTTTATGAGTTTGGTACTAATTAGCATAATGAAGCGACGAGAGGATTAACAGAGAATAGAGAACACACTGTTATGGAAGAGTACAGTTGCCATGGAAATAAAAAATGAGTTAAAGTGATAACAGTCAAAGTTAGGCCACTGGTTGACCTCTGGCCTTATCCTGGGTTTTCAGAAAATGTGAACGTACAGCTTGAGACCCTACATAAGCTCTACTCACATATGAGATGAACATAACAGAAAACAGCATCTTTTAGCATTAAATGGGCAAGAATCTGCATTTAGCATGTCCTCAATTTCTCAGGAGCATTGTGCTCAATTCAGAATCTCATCAGGAGGTCAACAAAAGCATGTCATAAAACCCTCAGCATTCTAATAAACTAAAATAAATATCTATTTTACTGCCAGCAAATAAATCCAACGTTTGTACACTACGACAGACAATATGTAGCTCACATCATAGCTTTAACTAGCCATCATTTTTTGATACAACTTGATAGGCTACAGCCTATCCCAGCTGACTTTGGACGACGGTTTATTCCTTGCAGTGGTTGCAATCGTAGGGCACGTATTGTATAGTCCAGGGATTTTCAATTAAAACTCTGAGTGGTCCAATTACAAAGGTTTTCTCAGGGACAAGATCCGAACCTCAAAATGTTTAGATTTGCATCAAATCAAATTAAACTACTAACTAGAGGACAACAATGCAGGAACATGAATAAATGTATTCCCAAAATTACAGAAATACAAAGTGCTTTTTAAGAACACATGTAAACCATAAAACAGTTCACATTGTTTCAGGCGAAAGAGTCATTTCCACACTACTATGTCACACGTTAATTAGTATAATTAAGATTCCCCTTGTGTAAGGGATTGTTGGAGGTCTTTGAATCATATCGGAGGTTTTCTTGCTAACACCAAGAAGAACAGGGACTGGCCAGACAATACATGGCTATAGAATGTAATGTATTCCTATAGTAAATAAGGAAAACTACAATTATAAATTGGTTAAAAAATATATAATGCGCTATACAGTATACAGTAATAGCACTCCATTTACAATTTAAAAAAAGACTGTTTCGATGCCAGTGTTCCCTTAATCCATTAAAATTGCTGTTTACACAAACATTCAGTGTGGCCAAGTAGTCCTGGCCCTTTAAGATAAATATATCCTTTATCATGCTGGTTGATCTCAAGCAAGGCTAATGACTATCCATCCTATCCATTTTCTGAGCCGCTTCTCCTCACTAGGGTCGCGGGCGTGCTGGAGCCTATCCCAGCTGTCATCGGGCAGGAGGCGGGGTACACCCTGAACTGGTTGCCAGCCAATCGCAGGGCACATAGAAACAAACAACCATTCGCACTCACAGTAATGCTTACGGGCAATTTAGAGTCTCCAATTAATGCATGTTTTTGGGATGTGGGAGGAAACCGGAGTGCCCGGAGAAAACCCACGCAGGCACGGGGAGAACATGCAAACTACACAGGCGGGGCCGGGGATTGAACCGGGGTCCTCAGAACTGTGAGGCTGACGCTCTAACCAGTCGCCCAGCAGACACCACGTCCGTGATTCCGAAAAAAATATTTGAAATGTGTACACATCAGACCACAGCACACTTTTCTACAGCGCGTCAGTCCATCTCAGATGAGCTTGGGCCCAGAGAAGCCGGCGGCGTTTCTAGGTGTTGTTGATATTTGGCTTTCACTTTGCATGGTAGAGTTTTGACTTACATTTGTAGACGTAGCGACAAACTATTTTACCTGACAAAGATTTTCTGAAGTGTTCCTGAGCTCAAGTGGCAATATCCTTGACACAATGATGCCGGTTTTTAATAATGTGCCGCCTGAGGGATCGAGGGTCCTGGGCATTCAATGTTGATTTCTACAGATTCTCACAATCTTTTGATGATATTACGGACTGAACAACTGAGTCTTATGGGGATGCTCCTTTTATACCCAATCATGACACTCATCTGTTTCAATTATCCTGTTCATCTGTCGAATGTTCATAATAGGTGTTTTTTTTTTAGCATTCCTAAACTTTCTCAATCTTTTGTTGCCCTTGCCCAGCTTCTTTGAAACATGTTGCAGACTATCAAATTCAAAATGAGAGAATATTTGCATAAAACAAACAAACAAACAAACATAACATTAATCAGTTTGAACATTAAATATCTTAGTCTTTGTAGTGTATTCAGCTGAATATAGGTTGAAAAGGATTTGCAAATATATGTATTCTGTTTTTATTTACATTTTACTCAAAGTCTCAACTTCATTGGGATTGGGGTTTGTACAGAAGGTTTTGTAACAGTTGTCACAACAACAAAATCACGTCCTTGGAACACAGAGGTATTCATTCGGCAGCTTCTTTTTTGCTGCTGCTCAAAGAGAAGTACACAATTAAAACAGAATGAAACTTATCTAATATAGTGGTAGCTTGACTTAAGAGTGCCCCAACTTATGAGTTTTTCGAGTTGCAAGCCGTTGCTCTGTATTTTTTGTGTTGTTTTGTGTGTGTGTTCCAATACACTTTAACTGTAGTGAAGTGGGGGAAAAAGGAGAGCAACAATCTCTGATGCACTTTAATCCATCTACTGAACATTACAAATTGTTAAACACACTGCAATAGTCGTCATCAGAGAGCACCTTTGTATAGCTTGCCTGCAGTTGACAGCTATAGATGGACTCCTTTTTCTTTTCTTGCTTCACTCACCCCATAACGCTAGGAAACAGGGTCTCCTTTTTTAGTTTATCAATGAACAAATAGTCACTCCACAATAGGGTTTGAATGAATGAATGAATTTACACTAAGGTGATCAAACGTGTCGTCTTCGATTAATCGATGATGTCGTTGATATTTTTCTTCAGTTGTCAACTCGCTGTGCGAGCCTTCAAACACAAGCTCGCTCACTCTCACCATAATCTTTGGTTGCACAGGCCCCATTTTTTTAACCGAGTCCCATCCCTAGTTTATTCTATAATATGCTGATATTTTCTTTATTAAAAACACATAACAAAACACTTTGATGGATTTTGGGGCTGCAATGAATTAATGGACTTTCAATTCATTTCAATCGGTGGGGAGCGTCTGTTTTATAAATGAGTCAATTGAGTTTCGAGCTTGGTCATAGAACGAGCAAAACTCGTACGTCAAAGTATCACTTTTCTTGTAAAAGGATGGGGTGTATACAAATAATGCTCGAAATTATTATTTGTTTATGTTTTGCTGTTTTATTAGAAGATGAGGGCTCATTGTTGCCTTGAAGTACCGTAATTTCCCGTGTATAATGCGCACCCATGTATAATACGCACCCCCAAAGTTGACCTCAAAATTCTAGAAAACCCTTCAACCTAGGTATAATGCATTCTTACAATGCATGATTTTGCTTCTACCCATATGATCAAAACATGAAGTATTATCTGTATTCTGTTAGTTCTTCAAATAATTATTCTGAAGTTAAGCACTTAATTTGAACCCAGGCCCAGACAGCATTTGTAAGATGTGTACAATTCTTTAAAGAAAACATGAAGGACCAGGCGAAACACATTTAATTTTATTTTAATGGGATTCAAATTCAACTGTGAAGTATTTCAGAAAAGCATTATCCTTAAAAAAAATAATAATAATAACCATAAGGAAATGAATGATGGTTGTTGATCAGTCATCAGTCGTCATTTAAAAAAAAAAATATATATATTTCACAAATTCTGCCTGGGTATGTAAATTTAGGAGCATAATTTTACATATATGCAGTCAATCATACCTGTCATATTGGAATGAAAGTGTAGGCTACACCTTTTTCATAACCTCTAGGTGGCATACTAGAATGAAAGTGTACAACTTTTTTGTAATGTCCAGGGGGCGGTGGTATATTGGAACAATCTGAGACAGGGACAATCTGAGACACTGGCTTTTACAAGTATACAGTATTCATGAGAGCCATAGAAAGAGGGACCAGGCAAGAGAGTGGGGAAGGAAGAGTGAGCAACAGATAGGGAGCGACGACAAAGGCAGTGGGGTCTTGTTACAATGTGTATTAAAAGCTTTGTCTTTTAGGTACTCATGAATGTTTCACAGGCTTTGAAACTTAGATGGATTGTTTCTGTTTGTGTGAGAGCAGTGGATGGGTAGAAAGTAACATTGCTACAGAGTTTGTTGTATATCTGACAATGAGAGGCATGGGTCAAAAATCTTTACTCCAAAAAAAATTCATCACTGTTACGTGTGAAATGCCTGAAATGAATGTAAAATCTGTTGTCATACTTTATTTGGTTATACTTCCTGACAAGTTTGTAGTATGAATCTCTCAGTGTGGCTCTTGTAAAAATTACTTATTGTTTAAAAAAAACTATATTGTTTTTAAAAAAAGAAAAAAAAGCTGCTTGGGGCCACGCTATTTTATTATTTTGAAATTATAAATTAATTATTCAAAAATTTCATACGATAACCTTCATTAGTCCCATAATGGGAAAATGTCCATCAATTTTGGATATAGGAAATCTAAATATGTAATATAAATAGCATGCAAGAGAAGACATCTATACAAGTACAGTACATTCACAAATTTGGAAATCTAAACTATTGTCAATGCATAAACTATCCAATTCAGCTATCAAGTTATTTGTTTGTTTGCAAAATAGAGTGCTGAGTTTTGACTTTTGAGATCTGATTAATCTGATTTAATATACTTGATTTAAACAACTGTAAAAACACAAGGTTTAAAACAGAATTGGTAAAGGCCAATTAATCCACAGACACAGACATTTTTGATGATTGCATGTCAAAATCTCATATACTTTGATTTCAGGCTCCAACTGCGTCCACCATTACATGGTTGATGCAATACAACATTAAAATAACAAATATTGAAGCCATAATTTATTAACAATTATGATTATAGAGTAATGATTATGTTGTGCAATTGAACAATATGCAGAATTATCTTTATCCTATTACATAATATACTGCAATAACGGTCACGCGGTAATGTTTTTGACAACATTTTTAAAATACGTAAATTCAGACAAATTTTGATAAATTGCTCTGGAAGTGAATTTCTATAGAATGGCAGCTCTTGTCACAAATGCATACGTATCTGCACTTCTGCACGGCAATGGTCGCTTCTTAAAATTACCCTAATCCAATTTGGAATGTATTTGTCATCTTTCATCTTGTCTGGCTTCCAGGAATGCCTGAAGTAGTGGAGGATTTCTAGCCTTGTGAACTGTTCGCTGCTTTGCTTTTAACCTTGGGCCTACAATTGGGCATTGATGTCTATATGCCAGTCACAATGCACAGGGTTGTCATTGATTTGAGTGCTAATCCTCTGAGTGCAAAGTGTAAATAGTCTTTTGTATATTCAAACAGACAAACCTACAAATATAGGTCCACATTCTCCCGTGTGCTTAAATCAGAAAAGGCACACAGCCGTGCACACCTCTGCTTTCTGACTTGGTGACAGTGGCAGTTTGAATATGTTTGATAGCTTTCCAATAGTCTCTTTCATGTATGACGTATATTGTAACTGCCTCCAAACTTCAAATTCTATATGAAGTTTCACCACCACGGGGCGCTGTACTTACTACAACCTCCAGAGTGCGGAGGATGAAAGGTGCTTAAATTGATGGCAGAATGCGTGCAGATTTTGACAGAGAATGGCCAGTCCATGGTTGCTCCACCCAGAATGCGTAGCTGGCACGATGATACATAAATGACATGACATGAGTAATTAAGTGCATGGGAAAATGTAACTTTTTTACTTTCTGCCACCATATTTCCACTCGCTTTGCCACACCACTTCATTCTTAAGCAATACTGTGCTTATGACTGAATGCATCGGGGCCGGTAATACGCCATCACCGACACATTGCACGTTTTGATTTAGTTAACTGCTCGACACCAACACCAGCATATTTCACGTTTGAATTTTTAACATTAGAGTGTCACTAAACAAACTGGTGGACCACAAAACGCATCAGCAGGAGTGTGCACCACCGGCCTTGGTACGCACTCCTGCTCACCTCAACACGACAGTCGCCACTCTCCCAGGACAAGGGGTGGATGTTACAAATAATTACTGCACTGTATATTCAATAAAACATAATACATTCTGCGGTGAGCGCTGTCCTGCCTTTAACTGGTGTAAAATTATGAATATACCAAGAAATGCCGATTGACAATCCTTCGGCCTTTTGTCATGCAAATTGAATTCTCTAATAAACAACCGTGAAGTGAACGTCGGTGGTAAAAAAGAAGAAAACAACTTCCGCTCCGTCAGATGAATCTTTAATGACAATCGGACGCTGCGCCGGAATGCCCATCTTGCCGCAGACTGGTCTGCATAATTGGCAAACACGCAGTGAGTTTTGCAATTTGATAAAAAAGCACTGTGGTACAAAGTCAACTGGGAGAGGCTCACCCGTGATCCTGAACATGGATGGATGGATGGCGTTCAAATTTACAACTTAAACATTGCCCCGTTGGCTCGGTTTTACTCGTGGAGTCATAACTGTTAACTGTGAAGTGCATTGAAACAAGAATTACAATTGGATGCAATAGCCCTGTGAATCGGTTGCCACAAGCAACCAGTGAAGGCCCACTCTGTGTTGAATACTGGTTGTCCTGTTTAAATGTGTGAGAGAGAGGGGAGAGTGGTGAGAGGAGAGCCTGGTAGTGTTATACTAGATTACAATCATGCAGTGTAACACACAAACACGTGGGTACATGCTGAGTCCTGGCAAATGTAAAAGTAAAAAAAATAAAACACTACATAGATTAAAATGAATTGGGATTAAATATAACTCAAGTATTGGTTTGCATTTTTGTCAAACTGAGGGTAAAGCCTGGTCTTTCACTGTGGTCACTGACCTCTTCAATTATGTATTTTTTCCAAAACGACTTCATGTGAAGGTTAGGTAAAGGGGAGATGGCTAAGGATGCAGCTCATCACTAACCTGCTTTGTCTCTTTCAAGAGCTCTGGAACCCCTCTGGGGAAGATGAAAGGCTTGATTACGGTTAAATTAGCAAATGAGCAGGTTAATTACAGTGGCAAATTCTTGTATAAGACGTGTCATTTCACCGAAAGATGTTCTAAATCCTGCTCAAGCAGTCAAAAAGAAAACTAGGAAAGGAGTGGAGGCGAAGGGAATGGGATTGCATCTTTTTTTCTTTCCACTGAAGCACACTTCCCGGTTTCTGTCCCTCTTTGCTCAGAAATGTATTGTTTGAGGTTAAGGGGAAATTGTTACATCAATGAGGTATTATTTTCCCTTGAGAGGACACTTTCCCCCCACTGCATTTTCTCACTTCCTTTCTCAGGAGGGTGTATAAAGCCCTCCTCCCACCTTTCCACCCACTGCTTGCTGGCTTTTATCCTTCACTTCACAAGAGCTTTTTGGAAGCTTCAGACATTTTATGTGCTATGTCTTCAGATACATAGAAAGGAATGTCTGAGTTGCCTAAAGTTTGCAAGGGTGTTACACACGCACGGACACACACAGAGAGAGTGGTGTGTGAACTCGCTGTAGAAAAGGCAAATGTAATTAAGCAGACGAGAGGGAGCACTCGGCTGCAGTGTCTAGACGCAGCCGCTGTTGTTCATGTCAAGTTGCAAATATGTAAGTAATTAGGAGCTGCATGTGGGGAGAGAGAGAGAGAGGGAGAGAGAGAGAGAGAGAGAGAGAGAGAGAGAGAGAATGAGTTGGAATTTTGTGGGCAGATGTGTATGAAGTCTGGAGCAAATGGGGTGAGAAACTGAGCAGCTTGCAGAGGACAAGGAGTGCGGGGTCGTGAAGAAGATTCACACACGCATGCAATGATTATTCACATGACATATGAGGTGCCATGACTCCCACCAGTTCCCTTATCAGACACTGTCACTCGTGTGTCATCTCTGAGGCAACCTACCGCAACTCTGCTACCCAAATTTGCCCCGCATATTAGTGCTGCAGCTTTTCCAGGAAATTTGTCTCAGATATCGTCATACTGTATCTCTTAATAGAAGTGGGCACTGACTGGGTTTATGGTGTAGCCAGAGGGGTACACAAGGTTGAGTTGGAGGTCTTTGCAAACACACTCAGAACATGGAGAGGGGTTTAGTAACTGACGGATGTGGCGCCACATCTATATTTTATCTGTCATTCATATTTAAGTGGAGTAGATGGGAATGGAGACGCAGCACATGGCTCAGTCTTTACATTTACACAAGTATACCAGCAGTAGGTTATCCATTTTTAAATTACAGAATCAGCAAATACTCCCTCCTTTTATAAATTTCGTTCTGTGCCTCTCTGTCTTCCTCTACCCACTTAAAACAATTCTATTGGATTTTTACTTCATTTCAAATTAATTGAGTTGCAGCTCTCATGACAAAAGGAGCTCAATCAATTGGCTAAATGTAACTATTCTCAGTTATCGAGACTGCATCACATGCTATCTGTGGGAAGCCTAAACATTATAAACAAATAAAACTGCCACGTTACCTCAAGAGCATTAGTTGGGAATGTACTGCAGTGGTGAATGGGCAGTGAGCATGAAATTCAATATCGGTCTGTGCATTGCGGTACGAAAACTTTAATCCTTCAGTATAATCAATATACTGAATAATACATAAAACAAGACCACTATTTCTCACTACTTCATACCACATTTGATACATTATTAACTGGGGCTATAGAGTAGTAATGACAGAAGCACAAGAACCATAATGTCAGTGTACTTATTGTAACACTGTGCCAAAGCGAAACTGATCTGGACACAGCCAAGTGTGGTGAAGACAGATGAGCCACAAATTTAACCTGATGTTAACCCCCACCGCCCCCCTAAAAAAAAAAAAAACTTCCTTCTACCCCTTTTCCGAGCATGTGGAAAGTGTGTCTGCTTTGTTTTGTTTTCTTTTAATCTACCTTTTCAGATTTACTTATTTACCATCTTTTTTTTCTTCTTACAGTACATAAAATAAAGACAATCAATAAAAAGTGATTAATTCCTGGAATTCTTATTCTCATAACTATAAACACATGCCAGGATCTGCAACTATATCTGGGAAAAAAATATTGCGACAATGAACATACAGTATACAGTATTTGGAATGCTGTACTTTGCTGTACTATAACATTTAGCAAAACAAACTGTCTTGAAAAAAAGATGTGTGTGGGGATTAAATAACCAATTTTTCTGCAACAACTGTCAGTGAGTGAGGTCTGAAGATTGTTCTACTGGGTCCACACAATGGATTTTCTAACATTTAGTGGACTAGTTAGGGTTGTACATGAAGGCTAACTCACCAGGCTTGTATGCACTTCCCCCGTCTCCCCTCTCTGATTTGCCGGACTACACTGGTTACACTAGAAACCTGTTTGTCACCAGTTATTTTTGTGACATTGACCTCGCACCATTTGTCACAGGGTGCCTTTTGACGACATGTGTTGTATTCTTCGCTCTCTGAAAGGGATGTACTCAATGAGGCCACATGCTGATGCTTCATTGCACACACACAAAAGTACTAGCTTGTTGTCTTTGTTTGCTTTCCTCATTCTGGTGTGTGTTGTGTGTACACATGGAGCTTAGTGACAAGGTTATAGGTAACATGTGTCTCCTCAGATGGATGACGTTGAGGTAGGTTGTCCAATCCATTCGTCTTTGTGCAGATACCATCAGACCCAAACTCCTGCTGCCACCAGTCGCACACATAATCTTTCAAAGAGCCACACATCCACTAATGCGACCTCCCTCTGCTCCATGCCCGCAATAGCTCTCATTTGGCCTTCTTGTTATTTCGTTTAAAAAGGCCATCCTATAATGTTGTAGTGTACCAAAATTTACATAATTTTACCCACTGAAAATCTTAGTAAGAGTAGAGATTTTTAATGAGCTATTTTTTTTTCTCTGCCATCCTAATTTAGTTCCAACAGGTGTATCAATATATGTTCCTCTACTGCCTAGTCTTTATAGATAGGACTGCTTTATAAGGTTGTATCAGATGGTTTTTGCCATACTGCAAAGTGGCCCTATCAAAGCCTACAGTATCTGTCAGCCCCCATCTTACCCCTCATTTAATTTCTTCTGTGTGACTTCCCAGCCACGTTTTCTCTAATGAAGCTAAATCTAGCATGCTAAATGGAACCAGTCAGCTATGTCATTGGTGCTGGAGTGGCTGTAGCTGTCTTCTGCTGGCCCCGAAGGCACAAACACCATTTCAAGACAATGAGCCGACTCCTTTAGAGACATTTACAGTACAGTGGGCATGTAGAGCCAATCAGCAAAAATTATAGCGATGGTCGCTGTACAATATTCAACCTCTTGAATTCATCCCAAAAAAAACAGGCATCCATGTGTGGGCTTGAAAGAACGGATAAAGCCACAGATGAGAAGGCGCACATAAAATTGCAACAGTACCATCAATCAGGAAATGTCCTGTAATAGATCAAGAGTACAGAGATGCACTGTGCAGGCTACCAGCCTACTGATTGCGCTGCCCTCTTCAAAGTTCTCGGCTGTGGGATTTTGTATAGAATATAATGGCTTTGGAGTGTGAGTGCACACAGTAACACAAGTGGAAAAGTGGTGTAATAGAGCACCCTACATGACAATCCAAAGAGCACACACACTTCAGGGCGTACACACACTGTGTGTCAAATCTCATCTTGAAGTCCAATATATTCCTCACAAACCCATTTAAACGTGCTTCATACAAAAGCCTCTCTCAGGATCCAGCGATGGAAGTGAGTGCACACAGACAGGGCTAAAAGTGGGAGCATTATCTTTTAAATCACTTAAGGTAAAAGTTGACATTTTGTGCACATTATTGATATATGTTTGCTAATTTCATTGGGTAAAATGCACAAATTGCTCATCTTATCGTTTATAGTACTGTATAATTGCCCATAACTGTAGAATTTAATATTTTGAGACAAGCAAGTTCATTTCCATTGTTTTTCACGGACAATAAAACAGTGCCATATTGAATAGCAATATATATTTTTAGTATTGTTGAATACAGTTCTTTTTAGTAGATACTCGTGAAAATTGAACCAGGTTGCCTTAAGGGTTGGCAGTGTCAAAGTAAGATAAATTGCATTCAAGACACAGCAAGACACCTAACTCCCCTGATTGTTCCCCGGGCACTGCAGAGCTGCCCACTTCTGTGTGTCACTGATCGTGTTTGCTTGCTGTCGCAACTGTGTGGATTAAATCTAAAAGGCAGATGTGTATGCATGAACCTTACAATAAGAAAGGGGTTCTTGTTCTTGTTTCTAAAACTGAAGTCGCAAACTCACAAAACAAACAAGAGTTTGACTGAGACTGACTGAGCACTGTGGCATGCTGCGGCATTTACCCACTCGAAAGAAAAAGTCCAACCCCAATTCCAATGAAGTTGGGACGTTGTGTTAAACATAAATCAAAACAGAATACAATGATTTGCAGATCATGTTCAACCTATATTTAATTGAATACACTACAAAGACAAGCTATTTAATGTTCAAACTGATAAACTTTATTGTTTTTAGCATATAATCATGAACTTAAAATTTTATGGCTGCAACGCGTTGCAAAAAAGATGGGACAGGTGGCAAAAAAGACTAAGAAAGTTGAAGAATGCTCATCAAAGACCTGTTTGGAACATCCCACAGGTGAACAGGCTAATTGGGAACAGGTGGGTGCCATGATTGGGTGTAAAAGGAGCTTCGCTGAATTGGTCGGTCATTTAAAGCAAAGATGAGGCGAGGTTCACCTCTTTGTGAACAAGTGCGTGGGAAAATAGTCGAACAGTTTAAGAACAATGTGCCTCAACGTACAATTGCAATTAATTTAGGGATTTCATCATCTACGGTCCATAATATCATCAAAAGGTTCAGAGAATCTGGAGAAATCACTGCATGTAAGCGGCAATGCCGAAAACCAACATTGAATGCCCAGTGACTTCGATCCCTCAGGCGGCACTGCATCAAAAACCGACATCAATGTGTAAAGGATATCATCACATGGGCTCAGGAACACTTCAGAAAACCAATGTCAGTAAATACAGTTCGGGGCTACATCCGTAATTGCAACTTGAAACTCTACTATGCAAAGCAAAAGCCATTTATCAACAACAACCAGAAACGCCGCCGGCTTCTCTGGGCCAGAGCTCATCTAAGATGAACTGATGCAAAGTAAAAAAGTGTTCTGTGGTCCGACGAGTCCACATTTCAAATTGTTTTTGGAAATTTGGGACATCGTGTCCTCCAGGCCAAAGAGGAAAACAACCATCCGGACTGTTATGGACGCAAAGTTCAAAAGCCAACATCTGTGATGGTATGGGGCTGTGTTAGTGCCAATGGCATGGGTAACCTACACATCTGTGAAGACACCATTAATGCTGAAAGGTACATACAGGTTTTGGAGAAACATAAAATACGACAACAGAGACCCCGGACTGTTGAACAGCTGAAGCTGTACATCAAGCAAGAATGGGAAGAACTCCACCTACAAAGCTTCAACAATTAGTGTCCTCAGTTCCCAAACATTTATTGAATGTTGTTAAAAGAAAAGGTGATGTAACACAGCGGTAAACATGACCCTGTCCCACCTTTTTTGGAACGTGTTGCAGCCATAAAATTCTAAGTTAATGATTATTTGCTAAAACAATAAAGTTTATTAGTTTGAACATTAAATATCTTCTCTTTGTAGTGTAGTCAATTAAATATAGGTCGAACATGATTTGTAAATCATTGTATTCTGTTTTTATTTATGTTTAACACAACGTCCCAACTTCATTGGAATTGGGGTTGTAGTCCCCACCAATCGGCAATCATTTAGACAAGATCTCAATAGTATTAGTTTACTTTCAAATTTGTTGCTATTAATGATATATGTACATTACCTCTAATGACTGATATATCAAAGTATTGATATTTAGATTTGAGAAACGATTTTAGAGCAGAAAGATCTGGTGTTGGAGGTATCTGTATTTCAACATCGATCTCCATATAACTCCCTCTGGTGATTGCGACCAAGTCGTGAAAACCATTGTGCCTCTAATGCTGCAAAGATCTAGCAACTCCGCAATATAAGCTTACATTTCTAATGCAATAGAAATTTTCTAAACACGTTTCATGTTAGGCACCCCTATTTTTTGTTTTTGACTTATTTTCTTCTCAACACACTCCACAAGCAATTTCCCATCTTTGATGGCTTGTAACTCACAGGCAATGACAATAAATGAAGGAGGAAAATAGCTTCACTCAAGTTAAGGTATGAATAACTGTGGCTTGTTGTGACCCAGATGTGTCTACCTGGGTTGAGGAAAGCTTTTTGACATTTCAGCCCAAGGAAATGACTCCTGTCTGGCATTTCCTCACGGCAGGGTTCTCTCACTCTTGGTTTCTATACAGCCTACTGTCACGTACACTTTTTTATGTGTGTCTTATTGCTCCAACCAGCAGTTCTGTTGAACAATCAGGTTTATTCCGAGAGATGGTGTGGAAGTTGAACTGACTTTAGTGCTCCTAAGTGGTACACCTCTGCATAAACAGTAAAAGTCCTGGGTGATGCGGACACAGCAAAATATGTTGTACAGTTCAAATCAGCCAAAGCCCTTCGAGTGTCACCTCTGTCATAGTGTTAATTAGACAGTGTCACCGTCTGTCCCCAGTGACATTTATTACACATATGAATATTGTACCCAGACAGATGGTAAGAATGTCAAGGCATGACACTGAGTTATTAAGCCCTGGCCCTATCCCATGCCGACAGAACGCCTAGCTTGTCAGTACTCGGTTGTTTTATTAACTCACTGGAAGCTTTACTGCAAAGTTTGCCCTGAGTCTCTGCATTGTCGCTCTGTCCTCGGGCAGAGGTGAAATACCCTCTGCGTGTGAGATTGCACAGAATTAAACTGAAAGGGAATTCCTTCACTGAATAAAAGAACAAGCAGCATCTGACTGCACACTGACTGTCATGCTTTTGTACACCACCTGACATTCACCTATGCTCTGTGGTCAGATGCACAGTAAGACATGGACATGCGCCAGTCCATAACCTTATAGTATGATACCACCGTATCACTGTGCATACCAATTTTTGTTTTCAAATGTTCGAGTGAAGGTGGCTATTCCTACCCTCAATCAAAACTAGAGGTAAAATCACATTCGTCCTGCAGCCTAATCTATAAACAGAAGTGCCCATGCACAAGTTTTTACTGCTTCCTACTCCTTTTCAAATATGTACAATTTAACTAGATTTTTATTTGATTTTATTCTTGTCTGTTTTGTTGTTCTTTTCACACGTTTGAAATAAAAAAACAATTAATCAATTCAATCACTCATTTCTGCCTTTATTGACTTAATGGCACTATCCAATTTATTTACACAACATTTAAAACATTTTCTATAATCACCAACATTTCAATACGCTGTCTTCGTCAGTGAATATGCCATTTAAACTCAGTGGTCTGGTTTTAGTCACACACAAAGTTGTGTTTGAAAGTTGTATATTTTCCTGAACTATATAGACATAACCAACCACCATTACAAATAGAAACTGTGTTCCATTTGTTTCTGCACTCGTGGCTACTCTCTCAATATGCTACGCATTCTGTATTTAATTTATGCTTCTATGGTCATCATTACACTATTCCTATTCACCATAACTTCTGTGGTGGAATCACAAATTAACTTTTTAAAAATCCATAAAATAAATTGCAGTTCCAAGTAATGGTTTGGCTTGGAAGTTGGTTATAGTTCACAGCACTGGCGGATCTGTGGTGTGGCAAGGGGTGGCCAAATGCCTTGCCACCCGAGCTGCCACCCCTACTGTCAGCAATGAATCTATTAATAATACATTACTAAATTCAAAGTATGATTATTAAATGCTTGTGATATTGTGTAACATAGTTCGTTAATTATGATAAATGATGGGACCTTTGCGATCGCAAATGGCTTGGTGATTGGGGACTACTACTGTATTGCACTGTATGAAACACTGTTGCATTCTCATGAAAAAGAGACTCTAGCAAATGGACATGATCAAACTGCCATAATGTGAACATTTTTTAATCACGGAAGCCAATTTATGCACTCATATCAAATCAGTTTTTTTTTCTTCTCTCCTCACTCTGCCTTAAACAAGGCTTTCTAAAACAATATATAAAATACCCATGAAATAAAAGAAACTAAACATTCAGTATTTAGTTCATTTGTTTTTGTCGAGGCATTCTCGGAAACCCGAGAGCTGTTTATGATGAAAATCCCAGTGGATCAACAGTTTCTAACTTAAACCGTCTGGCACTTTTCACTTTTGTTTTCCTTTTGAATGCTTGGTTTGGACTTCAGCAGATCCTAGCGACTGTGTCTGCATGCTCACTGAGTCTGTGCCACATTACTGGCTGCTTATGTATTTGCATTTTCAATATATACTGTTGCAGGTCTGTATCCACCAATGTGTGTTCTGGCATTCACTGCAAATCAAATTGGCAGTTTTTTTCCATCATGTTGTGTCTATATTATGATCTTGGTTTGTTTAGTCATTCTGGCTATATCTTCCACGCTGTTGCTTTGTCTCTTTACCACAACTTATTCTCATCTTCCCTGTCATGTCTCCCGTGAGTTTTTGAGCTGTGTGTAATTACCGAGTTTGTTTGCATCTTTGATCTAACTGCCTGACGTGTCATTGCCAGCCTGCATTCACAGGACACAAGATGTGGGTTGTGCAAGGGTTTGGATTGCACAAATCAGTCTTTAGCAAATATGGGTGTGATGAGCAAGATCATGCAACGGTGCGATTGGGTTCTTTTAGTATGTGTACATCACCCCAAACCCACACTGGCAGCCACAGAGAGACAGTGTGGTCCCATGTCATATCCAATCCTTTTGTTTTGACTCAGATTAAGCCTTTGTGAGGCGTTTGCAAGGCCTGCAAAATGCGGATTTAAGGATTTGTCTAATAAACAGAGGCTCTGTGGCACTCTGGCGGATTGTCCCGCATCTTTTTATTTGTATTCTAACTTAACAAATGACAGAATGGACATAGAGGAGAACATGGAAGGTGAAATATGTACTGTCACAGTTGAAGATTAGTATGGTGTATTTTACCCATGCTGTATATTACTGTGCAGGGAAGACAACGTACGCTCACATGTTCAGATCTTAATGTACAACCCCAATTCCAATGAAGTTGGGACGTTGTGTTAAACATAAATAAAAACAGAATACAATGATTTGCAAATCGTGTTCAACCTATATTTAATTGAATACACTACAAAGACAAGATATTTAATGTTCAAACTGATAAACCTTATTGTTTATAGCAAATAATCATTAACTTAGAATTTTATGGCTGCAACACGTATCAAAAAAGGTGGGACAGGGTCATGTTTACCACTGTGTTACATCACCTTTTCTTTTAACAACATTCAATAAACGTTTGGGAGCTGAGGACACTAATTGTTGAAGCTTTGTAGGGGGAATTCTTTCCCATTCTTACTTCATGTACAGCTTCAGCAGTTCAACAGTCCGGGGTCTCCGTTGTCGTATTTTACGCTTCATAATGCGCCACACATTTTCAATGGGAGACAGGTCTGGACTGCAGGCAGGCCAGTCTAGTACCCGCACTCTTTTACCATGAAGCCACGCTGTTGTAACATGTGCAGAATGGGGTTTGCCATTGTCTTCCTGAAATAAGCAGGAAAAAAGACGTTGCTTGGATGGCAGCATATGTTTCTCCAAAACCTGTATGTACCTTTCAGCAGTAATGGTGCCTTCACAGATGTGTAAGTTACCCATGCCATTGGCACTAAGACAGACCCATACCATTCACAGATGCTGGCTTTTGAACTTTGCGTCCATAACAGTCCGGATGGTTCTTTTCCTCTTTGGCCCGGAGGACGCGATGTCCACAATTTCCAACAACAATTTGAAATGCGGACTCGTCGGACGACAGAACACTTTTCCACTTTGCATCAGTCCATCTTAGATGAGCTCGGGGCCAGAGAGGCCGGCGGCGTTTCTGGTTGTTGATAAATGGCTTTTGGTTTGCATAGGAGAATTTCAAGTTGGACTTACGGATGTCTTAATGTCAGTAAACTGTATTTACTGACATTGGGTTTCTGAAGTGTTCCTGAGGCCATGTGATGATATCCTTTACACATTGATGTCGGTTTTTGATGCAGTACCACCTGAGGGATCGAAGTCACGGGCATTCAATCATGGTTTTCAGCCTTGCCGCTTACATGCAGTGATTTCTCCAGATTCTCTGAACCTTTTGATGATATTATCTACCGTAGATGATGAAATTCAAAAATTCCTTGCAATTGTATGTTGTGGAACATTGTCCTTTAACTTTTTTATTTTCTCACACACAAAGAGGTGAACCTCGCCCCATCTTTGCTTGTGAATGACTGCGCAATTCAGGGAAGCTCCTTTTATACCCAATCATGGCACCCACCTGTTCCCAATTAGCCTGTTCACCTGTGGGATGTTCCAAACAGGTGTTTGATGAGCATACCTCAACTTTCTCAGTCTTTTTTGCCACCTGTACCATCTTTTTTGGAACGTGTTGCAGCCATAAAATTCTCAGTTAATGATTATTTGCTAAAAAAAATAAGTTTATCAGTTTGAACATTAAATATCTTGTCTTTGTAGTGTATTCAATTAAATATAGGTTGAACATGATTGGCACATTCAGCACTGTGTGTCGCACAGTGCTGGAGCCTATCCCAGGGCAGGAGGCGGGGTATACCCTGAACTGGTTGCCTGCCAATCACAGGGAACACATAAACAAACAACCATTCACACTTACATTCACACCTACGGGCAATTTAGAGTTGTCAATCAACCTACCATGCATGTTTTTGGGATGTGGGAAGAAACCAGAGTGCCCGGAGAAAACCCACGCAGGCACGGGGAGAACATGCGAACTCCACACAGGAGGGGCCGGGGATTTTGAACCCCACTCCTCAGAACTGTGAGGGAGACGCTCTAACCAGTCGCCCACCGTGCCGCTGGCACATCATTGTATTCTGTTTTTATTTTTGTTTAACACAACGTCCAGACTTCATTGGAAGTGGGGTCGTACAATTCTTTTTGTCCCCATTTTTACAATACAATACAAACAATAAAAGTAGACACAAAGTAAATCCTGAAATGTGAAAACTGCCCCCCCGAAATGCTTTCGACCTCTGAATGTGCTTGAGTTTAATTTCATCACAGTATAGAAGCATTTTTATATTGGAAACCTGATACAATGAGGTTCAATTACACAGAATAAATCATGTTGTATTTTTGTAAGTGACCTTATTGCTATGTAGCAGTGCAGATGAAAGGCGACCTCATTTGAATAATCTGCATTTGGTTTATGGTGCCACATTCTGAGCTCCAGGGACTATCTTGCATAACTGCATGACATTCAAATCTGAAAACAATACAATAACTTTTGAAATTTCATGTCTTTTTGGATTTCTGAGGCAACACTAATTTCAAACTCTTGGTGCAAATCCATGTATTGTTATATTATTATGCTATCTTATTGTACAGACATTTGTGTCAATGTCTGATAAGAATAAGCCATACATTACAAAATCAACCCAACTGGTCGATAGCGTGACTAATCAAATTAAATTATCTGATCTTATCTATTGTGAATTTCATGCAGTTGCGTGACGGTAATGGACAGAGAGAAATGGCCAGTTTTCTATACTTGCACGCCTCTCCATTTTAGCTTTGCAACACCTGGAATATCAAGAGGACAACAGCTCTAAACTTTAACTGGTCATCATTTTCGTTTCATTTTTAAAACATGGAACAGTGGTAAAACTTACCCCAAGAACACAAACAGGCTGGAAAACCCTCCATTGTTTCTTGCAATTCTGCAAGAAAGAGTGGGCCAAAATATCTCCACAGAGGTGAAAATGGCCCAACCAGTTATTTACTCTTAAATCTGATTTTATATATATATATATATATATATATATATATACACACACACACACACATATATATATATATACACACACATATATATATATATATATATATATAAACACACATACACACACACATATATATACAGATGGCGCGATCTGTATACGGTCGCATTTGAGTTGAGAAGATAAAGCCCAATGATTGTAAAAAACGGGATGCGGTGGTATTGGAATACAAGATTTTATTGCAGTAGTCTGACATAGTGCAATCGTGAAAGAGCAAATTTGTCTTGTTGTCTGATCCGGGCATTATGTGTTGTCTGTGGACAGACAACACGTTCGTTTTTTTTTTAATAACTTTATTGCCCATCAGATATTTAAAGTACTACATCAAGACAGGCGACAAGGCTAAAAATAAACTAGCTTTTGGATTAAAATATACTGTGCACGATGGCGGCGCGGAGTTAATATCTTTTGCGGAGCCGATCAATGACGTCATTGATCGGAGCGGCGAATTATGACATTAAGGCCGATCAGCATAAAATGCTAAATATTGGCCGATATTGATCAGGCCAATATATATATATATATATATATATATATATATATATATATATATATATATATATATATATATATATATATATATATATATATATATATATATATATATATATATATATATATATATATATATGTGCTGTATGTACACACACACACACAACACAGGCGGCACGGTGACCGACTGGTTAGAGCGTCTGCCTCACAGTTCTGAGGTTCACTCCCCGCCTGTGTGGAGTTTGCATGTTCTCCCCGTGCCTGTGTGGGTTTACTCGGGGCACTCCGGTTTCTTCCCACATCCAAAAAACATGCATGCTAGGTTAATTGACAACTTTAAATTGCCTGTAGGTGTGAATGTGAGTGCGAATGGTTGTTTGTTTGTATGTGCCCTGCGATTCAGTTCAGAAAACGGATGAATGGATGGATATACAAAACACATTTTCTCCCCTTAATTAATAAAGTCAGCTTTTAAAATGAGCATTTTATGTTTACTTGCGTTTAATTTGTTTGATGATGACAAAGTGGGAAAACTATACAAAACAAATTTGAGAAGGGGCAAATACTTTTTCACGGCACTGTATACTGTATACTTGACAGTTGATTGTTCATGAGACTCACATTTGAGCTATTTCAGAAAACTAGTTCAAGTTAAACTCATGCTGTACACATTTCCCTTCATAAGAAAAAAAAGAATTCATAAGAAAAAAAGATTCACCATGGAAAAAAATATAGTCTAATTGGTATGTATAGAGGGCGGCACGGTGGTCGACTGGTTAGAGCGTCAGCCTCACATTTCTGAGGACCCGGGTTCAATACCCGCCCCCGCCTGTGTGGAGTTTGCATGTTCTCCCCGTGCCTGCGTGGGTTTTCTCCGGGCACTCCGGTTTCCTCCCACATCCCAAAAACATGCATTAATTGGAGACTCTAAATTGCCCATAGGTGTGACTGTGAGTGTGATTGGTTGTTTGTTTGTATGTTCCCTGCGATTGGCTGGCAACCAGTTCAGGGTGTACCCCGCCTCCTGCCCGATGACAGCTGGGATAGGCTCCAGCACGCCCGCGACCCTAGTGAGGAGAAGCGGCTCAGAAAATGGATGGATGGACGGTATGTATAGAAATATGGTTTACATTTTTGTCATGGAATGACATGTCATGTACATGTTATGTCTTCAAAGATTTTGTATGTAAAGACTTAAAGATGTACATTTTTAAATGTAGGGCGTGAGACTCTTAAAAAGAGAACACTATAAAACATTGTGATCAACATGACATAAGCAATTGATAATGTAGGAAACAGCTAAAAATTGTACATAATCATTTGTATGGATGTACCCAAGTTTTGCAACTCGTTCATAGAAACGAGAAACTTCTTTTTTGATGTGCACAAGTGGCACAATGATTTTAATATTGAATGAGTAGTTTTGAGGATTTCAATTCTGATCAGAGAAATTAACCAAAGCGACTGAGAAAAACTGTAATAAATTGAGTTTATATCAGATGTTACGCCTTGTTCTGTGGGTGTGTAATTGGGTAAAATGACCATACACTTGCACTAAACGTCTATCTTTATTGAATCTCAGATAAGCTTGTTACTGTTTCCCACATTTTGTTGCTTTTAATCATTCCCCCTTCAAAAGTATACAGTACTGGGGGAAAAAACAAATAAAGTTGTGGCAGAAAAATTGTAGTGCATTTGAAAAAGATTTTTTACCATGATAAGCAGAATTTGTTTTGAATTGGCTTCTTTTGCTGTTAAAATTAGTTTGAGTAAGGCGGAAGAAAATCCCAGTGAAACAGACAGTCATGTCTTGTTAGGAAAGTAAACAGTGGTACAGTTATTTCCAGATGAAGTGGCTCCATGCTTCCTTATCCTGCCTCTGATCCTGTCTTGCTCATTATTATTTCACTAGCTGCAACACAACCAAATCCAAAATGGTAACAGTTGGGTTTTAATTTTATACATTCTCCATGAAGTAAATACTAATTGTTATTTGTTTAATGGTCCTTTGCAATAAGCTCACAAACATATGACAAAAGTAAAGCTGGCATAATGTCCAGCAGGACCTATATTTAGTTATATATATAACTCATTTGTCATGAATGGATGCAGACTGGCCCGAAGAGCAGGCGGAAGATGAGATGTTGTGATGAACAGTTGATTGAAAAAGGGGATTGTAGATGGTCCTTGAGGTGCGCTGGTGGGTTGTGGAGACAGGGAATACGTGGCAGGCGGTGATGAGGGCAGGCGGCTGGCTTGGTGGCGTGGCGGTAGGAATTCACTTGGTGACGAACACGGAGGGAACACTGAGGACAAGGAGAAACACGGAAAAAAGGAGACGAGGAATTGTGTAGCTTACCGGGAGACTGAGGAGCCATTGTACCGCTGGAGAAGCTGTAATACTCTGGCAAGGTTTTCGGGGATCAGGTAGGCTAAAATTCAGGAGGTAACAAGGGCTGTTTGGTGACAGGTGCGCGGCCGAGGAAGGTGCTGGAAAGAGAGAGGGGAGCAGAGAGAGAGAGTTGGTCTCTGGATGGTACCCTGAAGACAAGCTGGCTGCTGCGCCCACCGCTTTGCAGAATTCTTTCCAAACCAGGGAGGAGAACTGGGGACCTTGGTCCGAGATGATGTCGATGGGGATACCGTGGAGTTTGAAGACATGATGAACAAGGAGGTTAGCAGTTTCAAAAGCAGAGGGTAGTTTGGAAAGGGGTATGTAATGGACATATTTAGAAAATCGATCGACAACAGTAAGAATGATAGTGTTACCTTCAGAAGGAGGCAGGCCGGTAATGAAATGTAAAGCTATGTGGGACCATGGGCGGCTCGGGTTGGGTAAGGGGCGCAGCAGACCAGCTGGAGCCAGATGTGAAGCCTTCCCTCGGGCGCAGACGGAGCAGGCTTGGACAAATTCTCGGGTGTCTTTGACCAGGCTGGGCCACCAGAAATGTTGCTGAACAAATTGAATAGTGCGGGTGATGCCGGGATGAGTTATGAGCCCACCGAAGAATTTCAGAGCATGTGGAATCGGGTACAAATAGACGGTTCGGAGGTCCGGTCTTGGGATCAGGGTGAGTCATTTGAGCGCATTTGACTATTTGTTCGATTTTCCAAGATACAGCACCGACAAAGCAGGAGGAAGGGCGGATAGTCTCGGGTTCTGCAGGGCTGGAGGGAGATGATTATATGCAGGAGAGGGCGTCAGGTTTGCTGTTGCGGGATCCAGGTCGGAAGCAGTGGCTGAAATTGGCTTAGGAAGAGAGCCCAGCGAGCTTGTCAGGGGTTAAGGCGTTTGGTGGAACGAAGGTAGGAAACGTTCTTGTGATCAGTCCAGATGATAAACGGTACTTCAGTCCCCTCCAGCCAGTGCCTCCACTCTTCCAATGCCCATTCAATGGCTAACAGCTCTTAGTTGCCAACGTCGTAATTCCTCTCGGCAGGGGACACAGGAATGAAGTTTCTGGAACGTGGGGTCCCGCTGCGAGAGGACGGCCCCTGCCCCAGTGTTCGAGGCGTCAACTTCCCCCATGAATTGGAGGGAGGGGTCGGGGTGACGTAAGGTAAACTGGGTTTTGAGTTGGCTGAAAGCTTGGGATGCTGCAGGGGTTCACTGAAAGGGGGAACTGGTGGATGTGAGACTAGTTAGGGGAAGTGCGACTTTGCTGTAGTTGCGGATGAAGCGGCGGAAGAAGCTGGCGAATCCGAGGAAACATTGGAGTTCTTTCTGGGTGGGTGGAATGAGCGGAGGCTGAGAGGTTGTGATGAACAGTTTATTGAAAATGGCTGCGAATGAGTGGCAGGTGGTGACGAGGGCAGGCGGCTGGCTTGGCGGTAGGAATGCAATTGATAACGAACACGGAGGGAACAATGCGGACAAGGAGAGATATGGAGGTCAGAAAGGAGACGAGGAATTGTGCAGTTTACGTGGAGACTGGGGAGCCGTTATACCGCTGGAGAAGCTGTAATACTCTGGCAAGGTTTTCCGGAATCAGGCAGGCTTTAATGCAGGTGGTAATGAGGGCCAATTGGTGACAGGTGCGCGGCCGAGGAAGGTGCTGGAAAGAGAGAGGGGAGGGAGCGAGAGAGCGAGAGTGCACAAAGCGCCACCCAGGCTCCAACAGTAGAAATGCAGGATGGCTCATGACATAATTACTATACTACACAACAATGCAGTTCACCAGATCCCAGTGGCACAATACAAAGTGATTTATTTCACTGTCTTATTGCTCTGTTCATCTCAGGGTTTGGCCAGAGACTCAATGTGGCGGAGGGATCCGTGAAGTTAGTGAAGGCTCCATTCAAATATTGCCGGTAGTTTTAAAACTGCAAATTCTCTCTTTTAACTTGATTTCGTAAAGTAATGCTGAGTGATTCATTGTCATTAGCCTTCAGTTAAGTTGATGTTATTTCCACTTACAGTGCATCTGCATTGTGCCACTTAAGCTTTTATTAGCAGGGAAAAAGGCTTCTGAGACAAATTTCACCTTTGTATTTTCAAAAATTAATTATCCACCATTTCTGTCATCTTCCAATTACTTTTCTTATTCTGCCTGGATTTCATGGTTGCGGGCCTGTCTATTTTCTCCGTTATCGAAACATACTCTTGCATTTGAAGTTGGCATTGTGCATTTGTTTGCACAGTTTTGCATTTGTATTTCTGCTTATCTGCACTTTCTGAATGTCTGTGCATAAAAATGAAAATATCTAAGTCATGTTTTGTGACTAATGTCAAACGGAGACACGTGTTATTGTAAAATATATTTCTTAGTTTTTTTACATTATACTTGTTACAGGACATACTGGTGTACAGAAAATCTAATTATGTTAAAAAGTCAAAATTATCATTCTCCATTCATTCTTCTCCGTATATCGGGCAATGTGCTTCATTAAGGGTTTAAGGCCATATTCTCCTGTTCACGCATAAGTCTTATCCACTTTTCATCATTGCGCACTTACTACAGCCTCTGGAGTGCTGAAGTGGAAAAGTCCTTAAATCCACGGGAGCATGTGCGCAGAGCCATATTTGACAGGGAACGTGCACAGTTTAGGAATGCTCCACCCAGAGTGTGCATCTGGCTTGAGGGTGCGTAAATGACAAATTTGAGTGCACGGGAGAATGCGCGCAACCAGAAGTGTTCCCAGCTGCGCGCCTTTTCTGACTTGGGCACACGGAAGACTCTGGCCCTTTGTGTTCTGTATACTGTATGTTGGGTTGGTAGAGTAAAAATACAATTTCTGGATTTGCACAACAACAGGAAGATATACTGCAAAGCTACACTTGGCTCCAAGTCATTATTTTTCTCACTTTCCTAACAATAGGTACACTTGCGTAGCCTTTGTCATAATATAAATAGTAGCTATCATAACACATTTTCAATTTGAAGTAATAATTGTTTAGATTAAGGATATTGTTTGATGTCAAGTTGACAGATCACGCCTATATCTCCTAATACCTTTTTGAATACATGATTCTTACCTTAATTGGAGACGCACGCAAGCACACACACACACACACACACACACACACAAACACAAATACACGTGCACACACATGCACGGGCACTCGCACAATGCTTTCTTTGCCCATTACATTATGTGCATAATGCCAGTCAGTGTCCCCAAGGCCACTATATCCCACTCGATTTCCTCACTCTCCATTCAAGGTACAAACACATTAAGGTTGAACTCCTAATAGCTTGTGTGATGGATACCAGATCATAATGAGCTCTTTATGAGACTTAAATTCTTCTGTTAATCAATGTACATAGCAGGGCACTTTTCAATACTACCTCCTAAGCATTTTAAAATGAGCTGTCATTGAAAGGATTGACTCCCAATCTGGACTAGCTTCTTTCCCCCCTTTGTCTCCTTCTTCAAGCCGTCCCAGCATGCAATTAGTTTCATCACACTTTCAGAACCCAATTATATCTCCTTTTTGAAAAGCTCTTGTCTGCTCTGATATTGACAAATACTCTCCAGACTGGGAGTTGCGAAAATATAATGCACTGCTCTTATGCAGTGGGTAGCTCAGACTTCCTTTAACCTCAAGCAAGTAAAAACCCAGCCAGTCTATTTATTTATTACCTTAAATACCCCATACTGGCCGCTGCTGGGACATTGCTGTGAATTACTGCTGGTTGTTGTATTGTTGGCGGCACAGTGGCCGACTGGTTAGAGCGTCAGCCTCACAGTTCTGAGGACCCGGGTTCAATCCCGGGCCCCGCCTGTGTGGAGTTTGCATGTTCTCGCCGTGTCTGCGTGGGTTTTCTCATGCATAAATTGGAGACTCTAAATTGCCCGTAGGCATGACTGTGAGTGTGAATGGTTGTTTGTTTCTATGTGCCCTGCGATTGGCTGGCAACCAGTTAAGGGTGTACCCCGCCTCCTGCCCGATGACAGCTGGGATAGGCTCCAGCACGCCCGTGACCCGAGTGAGGAAAAGCGGCTCAGAAAATGGATGGCTGGATGGATGTTGTATTGTTGATCTTTGGCTGCTAATGTACTATGTAGATCCAGGCTCTTGCACTTGTATATAATTCTGTGTTAGCTTTCAAATGTATAATCTACGTCCACCTGTATAAAATGTGAATACATTTAAAGTAGGCTAGCTGACTGTGATGCAATAACAGTGGACAACTGAGGCATTAGAGTCAACATTGTCTCGATTTGCAGTTGATGTACATGTTTATCTGCATTGAAAGTTCTTGTTTGACTGTGTCAAATTCATGAAAAAAATTTTGTGTGTCCATAGGTGCATCCAGCCCGTTTGTGCATTTGTGTGTATGTGTATGTGTGTGTGTGTGTGTGTGTGTGTAGGTGTACACATCTTTGTCTGGTTGTGTTTGATTATCCCTTACAGCCTCAGAGGGAGTGTGATTCATTCTCACTGTGATAATGAGGAAGAGACTAGCAATGCCCTAAAGTCATTTCTTCCAGTCTTACATCCTTCCTGTTGCATCCTTCTACTTTTCACTCCTCTTTACCCTTTTATTCTTTTCTAATCGTAATCATCTTTATTACTTTTTAATTCTATCATTGTTCTTCTTCTACATTATTCCTTTGTTCGCTGACCCCTTTGGTTGTCATTATTCTCCCTTTTATGTGTTTGTATTCATGCAGCGCTGACATCAGCTGTATGACTTGATGCCATTGATTTGAATTCTGGCTGAACAGTTTTAGCCAGCCTCACATAATCCATCTATTTGGACGTAGGCCAATGCAGTTTTTCTTCATCCAGCGCCATACAGTAAATACTAGTCGTATGTTTTGCATATTTGTCTGGCTGATTAAACATCAATTAACAACATTAATTTATATTGAACTTCCCTCATAGATTATCCTGGGAGAAAAGAGCAAGAGCAAGAATTAATTTAATTCCATCCTTTCCATTGTCCAGGTTACTGAAGTGGAGATAAACTCCAGTGAGGTCAACTAGGAGTCCTATCCGCCCAATACCGGCCTCCAATCCCTGCTTCAGACACTTCCCCTCCCACACAACATAATGGATCTAAAGGATCGAAGACATCACTCCCTGACCTGCTCCAAGGACTCCCCTTACAACACCTCATCCCTGGATGCAGAGGACTGTCGCGTGCCGACCCAGAAGTCATACAGTTCCAGCGAGACGCTCAAGGCTTTTGAGCACGAGCAGAGACTTCACTACAGTGGCTGCGTGACTGACCTTGTTCACCACGAGGCTGATGAGTACCCAAGACAAGGTGGGTCTTTGGGCCAAAGCATTCTGGGGATTATACATCCTCTGCTGGACATGAAACATAGCATGTAAAAGTACAATGTCACTCAGCAGGGCACAAAACGTAGGATAGTCACCACGTTTTGCATATACTGGTATTTTGTTATTCAATATACAGTACATATTATATTCAGCAGCCGAATTCCCGGCGTACAAATTGCACCGATGGTTAAGTTGCATTGAGTAATGTCAGCACACCAGAACAAAATAAAACCTGATAAAATAAGACAGCCAGGAAGAGCGCAGTTAAGTGCCAGTTGTACAACAAAGACTTTGCATACGACTGAAGCACTTCAAGCCTATGGTTTCACCTTAACACAAAACCTATTCCACCGAGCATGTACGTACATTAGTGTTAATAGTTCTAATACAAGTAAGGCTAGTTAGTCATAGTGACTGGCTGAAACGGGAGAATACATACTGTGGCTGTATCAGTATGGTGACACCAATGGGTGTGTTCTTATTAAATACCATTAAAATGTTTATCAACATTTTATGGCCTATATTGAGAAATACATTTTTGTGTATGATACTAGAAGAATAAAACTGAATTTTTACTCTTTCTTTACTATTTTTACTTCATTATAAACAGTTTACTTTTGGCCAAGGATTTTTTTTAGGCTCTACAGTGTTCTACAATGTGCTTGAAAGCAAAACATGTTTCAAGACATTGAAAGAGTACGGGGTTTAAAAAAAATAAAAACAATCCTGTACTGCTTGAATACAGCAAAGTTTATTATTATTATTATCCATCCATCCATCCATCCATCCATCCATCCATTTTCTGAGCCGCTTCTCCTCACTCGGGTCGCGGGCGTGCTGGAGCCTATCCCAGCTATCATCGGGCAGGAGGCGGGGTACACCCTGAACTGGTTGTCAGCCAATCACAGGGCACATAGACACAAACAACCATTCACACCTACTGGCAATTTAGAGTCTTCAATTAACCTAGCATGCATGTTTTTGGGATGTGGGAGGAAACCGGAGTGCCCGGAGAAAACCCACGCAGGCACGGGGAGAACATGCAAACTCCACACAGGCTGGGTCCGGGGATTGAACCCCAGTCCTCAGAACTGTGAGGCGGACGCTCTAACCAGTCGCCCACCGTGCCGCATTATTATTATTATTATTATTATTATTATTATTATTATTATTATTGTAATACAATACATTTTATTTGAAGGCGCCTTTGAAGTCACCCATTGTCACCTTACAGAAAATATAAAAGCTAAAAAAAAACCAATAAATCAAAATATTTACATAAAAATAAGTGAAGGGCACAGTTCCAGTTAGAGGGAATATGCCAGTTGGAACAGGTGTGTTTTGAGTTAGGATTTGAATGATGCGATGGAGTCTGACTGTCTTATGTGCATGGGGGAGGGAGTTTCAGAGTCTGGGTGCTGAACAGCTGAAGGCTTGGGCACTCATTGGACTGAGGCGTGACGTGGGCATGGGTAGCAGTCCAGCAGTGGTTGAGCGGAGGTTGCGGGAGGGAGTTTATCCAGGTTACAGAAGTAATTTGTTAAAAAATGTGTATGTAGTATCCTGATGGTGAATTAACTAACATGTACTGTGTGTCTGGCAACCAAATTCGATTTTATTTAATAATATTGCTTATTCTATTCAGTTAAAATATGATTGAGCATTATATACATACAACAATATACATGCAGTGTTTGTACATACATTTATACATATGGTATGAAAGCAAATAGAACAACTTGGCAGAGGTAATTAGGCACATTGACATTTTCATTTCAAAATTATTTTTAAGCCCCGAATAAGCTTCTCATACTCACAGGACTTTTTCCAGTCGCATTCCAGTCGCAGCATAAAACATTTACAAATCATGTATTTAAATTGCCCGTAGGTGTGAATGTGAGTGTGAATGATTGTGTGTTTCTATGTGCCCTGCGATTGGCTGGCAACCAGTCCCCGGTGTACCCCGCCTCCTGCCCGATGATAGCTGGGATAGGCTCCAGCACTCCCGCGACCCTTGTGAGGATAAGCGGCTCAGAAAATGGATGGATGGATGTATTTAATTTAACTCTGTGCATGATTTTGTTGTTGTTAGTGTTGCAACCGAATATTGTAATCACTTAATGTTGCACTTTGCCTGAAAGATTTAAACTAGACCTTTGGCAATTGGGCTTTACAGGATCAGGATTTTTGGGGCCGATCAGCGAGTTAAAAAATAACGTTAACCGATCACAAGATGGAGCAATGTGTCTATTTAAATGACTACAATTATATTTACAATAAATAATGTATCTTTGTTGATCTATTTATGCCAGTGAGGCATAGTGACAGACAGAACAAATGAATGGACCTTCTATTAGATGGCAGGATGTACATACAGTAATTAATGTATCCACTTTTTATTACATTTTTGTTTGTGGGTGTGCCGTGAGATTTTTCAATTGTAAAATATGTGCCTTAGCTCCATAAAGGTTGGAAATCACTGCTCTAGTCATATCGTGTATTCTAATCAGTCAGGTCAAACCAACAACATGACAGAAATAAAGGGTGCTAATTTACTGTAATTAAATTACTTTATCGTAATTAAATTACTTCACACACACACCAAATCTTTAGAGCATGGTTCGACAGAACAACAGCATGTTCGCTTACAACCGTTCGTGCTAGCACTAGCTTGCTAGGATACATAACGTTTTGTTGCCTGCTTGCGAGCGGTACCATATTAAAAGTACGTGAACATACCTCAAGCAAGCCTTAAACAAACATCCTCTCCTGAGCACCGGTGACCACCAACACTTTTTTACCGATTTTGTTCTTATAAACACACGGCGCGATCCATTATTGTTGTACTCGCCAGGGTAACGAGTGTATCCGGTTGTGTTTGAGTTGACAAGACGGGATTCGGTGGTATGGGAATGGAACGATTTTATTGCAGTAGTCTGACATAGTGCAGTCGTGAAAGACCAAATTTGTCTTGTAGTCTGATCCGGATTACGTGTTGTCTGTCTCACAACGCCGACATGTTTTTTAAAAAAAAATAGATTTATTGGTGGTCAGATATTTACAGTACTACATCAAAAGACACACGACAAGGCTAATAATAAACTAGCTTTTAGATTCGAATATACTGTACACGACGGCGACAAGATGTCTTTTGCGGAGCCGATCAATGACGTCATTGATCGGATCAGCGAATTATGACATTAAAGCAGATCATCATAAAATGCTAATTATCGGCCGATACCAATCAGACCGATCAGATCGGTGTAAAGTCTAGTGGCAATGGAGCGCTTGTCATAATGAACTTCTGTGTCCCCTGGTAAGTAAGTTACCCAATAGGCCAATAGTTCATTGCTAAAGGGCATGCCTGCCCTTTTATGCATAACTTTAAAACCTATGTGTCTATGCACTTACAAATGTACATGAAACTGGCATTATTGATCCCTTACTGGTGAAAGGAGTCAGACTCAATGGGATTGATCTGTGTAAAGCTCTTTTTCCTGTGTATAAACACAGACAGAAGAGGGTGCAAGCAATGGAATCTGTTTGATTGTTATTGGGCATATGCATGTTTAACAGCAAATATAAAAGGTGAATGAAAAAAGCAGACATTTTGTTCTGTGAATGCAACAGTACAGCAAAGAAAAAAAAGATTGATTGGCATCATGAATGGAAGACTGAAAATCAGTGGTGTGTGTCGGTCAGACATACTTCACTGCGGCACCGAGCTGACATCGCACCAGGCGATTGCTGGTCAATACTGAAGTCCTCTCAGCCTATCAGCTTTTTCAAAAGCCCAGAGCCACAGATGCATCGTGGGAAGTGTGGCCACAGGAGACCAACAGTGTTGCAGCACCATAAGGACAGTGACACCACAGAAGGAGGAGAGCTCAGTAGACAGAAAATGAGGAATAGTCGGAGAGACAAAGTGAGAAAATCAGCAGATGAATAATTTAGAATTTGACACATAAAATGTAAATGGAATCAAAATTTGTGCCTTGCCATTACTTTTTTGATAAGATTATATTTTGGAAAAGCATTATCATGCTTCTGAAATTTCAATTTTGAAGAGCCCACATTTTTCATTACCTACTTGACATAGCAAATTGAGGAGATTGAATTAAGAATATTTATTACCTTATTTATTTTAATGACTATTTCGCCCATATGAGATGGGACTGTTACTGGTAATATTAGCTAAATACTTACATACACTACCAACAGTAGTACTAGCAGGAGCAGCTACCTCATTTTAACAGTCCTAAATAAGAATGAAAACACTTTGTACAGTTTGTCCATGTAGCCTATGCGTGTACTACCACCCACCCTGGCACTGATTGCTGATCACTTGACTGGATTGGGACATCCCTAACCAACAGTCAAACATGGTGGTGGTCGTGTGATGGTCTGGGGCTGCTTACCTACTTAAGGACACAGACAACTTGTGATTGATGGAACCAAGAATCCTCCTTTTTACCAGAGAATCCTGAAGGTGAATGTCGGCCCATCAGTTTGTGACCTCAAGCTGCAACACACTTGGGTTTTGCAGCAGAACAACGATCCGGTAGCTTAAGAAAAAAAGCTTTGGGAGTGGCCGAGTAAAGGTCCAGACTTGAATCTGATTGAAAAAGGCCATTCATGCTTGAAAATCCTCCATTAGTGCTGAATTTTAAAAAATTGCAAGGAAGAGTGGGCCAAGATATCTCCAGATGTGAAAGACCAGCTGTAGAAAACGCTTGATTTCAGTTGTTGCTGCTGAGGGTGGCCCAACCAGTTATTAGGTTTCGGGGCAATTACTTTTTCACACCGGGCCCGGTAGCTTTGAATATGTTTTTTTCCCCTTAATAAATATTTGTTTTATTTTAACTTGGGTTATCTTTGTCTGGCATGTACATGTGTTTGTTGATCTTAAACTTTCAAGTTGGGAAACTGTGCAAAAAAAAAAAAGACAATGAGAGAAGGGGGCAAATACTTTTTCATGGCACTTTATACTGTATTTTGTTACAATCACATTACAAGATGACTCGATTGATATGTTATTTGTTAAATACAGAACACACCTCAAAGACAAGAGAAGAGATAATATTATGTTAGAAGTCCCTCTACGTGTTTTTTCTGTTGCCTTGATCTGTCACCCACTCTGTCTGTCACATTTCATTTCTTGTATCATTTATTGACTTCTTATATTGTTATTTTCCGTGCCAGATAATGCTGTTACCATGGCATGCTCATCCCCTTACTCTGTGTCTTTGGTGTTCTATTTCATATAGTCTTGACAAACTGCACATTTTCTTTTCAACTATCTGTGCTCTATAGGCCTCACCTTTAATTTTCATACATTTACAATGTCCTACTGTATGTGCATGCACCTTCCTCTTCAAAGAATTACAAGCCCTAACAGTTTGGATTTCTTCAGTTTTAAAAAATGAACAAAGAACCAATAAATATAAACACTAAATTAGATTTTTGGTTTTGAAATGGTGACGTGAACTGGCTATGGCGAAAATTCTAAATTTACAAGTCAGGATTTGGGATGAACCACGAACTGTGGCCAATAGTAGTTCACATCTACAGCACCTGTTTTTCTTCTAGAGTCATTTTTAAAGAGCCCCATTATAGATGTAAAAGAACAGAGATTTTAACATTTCTCATAATGTAAATTTTTTTTCAAACTATATTTGGATGGCCTACCACTGTGAACACAAAATGTTGTGCTACTCTTCACATGCAGTTTACCAACTGAGCCAAAAAATATATATATATGTCAACCCCCTCCTCCTCCTCAACCCGAGGATTAAGTTTGCACAATGCTAATAATCGCCATAAAAAGTTTAATTCAAAACTATTATGGCAAAAAAAAAAAAAAAATGGTTCTTGTAACATTATAGAAACGGTCAAATTTAATTAATGGATCCTGATTGCTTGATGACCTTTTTCTTGTTGAGACACATACTATACATTATGTTATAAACAATTTGAGATACCTTCTGTTTGTGTATTTCTATTTCAGTGAGCCAAATCAGTGCCATCCCTCATCAAATTCCAATCATCCAAACATTAAAATGTGTAGCTTGTTCGAGACAGGTGGGATTTAAATTACAACAGTATAGAACTGTTTTCACTTAAGCCTCAACTAGACTTCAGCATTTCAGCATTCACACGCAACTTCTCCAGAAATTGCATGTGAATGCTGAAATGCTGAATGAAATCATGTGGAATGGTATTGAGTGATATGGAATGACATAGAATGATGTTGAATATTACGTAATGTTATGAAATAATGTGGAATGATATTGAATGATATGGAATGAAGTGAAATGAGCTGAACAGTTAGACGTTATCGGTTTGAATCGGTCGAGAAATGTGCAAGGAGGAGGGAATAATGTAGAATAGATCATAATGTGGGAAAGATCTGGGCATTTTATCATGTGTAATGAGGGAATTTGGGGAATGTCAAAACTATTTGGAAGTTGGAATGGTTTGAATCCGCACAATGTTGAAACAGAAGGCAATAATGTAGAATTTGTGTTAATGTGGGAAAAACTTGGGTATTTTAATGTGGGGAAGTGTAGAATTTGGGTAATGGGAGAATTTGGGGAATGTGGAAAATATTTTGCTGTTGGAATGGTCAGTAAAGAAATGTTGAAGCGGGAAGAAATAATGTGGTAAAATGTGAAATGTGGTTTAAAAAGAGGAATTTGGGTAATGTGAGAATATGGGGACTGTGAAAAATATGTATAATATAGTTGGAATGGTCGGATTCGGTAAAGACATGTTGAAGCAGGCTGGAAAAATGTTGTGATGTGGTTTAATGTTGAAAAGTGTAGAATTTGGGTCACGTGGGAATTTTGAGAATGTGGAAAATGTTTTGTTAGAGTGGTTTGAATCTGTCAAAAAATGTGGAAGAAGGAGGGGAAATTGTAGATTTTTTCTCAATGTGGGGAAAATGTGGGTATTTTATTGTGGGAAAATGTGAAATGTGGGGGAAAACTGTGGAATTTGTGTAATGTGGGAATCTGGAAAATATTTTGTTGTTGGAATGGTTTGAATTGGTTTGAATTATACGATTATAGAGCGGCTCCAACTACCGGAGACAAATTCCTTGTGTGTTTTGGACATACTTGGCAAATAAAGATTATTCTGATTCTGAAAAGTGGAAGGAGGGAAAAATGTAGAATTTGTCTTAATGTGGGGAATATGTGGGTATTTTAAAGTGAGGAAATGTGAAATGTGGGTGAAAACCTTGGAATTTGTGTAATGTGGGAGTTTGGGGAATGTGGAAAATATTTTGTAGATGGAATGGTTTGAATTGGTCAAGAAATGTTGAAGGAGAAAGGCATAATGTAGAATTTGTATTAACATGGCAAAAATGTGGCTATTTGAATGTAGAAAAATGTGGAATTTTGGTAATGTTGGAATGTGGGGAATGTGGAAAATATGTTGTTGGAATGGTTTGAATCGGTAAAGAAATGTGGAAGAAGGAGGGAAAAAATTATAATTTGTCTTAAAGTGGGAAAATGTGAAATGTGGGTGAAAACTGTGTAATGTAATGTATAAATTATTTTGTAGTTTGTAGTTTGAATTTGTCAAGAAAAGTAGGAGGAAGGAAAAATGTAGAATCTCTGAATGTGGAATTTGAGGAATGTGAAAAATATTTTGTCGTTGGAAAGGTTTGAATCGGACAAGAAACATTGGAGCAGGGGGGAATAAGGTAGAATATGGCGGAATGTGGGTAAATGTGGGTATTTTAACGTGAAAAAATGTGAAATGTGGGTGAAAAATGTGGAATGTGGGTAATGTGTTCTGTATGAGCTGAATGTTTTGAATGTGGAATGGGAATTGTGGAACCATTTTATTAAATGTCTCAATGGGAATGAATGGGAAATTTGGCTGTAAAATGTGGACTTGTCGGAAATGTGGTAATATTTGAATGACAAAAATACAAGCACCCATTGTGTGAATTTTTTAATATGTTGTAGTTGGAATGGGATGAAAAATGTGGAAGTAGTTAAAAACAGCGGAATATTTCTCCACATTTACTCACTTTTTGTATTTATTTTTTCTTCTTTTTTTTTTTTTTTGGTCCTGTTCAGCTGTTAGGTTAAGCAGAATGGAAAATCTGTATCCCTTTTATGCCGAAACAGTTTTACTGTGTCACAGTGGTGTTTTTAAGCTTCTGCTGTGGTATTATAATTGAGGTGTATTGAGAATCAGACTTGATCAGTCGAACAGAACAAAGTTCTAGAAGGGAGAAAGAAACAAAGACAAAAGACAAAGCACTAATTGTAAACAGGATAAGTGAAGTAAATCATTACATTATCTACAACAATGAAACGTTAAATATGAGTGTTGCATGGGGCTGTAGTGCTACACCCTGTCAGGGAAGGACAGGACAAGACAGAACAGGACAAGGACAGGAGAAGAAGCATGCGGGACCAGGGTTGTGAACCCGGCTGTACAACTGAAGTGTGGTGGCCTTAATTATGTAAATTATAAAAGTGTACAGGATGAGAGTATAAGTGAGGGGATACACAAGCGATTTGCATATTCATGAGTTATTTGTTGCAGTAAGGGGTGTGTGCCTGCGGATACATGCAAGTGAATTGATACCGTTTTACATGCACAAAGACTGACAGAAGTGTCCTTTAATTGCTGTGGCTGCACCGCGGGGACTGAGGACCCCACCCATTCAATCGAGGGGCGGGATCAGGCCCAGGGGTCCACCCGAGAGCAGCCCGGCGAACGGGACACATCCCACACCGAGGGACCCAGGGTGAGCTGGCCCCAGCGAGGCGCCCCGACAACCGGCCACCCAGCGGGGGCCGCAGAGACCCAATGCCACCCCCCCAGACAACCACCCCACCCACCCCTCCACCCCAAGGAGAGCCAGACGCGCCCCCCCCCCCCCAACCCACAAGGCCCGTGATGCAGCCAGTCCCCGCCCAGCCCGAGGGTGGGAGAGTGTCCCTTGTTTGATGGAAAGGAGGGCGGATAGGAGCACCTGACAAGGGAACGATAAGTGGGGGGGGGGGACAGCCCCGGGTTATGAGTGGTCAGCCCCAACACCAAGCGGTCATCCACCCCGGAGGGCCCAGCATCGGGAGCACTGCCATGCAAGTAAGTGAGACCCACTTCCCCCCCTGTTACTATGACTGCCAGGTCCCCGACGAGCAGTCATTGGCCCTACCCCTTGTATCAGGGCCACCCGCCCCGCCGAGTGGTGTGTTGCATTAAAATCTGGAGGGGTCAGTGAGCCTAGGGGGTGGGGGCAGGGCTGCCAGGCACTACTGCCTAACAGCCGTGGTCTTGCTGAAAGAAGCAAGGACGTCCCTGAAAAAGACGGCAGCATATGTTGCTCCAAAACCAGTATGTACCTTTCAGCATTAATGGTGCCTTCACAGATGTGCAAGTCACCCATGCCATGGGCACGAACACACCCTCATACCATGACAGATGGTGGCTTTTGAACTTTGTGCTTATAACAATCTGGATGGTCCTTTTCCTCTTTGGCCCGGAGGACATGACGTCCACGAGTTCCCAAAACAATTTGAAATGTGGACTCGTCAAGCTACAGTACACGTTTCCACTTCTGCGTCAGTCCATTACAGATGAGCCCAGAGAAGCCAGCAGCGTTTCTGGTTGTTGTTGATATATGGCTTTCACGTTGCATGGTAGAATTTTGACTTGCACTTCTAGATGGAACGACGAACTGTGTTAATTGACAATGGTTTTCTGAAGTATTCCTGAGCCCACGTGACAATATCCTTTACAAAGTGATACCGGTTTTTAAAGCAGTGCCCCGAGTGATCCAAGGTCATGGACTTTGTAGTATAATAAATTTAATATTGGTTGAAAATTATGAGCAAATTTACATTTTACACAATGTCCCAACTTCAGTAGAATTATGGTTTGTACAATATCTCTTGCCATGTTATCCTGCCGTCATTGTCACTTCAATGATGGCGAGTAAAACCTTCTGCAAGTTGGCCAGAAAGTTTTTTGTTGTGTTTTCGCTATTTGTTTTCTGTTTGTATTTAGAAGACCTCCCAAATCCTACCAGAGCAACAACAGCTGCCGCTCATAATGTTACCTCTTCATTCGTGATTCAGCCATTAACAAATTTAAAGCACTTCTGAGCAAGATTGTTTTGAACAGCTGTATTGGAGAAATAGCATTTGTTGGCCACACGTGGTACATAATACAGTTCTATCACTGCAAAGACTGCTGATTTGTTGCCTCATGGTTGTTCCTTAAATCTTAAAACAATGGCTCATATTAGTCAGTCTGCCAACACAGTATCTCCATATTTGCTTGTAGCTAAAAGGAATCAAAGGGAAGTGCATGTACAATTTGAACTGAATATGTAATTTGTGTGCATTGACTCATGTTGATGCTTCTGCATGTCCATGCAGACTTGTCCACCCAGACAACTGATGATCAAATAGAGAACAACACAGCTGCATACTATTAAAAATAAATGGAGAAGAGATTAGCTCCAATTCATTCCCTCTTCCATCTTTGTCTTCTCGCTGGCATTTGGTGCCTCTGCCAGGTGTGCAACACACTCCTACACACTCAGTGCCTGTATTTGTTCTTTGATAGCAAGGACATTGTACAGATGGCCTTCTTTAAGCCATTTTCCCACAAAGTCGATAGTTTGGAACACCAATCTTGAAGAAATGCAGGTAGGACAGTGATAACTGTGCCAGTAAACACCACAAGAACCCTAGACATTGGAACTGCTCCTTGTTAACGGTATGTTCCAAACCGAAGCTTGAGCTCAGGATAAACCAGACTTAACTTAATTCAGGTAGGCTATACGGCAGACATCTAGGTGTCATGACAATAGACTGTCTTGGGACAAGCAGGTGCAAAAATTTGTGATTAAAATAGGAACTACTTTGTCTCTTATTAAAAGGTATACAAAGTATTTCTCACCAAAACTGTTGTAAAACTAATTTAGGCTTTATTTTTCCCATTTGGTGTGCTGCTCTGTAGTGTGGTTCAGCATTTCCATCAGCAACATCAAGAAACTGCAGTTGGTACAGAATAAGGCTGCACATGTGATTCTGTCATGGGTACAGGTCAAATATCAGTAAAATGCATGAAAATTTCACATGATTTGATGTTAAAATTGATTATTATACACACTTATGGTTTTCTTATTGAATGTCAGACCAAAAAAAACTTTGAATTGATATGAAAAACTCTCCTTTAGTACAGAAGTACATCATTACTCTGCCAGGCATCCTATGAAGGGTTGTTTCATTTTGCCCTAAGTCAAGACAGTCATCAGCTCAGTGCTCAGTAACATACAGCAATGCAGGATTCGAACCTGCTTCCAAACAATATTAAACAACATACCGGTAATACTTTTTATTACCAAAAAAAAAAAAAAAACTAACTTATAGGATCTCATCTCCTTAGAAACTTTAGTAGCCAATGCTAATTTTGAATACCTTGACAACCTTATGGGCTTTCTAAATAGGTAGTCTTTCGAGTCACTTGGAGCAATTGCAATGTCATTGTCTTTGATTTTGTTTGAACGAGTTTTGTTGAAATATCTATTATAGATTTGTTGAAATATCTATGATCGTGCAATATGATGTATTGTTTTATGTTAGTGTAATGTTTTTTTTTTTATTGCATAGATTATATTATTACAAAGTAAACTGCGGACCCCAGGAAGAATACCTTATAGCTGATGCTTAAGTTAATGGGGATTCAAAACAAACAAACAAATAAACAAACCAGTAAACCGGCGTCAAAGTGTCACCAGCCTCTAAATTCAACATTGAGCAGTGGCCTACAACACATCACCAAACAAAGGTTCATTTTGTCATTACTTCCTAGTATGTGGCTGCCTATTATAAGAACACAAGTTTTGTTTGAAGGCCTGAATATTTTTTTTTTTTTTTTTTTTCTTTTTTCTTTTTGTTTCAAGTGTTCCTGTTTGAGTCACTGATGGCATAGTGGTGCATTCGCCTGACTTCGGTGCAGGCAGCGTGGGTTCAGTTCCCACTCAGTGACTGTGTGAATTTGAGTGCGAATGATTGTCCGTGTCTATATGTGCCCTGTGACTGACTGGTGACCAGTTTAGTGTGTAGTTCGCCTTTCACCCAAAGTCAGCTGGGATAGGTTCCAATACCCCACGACCCTGAGCAGGATAAGCGGTATTGAGAATGCATGGATGATGGATGGATGGATGGTCTTCCTGTTTGTATTATTCCTATTCGGGTATGGATAGATATGTAAGTGAAGATTCTCAGTTGACCAATAAATAAACTGCAGTTTGCGTCGCATGATTTCTTCGGTGATAGACCCCTGTTGTTGGTATAACCAATGCGCGGAGAAGTGGTGCACATTATCTTGAAAATCTGGATAATTTACAACAATAGAAAAAGGTTGATTGTAAACTGTCTTGTCTGGTTTTTATTGTTTCATATTCTTTATAGCCTATCAGTTGTTTCGTCCTTAACGGGCTATGGGGATTCAGGTGTCAGAGGAGAACCATCCCATATTGCATGAATGTATTAAATTGTCCTTTTTATACTACATACATGATAACCAGTATGCATGAGGAATTGGCTTACGGATGTGGACAGAGCATGGTATGGTCTAGTCTTTAATAATCAACAGCAGTTAGGGTATACAATAATTGGCTGAGCAACAGTCAGTTCTGTTCTCTTCGTTTTACACGACAGCCGATGTCATTTGCATATTTCAAGGTAAACGCAATTAATTATTGAGGGACGAAACCATAATGCTAATGGCATTGACTTAGAAGACTACAACAATACACATATGCAAATATTGGGTCACAAACAAGACAACTGATGAAAGGCTCACTAATGTGTGATTTTTTCAGATATCAAATAAATTATCAAGAGACTATGCTGATTGTTTGATTGAGTTAATCTGTGTTTACTGTGTAATGACCCTTTTTGACTCTGCTTTGGCAGCCTTTGATAAATGAGGCAGATTGTAAATGTCACTGTTATCAAGTGCTTTCCCCCCCCTTGGTTGAGTCACTTGTCTCCAAGGCTATAATTAAAGTTGTTCCCCTGCCACAGAATTTGTGTGTAAACGTATGTTTGGATATACAGTATGTCACATTTTTTATGCATAAATCTCGTTTGAGACTCGTTATGCCCTTGCCTCAATCACACAAATTATACTAATGCCAAAGATTTGCTGCCCAGCTAAGGTTGCAATGTGTCACATTTCACAGCAATTGTGCTGCTCATGCATGATATAGATTCAGTGAGAAATAATCCACATTACATTCGGGACTTGTTTTACCTGAAATCAGCACAGCCAATGATTCTGGTTGCCAAACCAATCTGAATAAGGCATGTATCATAAGAAGAATGCGATTATCACTGACTAACACAGTTATTTTTAATCTTTTTGGTTGGGTTTTTTTTTCAGGAAAGAGAAATAAATACTCACTTCTGTCCTTAAAACACAACCACAGTTCTTGATGTCCCTTTCACAGCCATAGACTGTTTATCAAAATTACTCCTTCATTGTCAATCATCTGCTCAAAAATATATGTCCGTGATCCAAAATCGTAAATTTTTGGTTTACTATAACAAAGTAAAAACAGTCTAATTTTGAAAGTGCACCAACAACAACAAATAACTGGGGCGGCCACTACCTGTTTTAAAAATTTTAAAATGCCATGTTGACATTACATGGAAGAGAATACAAAGATTCAGAGTTTATATTCAAAGGTTTATCTGTTAAGTATACAACCGATAGGACACCTGTAATCTCTCTAATGTGTCTGCATGACATGTCTAGTCACAAACAAGCCCATTCATTGAAATTAGAAAAGAAACACTTATGGAAATTAAACCAGAAATAATATATATATATATATATATTCTTCAGTAACAAGCCCTCCTACATAATAGTCTTGTACCAACCAGACTGCTGTCCTCTAGGCAGAAGCAGAACCATCCAAGGGCTGGTGACATTTTTTGCTCCTACCTGTATATTAGGCATCTCGTGAGTAGGTGCAAGACTCCCTTGTGGGTTCTATGGCTACGAAAAGATCAGATGTCACTAGGGAGGTGTGGAAAGTGTTTGACCAAGATGCACCATCATGTTGCTAAGCTGCTAAATTTAGTCAATAATGAGCTGCTGTGCTATACTATCGCGAAATGATTTGATGTGACTGATTATGTGAATACACCTACAGGTACATATGCTAAAAATGTGTCAATGTATCTGTTTGCGTCTGTTGTGAAAATGCACTTTTACCTTTCAGATGTCAAAGAAGAAATAATCAGCTGCTGCAAACTAAAAAATAGGAGCCAGGAAATAATCTATGATTGTGAATGACGAGACCACCTGTCTGAACATGGTAATGGCTCAGATAAGACCTTTTAACAATCTATTTAGGATGTATTTGGACATTAATAAGAACCGTAAGAACCTGTGAAAGTGTTATAAGTTGACTTAAGAGCATGTCCAGGAGTCACAATGGACCCTGTAAATCTGAATGGCCTAATTAAGTTGATGTAGAGGTATATTCCTGAGCCCTAATGTCAGATAATGCCATTCATATTGTTGAGTCTGCAGAGCCGTGATAAAGAGCATCCAACATATTTGTTCAAAACTATCAGCACATGACAGCTCCATTGTAAGTGGTGCCAACATAATGTTAAAATAATTGTAAATGAGTTATGGGTATGGTAAAAACATTGTTTAAGTATATATTTGCTGATTTGGTCCAATTAGTGGCAGCACAGCGAGCTATTACCTGGCCATCATTTCAATGTGAAGTCAGCAAACAGACAGTTGTTTTATCTAGGGAGCACAAACAGCATTAGCATTCATTTGGTGTTGTTTATTTCTGGTCACATGACAAGTCCAGTAATCACTGTGATAGCTTTATTTTGATCGTCTCAAGCTCTGAAGGGGAACACTTCTAACTAGCTGTCAAGCTGTTAAATGCTGTAGTGCGCTAGAGCTAACTGCAATTATAGCTAACGATGTATGACTCTCTTTGGTGATGGGCAAAAAGTATTAAATGAATTTATTCTGTGTCACATGTACATAAACACAGGCCAGCAAAGTAAACCAATCTAACACTGCAAAAATATACCAACATTTAGTTGAGCAGAACTTAACTTCAGTTTGATGATAATTCACTCTGTGGGACCCACAGAAGATTGGGTCATGGATCAAATGTTGTGGTACCTCAACTTACGAGTGGCCCGACTTATGAGTTTTTTGAGATAGCTCCAGTGGAGTGAAAACAACTGCACCATGAGGGTGAAACCTGTTAGTGCAGGGTTGTCAAACACAATCACTCAGGGGGGCAAAACTTAAAGACACTTTTGATCACAGGCCAGACAGGACAAACATTTGCTGAACAGGCTAAAATTAAATGTATTTCTCTTCCATTGTTGTTCTTTGTTCGTGTTTCTTGTTCCCACTGATATTTTCAATACAGCTTGGTTTTTATGGTTTCCATTGGTACAATTTTGAAGTGTTAAATCAACCATGCCAAATCGAGGCAAATAAAGCCATTTAGATTTGGCCCATCAAAACTATGCATCATCTTTGTATGTTATCTTTGTAAATGAATATCTTTTGGATAGAGTTCTTGCATTGGATTTTATTATGATCTTACAGTGTAAACCTTTTTTTCCCATGAGCAACCTTAGATTTGGTTCAATCGCATTCTCATCCATGATGTTGTATGCAACCTCATCACTACTAAAGTATGGGGATAATCATATTCAAATGTTGTTTGAGTGTGTTTGAAGATAATACTGTACCGGTAGCTGAACAAATTCCCATATTACTCCAGTCTTTCTCACAGATCACAATGACCTTGAGCCCTCAGGTTAAAATATGTATTCCAGTCAAAGCAAAATGATTCCCTCTTACTCTTCTCCTCAGTGATTGGGTGCTTTCATTATATACGCTGTCGTCCATCACATAGTTTGTCCCTGTCATTCTCTGGCTGTCTCTGCTTTCTTTGCTTCTCACCATTACTGGGATTTCAACTATGATCCATGTCTATCGTGGGCTCAACTCACACTTTTTTTTTCCTGCATATTTTGCCCTATCAACTTCAGAGAAATTCGATTTTTCTCCTTCCACATCACACAATATTGTAGAGGCTGAACTAAGTCAGTTAATTTTCAAAGGAGACAAAGAGACTTCAATAACCGCATCTATGGAAATTCATGAATTTTCTCCATTTCAAACTCCGGCAATTGTCACTAGAGCCCTTTTTGCATAGGTTTAAAGAATCAGTTTATCTTTTTTTTTCTAATTCTATGATGGTGGGAACAAAGAGGATATTCTTTAGAAGCAGCAATATACATAAACATTTGCTTGAGACAGACCACTCTGTGATGAAGGCTGAATAGCAATCATAAGATTTGTGTGTATATGTGCGTGTGTGTTTGTGCTATCGGCAGTCTTATTGAGTACAGAGCTGTGAGTGACTGGATCCATCAAGATACCAAACGCACAATTTAAAAAATAATTACAGTATGTTTAAGACAAGCTCGCACTGAGATAATTGTTTGTTTAGTTTTGGCATTTGAGTGACGTTATTTATCACTTAACCTGTGAATGCCATTATCATGATAAAATAACTCATAGTTGGAATGTCTTAAGTGAATGTCATGCATGATAAACATTACTCCAACCAAAGAAAAAGGTCCAAATAGACCAAATTCTTGCACTGCTGCTTAAAGTATAGTCTGTTTGTTTCACCCTAATCTCGTTGGGGGTTATGTTGAATGTCACAGGACCAAAAAAAAACCAACAACAACAAAAACAAAAAGTTGGCAGACTTCCTGTGTGAGCAGCGATAACTATGATGAAAACAAGATGATGAAATGACAGTTTGAACCCAAACTTGCTATATGATTGTTTTCTGACGTCTTCAGACAAAAATGGTTACCTGGGGACCCTGATTTAACGGATATCGAAAGTAACATACCGTCTGGACAGTAAATGTGTCCAAAAATAGTTTCCAGTTGTCACTTAAAACGGCATTGACAGTCTGTTAGATCCAAAATTGGCCATTGTAGTCTACTGGCGCTGTGGCGCATTATAGGCAGAGACTGGGACACGCATATTTCCGGGTCACAGATATACTGTACAATATGACTAGATTCAGCCAACAGACATGCCATTGCCTACATGTTGGCCATGTTGAATGTGGTGACATTCCATCAAAGGCAATTCACTGACATATGGTGGCCATGTTGCTTGTGGCAACATTTCCAGGCATTGCATTGATGTGGCAGACGTATGATATACACTGTATGTAAACACAAATTGATCCAAAACATTTGATATGGTCAGGGTGAGTGTATATGCAACTGTTTGATGAGCAAAACTTTTCTTCCCACTACCAATTAATTTATTGTCACTTCACTTCTCTGCGTTAAAATTATTTTACTCTACATCTCCTCATGTAAGTGCTCAATTATTCCATGCCATTTGCAAGACAATTTTGAAAAAAGTTCTGTTTCTTCAGAGATGCAAATTGTTGATTGTTTTAAAATTTGCCAGTTCACTACAAATGAAAATGGCTGCTAATAACCTCAAAACCTGGCCTTTTCTGAGAAATAGTAACAAAAAATACATATTCCATTAATAAACCTAATTTCAGCTATTCTCAGCTAGGTTGTTGAGGAACCTTTTATGACTAATGCCATTCACTTTCTGATTTTAATCCTCTACGAGGGACCAAATCAATCCTGTACTTTAGTAAATCAAGAAAAAACTAAGTTTGCTGTAAACGGACGCTGCCGCCAAAGCTAACAAGCACAAATTGTTTTAATAACAGGTCATCCCACAAAAGTGTCTACTCACCAGCAGTTACGTACATGTATACCCACTCATACAGACAGAAAATTACACACATTTGCAACCACCCACTTCTATAATGACTTTTATCAGGGGAAGTACATTTAATGTGATGGATGACTGCAAACTACAGCATAGTATTAAACGGATGCATCCAGCCCCCTGTGTAACTTATTTTTCTGAGATACAGCACGTGAAGCGTGAACCCCAAAAGAAGACAGGCATTACTTTTTAGAGGCCCTCTGTGGCTTCCAGTCACACAACAGCCCAAATTCTTTGTCAAAGATATGAAAAAATAAATGACATTTATGACATTCTATTTATTTTATAATCTTAGTCTGCCTTTATCACTGTTCTCCCACTAATCAGTATCTCTTTATAATCCTTTTATTGTCTTGCCAGCTCTTGCTCTTGTTTAAACATTGTGTAATAATTAAATTTCACCCTATAATTCTTACATTACCCCTGTAGGTTAGCACAAATTTACTGTATCTTTTTGTGCATTGAAACACTGCTGTTGAATGCACGATGCATACCAAGCTCAGCATGAGTACAAACAGAATTAACCCCCCCCCCCCCCCCCCCCCCTGAAAAAAGTATATACTCTCTGAAGCATATACGCTCACTTACCATATTGTATACACTCGCACAATCATTTACAAATACAACAGCTCTATCCAGGGGCATAGAACCAGATTCTGGGCCCCCATACAGCACCTTCATCCCCCGCCCAAAAATGGTAGGAGGGGGTGTGTACGGAGTTTTCCTTGTCGATGGGGTAATGAGGGGTGTGTGTGTGTGTGTGTGTGCGGGGGGGTGGGGCTTTGTGCCTTCTGCTGGACAGCCAGGGGCCCCCCAAATGCTCATGGCCCTGGGACAGTTATCCCATTCCCCACCAGTTTGACGCCTCTGGCAATATCAAACAATCTGCCTTTACAGAAGATAAATGCTCAGTTTGATGGACACATGTGGCACACTATCTATTTAACAATGTTTTCCATATTGAGGTTGTTGTTCATACATAAAGGTATTTGTAATATTTTGACTACCTAACTTCACGGCATTAGCATATTTTTAATACACTGTAGATCTTTCTTTAGATGTATTTTGTTTGTACAGGTGTACCTAATGTCCTGGACCATGGGGGCATAACAATACAATAGACAATATGTAGAATCGCTTTGAATGAGAATGACATTGATCTGATTAAAATGTGGCACAGCATTGCCCCTCCACATTTGTCATAATATCAAGTAACAAACATGTTATTGGGTTTCTAGTTATGAACTAACTGAGATAGATTTTCGTGTCTGCTCCAGACTCTTGCACCAATCTATCTTTCTTTGGCTTCATGTAGATTCCTGTAGCACGGGACTAGGCCAACCACTCATGGGATTACAAAGTGATTGGATGTTTCATGTGTAATCAGTGTTTGTGGGATGTTAATTGTGTGGATTGACAGGCTGTGTGATGCATTGTAGCAGTAGATATGTGTGGCAAAATTCTCAGTGTGAAGTAGGAGGAAAATATTTGCTTTGTTTGTCACAGCTACTTTCATTATAGCTGGGTTTTTCAAAAATAATTGTTAGTATAATAATTATTTGAGTTAGAATGTTACATCCCTTATGCAGGCTTCATCATCTGCTTTACTCTCTCAGGCCTCCTGGAGTTTTCTCCCGTCCTTCGATACTTCATCTCAGGTATGTTAACAACAACAAGGATGTAGGCCTTGTGCTTAGAGAATAGAAGTGTAATAAAAGTTAGCTCTTTCAGCTACACATTTGTCATAATTAAATAGAAAATTGTCTTTTGTTATCTTTTTTTTAAGTGGGAGGAAGACAACCGAAGAAGAAGGCAACTGGTAACATTAAATGATGTATTGCATTGTATGGTTCAGTGCAGTTGGTTAGAAGCTTGGCAAGCTCTAGCTAGATATAGAGTAATTAGCTGTGTAGAGACCTGAATTCATTTTACCACTCCAAGTTTTCTGAGAGTCCCCCACTCCATGCGTCTGCTCACTTCAAGTTTTTTTCCAAGCTTTTAAAGAGCAGACGGGGAGATCAAGCAGATGAATTTCATCACTTTAAGGCTTCTCTTTCTGATTGCTCCTGATGAGTCATAGTTGACCGAGTCACACAGCTGTGCGATCTTCAGCGCGCTCATTCACATAGTATGCCACCACCATGACAGCTCATTGTCGCCAGTCTCATCCAACCTTCTCTTTCGCCTTCCTCACAAACTGCTAATGAAGTGAAACACAACTGTTTATCCCTCTGATCCCTCTACCCCAACAGCTGATGGTGAGAGATTGCATCCACAATACTCTTTTAATTAGTATAAAGAATAAATTGGTTGAGCATGCCTTTACTCTTAATTGCTTTTTCTTCAGTTTGGATTTCATTAGGCTGCAGTACTTTGCTATTGATCTTCTTTGATGTGCTTTAATTTGGATAATTTTATATATTTATTTTAGACGAGAAAAGTCAGTTTGTCGCGAATCGGGGGTGAGTTGGGACGGTGATAAGCAACATGGCTGGTACTACTGTACACTGCATTTTATTCAATTAACCTTCTGATCCTGCATGCAGAAATTACTAGGTGAGAATTTTTGACCAGAAGACAGTGTTGCAGCTCCATTACAACAACACTTTGAGCAACATCTTTTGACTGCAAATGTGGACCCATAAAGTCAAGGACCAACACTTTCTCAGATGTTCACAACAAACATGCAGAACATCACATACGGCATTCCTTCCAGCAGCTCTTTGTAGTTTGTGACTGATTCATACTGTGTCATTTCTCCTTCTCCTGAATGCATCAGCAATAGCAATAATTTTTCTTTTAAAAAAAATAGAACTAGCCTCCATAGTTTTAGAATTAGCTTGCCTCTCTCTGTGTGATTGTAGATTTGTATGCTGGGTTGGCGTGTTTGTTTGTGTAAGCGCTTGTGTGAATAGCTCCATTTAACACTTTTACTGCTGTTACCCACCTCAGCCCTTCACGCCACCTGTGTAACTGGTGTGTCTCCCTCGCAGGGGGGAACTTTACCCTGGCTGAACTGGGAGTATGCAATCAAACACCTGCCCCTCATCCTGCCGCTGTCCCCTACTGTTCTGAACTGGGGCTCCTCCAAAGAGGCTATTCCCTCAGTGCCGGCTCTGATGCAGACTCTGATCCAGACGGCCCCCTGTCACCGGACAGAGCTATCCAGCTTTGGGCTGGAGGAGGAAGGGTAAAGTCGCGTCGCAGCTCTGGAGTGTCAAGTCACGAAAACTCCGCCCTGACCCTCACCGACTCTGAGAATGACAACAAGTCTGACGACGAATCAGGTAGGACTTCTGGATGGATCATACGAGAAACTGATCAGAGAATACTTAGACCCCTATTTCACTGGCCTGGAGTTTAATTGACGACCTGATGGCGACTCTACTTTTCCTCTTATGCTCACTTCATAGAAAAGCTTAACGTCGCTTCATGTCACAAAACTGCGATCAGTCTTCACCAAAATGTATGTGGCCATCTTTACTAATGCCCACGTCAACCTCTGAAAATATCAGAGAAAACGCTTCACATAATGCAATTATGTCACACACCTGCAATCAATCGTCACCCAAATTTATGTGGACATCTCGAGGTATGCCCACTTCAACTTTTGAAAATATGAGAATTACGCTGACAAAACTTCGGGATACGTCACCCCTGCATTTGAGAGTTCGACAGCAAATATATACTGTATGTATATACAGTGGAACCATGATTTAACGGACTAATAGGGTGACCAGGATTAAAATCTTTCTCACTAGCTTTAAAGTTAACCACTGTGCCAAGCGGCCGTGTGACATCATGTCAGCCAACGAGAGATTTGACTTTTGTGAGCACAGCGCGATCCAACGACCGTTCAACATGATAATATGTGCAACTTAATGTGTCTATTTCATAATATACAACAGGCGCATTGAGAAAATACATTGCTAACATTTTCACCACATATATTTAAACAAGATTGATGACTGAGTCTTTACACTTTCTCTAGCCTATGATAATGTCATTAAAAAGTGTTTTAAAGCCATTGTACCTGCTCTTATCCATGCGGGCGCAGATCCTGACGTTGATAGAATCCGCGTTCTTTAACATCGTGGGAAACCCCTGCTTTAATTAGACATCCTAGTAGATTGTCACTAATAGAAAAAAAGCGAGCATCAATCTGTAATATAGAATATACTCTTCTATCACACACTTCATAAGGGTTAATTACAGACACTCCAATATGATTCAGTACAAGTACTGGATCAAGAGTTCTACAAAGACAAAGAAAACAACCCTGTATTTCAACTAACACTGACAGAGAAGGGAGTATTGATTTAACGTGTTTATTGTTGGTTTGCATGATGTAGAACTGCACTGTATCACAACAATTGTTATTTAAGTACAGTACTGTTCAAACTTATAGGGCTCCTTTAACTTTGTTGTTTTAGTAATTCTACAATGATCATACAGGTATATAACTAGAATATCACTTGTTGAGCGCGTCACTTTCCCAAGACTTAACTATTAATATAAGGAAACCAAATTGGAGCATGGTTTAGGCTCCTTAATTTCATTGATGCCATATTGACTGAAAAATAATAAAAACATTCCTTTATCTACTATTTTGTCCAGATCCTCACCAAAACTAAAATGTTTCCTCCTTAGCACATGGACCACTCCCTACAAAGTTTCGTAGAAATTTGTAACACAGATTTTGCCTAATTCTGCAAGCAGTCTTTGCTAATGACTGGAGTGGGAAAAAAACAAATATTAAAACAAGTCTAGGTGTGGCCTTAAGCATTTGCACATTACTTTACATAAGATTGTTAGGTATATAGATTTATTTATTTAAAGAAAAAAATGTTTTATTCCCATTGAATTTCACAGGTCTGCCAGTTCTGCAACATAAAATTTATTTTCTGCACACTAGCATCATGTTACTGCGTGGTGTGATTTGGCAAACATAACATATCGTAACAAGTTATATATAACCTATTCAACCGTTGGAGCTCTTCCTGTCAATCTCTGATCCGTCTCACTCCAATAACTAATTATTGTGTTTTGTGCTGCATTGGCATAACTTATAAATCTGATATCAGTCTATGGGTTGGCATTTGCAGGTTTTCAAGCAAAGCTGGATTAGGGTTGGGGTCATATTTATGCTTCTGTTTTGACAACTTGAGGTTTGAGGGAATGGTGAATCTGTGTACACAGTTTTTTTTAGCTTTGTGTATGCCTAATGCTGCCTCTCACCTATAAATGATATGAAAGTGGATTCAATTTGTTGGTTGAGTGTATTTTTGTTGCTTCTTCTTCACCCTCAGATTTGCTGAGAACTCCCCATTCACATTTTGGTGAGCCAAAATGTAATTTTGTATTTTTAGAACAAAACTAAAATTTAATGTTTCTGAAGTAAGTCTGACTTTCCCCAGAGGGAATCATCTTCTTCCAGCTACCATGTTTATTGCAAAGATCCAATTTCCTTGTTAATCCTGAAGCCACGCCACATGAGATTCTCAGATCTGTCAATAGAGGTTAATGAAAAGTGGATAGAAGCAGCTAACAATGGCCTAATTAATCACATATTCATCAGCTGCCTGAATAGATGTGCTTAAACCTCTGTCTGACTGCAGGACCTCCAAATCTGAGACTGTCAAATGATCAAACTGCTCAACAACCATTAAACACATCATGAAATACTTTACCTGAGATGCACCGCTCATGCCAATTTCTGATAATTGGTTTGTGGTTAATTACCAAACTAATCTCGCAACCACAATATCTGCTGCAGAGGCTGCCCACGCTCTCTCTGTCTAAGCTTTTTGAGACTTTTAAAATAAGGTTTTAATATGGCAGTAAATTATGATTATCATCTGTTTGTTGTGATGAAATATCTATTTTTTCTTGTACTTCAAAAATAGGGGTGGGAGAAATAAATTGATTCTTTTCAATAATCAAATATTAAATAACGTAGCCTAATGCTGTCGGAGTGAAAAAAGTACTTGAGCACTCTTTCTCGTGCGCACACAACAGTCAAGCTACATGTGTGAGCGCAGAGGAGTAGTATGTCAACCGCCGCCAATAAATAATGAATGAATATTCACTGTAACTGCATAATAACTATTTGTGAACTCCTTGCGGTCAGCAAAATAATTTTCAATACATTAATAAAGTTGTGTATTATCACAAAATAAAACATGATAACCATATTGCAAACAAGTGATCTGAGTGTGGAGTATATATTGACAGGGCAAAAAAAAAACGCTAATATGATGAGACATGCCACATGCATGTCTTGGTGTGCAGCATGAGTTGCGTGCAGATGCTCTTGGCAAGTGCTGATGATGTGATGCAAAACCAGCTAAACTAGAATGTATGATGACAGTGAGTTTATGTTTAATCTGTCTATACCTGTGAGGAAGGTGAGTACCTCACACATTTGTGACGCCACATCACAGTGTTGTGAGCATGCCATCCCTTTGTGATAACTGTGAGAGATGTGTGCATCAATTTGTGTGTGATAGAGCGGCTTCTATCATTTGCTTTAAATGTGGCACAATGACTCACATGGAGACATCTCTGTACAGAAAAGGACCATGCATAATCTCAGTGATTCGTGCATGAGTGGAGAATAGTCACTGCTCTTGGCCGGTTTGGCAACAAACAATGTGAGCGGGTACCCTTATTTAATACAGAATGAGCTGCTGATAACCACTTGCGACTTACAAACCCTAATTCCAATGAGGTTGGGATGTTGTGTAAAACTTAAAGAAAAACAGAGGACAACGATTTGCATGACGATTTCCTTTTCAAACTATATTTAATTGAATACAAAGACAAAACAAATAAATGTTCAAACTGATTAACAGTTTTTTTTTCTTATGTGCAAATATATTAACTCATTGGAATTTGATGCCTGCAACATATTCCCAAAAAGATATATGACAGGGGCATCATTACCAATGCCTTAGATCACCTTTCCTTTTAACAACTCTCAATTAGCGTTTGGGAACTGAGAACACTCATTGTTAAAGTGGCACTAAGCAGGCCCAAAAAATGGCATGTAAATTTGACACACCACAGAGAACAGTAATGTTAACAAGCCTGGCAAATTTGAATGAATAAAACAAATCGCTAAGTGTATAAAATCAGCTTTCAAAACCTGAATAATAAGGGCCACCTCTCAGCTCTCAGACACTGTGGGCGTGTCAAATGGATGCGCCAAAAGGAATCAGACATACTGAGGGGGTGATAGCTTATACAATGTAAAATCACATTAGGAGGCTCAACTTCAAAATTGAATGGTTATTGTGGACTATAATCATAAAAATAAGCCCACAAGTCAACTTACCGTCATTGTTGGAGATATAATGTCACAGCCTAAAGCGGCACCTGACGACAGCGGGACGGTAGGAGGAAGCCCAGGTAGTTAGACAGTCGGCAGTTACACTCGAAGCCATGCTGTCTCTGGTGAAAGTTTACAAAATTATTCGTCGTGAAATGCGCAGTGCAAAGTCGGCTGGTGGTAGTGTTGATTTTCAGGTCACCATCTGCGTGTGTCATTAAAAAGTAAATCCTTAGCTTTTTTTATTTCCTAATTTTTTTGGGGAGCTTAAAACAAATGTCACCGAGCTGTTCTGTAAATTGAGACATCCAGAGAAGAAAATTTTTCGGTCTGTAGCCATCGTTAGCTTGCTAACTGCACGCTGAAGTGGTAAATGGAAATGACATCACTTTTTCCTTATATAGTGGGGGAACTCCATCCATCCATCCATTTTCTGAGCCGCTTATCCACACAAGGGTCACGGGAGTGCTGGAGCCTAACCCAGCTATCTTCGGGCAGGAGGCGGGGTACACTCTGAACTGGTTGCCAACCAATAGCAGGGCACATATAAACAAACAACCATTCGCACTCACATTCACACCTAGGGGCAATTTTAGAGTCTTCAAGTAACCTACCATATAAGTTTTTGGGGAGGAAACCGGAGTGCCCACGCAGGCACGCGGGAGAACAAGCAAACTCCACACAGGCGGGGCCGGGATTTGAACCCCGGTCCTCAGAACTGTGAGGCAGACGCTGTAACCAGTCAATCACCGTTCCGCCGTGGGGGAACTCATGCTAGAAATTATACGCCCCAGTCCCGTGATGTCACGGGGCTGTGTTTTAGCCCCGCCCACAAAACCCTGCCCGATGATAGCTGGGATAGGCTCCAGCACGCCCGTGACCCTAGTGAGGAGAAGCGGCTCCGAAAATGGATGGATGGATGGAGTGTCCATGGACACTGCAAAGACAAGGATGGACACTACAAAGACAAGATATTTAATGTTCATTTAATGTTCAAACTGATAAACTTTATTGTTTTTAGCAAATAATCATTAACTTAGAATGTTATGGCTGCAACATGTTCCAAAAAAGCTGGGACAAATGGCAAAAAAGACTGAGAAAGTTGAGGAATGCTCATCAAACACCTGTTTGGAACATCCCACAGGTGAACAGGTTAATTGGGAACAGGTGGGTGCCATGATTGGGTTTAAAAGGAGCTTCTCTGAATTTCTCAGTCATTTACAAGCAAGGAATTTAGGGATTTCGTCATCTACGGTCCATAATATCATCAAAAGGAGAATCTGCAGAAATCACTGCATGTAAGTGGTTAAGGCCGAAAATCAACATTGAATGCCCGTAACCTTCGATCCCTCAGGCGGCACTGCATCAAAAACCGACATCAATGTGTAAAGGATATCACCACATGGGATCAGGAACACTGCAGAAAACCAATGTCAGTAAATACAGTTCGGCGCTACATCCGTAAGTGCAACTTGAAACTCTGCTATGCAAAGCATACGCTGCCAGCTTTTCTGGGCCCGAGCTCATCTAAAATGGACTGATGCAAAGTGGAAAAGTGTTCTGTGGTCCGAAGAGTCCACGTCTAATTGTTTTTGGAAATTGTGGACGTCGTGTCCTCCGGGCCAAAGAGAAAAAGAACCATCCGGACTGTTAGGGACGCAATGTTCAAAAGCCAGCATCTGTGATGGTATGGGGCTATGTTACTGCCAATGGTATGGGTAACTTACACATCTGTGATGGCACCATTAATCCTGAAAGGTACATACAGGTTTTGGAGAAACATATGCTGCCATCCAAGCAAGGTCTTTTTCATGGACACCCCTGCTTATTTCAGCAAGACAATGCCAAACCACATTCTGCATGTGTTACAACAGCATGGCTTCGTAGTAAAAGAGTGCGGGTACTAGACTGCCCTGCCTGCAGTCCAAACCTGTCTCCCATTGAAAATGTGTGGCGCATTATGAAGCGTAAAATATGACAACGGAGACCCTGAATTGTTGAACAGCTGAAGCTGTACATGAAGTAAGAATGGGAAAGAATTCCCCCTACAAAGCTTCAACAATTAGTGTCCTCAGTTCCCAAACGTTTATTGAATGTTGTTAAAAGAAAAGGTTATTTGGAATTGGGGTTGTAGGTAGCATTTCAAATTTCATTTGTTTCATAAAATATAATCTTCCTTGGAAAATGATACCTTTGAAAAAAAAATAATCCACATTTATAATGTAGCATGGGTGTCTGATAGTGGGAAAAAAAAAAAGCTTCCATCTTTAGACATTTCGGGTCCAGTGATTCCTTGCTTTGGGCTTGAGTGCGAGAGTGCTTGAGAGATCAGAGGCAGCGAGGAAGCCAGATAAAAGTGAGCGCTGTGTGCGTGAGCGTGTCTGATAAAGCCACTTGCTAAGCTACTTAGTCGCTTTGAGAAATGAGAAACTACCCACCTCTGCTCCTGCATCTTCGTCCAAACATAACATCTGACAGTGATGGCACCTCAAAGCACCCAGAAATATGATTTGATTCCCCTGGCCTAAAATAATATCGCTGTGTGTGTGTGTTTTTTTTTTCCTGTTTACAGGTACGTCTGGGTATGAATCTTGCTCATGTGTGTTAGTGTGAAGCAGGGGCAACAGTGTCAAAATAGCAGGGGGAGGATCTGAGAATCTAATAATAGATATTGACTGAGGCAGACAGAGAAACATCATAAACACATGCTAACATATCAAAAAGATGATGTGCCAAAACGCCAAGCTCCACTTCTCTCATCTCACAAGGTCTCTAATAAGCTTCCAAAGTCTTTCTCTTCTCCTTCATCACAACCCCCCACCTCACTTTTTTCATCTTTCAAGCTGTTTCCTCTGTCTTCTTTTGTCTCATGCTGCGTGTCTCACCAGCTACTGTCAGTGCAGCATGCTGGCATGACTGACAGGTGTCAGTTTAAAGGTTTAACTTTCCCCTCAAGGTGGGCGTCTTCATGTGGGTGAATGCGCATGTGTGCACTATTGTAGCTCTTGGTCCCAAAATAGAACCAATGACAGATATCAGGTAAATTTATATTTGTGTTTGGGTTTCTGCCATTCTTTGTGTTTGCAGGACACATGACTGTAGATTAAAAACTGTCACACAGTTTCCTTGAGACGATGTACAGTATTATTGACATTCATTTTTTATAACTATTAGCAATTAATTTGACAAAACGGAAAAATGTCTCAATTTGGGGTTTGTGAGGGATGAAATCGAGCACCAGCAGTCTCAAATGGCCACAATTGCAGTATACACACACACAAATCAAAGATGATGCAATCTTAAATAGTCAATAATAGTTTTTTTTAATGCAACAACAGTCAAATCAATGTCCTATATAATTTCTTCAACAATCAACTGCAGTGTTTTTACCAAATTCTGACTTTATTAACCTCATAAATGCCAAGCAGTGTCAGAAAAGTATATTTAAAAAAAAAACAAGGGTGGTTTGACAAGCCATAATTTCCATAGCTTCTCTATATTCTTGCCAAAATGAACCTGCTCACCATTTCTTTATTTTTTTTGGGGGAGGATCGAGCTGCATGATTTTTCTTTTAACAAAGACTTTCAGACTTTCTTCCCATACAATATTTAATGTATTTTGACAACGTGTACTATTTTTGAATGTTTGCATGTGTAAGAGTAGGAGATGTTACATCTGTGAAGAATAAAACTTGAGTTGATAACAAATTAAAGAATGTTATCCGGAAAACAATAATTAGATGTCAGTCAAGTGTCGGGTGCCTTTGCCAGTCTCAATACAATTAGCACCATAATACTATAAGTACACCTGTTGTTAAGAGCAAGAGCTAAATTAAGTGGTTTAGAGAACTTTGAGTAGATTTTATATTAGTAGTGATTCATAGTGATAAAGCCTGTTGATGATGATATTCACGGTTTATCATCCATCCATCCATCCATTGTCTTCCTCTTTTCTGAGGTCGGGTCGCGGAAGCTGCACTTAAGCAGAGAAGTTAAGACTTCCCTCTCCCTAGACCCCTTCATCCATCCCGAGGCGCCTCCCGCCTGTGGGACTTACCGGCAACACCTCACCAGGGAGGTTTCCTTGGAGCTTCTCACCCCAGACCCTTTATTAAAGGATAAACATAAATATCAGTTGTTGATTTTACCAGCAAACCATATGTCCTTGCATCCCTAATAGGTATTATAAGTTAGGGTTAGGACCTCCTTACTCCCAGCTTCCTCCCACATTCGAAGACATGATTGTTAGGTTATTTGAAGACTCTAAATTGTCCATTGGTGTGAATGTGAGTATCAATGCTTGTTTGTCTGTCGTGTTCCCTGCGATTCTCTGACAACCAGTTGAGGATGGACCATGAACACCGTTTCTCGCCCAAAATCAGCTGGGACAGGCTCCAGCCCACCCAAGACCCTAAGACAAGTGGCTTAGAAAATAGATGGGTGGATTCTTCTTCTTCTTCAGCAGACTGGTCGCCAGTTGGTTGCTGAATATTGTTCTTCTTATTATTATATCTTTTAACTGTTAAATTTATACACTCCAATAGTTGACAAGTAGATTAAACTGTGAGTTACCTAAATGTAGCTCAAAGATTCCACATTACTGTTGGGACGTTGTATTATGAAGCATAAAATATGACAACGGAGACCCCGGACTGTTGAACAGCTGAAGCTGTACATAAAGCAAGAATGGGAAAGAATTCCACCTACAACGCTTCAACAATTAGTGTCCTCAGTTCCCAAACGTTTATTGAATCTTGTTAAAAGAAAAGGTGATGTAACACAGTGGTAAACATGACCCTATCCCAGCTTTTTTGGAACATGTTGCAGCCACAAAATTCTAAATGAATGATTATTTGCTAAAAACAATAAAGTTTATCAGTTTGAACATTAAATATCTTGTCTTTGTAGGTTATTCAATTAAATATAGGTTGAACATGATTTGCAAATCATTGTATTCTGTTTTTATTTATGTTTAACACAACGTCCCAACTTCATTGGAATTGAGGTTGTAAAATAAAGCGAGTAGAACGTTGACTTGGCAGAGCTGATAAAAGTACAGTTTGGGCAAGCACCATTGTGAGATGAAACAAATATGGGTGTGAAGAGCATCATCAGGAGATTTCATTTTGCCAAGTGGAGGAAGAGATTTACTGTCATACTCCGCACTGCCTCATAAAACGTCCGTCTGGAAACACATGCAAGAGAAAGGAGAGCTTGTAAATTCCCACAGTGGCGTGTGATAGCCCCATTCAAAACACATTGATCAGGAGGAAAAATTATTAAAACATGCATTAGATGAAATAAGTCCTTGCTTTGACATTGATTTACACCTGAATCCCAGGGCAGAGTTTACAGCTGTGCTCCACAGTACACTGCTTTGTGCTTATGTGCCAGGGTCCATATGCCTCTGCATTTCTCTTTCATTAAACACAAGGCCAGATTGAAATTCAAAATCAACATTGTTTTCTGTCAGCGTGGGCAGATTTTACAAATATCCAGGCAAAATGACTGAATGCAGAAGTTAAGCAATGCACTGTGTATTAGATGAAATCAATATTTGACCCAACAATCTGCCAGAATAAAATACTGGACTTAAACAAATTCAAATTTGCTGAGTTTTTTCTTCATTTCAAATAATCGATGTACACTTTTTTTTTTTTGCCAGCTACAGTGGGTATAAAAGTCTACACATTTTGTTATGTTCTGCTGAAACCAATTTTTAACTTTTTAGCTGTAATTCCAAAAGGTGTGTTTGGCGCAAACACAACACTGCTCATAACCAAAAGAACACCATACCAACAGCAAAGCATGGAGGTTGGCAGTGTCTTAATTTGGGCAGTATTTTTTTTTTTCCCCCCCCCTTTCTTGAAACAAGGTGCTGGTGGAATTGTGAAGAGTTCAAAATAGCAGTCAACGTTAGCACGAAACCTTTAGGCTTTTGCTTGAATGCAAAAAAAAAAATGTCAGGGAAATCCTACTAGAAAAGCTGAAGTTTATTTGGGGTTAATCAGAGGCAGTCTAAACGGTGAGAGGTGTGTGCTGACTTCCATTTAACATGAGTTTGATGACATTTAAAACAAATTGGGGAAAAACACAAAATAAAAATACAATTAAAACAGTGTACAGTGCAAGAAATATCATTTTAAAAGTGGAAATGCACTAAAAAGCATGGGGGGAAAAAAGAAGAGTTTTTAACCTGGACTTAAAAACATGCACACTTGGGCCTGACTTCACTTCTGTTGGCAACTTATTCCATTTGTGTGCCGCACAATTGCTAAATGCTGCTTCACCATGTTTGCTTTGGACTCTGTGCGCCACTATTTGACCTGAGTCTGTCGATCTCAGAGCCCTTCAGGTTTTATATTCCATTAACATTTCATTCATGTGTTCAAGACCTATACCGTTTAGTGATTTATAGACCAGTAGCAGAACTTTAAAATCTATTCTAAAGCTGACTGTAAGCCATTGTAAAGACTTTAGAATTGGAGTAATATGCTCTGACCTCTTTGTTCTGGTCAGAACCAGAGCTACAGCATTCTGAATGAGCTGAAGCTTTTCAATGCTCTTTTTAGGGAGTCAGAAGACCATTACAATAGTCAAGTCTATTTGAGATAAAAGCATTGATGAGCTTCTCCTGGTCTGCTTGACACATGCAAGCCTTCACTCTGGATATGTTCTTCAGATGGTAGAAGGCAGTTTTAGTAATTGATTTGATATGACTGTTGAAAGTCAGGTCAAAATCTATCAGAACACCAAGGTTTCGGACTTGGTCTTTGATTTTTAAAGAGAGTGACGACATGTATTTACGAACAGCAATCCTCTTTTCTTTATTGCCAAAAACAATTATCTCAGTTTTGTTGTGGTTTAATTGAAGACAATTTTTGCTCATCCAGTTATTTATCTGTTTTAGACAGTGATACAACACCTCAATTGAACTGTAGTCATCTGGAGATACTGCTTGATATAACTGTGTGTCATCTGCATAGCTATGATAGTCAAAATTAAAGTTCTGAAGAATTTGACCCAGGGGTAGCATATACATGCTAAACAGGAGGGGTCCAAGAACTGACCCTTGAGGGATTCCATAGGTCATTGCCATTCGATGAGATTGAACACTTCCAATGGTTACAAAATAACTTCTTTCCTCCAGGTGGGACCTGAACCATTTAAGGACTGTTCCATTTAGTCCTACCTACGTTTCCAACCTGTTCAGCAGTATATTCTGATCTACCGTATCAAAAGCCATAGCATTATTCAACCTTATATCATTTAGCACTTGGATAAGAGCAGATTCTGTACTGTGATGAGTTCGGAACTCTGATTGAAATTTGTCAAAAAGTCAATTTAAGTTAAAAAAATTGCTAAGTTGATTAAAAATAACTTTCAACAATCTTGGCTATGAAAGGCAGATTTGAGATGGGTCTATAGCTTGCTAACATACAACCATCCAGCGTTCTATGTTTTGGCAGAGGCTTAATGGCAGCTACTATAAGAGCTTTAGCTATTGCTCACTTCACCTGACTGAAGTGAGCAATCGATTACTTGCTGCAAATCAGCTAGCACAGACTTCGCAATAGCTTTGAAAAAGTCAGATGGTATTGAGTTAAGACAGCTCGTTCATGGTTTCAGTTGTTGAACCGTTTTCGCTATAGTTTTTTGGTCAACTGTATCAAATTCTGACATGGTAATAGAGTTTTTCCTGAGTGGCTTCAGATGTAATATAATTTGATCATTTTGCGGATTTGTGCTAATATTTAACCTGATGGATTTTATTTTTTCACTAAAATAAGCAAATTCATTGCATTTGTCTGCTGTTAGGAGTTCCTGATTCGGGTGGGGGGGATTGTGACCTTGTCAACCACAGCAAACAGTGCGAGTATTGTTGAAGTTCTTGCTGATGATTTCAGAAAAGTGTTGCTTTCTAATGCTTGGTTAAAATTACAAATAATTTTGTCTTTGTCATAGTCAATTTGGAGTTTAGTTTTTCTCCACTCACGTTCTGCTTTCCTATACTTTGATTTAGAGGTCTTTACCATCATTGTGCTCCTCGGGTGTTCTTGGTCACCTCAAGATTGTCTTAGTTTTAATAGAAGCGACAGCATTCATGAAATTTGAGATTTTACAGGTGAAATTATTATTATTAATATAAGTTAATCAACTGTCTCAGCATTCCCAGTTTGTGACACACCAATGGTCTCCATAAACTTAGTGGCGGTACTCTCATTTATGTACCTTTTCTTAATAGACATAGAGGTTGTCTGAACTTTTGGAAAAATCTGTAATTCAAAGAATACACAAAAATGGTCAGAAATAGCCATATCCTTAACGTCAATTCATAGAATTTCAACATCCTTAGAAATGACCAGGTCTAAGATGTGATCTTGAGTGTGGGTTGGACTCTTAATATTTTGAGAGAGGTCAAATGTGTCTAGTATAGCAGAGAGTTCTTTACATTTTTTGTCCCCATGTTATTCTCAACATAAATGTTAAAGTCTCCTGTTATGACAAAATAGTTGTAGTCAGTACAAATAACTGACAGCAGTTCTGAAAAGTCCTCCATAAATTGTTGTATCTTGGAGGCCTATAAATTATTAAAACAATAACCTTTGGGTCACCTTTAACTAAAAAACTGAGATAATCAAAAGTACTAAAACCACTCAGTATAATTTCTTTACACTGAAATAATGAGTTAAAAATAACAGCAATACCAGCGCCTTTTTTCCCTATTCGACACTTGTTCATCCATCCATCCATCAATTTTCTGAGCCGCTTCTCCTCACTAGGGTCGCGGGTGTGCTGGAGCCTATCCCAGCTATCATCGGGCAGGAGGCGGGGTACACCCTGAACTGGTTGCCAGCCAATCGCAGGGCACATACAAACAAACAACCATTCGCACTCACATTCACACCTACGGGCAATTTAGAGTTGTCAATTAACCTACCATGCATGCTTTTGGGATGTGGGAGGAAACCGGAGTGCCCGGAGAAAACGCACGCAGGCACGGGAAGAACATGCAAATTCCACACAGGCGGGACCGGGGATTGAACCCCGCTCCTCAGAACTGAGGCAGATGCTCTAACCAGTCGCCCACCGTGCCTTTTTTCTTGCCCTTCACTGTAGCGACCGTCCACGGCCGCTCTATCGCCGTTGAAGTAGCCCGCAACGCAGGCCAGCCGGATTCCTCTGTAATCTCCTGGTGTTGTGTCCTCCCTTTTAGATGTTGCCCCATATCTTTGGGCTTTGCTCCCAGTAAATTCCAGGGAGAACTGCTGGATGGTCCATTACCGTTTCCACAGTCCACATCCGTCCTCTTTGTTGAGATAAGTGGCTGTCTGTTAGCACACTTCTGCTCACCATTTTGAGACATCGGTAGAGTGGTTTCATTCCCCGACTGTCCATTTACATCCACATACACTTCAAGATGGTGGATTTCTGTTTCCAGGATTGACATCTTCTGCAGCAGTCCGTGATAGTCCTCAGTGGAAAAGGGAGGCATCTTGATTGCTGGTCTTGTTGCTAATAGCAGGCTTGTGCTAATTAGCAGGCCACGCTCACGTAATGTGAGCGTTGCCTGCTAATTATCTACAAAAATAAAAAAAGTACAGCCCCATAGGTTTAAAAATATCCAGGAGTCGTTGCTTCTAATTTTTTTTATAAGTAAAGCAAGCTTATCACCAAGAAAAAATGTAAACAGAAGCGAAGCAAAAAAGGATCTGCACTGTACGAGAGAGATAGAGTTATAAGTCACATTATCCTTTGGATAAAACCTGGCCTTTGCACAAAATCTAGCGATAGATTAGATTAGATTAGATAGATAGATAGATAGATAGATAACTTTTAACCCTATATACCAATCCCCAATCCTTACATCCTACCTTGATTGTATTAATTAGCTGATGTGAAGAAATGACAAACTGTGCTTATTTAACTTTTCCATCAACCGATGCTGTCAAATTTCAAATTGCATGGTTCCAAAGTCAGAGTGCCATCTGCCACACAATGCCACCCAGTTGCTTGACCCTAATAAATCTTGGTTTATTGCTAGCTGGGTTTACAAACAAAGACACTCGTTATGGCTGCATACACTTTGGTCTAGGCCGATCTAATCACACTGGCATGCTGCCTTCAAATAATATTTCTTTCTGTCTTCCCTTTCTAGCGCAATCTTTACATCTGCTCAACAAGATAATAAATCATAGACCAGCATTGTGACGTGTGTGACGGGATGAATTAATCTCATAATTAGTGGATGAAAAGGTGGCGCTAAATTTAGTCTGGCCTTTCTGTCGAACCCTGCATCCATCTGGGCCTGTTCAGTTACCTGATTTCCCATCATTGTTTTCTTCCAAGCAAGCTTAAACTTGTCTTTTTTTTTTTTTACAGTATAGCAAACATTTTCTTTCCTCTGGGTTTCCTAGATTTTGTACCACAGTCTAAAAAAAAATCAAGTACAGTGTACTGTACTTGATTTACTTTACTAGTCTAGGGACTACCTTGAATGTTGCCAAAAATGGCTAGATAAGCTCCATTTTACCCATTAACTGAAACAGAACAAGCAATTGAATTTACTGCTGAGCAAGAGTCCCTGAAAGCATGACAAATGTTTAGTCATGATTGTTTTATGATTGTGAGCACTCTACATTTTTGAAAAAGGGATTTTCAAATTACGGGACAGTGAACAGCGTGGGCAAAATTACAGTGCACCCACTAATTTCACCAGTAACAGACTTCACTGTGCTACCTGTCCTTCAAATTCAAGCAGCAATGATTTTGTTGGACTGATGGAGTCCCTCAAGACCAACACTGTCCCCTCAGGGTCTCTCTCCCTGTGCATGTCTGTGTGGTGATCGGGGCTCACTAAGCGTGAGTCGGCATATGTTTATGTCTGTTGGAAACGTTGGCGGCATTAGACTCTGAATGAGTTTTTACAGAACAACGCAGGGAACGAACGCTTCGACAATTGTCTAACAGAATTAGTAGCTTGTGATGAATGGTGTGTAAGAACAGCACTGACAGCCTGCTTTTGCAAATACACACACACGCCTTTGTGTGGATTACCATGTGTTTGTATGTGTCTCCATACTACACATGGTTAAGGGACTTTTTCCTCCGTGCTGCAAAAATTTAGGTAAACGGACGTACATGCATGCAGCTTGTCTCTGTCCAGGTCGGTCTTTAGGTGAAGGGTCAATATATCTCCTGCAGTCAGGATCTGTACTCAGCATATCAATTACAAGACATACCTATGCTCTTATTTGGATGTGCGCAGAGATTTTCCAGCTTGTTGTTTTTTCCCATAGGTGCTGTAAATGACCAAGCTTCACCATGAACGGTCAAGTTCAATTGTGCGGATTTGAATGATTTATTCATAAGCCTCCGGCAAGGATTTTTATTGCAAATAATTTCAGGCTGGTATAGCTCTTTAGAATTTTGAGTAAGAACTTTTTTTAAATACTGTTTTTACAATTTGAAAAGTATCCAGCCTTACTGCTTTGGGCCTGATTTACTAATGGATTGCTTGGGCAAAAACGGGTGCAAATTTTATTGCTTACGCAAACAAATGTGGAAGCTGATCTAGGAACAGAGTATGCCCAGGATTGCATCTTCCAAAAATGCTAAATTGCAGCACAGTTCATTTTGTGCATTATGGGAGATTAATATTTAAACAGATGCATTTAGCATGAGAATCGTTATTTATCCAACCTGAGATGAATTACGATGGCTGATTTTGCATATTTAAATATGGTGTCTGAAAGACAGGTGCCAATGGCACTGCTGTGCGTAACTACATTGAGGAGGCACAGGCAAAATGAGAACTGACTGTATTTTTTTAAAATCCCACCAACAAAAAGTATCGCAACATATCGTCAATTCAGCAATGCAAATTTGGAGCTTCTGAAAGAACAGACTGAATTGGAGGCAATCACAACAAGGAGTCATGCCTTATCACCTATGTCAAAACTTCTTTCAACCCTACATTTTCTCACGTATTGGTCATTTCAGCGCATTGTGACACTAATTTGGTACTGTCATCTACCAAAGCATTTTTTTGAGCGTACTTTCCCAAGTTTAAGCGCAATGTTATTGCAGGATGGGCATTTGGGATAAGATAAATTAAAAAAAATAATAATCATGGCTTTTATGCGGTTGCTGGCTTCCCCCAAAATTATTGGAGCTATCATTTTATTTTCTGTAAATCAGTAATACAGTATGTTTGACTCTTCCACTTACACTTTCAATACCATCACTTCAAACATGCGCTTGTGGTGCGCTCTAAAATGTTCCATGATGAAAACCATCAGAAGTGGCACGGTGGGCGACTGGTTAGAGCGTCAGCGTCACAGTTCTGAGGACCCGGATTCAATTCCCGGCCCCGCCTGTGTGGAGTTTCCATGTTCTCCCCGTGCCTGCGTGGGTTTTCTCCGGGCACTCCGGTTTCCTCCCACATGCCAAAAACATGCATTAATTGGAGACTCTAAATTGCCCGTAGGTGTGAATGTGAGTGCGAATGGGTGTTTGTTTGTGTGTGCCCTGCGATTGGCTGGCAACCAGTTCAGGGTCTACCCCGCCTCCTGCCCGATGACAGCTGGGATTGGCTCCAGCATGCCCGCGACCCTAGTGAGGAGAAGCGGCTCAGAAAATGGATGGATGGATGGACAGTAATACAGTAGGTTTGACTCTTCCATTTACACTTTCAATACCATCACTTCAAACATGCGCTTGTGGTGCGCTCTAAAATTTTCCATGATGAAAACCATCAGAAGTGGCACGATGGACGACAGGTTAGAATGTCTGCCTCACAGTTCTGAGGACCGGGGTTCAATCCCCGGCCCCACCTGTGTGGAGTTTGGATGTTCTCCCAGTGCCTGCGCCAATTTAGCAGCCGCTATTTGGAATTAAAGTGAACGCACAATATCCTACCCATTATTTGGCATCTCAATGAATCCCTTTGTTTCTTAACATCCTGTATACTCACAAAATTTAAAGTAGATTGAATCTGCTTACATGTGACTGATAAGGATGCACACCCGATACAATCGTAGTCTTTTTTAGTAGTTTAATTCTAAAAACATTGTTGTTTGATACAGGCATACAGTATGTGCTTCATCTCACTCCCCTATGTAGACCCTTACCATATCCCTTTAAGAATCAGGAAGCCATGCAATAGAAAATGTACCTGAATCCTTACTTCCAATATATGTGTAAATAGTTACACGTAACAGATGCACAATGGGAACCAACTTGTCACCTGCTCATTTTATGACATGTACTGTTCTTGTGTTTTGTTTTGTCCATTCATCCAGAAGAGGATTTGTGAGACCATACACTCATATTATGTATTTCACTTCATCCCAAGTGTGCTCTTTTACACCAAATTCATCTAACAATATACAGTACCTTGTACCTTGCTTTGTTCAATGGGGTACAGTCAGTGGTTGAACAGAAAAGGCCATTCCCCAAAAATGTCTAAGCTGAACCATTATGATTTGCAAAACAATACCTTGTCTTGCCTTATCCCTCCTTATCCTTATAGTTGGAAATTAGAGTCAAGGAGGTAAAATTCTCCTGGTATCCAACAAAGTGACAACCACTAGTAATTGCACACAGCATGTTCAGACTGGCCCGGAGTCCAATGGCAGTGCACTTCACTCCATCACGACATCAAGCCCTTGACATTGCGATTGGTCATGTACGACTAGGACACAGCAGCTTGACTTGAAACCCTTCCCATGCTTCACCTTTTTTTTCCCACAAACTTAATGTTAGAGGAAGTTAGGAACTCCTAATTTATTGAGTCAGCAGAAAGGTGTTGACTTTTACGCTCCACTGTATGTCCCTCAGTACTTACTAATCTCGCTCTGACTTTATTGTGCTTTCTAAATGCCACTGACATCTAATACGGATGTAATTTCTGACTTATGACAAAGGAGGTGGATGTTTACTTAATAGTTTGGGGCAATTTAATTGAGACTTTAAAAAAAGGAAAACGATACATAAACAGTCAATGAAGGAAAAAAGACAGTTTGATGGGAAACAAAGTTTGAAAATGTAGTTAAGATAACCGCTGTCAAACATTACAGTAGTTTATTCTGTATAATTTGCAGTATGAAGCAGTGTAATCAGGTAAATGCAGGCCCCAGTCCAGTGATATATCATTGTCGCCGGAATTTTAACGCACAGAGTACTATGCTGCTGCTGCTGTAATGGAAAATTTAGTGGGCTTTAATGGCCTCTCATGTCATCATCAGAGATACCAGAGAAAGCAAGAGGATGGATCTCGCTCTGATCAAGCGTTTATGAAAGAGACAGTGCCTGTGTAAAGTATTTGTGTTGATCCCTTTTAAATAGATTTAGTTGAGCATTCTTCATGTTGTCCATTTGCAATTTCTTTTCGATTATTCTTACTCATATTGTTTGAGCCTTTGTACTGATTCCTCATAATTGTTTTTGTTTCTTTTTCTCTTCTTTTTCTTTTTTCCTTCCATCCTTCCCCTCCACCTTATCTAGATGATGAAGAGAATGATGATCCATTTGGAGACTATGTGATCAGTAAGTCATGGCTGCTAATAGCCTCTCTTAAAATACTCCAACCACCCCAACTTTCTCCATGTTTATTACGTGGTTGTGTTTCCTGTGATGTTGTGCCTCAGTAATTGACTCCTTTTGTATGGCTATATAGTTGATACCTGGATAATAGAGGCAGTTGCACACCGTCTAATAGCTTTTATCTGGGCTGCAAATGTGAATATAACATCATCCTCCAGTCTTTTGGAAATTATACTTGCTCATCTTGTTATAATTGTTATAAATTCACAACTCTGCCCCACTCTCGACACTATGCCATCAAATTTTGTTCGGATGCCTAACTGAGCGAATTTGTGTGTATTTCAGAAAGCATGGTAATATAATTGTTTGTTTTACAGACACCTGATCAGAGGTGGGTAGAGTAGCTAAATATTGTACTCAAGTAAGAGTACTCTTACTTTATTGAGAATAATGACTCGAGTAAAATTAAAGTAGCCCTCCAAATAATTACTTGACAATGAATAAGTATTCATTATGAAGAATATAAATAAATAAAATACTATTTGGTGTCAAATCAGTGAAATCACAGCATGAACATCAAATAATAAAATATAAAAAAGCAATGTGCACATTTAGATATTTCCCAACAATATTACTTTAAAATAAAACAAAATTTTGAACTACATCTTCATAAAATAACACAAATTAGTTCAAATTCAGGCATAAGTAATAGTCTTAAAATAACAGCTCAATAGGCTCACCAGGCAGCGTGTCATGGTCTGTTTTGGTTTGGGTTGTGTTTAGTTTTGTTTTGTTCCATGTTTTACATGTTTTGTCTGCTCATTTAGTTATTGTGTCCACCTGTTCTCGTCAACCTTCTACCTAATGTCGACCAATCAGCTCCCTCCAGCCACTCGTGTCTTGTCCAGGTGTTCCTCTTTGTCTCGTCAATCTGTTTGTATTTAGTTCCCTGGTTTCTTTCACTTCTTGTCGGTTCATTGTCCATGTCAGGTGTCATTGTCAGTTGTCATATGTCAAAGGTAATCTTGTTTCACCCCATGTTTCCATATCCTGTCATGTTGATTAGTGGTCAATATTTTGGTTTCAATGTTTCTTTGTTACTTTGATTATAGATTTTTTTGGACTTTGTTAAATTAGTATTTATAGTTTTCCATGTACCTTGTTTTCCATCTTTGTTTTTGGAATGAAATATCATCACCTGCCTTGCCTCCCTGCTTCCCTGCACTTGGGTCCTCCACTTCCTTGCCTCCAGTGCCTTCAAAAACCCAAATTGTGACACAGAGATTATATACTGTAGAAGAACACAAGCAACACAACTCAGCACATTACATAGTTGTTGTTTTTATAATTTGTAGGGTAATCATAAATGTAATGCAAGGCCAGTGGTGTTCTACCTCTCCTGACTTGTTTCTGCCATACTTGTAAATTGAGTCACTTTAAAAAAGTAGAAAGCAATAATAGGTAACCCCCCCCAAAAAAAGAAGCAAACAGAATAACTCAATGAACTGTTGTAAAAGTAAAATTTCTTCTGGAAAAAATTTCTTTTTTTTTCTGGAGCACTGCAGCATATGCGTCTGACTTTTCAATGTCATTCGCCATCTGAGTCTAATTCGCTTCTTCTTTGTCCTTTTCTTCTTAGTTGTATTCTTCCTGTCGTTTTTCTACGGTCTATGTTTTCTTTTGTTGTTGTTTTTGTTGTCAGCTTTGGTTTGTATAATGGATGGGAGAAGCTGAAAGACAATTACTATTTTCAGAGATGCAGATAAATAAGGTACAGTAACAATGGTATTACTAGCGCTGAAATTTTAACACAGTTTATCCGTAGACCATAAACTGATCCCTACAGTTGAATAAGTAGTAGAAAAAAGAAAGTGTGTGCACTGAAGAGTATCAATAGCTCCATCCATCTTTTTTCTAACCGCTTGTCCTCATTATGGTCGCAGGTGAACTGGAGCCTATCTGAGCTGACTGAACAAGTGGGGAGATATACCCAGGATGGGTCTCCGGTGAATTGCAGGGCACATATAGACAAATAAACATTCACACTCACAACTACGTATGGGCAATTTAAAATCATCAATTGACAGAACATGCATGTATTTGGAATGTGGGAGAAAGTAACAGGAGAAAACCCATGCATAGGAGAACATACAACATACACCTCTCCACTATAAGACAGACATGCTAAGCACTACTCCACCCAGCTGCCTTACATCAAGATCTACACTGAACAAAAATATAAACACATTTGCTTTTGCTCCCATTTTTCATGAGCTGAACTCAAAGATCTAAGACTTTTTCTATGTACAAAAAAGGCCTGTTTCTCTCAAATAATGTTCACGAACCTGACTAAGTCTGTGTTCGTTATCAATATCTGGTGTGACCTAACACAGTACAACAAATCTCCTTCATATAGAATTGATCAGGTTGTTGATCGTGGCCGATGGAATGTCGGTCGACTCCTTTTAATTGGCTGTGCAAAAGTACTTGATATTGCCAGGAACTGAAACACACTGTCAAATGTCAAATCCAGAGTATCCCAACCATGCTCAATGAGCGACACGTCCAGCAATTATTCTTCGCCATACAAGTACTGGGATGTTTTCAGTTTACAGAAATGGTTTACAGATCATCGCAACATGGCGCTGTGTATTATCATGCTGCAAAATGAGGTGCTGGTCGTGGATGAATGGCTCAACAGATCAACTCAATGTGAAGGAAATGTGTTTCATCGGGTGCGACAGATAGTGGACAGACAAAATACTGATGGGTTTTCTGACATTTTTTAGAGAAACAGACCTTTTTGTGTTTTTTTAGTAGTTTAATAGAAGTCTCTGACCTTTGAGTTCAGCTTGCAAAAATTGGGAGGAAAAAAGTGTTGGGTTTATATTTTTATTCAGTATACTCTATGTAACCAATAGTTCTTAATATTCCGTTTTCATTGGTTTATTACTGTCATTCTTGCAACTCTTTCAGTCATCGTAAAACAACAAAACAAAACAAAAAACCTAACCCGATGTTAAAAGGTGCATATACAGCAACAATTACTGCAATTGGCTGGCGACCAGTTCAGGGTGTACCCTGCCTCCTGCCCGATGATAGATGGGATAGGCTCATGCGCTCCCGTGACCCTTGTGAGGATAAGCGGCTCAGATAATGGATGGACAGCAACAATTAATGGCAACCATAATAATTTCATAAATAATATTAATAATAAATAATTTAATTCCTTCAGCAACGAATACCCGGCATTGATTAATGCTAGGTACTCCCATGCCTGTGTGGGTTTTCTCGGGTCTTCCGACTTCCTCCCACATCCTGAAAACATGCATGTTAGGTTCATTGAAGATTCCAAATGTCATGTGAAGACTATTGCATCCACAGAACACCAAAACAGAGTCAAAACAATATTAGGAGCAAATAAGCCATAATTTTATTTAACCGAGAGTGCATGACAATATGAGCAAAGATATGTACAAAATGAAAAACTACATCAGCAAAAGGCTGACGCAAAAATACAATAACTGTAAAACGAAAACACGACGGGAACGAGACAAAATTACTCAAGGGAAAAGGCTAAAGGACAGATAAATAAATTTAAGTGAAGCAATAACGGAACAAAAACACTCAGCCAAAAAGGAGACAAGCGAAAAAGACGATACGCTAACCATACAAGTTGAGAACACGAACAGGAAAAAAAAAAAAAAACAGTTTTTAAACTACACATATTTGAAGAACTGAACAGAAGACAAACGTAAGAACAAAGACTCTCATGTACAAAAGAATAAATAAGAACTATGAATAGGATGGAAATAACTTATGAAGGCCCTAGCTGAGCCACGACCCGAGTGAGGATTGGTGAAATAATTGAGAACAAACAGTACAAGTAAAAAGTGTTTACATGAATACTGAGATGCACTTTTCATATACTGTATCATTTTGACAGAATTCATATTAAGAGGTTGTTTTTGTAATTTTTAGAAGGAACTGTTCCAGCAGCTGTCACTTTGTTCTAAAATACAAATAAAAAGAAATGGAAATCAATGTCATCATTTACAAAAGATAATCAAATGTGCATTTAAAAAAAGAAATAGAACTCATTCAGCACAGTCAAAAAAGGAGTCTCGGCTGGTTGATCCGGTTCCTCTTTCCTGCAGAGTCATTATGACAGACTGACGCATGTTTTTTTCTTGAAAATGAGAGGATAGATGCACATTTGATAGTGTGCTGAGCCGTGAGAGAAAACAGAGGAGCGTGATAATGCGGTTTTATAGCATCCTAGAAAATCAGGGATGAAGAGAAAGGATAGTTAAAATCAGATGATTGATAGAGGAGTGGTGTGGGCAAGATGTTAGTGGACTGAGCCAGAGAAAGGAGAGTCATGGATAAATGGGTGGGGGCAGGTGGGTATAAGGAGGAGGAATGATTGAGAGTACGATTGAGATTTACCAGTACACTTAAAGAGATGGCTTCGGATTAACATTCAGTGACTGTCTGTGAGCGTCTGGATTATTTTTGAAATCCTGCAGAGCGCTATGGGGAGTCCAGCACTGCCAGGGGGATTGAGACCTACAAAGCCAGGCCTGTCACTGTGTGTGTGTGTGTGTGTGTCTTGGTCGAGATGCGGCAGGTGGAACGCGACTCCGATTCCAGGTCCCCCACCAAGCAGCATTCTAAGCAGCTTGATATATCGGCGCGTAGAAGGTGTGGTGGCGGTTTTTATTTTTGTTGTTTTTTTTTTTTTTTTATAGTAATGGCCCTCACTTCACACTGGTTTACCACTGGACTCCACTTTTCCTTTATGTTGTAATAGGTTAAAATTCTGCAATCAATGATAATAGTTGCAGACATTTAGCTTCAGACAACATAGGGGAGGAGTCAATAAGTAACTTCACACAGAGTTTTAATCCATATCGATCTGTGCCCCATGCTGTTTTATTGAATATAGCCTAATGCTGTGGGGCACCACACAGAGTGGTGAGGCAAGGCTTGGCATCACCTTGTGATATCTCCTGTGCGATTCCTTGTTTATTTTTAAATGTGCAGGAAGTGAGACATTGTTTGATACAATATGGACAAAGGTGAGAGACCAACTCTTAATCCATCCATCCATCAATCCATTCTTTGAACCGCTTATCCTCGCAAGGGTCGCGGGCGTGCTGGAGCCTATCCCAGCTGTCATCGGGCAGGAGGCGGGATACACCCTGAACTGGTTGCCAGCCAATTGCAGGGCACATATAAACAAACAACCATTCACACTCACATCCACACAATACGGGCAATTTAGAGTCTTCAACTAACCTACAATTTTTGGGATGTGGGAGGAAACCCACGCAGGCACGGGGAGAACATGCAAACTCCACACAGGCGGGGCCGGGAATTGAACCCCAGTCCTCAGAACTGTGAGGCAGAGGATCTAATCAGTTGTCCACCATGCCGCCAACTCTTAATCCATTAATCAAAAAGGGTTTGGGTAAGGCTACCTGGATCTGCTTGAATCTTAATTCTCCATCCTAGCAAGATATTTGGGGCTTTATTTTTGGCAAAACATGTTTGGATGAGTGTTGAAGAAGTGGGAACCCTGACCTCACCCCTTCAAACACATTTGAGGTGAACTAAAAGACATTGTGAGCAAGGCCCTTTTGCCCAACCTCTGAACTCACACATTCTGATTCTTGATAAATAGACAAAATGTACAAAATCCTCCCAGAACAGTAGAAGTCCTTTTCTTTCGTCCTTTTCCACCCATAAGAAACCATAAATACATGACCAGGTGTCTCAGTACTTTTTTCCCCCCCACATACTGTACCGCACATCAAGTTGTTGTGTGGATGTGATACCTTACTATTCGGAAAGCTACATCTGCTGATGCTGCCACATTATTTGTTTACTCAGTTATGGTTGGGCAGTTTCATGTTGTACCGACATTGCTGTTAGTTTGCCCTCTAAATGCTCCAAATGCTTACACCCAGAGTGCTTGTTCAAGATTTTCCATGAAATATGTCATTGCAAAAAAAATTGTTCTCTTGTTGTGCCACATGTTAAGAAAAAAATAATTACCATTTGTGCACTGGAAAAGGTGCAAATTGTTTACTTTGGGTACAGTCCTCATCTCTAACATATACAGTAGGCTTTTAATGTACTTTATTTGGGAACTACATGAATTGACTGGAAGTCTTATTTCTGTCAACAAGCATCCTTATCCTGTCCTTCATGGAATACACAGCTGGTCATTCCCTTGACCAGAACACAACACTCTCAGCATGGTTCACTTTTGTGTGTCAGATATTAGACAAACTGTCCTTTCCACAGAGTTTAATATAGTCCGACCAAACAATCTTTGGGTGGCTAGTGGCATTTCACTCATGTACTGTAAATCCATGAAGTCATCCTTGCTGTTCAGTCACAGCATGGATGCCAAACAAAGAAATACATTCTAATTTAAAAACAGCAGGGGAAAAGAAAGCAAAGAAAAATGGTTACGCTCCTGTCAATATTTCTCTTCAAACCATTGTGTCTCCCCTCAATACTCACTTTAATAGCTTAACTTTGTTTTGCAGCAATTCAGATAGGAGGGAAGAGAAAAGATGAGTAAATCCATATTGTGATCCTGATTGTGAAAACTGTCGTATTAGACTTAATACTCAGAGCTGACTAATTATCAGATAGTATCTGACTGTCTTTGATCACCACAACCAAATTTAAAGAGAAGCTGACATTTCGACTTCCAAATCTTGTCTGATTTGGAGATGTACTGCCATTTTCTGGCGGCACGGTGGCCGACTGGTTAGAGCGTCAGCCTCACAGTTCTGAGGACCGGGGTTCAATCCCCAGCCCCGATTGTGTGGAGTTTGCATGTTCTCCCCGTGCCTGCGTGGGTTTTCTCCGGGCACTCCGGTTTCCTCCCACATCCCAAAAACATGCATGAATTGGAGACTCTAAATTGCCCATAGTTGTGAATGTGAGTGCGAATGGTTCTTTGTTTGTATGTGCCCTGCAATTGGCTGGCAACCAGTTCAGGGTATACCCCGCCTCCTACCCGATGATAGCTGGGATAGGCTCCAGCACGCCCGTGACCCTAGTGAGGAGAAGCGGCTCAGAAAATGGATGGGCGGATGGATGCCATTTTCTGGTCATGTCAACTTTCCAAGTATGATGCTCATGCCTATATCTCTCCCTCTCATTGCAGTAAAATCTTTGTCCACCGTACAGTGTCCAGACAGTTGCAATCAATAGCACAACCCAATCACCTTTAAATCGGATCAATGTGTCAGTGCATGTATACCCAAGCCTGTTTCTCAGTGATCCTTTGTAAAGTCATAGCTATATATTTTGGAGCAGACAACAATAAAGTCATCATAATCAATAACAATGCATAGAATACATAAGTCCCTAGTTGATCTTTGTAATAAGCCAATCTTGGGCATCTCAGTGGGTATCAGCAACAAAAAGATTATCTCTTCTCTGCTTCCCTTACTGAAAACCATGTTTAAAAAGCTTTCTTTTATCAGATGAAATGCAGAGGCTTCTATTATTTTTGAAATAATTAAATATTAACTACATAGCTCATTCAAATAAAGGGGTACTCTTTTCATTACTTTAATACAGCAAGTGGTGCCATGCTATCTAAATATGCTGCTTTTACACAGTGAATAGTTCCATACAAATTTCTATACTGACACCCGTTTTTATGAAACACAAAGCAAACAAACAAACAAAAATCAACATTTAATTGGTTGGCAATGAATAATCTTAAAACCGACAAAAAAATTGATAAAAACATTTTTAGAAGAGAAATAAAATAATACACCACAACATTTAAGTCTTAAATTCAAGGATTTACATACATTACAGCAATGATTTACATATATTATAGCTGCTGGTCAATAGACTAAAATTGCTCCCGTCACTATTTAACATTGGAAGCACATACTGAGATTGTTATGTATCGTATCAGATCTAAGTAATTGATTGACATTGATTGGTTATTCTAAGCGTAAGAGGATAGCGGATTGCTGATCGGTTATTCTGCCACTGACTGGTGATCCTTCGGAATAGACTCCAGCTCAACAGTGACCCCTAAACAGAATAAACAGTAGAACATGGATGGAGAGATTATCATCAGTTCATGCTACAAAAGACCTTTACCTTCTTGTTTATCTTTTACATATGTTGCTATGCCCTACTACATCAGGTGCAGGCAAGCTACTTGGAAATGTAATGCGCTAAGCTACCAGTTATTTTACATTAAATGTAGGTTCACTACACTGAAGCTACCCGATATAGAAATATATCACGCTAAACTAGAACAAAATGACTAAAGTAACTAAACTGCATCAAAGCTTCTATAGCAGAGCAAAAAAAAAACAATTTAAATCACAAACATAACTTTAAAAATATATATAATTAAACGTGACAGCTTTCTTATATTTTATTTTCCAGTGTACCACTGCAAAATCAGTGTTATGGACTAATGCAGTCAAAGCATGGTGTTATTACCATAACTGAGCAGTATGTACTAAACATCCATCCATCCATTGAAAATGTAAATGGAAGAGTCAAACCTACTGTATTACTGTCCATCCATCCATCCATTTTCTGAGCCGCTTCTCCTCACTAGGGTTGCGGGCGTGCTGGAGCCTATCCCAGCTATCATCGGGCAGGAGGCGGGGTACACCCTGAACTGGTTGCCAGCGAATCGCAGGGCACATACAAACAAACAACCATTCGCACTCACATGCACACCTATGGGCAATTTAGAGTTGTCAATTAACCTACCATGCATGCTTTTGGAATGTGGGAGGAAACCGGAGTGCCCGGAGAAAACCCACGCAGGCACGGGGAGAACATGCAAACTCCACACAGGCGGGGCCGGGGATTGAACCCCGGTCCTCAGAACTGTGAGGCAGACGCTCTAACCAGTCGTTCACCATGCCGCCGTGTACTAAACAAATAATGTAATATAGTTGCAGATGTGATCATCATTCTATTAAATGCTTTTTTTTAGTTAGAAAATATCAAATTCATGGAAATAGACAAGATTTGTAGAGAAAATAACCTGCATACTTGATGTTTGCTGACTGAGTTGTGATGACTAGCTTAGCTGTTGATTGGTGTTAATTCCGGGAAATATCTAAATGTCTGTCCTTAAATATGTGTTGGACATCTTGGTTGTTGACAGGAACTTCCTTTTGGAATTGCACAGTAACCACCAGAAAGCTTAACTGTTTTTTTTAAGGACTTGATAAAGTAACATGAATTTGTTAAGGTATGGCCTCAGGAATTCTTGTACTACATATCTCTGTCCCCTCCTCTGTCATTGTCTCCAGCTGGACGCTTTCCATCCCGCTCCGCTGCAATATCCGTTTTTGTGGCCATCTTTTTATACACACTCAATGGCGGATACGTGACATCAAAGGCAATGTTTGGATCCGCCTGGGGAAAAGCAGCTTCTGTGGACGCGACTGCATTATGTGATTTTCACTACTGAAAAACTATTTGATGTTGAAAACTGCAGTGTTACAAATACGCTACTGAGAAATATATTTAAACTTGTTATGTCAGTAATTGTAATGCTGCCAATTCCCAACAATGAGCAGGTGATTCGCTGGTCCAAAGCAAAAACTATAGCATGAAGTCAGACAATGAGAGTCAAAAAAAGGCACAGCTACATAAAAAGCACTAGCATTGTCACAGCATGTCTAAGTGTTCTGCTGATTTCATATCTTTTCTAAGGTGGCAGATTTATTTTTCTCAGTAGTCACCTTTCCCTCCTTCATCTTCACCCTCCTTTTAAGCTCATTTTGACATTAACTCATTCAGTGCCAGGCCTCCCAGTTAACATGGATATTTGACTTCTAAGCAGTCAGTGGCAGTGAATGTGTGAAGCTCACTCCTGTAGCAGCACTTATTTTTATTTTTTATTTTGCTGCTGCTTCAGGACATGCCCATTGCCATGGCGACAGTTCGCTAGTTTTCTCCCCTGTATTCTTTGTTTTTAAATACATCTGAGGAGATAAAATATCCAGCGGTGTACAACGGCACTGCATCAGAGCACATGTTTATCTCTAACTTCTTGTCCAATTCTATCATATCAAAACAACCTGGGCGGCATGGTAGACAACTGGTTAGTACATCTTCCTCACAGTTCTGAGGACTGGGGTTCAAATCCCAGCCCCGCCTATGGGGAGTTAGCATGTGTTCCCCCTGCCAGCATGGGTTTTCTCCGGGTACTATGGTTTCCTCCCATCCATCCATCCATCCATTTTCTAAGCCGCTTCTCCTCACTAGGGTCGCGGGCGTGCTGGAGCCTATCCCAGCTATCATCGGGCAGGAGGCGGGGTACACCCTGAACTGGTTGCCAGCCAATCGCAGGGCACATATAAACAAACAACCATTCGCACTCACAGTCACACCTACGGGCAATTTAGAGTCGTTAATCAACCTACCATGCATGTTTTTGGGATGTGGGAGGAAACCGGAGTGCCCGGAGAAAACCCACGCAGGCGGGGCCGGGGATTGAACCCCGGTACTCAGAACTGTGAGGCAGACGCTCTAACCAGTGGTCCACCGTGGCGCCCGGTTTCCTCCCACATCCCAAAAACATGCATCGTAGGTTAATTGAAGACTCTAAATTGCCCGTATGTGTGAATCTGTTTATATGTGCCCTGCGATTGGCTGGGGACCAATTAAGGGTCTACCCCGCCTCTTGTCCAAAGATAGCTGGGATAGGCTCCAGCATGCCCGCGACCCAAGTGAGGATAAGCGGTACAGAAAATGGATGGCTAGATGGAAAGCACAACCTGATATTGTAATTCAAAACCAAGAGTGATCGTTTTGATGAAATCCGTTTTTTTGGTTTTGGATGGATGAATGCTTGTTCTGGACCTCAAAATTGTGTGTTCTCATGACCGCATGAACACGCAATGAGTTGAACCCCAAAGCAAGCACCACAAACTGTGCAGGTTTCACACGATTTATTAAACAAAAGATGCAGGCTAGTGTGAGAATACAGACAACAAAAATCGACGTGGTAAAAAGTCAACGTGTGGAACAAAAAGTGTCAAAAAGAAGAAACTAAAAGAGTTGGACGGACTGCAACGGGAGGAAGCTGCTGTAGCTACGAGTCGGAAAACAACAACTCAAAAACCTACATACGGCTGAGTATGGAAAACGAGAACAGAAAACACGAAAAAAGCAGGAGACAAGAGGAACGACTGGGTGAATAACAAGAAGAATGCACGAGAGAGACAAAGTAGGCAATAGTGATGGCGACGAGCAATGAACAATAACTCCACAACTTCCTACTGTAAATACCCCCGCTGATGATGATAGCTGGCAGGTGCGACGCAGGAGACTCCGCCCACCCATACCCTCCAACACACACACACACACACAAATTTATTGTTTGCACTCAATGAAGCTGTCAATACAGTTACATGCTAGACTTTTTCGAAGTCAGTGTGGTGGTATGGTGGTACATGTGCAGTAGTGTATTGTGGCAGTCTCCAAATAATTGTATATGACTGAGTAAATCACAATAATGTGTCTGTGATATTAGCTCCATTTTGTACCTAGGCATACCAACTCTCACTACACACACATAATCACACACACACACACACACACACACACACACACACACACACACACACACACGCACACAAATCCGGTCGCAATTAGGCCTGAGTGTTCTTGACCGTGTGTGTTAAGGATCTATCCAAAGATTGGTGCTGTGGGATGAGAGAAGTATGAAAATTGGGAGATTACTCACTCTTCCCAGTTCACCCACGCACCTATGTCCATGTTCATCCCTTTCCCTCATCTACGTCATGTGTTTAAAAACAAAATCCTCCTTTTGTGTTCTCAGGCCCACGTATTGGGCTTCAAGTTGATAGTGGAACTCGATCTGTGGCTGTGTCTCATAACGGAGTCATTACCTCTTGTGACAAACACTTACACGGGGACACACACATTCACACATACATTTCTTCTGATCTGGCTGTCATAATCAAAGACTTGGAAAAGACCAAGGCCCAAGCACACCAAAGGACGTTGCCGAAATGGACAGAATTATTCCTTGGGGTTCAACAACTTTTTATGAGTGGTCGACCATCAGCCACTGGTTTTGCAACATGTTTTACATCAAGCAGCATTAGACACTCATGTCAAAATCTATTTTCATTAGGTTTTCAAATATAAAGCTTTCTTGCAAAGTGTAATGTATACTCATGTGAAAAGAAAATTGATACCCTGTGAGAAATTAATAGTGAAGTTCATAAAAAGTCTAAAGTTAATTCATAAAAGTTCATAGACAAAGTCAGACAAATCAATCCACAAATAACTGCTTCTTTGAAACCAGGGATGTCCAAACTTTTTCTTGCAAGGGCCACATACGGAAAAATCGAAGGAGACAAGGCCGCTTTTGACAATTTTAATATATTTAACACAATTAACTAATCCATCAGTGTAGGTAAAGTGTTTATTTTTATTTACTGTGTAGGTAAAAAAAAATAAAACTGCTTGCAAAACATCAGGCGGCACAGCGGACGACTGGTTAGAGCGTCAGCCTCACATTTCTGAGGACCCGGGTTCAATCCCCGGCCCTGCCTGTGTGGAGTTTGCATATTCTCTCCGTGCCTGTGTGGGTTTTCTCCGGGCACTCCGGTTTCCGTCCACATCCCAAAAACATGCATTAATTGGAGACTCTAAATTGCTCGTAGGTGTGAATGTGAGTGCAGATGGTTGTTTGTTTGTATGTGCCCTGAGATTGGCTGGCAACCAGTTCAGGGTGTACCCCGCCTCCTGCCCGATGAATGCTGGGATAGGCTCCAGAACGCCTGCGACCCTAGTGAGGAGAAACGGCTCAGAAAATGGATGGATGGATGGATGGATGCAAAACATCAAAAAAATTTCAGGATTTTGGGGTGGCCAGTGGCACTACTTAATGATGTGTAATTGGATGAAAACAAGAAAGTGAGGAGTGAGAACAAACCTCTCCTTCCTTGCCACCCAGTATTGGAAGGATGTACCGCAGTACAGTGCAGGCAAATGACACGGGCAGTGTCAAATGTTCATTTTAGTCGATGCTGCGGGCTGCTAAGATAATGGATGGCCCTAATTTGGACACTCCTTTTTTAAACCATGCAAAGTTTTTTGAACCTACACCCGAAAATAATTGGAATTTAGAATTGTTCGTAACTGGAATCGAAACAACGAACCGAAATCGGAACCGCTCATGTTTAAACGATGCCCAATCCTAGTTCTAGTTGTAGTTTAGCATTAGGAATACTGGAGCAACTTAACCTTTACCTTGGTCCACTGCATTGAGTAAAGTTCTCGCTTACCTGTGATGGATGAATAGAGGCAGATCCTAAGTGGATAAAGTTGACAGACAGACAATGTCACATAATAATGATTGATATGATGAAAAATGATTGATCTACTCATCTTGAACATCTAGGTGCAGATTGAGGCATTGATGGAGAGATAAATTGATGTTTTTGTTTCTTGGAAAGTTTCTGTGAAGCTGTTTTCACTGTGCATACTTTTTGTCTGAGCTTTATGCCAATGGTGTCATCACATGGCTACATATCACATGCCTATCCAGATTTGTGCACACACACTTTGAAGTCGTTCACCTCCTTCACCTTGACAGTCGCCTGACTTAAAATTCAGTATTGATTCAAAGAGCAGCTGCTCTATGTGTGTGGGGGTCTTCAAGCGGACTACATTAATGGAATGCTGCTAGTGTGCTAGTTTTCATGTTAGCGCGTGTGTGTAATGAGAAAGTTGGTTGGCCCCCCCTGCCCTTCAATGTCATTTGGAATTCATCTGGAGGCTTGACCCTGACAGTTGTTTGTTTTTCCTCTCTAGAGAGCGCAGAGGAATGGAGAGAGGGGTTTTGTTGATCAGAAAAAAAGTAAGACATATGAAGATTGACTTTTGGTAAATGTAACTTTCTAAATAAAAGAACTGTTTCAATTACAGTTTTTGTGCTGTTGTGTCATTTAATGCTTTAGAAGCACAGAATGATGTGCTTTGATCATAACTAGTTTGAACGCTATAGTTCAGAGTTTTACGGAGACATACAGTATTGTGTATTTTGTTTTAAAAGCGTTCCAGGGTGTTTTTAACAGGTCTTTGATGTACTTTTGTCAAAATACCCCAAACATTATTTCATGGGTGTGTGTTCCGGTTGTTGTCTTCCCCCTGTCTCGTACACACCTGCTCCTGAAAGCATCTTCACCACCTGTGCCTCGTTCACCCTAATTGCCCCTTGCATTTAACCTCGTGTCTCATTCTTTCTAGTCGCCAGTTCGTTCTACCTTGTCGTCGCATTCCAGCATTCCTTGTTTCCACATCACAGACTCACAGTAAGACTAGACCCTGTTCCGATTATCGACCTCGCCTTTTTGCCTCACGTTTTTGGATACTGTTGCCTTTTTTGGATTGCCTGCCTGTGTACAGACCTCTGCCCGTATATTAAACCTCTCTTTTTTGTAACTGGCCATTTGTTTTGGAGTCGTGTATTTTTGGGTCCTATCCTCTTTTCCTTTCATGACACATTAAGAGTTATAGAACACTTTACATACCCTATATCTTGTCTATGTGGAATTAAACATTTTCAGGAGACTCTCTTGCAAGTGAGTATAACCCGCCCCATTTACAGTACTTCTAGGCCAGTCGGAGAATCAGAATCATCTTTATTTGCCAAGTATGTCCAAAAAACACACAAGGAATTTGTCTCCAGTAGTTGGAGCCGCTCTAGTACGACAACAGACAGTCAATTGACAGAGAACACTTTTGAGACATAAAGACATTGACAAAAACAGTCACTGAGAAATAAAGGGTTCCTAGTTATCTGGTAATGCAGTACAAATTTTATTTTTATTTTTTACAGTTGTGCTAAAAGATGTAGAGTCCTCTAGCACTTAGAGCAGTTTGAATGACTAATATAGCAATAGTCCGGTGCAATAACGATTGTGCAAAGGGTGCCGAGACTTCAAAGAATGTATGCAGTTTAAAGTGACTAGTAGTGCGATACTCTGGGACAATGTTGATTGTGCAAATGTTGCAGATACTCCTCAGTTGGTGTGCAAGTGGTGCAAAAGCTACTCTGGCAGGAGTGGCCAGCATTGGTCAACAACAGATATGCAGCGTGGCGAGACTACTTCAATGAGTGCACGAGTAATATATAATTGGCACCACAGAAATGTGAGAACAAACTCAAGACAAAAAAACTGGCAGCATGTTGCAATGGGATTGTAGGTTAGCTGTTTAAGAAGTTGATTTACAAGAGGGAAGAAGCTGTTGGAATGTCTGCTCGTTCAAGTTTGCATTGATCGGTAGCGCCTACCTGAGGGAAGTAGCTGGAAGAGCTGCTGACCGGGATGTGAAGGGTCCGAGAGGATTTTGCACACTCTTGTCTTAGTTCTGGCAGCGTGCAAGTCTTCAAGGGTGGGTAGGGCGGTACCGACAATCTTTTCAGCAGTTTTGATTTTCCTTTGCAGTCGGAGTTTGTCTTTTTTGTAGCAGCACCAAACCAGACTGTGATGGAAGAACACAGGACCAACTCGATAACCGCTGTGTAGAACTGCCTCAGCAGCTCCTGTGGCAGGTCGCGCTTCCTCAGAAGCCGCAGGAAGTACATCCTCTGCTGGGCCTATTTGAGGATGGAGTTGATGTTGATCGCCCACTTCAGGTCCTGAGAGACTGTAATTCCCAGGAACTTGAAGGTCTCGACGGTTCACACAAGGCAGCTGGACAGTGTGAGGGGCAGCTGTGGTGAAGGATGCCTCCCGAAGTCCACGATCATCAATACAGTCTTGAGCGTGTTCGGCTCCAGGTTGTGTCGTCCGCACCACAGCTCCAGCCGCTCCACTTCCTGTCGATATGCAGACTCGTCACCGTCTTTGATGAGGCCAATGACAGTGGTGTCATCTGCAAACTTCAGGAGTTTGACAGCCGGGTCCGTTGAGGTGCAGTCGTTCGTGTAGAGAGAGAAGTGCAGCGGAGAGAGGACACAACCTTGGGGTGCCCCAGTGCTGATGCTGCGGGTGGATGAGGTGGTCTCCCTCAGCCTCACCTGCTGTGTCCTGCCTGTCAAGAAGCTGTAAATCCAGTGGCAGATGGCAGGTGAGACGCTGAGCTGGAGAAACTTGGAGGAAAGGAGTTTAGGGATGATGGTGTTGAACGCCGAGCTAAAGTCCACGAACAGGATCCACGCGTAGGTCTCTGCACTGTCGAGGTGTTCTAGGATGAAGTGCAATCCCATGTTGACTGCATCATCCTGCAGACCTGTTCGCTCGGTAGGCAAACTGCAGGGGGTCCAGCAGGGGACCTGTGACGCTCTTGAGGTGGTCCAGCACGAGACGTTCAAAGGACTTCATGACCACAAATATCAAGGCGACAGGCCTGTAGTCATTTAGACCCAAGATTATAGGTTTCTTGTGGACTGGAATGATGGTGGAGCATTTGAAACAGGATGATACTTCGCACAGTTCCAGAGATCTATTGAAAATCTGTGTGAAGACTGGAGCGAGCTGGTCCGCACAGACTTTGAGGCAGGAGGGGGACTCATGGTCTGGTTTGTCAGTCTTTTGTTGTTTGAAGATGCGTCTCACATCCTGTTCGTGGATGGTTAACGCAGAAGTCAGAGGTGTGATTGTGGTCGGTGGTGTGGCTGGGTGGGCGTGGGGTGTGAAAGTGTCCTTTTCAAATCTGCGTGCTTTCATTACCATGACAACTGGGGGCTTAGTCTGAGTGTTGCTACTGGAGTGGTTTCTACCTGCAGGAGCAGAGCCCAGAGTGAGAGGGAAAAGAAAAACAACAAGCCCTATAAATAGAATAAAATAGTTTTTTTTTACTTTTGGAGGCAGCATCCATCAATTTTCTGAGCTGCTTCTCCTCACTAGGGTCACAGGCGTACTGGAGCCTATCCCAGCTATCATCGGGCAGGACGTGGGGTACACCCTGAACTGATTGCCAGCCAATCGCAGTGGAGGCAGCATTTCACACAGTATACTGTGTGAATGTGGGACATGGAAACGTTATCAAACACAAAAACCCATGGCACCATGTCAACAACTTCAACGAGCAATCAAGTATATGCTGCTTATATGAGGCTAATCTGTGCATCCAGCAAAACTCAATGCAGCTCTGCTTACCTTACACTTTCACACCTGCCGGAAATGTGTGTGTTTCTGCATGATAGTGGTTCTTCTTGACAATGTATCAGACATTGTAATCTGGCTTTTCTGGAAGGTGGCTCTGGCTCATCACACAGCCTAGCTGCTCATTTCATGGGCTAAGAAACTTGGTAAGAGGGTCATCATGAAAATTAATAGTTGGTGTGTGTAGTGTGTGGTTTTCATAAACTAATGCACGTGCAATTCATTTGCATGTTTTCATATGCAATCAATCCAGTTTATGAATTATTCTAAAGTGAAGACAAATGAAACCTGCAGGTCTGATCAAGAGGAGGTAGGAAGTACGTTGGGAGAAGATATCAGAGGGCAAGAAGAGACCCGTGATTGGATAAATGGGCAGACAGGAAAAGTGTCAGGGGATAGGTGAAATCCTATTTTTACACATCTCCTTTTGGGAAACCCTACTCTCCTCATGTATCATAATGACAGAAACCCCCAAACTCATCTTTCCACCCCTCTCACTGTACATCCCTCCCTATTGTTCTAGTTTAGCCCACATTGTGTTATGTTTTGTGAATTTCTTGTTTTATTGAGAATTTAAGCGTGTCTAATTGGAATGAATTAATGTTGTGTGATCTACAAGCCTCGCACATTGAAATTACTTATCGACTAAAGATAACTGTTGAGAGCGTGCACAATTCATTCAGACAATGAGCTCACGCACATTTTAACCCCCGGTGTGTGCAGGCCGGCTGAATTCTCTTTTCACAGGTTGTGTTTTTTTTCTTGTGGGTGTAAAGCAGCTACTTTGTCCTTAGTTGGTGAAACAAAAAGCATTATAGTCTCAGAATTCACTTTTCGCAAGTCTCTTTGGGTTTGTCCCCCCAAATGACTGAAAATTATGTTTAGCTATGACAGAAAACTTGGGCTTCTTTGAATTTCTGTATCTTTCATGTTGAGAAGCAATTCACACAGGCTTTTCGTTTGTTTGAGCTGTGCTGTTTACTTATCCGTGACAGGTTTGTTTCAGTGGTACTCTTTGTTGGAATCTGATTAAAATCCCTATAGAGAGATTTATCATCTTTAGAGGGCAGAAAAAACAAAATTACAAGCCCATCAATTCTTGTGTTTGATCTTGCTCACCATGTCTCAGGCATTCTTTATCCTGAGAATCCTGCCCTTTATTTACTCGCCTCTCCCCAGGCTCACCAATTCTGTGATGTTGGGAGGTCATTTGTCTCCATGTTAGAGCTCCCATGTCCCCTGCTTGTCCTATTGATTCCTCCAAACTCTGCTTCTCATTATCAGCACCATACTATAGCATCTGATCTGTATTTGTGGCATTTTTTTTCTAACTGATCAGTGGTTAGAGTCATACAAATGTTGCATCTAGGGTGTAGTTTCCAGGAGATAATTAAACAAAGTAGGGGGGGAAAAGTTGCTTAAAAATGGTGAAACTAACAAAAAAGTACATTAAAATGAAATAAATCACTGAGTATCTTATGTTGGAGTTTATACTGAATGGCGACAAAGAGAAAAGGTTCCTCATCAAAATAATTTGTTAATCTGTTAATTCATCACGAGTTGAATGAATTCGTTGATATGTTTCGGGTCTAAGTCATGGAAATGGCCACTTTTAGAAAGCTGAGAGTTACTGTATCTGACTGCATTTTCATCCTCCCCCATCTTCACAAACTTTCATATTGTGACCTTTCAGCCTGGGTCTTGCTTTGACGAAGCGAATCACTCTCTACATTTGAGAGCTTCCATGTTCATTTTGTCTCAGTCAATATCAATATCTTCTTGTTTTGTCACAAGAACATATTTTAAAGTTTGAAGGGGATCAATCGACAATTGGGCCCAGTAGACCTCTGTTGAAGAACATGGACATAATGATCCAAGCTTTGGCATTAGCAACATAGTCTCTTTGTGCTAGATATTTTTTTTAAATCAATACAGTTCTTACTTTGACAAAGAAATATTGCTGAGAGTTTTAATGAAAGTTGATGAAATGAAAGAAAATGTCAGTAAGAGCCCTGAAGATAATTTGAACTGATTTTAACTCTGATATTATTTCAAATGAACATGTTTCGTCTGGTTACAAAGAAAGCAACCTATTTGGATGTTGTAAATCAGGTCTTTTCTGATGTCCATAGTTTTGCAGGGTCTAGTTTAAGAAAATACTACGTCGATACTGTGAGACTGTGCCATAAACCTAAAGCAAACATTTGACATGCTTCCACCTTTAAAAATAATACTAACTTTATAGTTAAATTACCTGCAGTTGTATTGTTTAATTGCATCAAGTTTTTTTTTAATTTTTATTTTTATTTTTTTTTTATTTTTTTTTTGCAATCAGAGGTGTTTTTGGTAGATTGTCTAAATGACAAAACATGCAGTTCCCTGCTGCACAAATCGGTGCCATGACGGCTCTCCACGCTTCACACTACGAGACTATAACCCTTCTCTCACTCTTTGTGACTTTGCCAAATCCCTTCTTTAGGCATCTGTGTGTGTGTGTTTGTGCGTGTGTGTGTTTGTGCGTGCGTGTGTGTATGTGCAAGCGTGCGTGCGTGTGTGTGTTTTTGTTCACACGAGTCAAGCAGTCAAATCGCTGAAACAATGATCAGCCCTTTTTCTTTCTATTTGGACTTGGACTTGTGTGATGTAGTAAAAATCGGGAAAAATGTGAAATTTCGGGCTGCAGCTATAATTAAAGTAAGCGCTCAACCTTCTGTACTCCACAAAATCCAGATTCAATCCCCCCTCTTGCTTTTTAAAATAGGTATTACACACACCCTCCACTGCTCCTTCTGTGCAGCCATCCATGTATTTAGCTCAGAGAGCCCAAATATGTTAATGATATCAGCCTGGCACAGAATTAGGCCCAAAATCAGCTGCTTGGTAAATGCGGCTACATCAATATGCACCATTCTTTTACTGATACATATTCTGTCACCAGTATCCATCCATCCATCCATTTTCTGAGCCGCTCATCCTCACTAGGGTCGCAGACGTGCTGGAGCCTATCCCAGCTATCTTCGGGCGAGAGGCGGGCTACACCCTGAACTGGTCGCCAACCAATCGCAGGGCACATATAAACAAACAACCATTCACACTCAGGTTCACACCTATGGGCAATTTATAGTCGTCAATCTGTCACCAGTATATGTTAGAGAATTTCATTCTTTGTATTACATAGGCTGCTATTCAGTGCGTGTGCCAATCTTGGTTTTCCATTGTTGTAAAACTGAACAGTGTGAAAATGCTACAATGTCACTTTTTGGGAAGGGAAACATCTGGTCAATGGTCACAATTTGCTTACAGAGCTGATCAAGGCTATACCTGTTGTGTACCTCAGTTTGTGTGTGCGTACGTGTGCGTGTGCGTGCATGCATGCATATGTGTGTATCCACAAATCTATGCTCGCCCCCAATGTGCCTCCCAAAGTCTTCTCTCTGAAGAGCTATGACCATTAAGCAGCTGTTCACTTCTAAAGCTGCACACACAAAAAAAAAGAGGGAAAAGGGAGAATGTAAATGAGTCTCGATATGTGCAAAACCTCTCCAGAGGGACACACTGTTTGGGTCGGAGACATGGAGAAGTAATATTTGTAATGACACACGCACCGCACATACTGTTTGTGCACACTGTGGCATTCATAATGCTACAATGCTATTATGTAAAGCTCTTAAGTAACCAATTCTCTACCTTTGTGTGTGTGTGTGTGTGTGTGTGTGTGTGTGTGTGTGTGTGTGTGTGAGAGGGTGGGTGTGTGTATGGGTGTGTGTGTGTGTCTTCAGAGCAATGGCATTTGTGTAATGCCGAGATCTGACTACAGGATTTTAGTCGCGATATTGGCCCGATTAGCCATCGCGGACGATTTCTCGGATTGGGCCTGACATATTTTGTCAAGAACGACAAAACGTCTTGTAGTGTGACATAATCCACGACCAACGATTTGGCCCTACGATAGCCTTATGACGCCAAAATGAAAAGTCTAGCATGTTTGATTTTTTGGGATATCTTCCATGTAGTGTGACATATCAACGACAACTCTCTGACAGCGCACCTCGACGTCGACCAATAGGATTACGTATTGTGACTGGGTCTTCGCCTCCCGTGCTTGCCGTTGTCAACGTACTTGGTTGCTGTTCCCTACATTTATTCCCATGTACAGATCAATGTTTACCGAAGCTTTAGAGCATGATTTGACACGAATAGACAGCCCACTCCCGAGCACCGGTGACGACACCACGCTTTTCCTTTTCCTCTTTTTGTTCTTTTTTCCCCCCAACACAATACAATACATTGGCACGATACATTATTGTTATCGTCGCCATGCTAACGGGTGTATCTGGTAACACGTTTTCTGGTTCTGCCTCTCCGACAGTGTTTGATTTGACAGGATAAAGCGCAGTGATCGTAAAAGACGCGATACGGTGCTATCAGAGTAAATGTCGTGTCGTGTTGCCACTGTTTCCCGAAATATGGCAAGATTTTAAGGCAGTAGTCTGTAATCATTAAATTTGAAACCAAATTTGTCTTGTAGTCTGATCCAGGGCGGCACGGTGTCCGACTGGTTAGAGCGTCAGCCTCACAGTTCTGAGGACCCGGGTTCAATCCCCGGCCCCGCCTGTGTGGAGTTTGCATGTTCTCCCCGTGCCTGCGTGGGTTTTCTGCGGGCACTCCGGTTTCCTCCCACATCCCAAAAACATGCATTAATTGGAGACTCTAAATTGCCCGTAGGTGTGACTGTGAGTGCGAATGGTTGTTTGTTTGTATGTGCCCTGCGATTGGCTGGCAACCAGTTCAGGGTGTACCCTGCCTCCTGCCCGATGACAGCTGGGATAGGCTCCAGCACGCCCGCGACCCTAGTGAGGAGAAGCAGCTCAGAAAATGGATGGATGGATGTAGTCTGATCCAGGCACTTCTTACAAAAGAGGCCCCTTTTGTGTTGCTGTCCATGGTACTGACTCAAGTGTGAAGGTCAGAGAAGGACAGAGCGTGTAAGCCAGGGTCGTTGTTTAATGTTGTTTGTTTGTTTGTTTTCCCTCTTTGGAAATTAATACATTTCATGGTTGTAAGAGTTTTGTCAACATCATTGACAACTACATTTAAGTGAAAAATGTGGACAAAAGCGATAAAACTGCAAGTTCCTTGCACTTGTAGGGCTTTTTAAGTTCAATTTTGTTTAACTGACAAAGTAGTCTGAATTAATGCAGTTGTTTCTTTCTCTTTGTAGAAATGTGATTATTATACAGGGTCATTTTGCTGGTACTGTAATGAGAATGTATGGTGACATGTATGAATGATGTGTTTTTTCTTGTCCCTTGCTCCAGTTTGTTTTTCCTTAAATCAGGCTTCATATGAAGCCAACATCTGTTATGCTGGACAAAAAAAATTTGAGCTTTTTTGTTATTTTTAATGCATGCACAAGGGGCTTGTGGGTGTACCGCTTGTGCTCCCTGCCTAATAAGAGCTTAACCTTATTAATCACATGAGTGTGTTGAGGGTGGCCCTGGTGACACTCACACATGCTTGCATAGACACACGCGTGCACATGCAGGCAGAGGCATGTCAGTCGGTTATTAGTTAATAGCTCATTTGGACGAGGTGATTAATTACTCTGGCTGGGTTGTGGGGTTTGTGAGGATGGGGGAGGATGAAGTAGGGAAAGAAAAGGACCTTGGAGACAACCAAGCTTTCTTAAGGGCACAAGAGTTTTAAAGGGTGCTGGTGGCTTCTTCTGCAATGCTTTCACCACTATTGATCGTGTGTTTTAAAACCAGCTGTAAGAGTCTTGCAAGGGTGTTTCTGTGTGTGTGCGCTTATGTGTGTCTGCTGCTACATTGGCAGAGGGAGGCATTTTGCTTTGCTGTGTTTATTCCTGTGTCTCACGGGGATCAGCTGTAAAGGTTAACTAGTCTTTTCTTAAGCTTTCAGCCTCATGACAAATGACCATGTTCAACCCAAGGGGGCACCTTACAGCACACCTTCCATCTCCATCTATTCCCCTCTTTCTCCCTCCCTCCATCCCGCCTTCATTCTCTTCTCCTCCATCTTTCAGTTCAGCAGGCAGGTGAAGGGGAGGAACACCCAGAGATGGGGGTGTGGGGGGGGGGGGGGGGGGTGTTATAAAAGGCAACCAGGATGGAAGAAAGAGAAAATGTATCACTGAGGAAATTATTTTTGTGGGAGTGGCTGGTGTAGACTGGAGATCATTATCAAAACATAGTAAAATAAACAAAGTGCAGTGGAATCGCTTAAGTTGAACCCAATACTTTCAGGGATGCTGTTGGACTTGATTTAAAAAAAAAAAAAAAAAAAAAGAATTTTCCCATGACAATTAACAGAAATTGGGATAGGACTCCAGCACGCCCGCGACCCTAGTGAGGAGAAGCGGCTCAGAAAATGGATGGATGGATCGATGTATTAATCAGCTCCAGAATCAAAGTATTATCAGTTTCTATCATCCATTTATCCATATACTGTATCGTCAATACTGCATGTCCTCAGGGTTGCACATGAGCTGGAGCCTATCCCAGCTGACTTTATAAGAGAGGTGGGGTACGCACTGAAATGGTCGCCAGTTCATAGCAGGGCACATATTCAGTAAAAAAAAAAAAAAAAAAAAAAAAAAAATTCACACTCATATTCACACCTCAGGACAATTTAGTCTCTCTGGGAGTACCTGGGGGAAAACCCACACGTCTTATTTCTAAATTTTAACGATCATAAAACTCTTAACGCAAGTTGACCATGAATCCAATGTAAAACACAGAAAACAACAACAAAACTTTCTACCTTAACTTTGACAATCAGTGATAGCATTTATACCAGTTGGCAAGTAAATACATCACAGCAAACTCCGTTGTCTGGATCTTGGCATCTCTTCAGCCGCATCATTGCGTCATCTTCAGCGAAGATAGCACTGAAATATTTGGTTTAACTGGACACTCCATTGTGAATCTGTTTTCAATGTGAGGCGGTATACTTTATGTAACTGGTAGAAATTATTATGTGCTCTCTTTCTTTACGAAACAGGCACTTCTTTTGGAATGTGTTTTAAAAGCAAAAACCCAAATCACCCCCTGATTACTTTAAACCAAAATCCTACTCGTCCTCTGAGAAGTCCCAGTCATTTTACCTTTACATAATGCTCATTTCATTTTCATGCTGACTAGTAAATGTATGCCTAAACGCTTCTCCATGTATGTTATCGTGTGTAATTTTATACCATCAACATTAAGCGTAGATGGTTGAATGGAGTCATTGTAGAAAGCGGGAGGATTTTCACCCATTGCGCAGGTATACAGAAAGTTACAGGGATATGTGCAGGTATAATGATGCAGGATGGCAATGATGAATGACTTGCTGAAGAAAATCTATCACTGTTGGTTGACATGCATGTGCATGTGCATGTGCAGGGGCTCTTGAGAGTGAATGTGTGCATGACAGAGTATTACAAGTTGTTGTCAAGAAAGCAATTTGTTTCTGTCTTGGATGAGTTTTTCATCATGACAAATTGATGTAAACCTCATCTAAAAATCTGCCGTCTCCCCCTGTGCCCCCACTGAGCTTACCTGTGTGCCACTCACAATTTTATTGGGATGAAGTCATAGCCACAATCCCCCACCACACCCTTCGTGCCCCATCCCTTGGCCCCGCCTCTGCTATAAATCTAGTCTCGACACCTGTGTACCCAAGTGTGCATATCAAGGGAGCTGAACTGTATGTGTGCACGACAGTCTTGATCCCCACATACGTATGTGTGAACATGCACGTACGTGATGACACATATAAACCACCTATGTGCATGCCGGGGTGCTGTAGATGATGATATCGGACAATGTCACATGAAGAGGTAGAAAATTCAGCTAACAATGGCCTTCTGCAGCCATGGCACAGACGGAGGCATTTTTTAACGGTTCAACTCTTAGTCTTTGATTTTGATGATTTCTTCAGACCCGCTGTTTAAAATGGGTTAAAGATTGCTCTCTCTGCTTTCAATCACTGTCCATCTAAAGGTCTGTGTCATTGTTCTTCTGCTTCTCATGGTTCATTATACACCTCAGTGCCAGAACCGCTGTAAAATTACATGTTTTTACATATATTTTAGGGGTTGATGCAAGGTTGTCTGAATGCAGAATTCCTGACTAAGGGTTGAGTTGCTTAATATTCTCTCTTAAAATATATTACTTTTCCATACATCGTGCAATTATTAAGTGAGATAAAAGTTACATTAGCCTGCTGGATGAAATAGGACAAGATGCCTGCCATCTGCTGGGGAATATTTGGGACTTCAAGTCACTTGTAAGCATGACTAGATGTGTTGTTGTTCATTTTTATTCATTTTATTAAATTGGCCTTTGATAAACAGATGTTTAGTGGGTGAATGTATTCATCATTTATCTAATAATGAAAGAAAAAGAGTAAATTTCATGTGATGTATGAAAGAGACGACTGGCTGACTTGTCCACACTTTACTGTAGTGTTTACAATGTATTGTATGTATTGTATAGATTGCATTTTCTATGCTCTGCTATGTTGGGTCATTTTGAAAATGTAGGTGCATCTCATGAGAGATCTGACATAATATTGTCTTATTCTCTTGAGCATCCTCTGCCCTCCTTGCTTTTTTAAAATTATTGTTTTCTTTTCCTTGTCACCGTTTTCTCTCCTTCAGCCTTCAATCACCTGTTCTTCTCAATGTATTTTTACTCTTTAGCCTATGATGTCCACGTTTTGCTTTTACATTCTCCAAGCCGCATTTTCACCTCCTCACCCTTGTCTCAAAGCTACACTCCTTTGTTTTTTGTCTCCCATCCCTTTCGCCATCAACTCATTAGCTCTCACAGTCGTTCTTTCTCCCGCTGCATCTCCCAAGATTGGAGCGAAAGCGAGAGAGAGAGAGAGAGAGAGAGAGAGAGAGAGAGAGACAGAGAGAGAAAGGGTGATGGAGAGAGAGGGGGGGGTTGTGTGCAATGAGTCTGCTCTCAGTCTTAGCCGTGACCAGATGGAGGATGGAGCTGCAGCCACATCTCTCCCTCTCTTCTGCTCCGCCTGCTACAGGCTGAAAGGCTCTCTCTTTTACGCTCCCAGTGTCTCCTCATCCATCTTGTTCCCCTTTACCGCCTTGACCTTGATGTGTGACGGATTTAGCGTAAAAAGGAGTAGGGACCAGAAGTGAGGGGTAGACAAAAAGACGTGCAGTCTCCTGGCCAAGGGGATAGCAGAACAAAGATCCATGCTCATCTTTTTTGCCCGAAGCGTGTTGGTGTGCAGCATTAGTCTCCGCAGTGCAACAACTACACGTGTGTTTCAGCGTTTTGTCCCGCACTGCTTGAGTGTGTTTATATAGAGCTTCTTGCACAGCACTGTCTGGCACTCAGCAAGTGGACTGAACTTCTCAAAGCTTACATCAAAACAGACGGAGACGAGAGAAGATAGAAGAACTGCAAAAGGACAGACAGTGCGAGAAAACAGGGGGCAACAAACATTGAGAAACAAGACAAGGGCTCTCTGACGAGAGCAGAGTGGAGTGGAGGAGAGGAGAGGACATTAGGGTATCGAGGGGTAATCAGAAAGCGATAGAAGCGCAGAGCGATGCATCACTCAGGCAACGCAGGAAGAACAAAGACCCTCTCTCATGAGACAGGTAAGACCCCTCAGACACTTGTCACTATACATCTGTCACATGCTATTGTGCTACGATGTCTCCAGACAATATTCGCAGTAACAAAATTCCTGGCATGATTTCACGCGACCATTTTTCTGCTGTGAATACCTGAAATTGTCTCTTGTGTTTTTGATTTTGTCGAACTTCAACTTTGCGTATGTCTATTTGAGTGTGTGAGTGGGCATTGTGTGCACATGTGTGTGTGTGTGTATGTGTGTGCGTACATGGTGGTGATCAGAGGGCATAAAATAATAAAACTTGGCTTTGATGTACATTTCAGGTTCAGATTGACATCTGACAATGTCAGTAGGCTTTATTCTGCACGTGTGTACAGTTTGGTCATTAATTTAAAGTCGCCACTGAACTGTGTGTTTAGGTGATCACCTTTGAGTTGATGGTAATTATAGTGAGTGGCAGGTAGCTGATGTCAAGAAATGTATGAGATTCTGGTTGCCCTCGTTCTCTTGACAATATAATTTATGCATGTGTGTCTGTCTGTCAGTTATTTTCCTTTTTAATTCAAGGCTGATTGAAAACATTCAGTTTGTAAGTTAGTCCACTGACTTGTTTTGAACTTGTGTTTGTGTGTGTTCAGATCATTATTTTTATTGTTTGTTGTAGAGTGGACATTGACGTTTGTGGTATGGAAAGGGGATGTTTTTTTTGTTTGTTAGGTTTTTTTTGTTTTTGTTTTTTTCACAATGTGCAATACAGTTGATCAATTGTGGTGTGGGTATGAGGTTGAAAGTTTGCACGAGCCAAACAATCCATCCTTTTAGACTCTCACAGCAAGACAAATCCTCTCAGCAGCTCTCACACACATGCATCCTATCTGACAAACTTTATTAATAAGAGCCTCCCTCGCATGCACACAAATATGCGCAATAACACACACATACAAGCACACACATATATCTAGTCCAGGGTGGATAAATGTCCCTTTGTGATTGCTGATACAGATGGGACATGATTGGCATGGTATTTCAAGGAGTTCCTGTGGTATCCATGGTGACTAATTAGGAGGGTCCTTACTTGATGCTCTATGAAGACAGATGACGGATCAGCGCTTCACCTCCAGATTTGCAGAGTGGGTGGCCCTATTGGCTTGCAAGATGCCCCCGTCCAGACTGGTTACTTCAAATGTCACATGTCCTGTATTAAACAAATTAAATTATACTCATGCTCCCATTTTGCTTGCGTAAATGAAGACAGATGGATTCGACCAACCCCATTCATGACGCTAAACAAAACAGACATGTATACATTTTGATGTTGAATGGGAACGTGTCCAAGGGCCATGAGAGAGAAAGAGGTGTGATTGAGTCCATCTGTGGCACAAAAACAGGGGGAAAAAAGATAGTGACACAGACAGAATGCCATCTGTGGACACCTGCACTTCCTCTCTGAGAAGTCCCCTTTTTTAGTACAGTGCCAACGTGATCTATGTATGCCACCTTGGTGTGTGTCTGTGTGTGTTCCCACAAAGCTGGGAAGGTCTAAAGCAGCTTGATAGACGGGAGCAATAGCCGTTGAAAATCACTGAAGTTTTATTTGGCTTTTACTTTACTTTACTTACTCTAGATAATTGTATACAGTATAATGGTACCTTCAAGGTTATTTTAATCATAAAATGTATATCCTGACACAATATAGCAGGAAAGGATCCAAGAATATAAACTTATTAGCACATAAAATTGATGATAGCAATTGAGGAGAAAAGTCTTCCATGCAATTGTCCATCCTGGCCTTTCCTTCCTCTGCCAGCCACCAGCTCCACCTAATGGAATCTTAAGGTACTGAGAGTGCCCAGTTTCGCTCAACCACTGTCTCAGACACCTGTTTGAATGTTCTGACATTCACAATTTTATCAATGTAATGGCACAATTCTAAATTGTGTGTGTGTGCACGCACGCGTGTGTGTGTGTGTGTGTGTGTGTGTGCGTGTGTGATATATATATATATATATATATATATATACACACACACACAGAGAGAGAGAGGGGATGCTTCAGGGCTATTCATGAGGCGACTCCTGCTTATATGGGGAGCAAAACAGTGGACGAAAAAGTGACTGTAGGCAGCACAGCGCACAAGAGAAGAAAAATGGCAAAGCGATTGAAATGTGCGTGTCACAGCTAAACAAATTAGCATGTGTGGGACCAGATGGTAAATAAAATGATATAAAACTAGTGGGTCATACACACACACACACACGCACACATGCACAGTGTGATAATTTGGCCGTGAGTCATTAAAAGGCAATGTTGACTCGAAAGTGAACAGTGACAGTCATCTACAAAGGCCGCTCTCTTGTACTGTCTCGCTTTGCCTCTCTTTACTCCGTCCATCTGTCTCTGTCTGCTTCACTCCCTCTCCGTCTGTGTTTCCACCTACTTCGGCCTCTTTACTGACTCTCCCTTCCTCTCCACCCACTGCTCCTCTCCCTCTTCATCCGTCCTCGCTCGTTCTTTTCTTTTTCTTTTAATTTCTCTATTGCGCTTTGCATGGGGAAAATTAGCTTCCCAGTGCTGTCAGTTCAGCCAGCATGTGAGGTTGATTCGTCCTCAATCACATTAAAAGCATTTGTTCCCTTCACCACTGGAGATAATGTATTTCAGTCCTTTTCCTCATGTTGGCTTTTTTTCGCCCCTTCCATCACACATTTTGTCCTCCCCACTCAAGGTCAACTGGAAGATTGCTTTCAGCCCCCTGTGTCCTTCATCGACAGACCGCAGTTTATTGTGTGCAGTCCCATCAGCACCTGCGCATTTGTCTATAATACATGCAGCCTGGCAGTTATGTGTGTGGGTGTCTATGTGTGTGTGTGTGTGAGCATTGTTGAAATCGTCATCATCATTTTTGCATGTCCAATCTGTCTGGTCTCTCATTGGGTGCACAAGTGGGAGGTTTTACATCACTCTGATGGTAATGCAGTCAGCCAGCAAGTCTATCTTATGTTTGCAGCAGGATAATGAGGCCATTTTTAGGATGGATATTGTTGACGTGAAAAGGTTCTCTCTCAAATCCTGAAAATGTGTCTTCTCATAACTCTACTGATGCATTTTCCATCACTTTGTGTGTGTGTGTGCGTGTGTGTGTGTCTCACACAGAAAATGATGGAGACTAGAACTTATGCTGTAGAGAGCATAAGGGTGATATCAAAGCAATATGGGGGGATGCTTTGTTTCAAGTGATCCCGTAGCATAGGGATGCATCTTCTGTGATGTTGCTTTTGATCTTGTGGGGGAAAAAAAATCCAGTATCTCTTAACCAAAGGAAATTAATCTCACCACGAATGACTCGCCATTTACTTGACTGAGTGTGAAATCATTGAGAAATGGCAATACTGTTACCTACTGTTAAAACGTTTAGCTTTTTTTTCTGCAGCAGAATAAAAGTGTGAATTTTTCAGGCTCAACATTCACACGTAGAGAGTGCAGAAGATGATTAGATGGTGTCAGCCGAGGATGGAGGGGTGCTTCGAGGCACGGAAGGAGTGGGATGTGTTATGGGATAGGTGACACACATGGCAGCGCCACATGCAGATGGCACACATGGATGAACAGCCAGCGTGGTGAAGCATGAAATCGGCCACCTCGCTGGACCCCCCCCCCCCACACACACACACCACCTCTCCTCCCAATACACACACACACACACATACAAAAGCAGTCAGCCTGCCAATTCTTTACTCACCCAAATCCCCACTGTGAAAATTAAAACCAACACACGTCCATACAAAAAACAAGCCCACAACCCCCAACACACACACACACAACATGAAAGTGAACCACTACCACCAGTTCGACTTCCAGTCTTTTTTACGTCTTGTATCGGTCTCTTTGGTGGTTGTGTTCTTGTGATAAGAGTGCTGCAACTTGTCAGCGCAAGTACTTTTATGGCTTTAATACTATGTTTGGATTTTTCTACTGTACAGTATATAAGTTTGGTTTTGTATTGTGCATGGCCAGGATGCTTATTGACCTATGGTGTTACCAAAGAAATCGATGCAGTCTGTGCCAGAGTGCTGATGTGTGGACATCAGTAAAGCCGGTCAGATCACAGAAGAGCTTCCGAAATAAAGTAAATCGGATTTGCCTGCAGTGTGAACAAGTCTTGGTTCTGTTAAAGCTTTATTACAGGTTGAGAGCAGTGGGGGATATTCTGGGTTTAATGTCTTAGGGTTAGAGTTGTAAATCTACTTTAAAAACTCCTTGGAGAACATTTTAGTGAACTACACAAAATAATATGGTGAATTGAATTGAATTAAGCAGCACAGTTAATTAATAGTCAGTTAATAGGTGTGCCTGCGTGTGTGTGTGTGTGTGTGTGTGTTTGTGCGTGTTTGTGTGCGTGCGTGTGCGTGTGCGTGCTCATGTCCATGTGCGTGAGTGCAGAATGCGTTGAGAATAAAATAACAATGATTATTGAAAATCTAAATTCTACTCCCATAGAGGTCTGGATTCAGAATCATACTCAAAATCAAAGTGGAAAATCTGATCACAGGCTAATCCACCTTCTGAGGAAGTCGTGTGTGTGGCCTCCACGTGTTTGTATGCACTCCCTACAATGCCTGGGTTTGCTCTAGATGAGATCATGGATGTTCTCCTGAGGGATCTCCTCCCACACCTGGATCAGAGCATCAGTCAACTCATGAACAGTCTGTAGTACGACGTGGCGTTGGTTGATGGAAGGAGATACGCTCAATTGGATTCAGGTCTGGGGAAACAGGCAGGCTAGTCAATAACATCAATGCCTTCATCATGCAGATTTTTTTTTTTTAACCTCTACTGTTCGGCTGGTAGAGTATGCAGAATGGCTGATCTGTATCCCTTTTATGCCAGAATATTTTTATTTTTCTGTTCAACAGTGGAGCTTTTTATACTGCCACTGTGGTTCTTTGTATTATGATGGATATCTATTGAAAATTTCAGTCGGACAGAACGAGGTTTTAAAGGGGATTGACAAAAATAAAACAAGGGGGGACAGAGATAAAAAAGAAAACACAGGACACTAGCTGTTGCTTTCATGAGCCGTGAGGAATTAGTGTGCTTCCTAGTTCAAATCCATTGCCAAATGCGAATAGCGTGACACAAACAAAATTTACTGTACCACAAATAGCATGTTCCAGACTCCAGAGACTGTTTTGTATTCCTCAGAATTAACACCGCAGCAATGCCGCTCTCTCGCTGCGGAGTGCTCTATGTACAATAGACAATAGATAAAACCATCATCACAAGGCCGCCATGTGACCCTGACTCTGTTACCTGGAAATATGTCAGTACCATTCTCTGCCTGCATTGCGCCACAGCGGCAGAAAACAACAATGGCCAATTCTAGAACTAACAGACTTTGTCAACGGCATTTTAAGTGACAAATGTGAAATATCTTTTAACGAATTGTTCAGTCCCGACGGTCTGAGATGAACTGAATTTAATTAAGTTAAATAATAGTTAGTTAATAGGCAGTTGATGAATGTGTGAAGCCCAGTGTTAGAGGCACCGTGGGTCAGCTGGCCCACTCCCTAGAACTGCCATTGCTCTAAAACAGTGCTCAGAGAACGTTAATTTCATGTCATGCCCTGTTCTTTTTTTCTCCAGTCTTACCTCATTTCGTTCACTGACAGGAAAGCCAAATGTTACATATAAAGTATCTCTCATTCTCTGTATTTGTCATAATTTTGTAAAAATGTGTGTGAAAATGAAAAGCAAAGCATTTGTATCCTTTCAACTACTGTGCACTGTGCTATTATACATAACGAGATCTGTTGTACACATACATACATCATCTTCATTCTCCTTTACATTTTCCTCTAAGCATGAAGCCATCAAATCCTCAATCACAGCAACAGTAACATGCAGCATTATCCCATTTGTTAGCCATGCAACAGGAACAATGCAAGTGATCGATCTATGCTATGGCTAACTGTGTGACGGATGAAAGTGTCACAGTTACAGTCATGCCCAAGTGAAAAATTGATCCGACTCGTTGTGCTGGAAAGGCGTTTCTGTCTTAAAAGTGCTATCATTCATCTACGTAGACTTATTCTACCTTCTGGGTTTGGAGATGACAGCAGTGACTCATTGACTCATCACAATGTTGTTTGTAAACTTGAAACCCAACCAACCGCTGCACGTTCCATTCTTCTTATTAGCTAACCTTCCACTGCCATCGTTGATTCGTTGTTGGTGCTGTTACCTCCACACCTTCTCAAAACTTCCCTTCATCTTTAATATTCGTCTCCCGAAAGCACTGACTCCATGATGCTTCCTTAACTCGCTCACTCATCCCTTTTGTTCTCTCTGTGCTATCTTCCCCCTTCCTCCTCTCACAAATGTTCTCCTCGGGTCTTTGTGATTAACATAAAAAAGGAGGAGAGTCTTCCTGTCTACAGCCCAGACTGAGTCACTCCAAGCCGCCAGCTAGTGTTTCCCTCAATGGCTGTCACTACCTCGTTCGTGTGAGACCAATTCTAAGGGACAGGCCGAGGACACCAGCTCAGACGGTAGAGAGTTGCATCACGGCAGCATTACAAAGCCGCTCTCGCCCCTCAATTCACTCAGGTAGCTTGCTATTTTACTTTTAAGCCAAAAATGAGTCTTCCATAGGATTTTTTCAAGAGCTTACGCACAGCGAATTATTGCAAAGTAATATTGGAAATACAGGTATGTCTGCACACACACAATTGCACACACACTTGTCGTTAAGTAAAGTTGAACTAAGAAACAAAATGTGCAAAAAGAGGCAGTGAAATTATTTCATCGATCACATAAACAATGTCGCACAGCACATTTATCTGAGACTGTGAGGCTGTTGGACTTATGCTGTCATCTCTGGCTTATTTTCTCCTATTGACACACATTGTGACTCTCAGCCTTTGTTCCACTAATTCATCCTGATGGATGTCTGAAAGTGTGTGTTGGCGTGTGCATGCTCATGTGCACAAGTTTACTTTCAGCCTGATGCAGTAGTGATGGGACTGGCCAAATGCCAGCTCAGGCGCGGTTCCATTTGTGAGAGCTAGCCATAGATTGCTATTGATCATCTACACCTTCTATTCATAGGCTACTCAGGAACACAGACCCACACACACACACACACACACACACACACACACACACACACACACAATAGTATGACTGATAATAAAAACTGATCACAAACATAAAAGTGTGAATTTTGTGTCATGTGTCTTTTTTTACTACATTCTGATTACATTACATTTCAAGGTACAAAGTACTTTTATTGTCAATTCTTCAATATGCGTAACACAAGCAGAGGATTGAAATTACGGTACTTCAAGAGTCAGTGGTGCTACAAAAGACAGTACAAATAATAAAATCAATATAAAAAGCTAAATAAAACTATGGTATCTACAGTATAAAAGTATTAATTGAATGCGCAAATATCAAAGATCAGGTGCCGTGTAGTAGTAGTAATAGTCAAGGCCAGAGAAGAAAGGCAAATAAGACATATAAATTAGATGACAAAACCCCAATGCTGCTAAAGTGGTTGGTGCGACCCTGAGTCTGGTGTGTGTGTGTGTGTAGGTGCGTGTATATTTATGTGTGTGTGCGTGCGTGTGTGTGTGATAGAGAGAGAGAGAAAGAGAGAACGAGTATGTGTGCATGTTTTTGGGGCGTCAGAGTTCAGCGTTCAGGTGGACAGAGGTCGGAAGAGGTAGAGGGGGAAGAGCAGGCAGAAAGTTCAGATTCCTAACAGCCTGATGAATAAAACTGTATTTGAGTCGACTCGTCCTGGCCCGCATTACTATTACTATTATTATTCGCTAAGGATAGAGACCAATCACATGAGAGAAAATGTGAAATTTGTTTTATGGGTGCCACCCCCTAAAATGATTCATAATCACCTATATTAATATATTTCCAACAATAGCCTAAAATATAAATGGCCTACAGATCATACATTGATTCATTATTATTGTTACTGAAAATTAGTTTGTCTGGCAGTTACTTTTCCTTAAGAGCATCAGATGTTACTAGCTGATCAGCTATTAACTTCCACCGTCATTAGTGATCCAGAGCTTTCTCTGCATCAGGTTGACAAGTTTACCACCCTGCACCATCAGAGGTGGGGCAAGCCCAGTGTTAGAGGCACACTGGCCCACTCCCAAGAACTGCCACTGCTCGAAAACAGTGCTCAGAGAACCATCATTTCGTGTCATCCCCTTCTCTTTTTTTTCTCCAGTTTTACCTAATTTCTTTCACTGACAGGAAAGCCAAATGTTAAATATAAAGTATCTCTCATTCTCTATATTTGCCATAATTTTGTAAAAAAACAGAACATCTAAAACCAATCACAACAGGCGTTCAAAATGCATGGAGATGTATGATAGCCTGCGAGTGGCTGGCGACCAGTTAAGGGTATACCCTGCCTTTCGCCCAGAGTTAGCTGAGATGGGCGCCAGCACGCCTTGACCCTAGTGAGGACAATTGTTATGGAAAATTAATGGATGGATTTCCTTCCCTCAAATGTGTGTCTGCATGTGTATTTTGTCAACATGATGAGGGGATTAGGGATGTAATGCAGGATTATTCAGCAGGTAGACCTCTCACTTCTCCTGCAGAGGAGGAGCTGGAGAGGCAGAAGGGAGGAATTGAGATTACTGGTTGAAAGCGAGAAAAAGGACAGAAAATGATCTGATCAGGGTTGAGCAATGCAAAAGAAAACTGATTTTCAGACTCTTCCATTCATCCATTTTCTATGGAGGTTTTCATCCTTAGGGTTGCGGGTGAGTTGGGGTCTTTCCTAACTGACTTCGATAAATATGCTGTTCACACCGTGAAATGTTCGACAGCCAATGACGCATATAGACAAATATTGTAATTATTCACACTCACATTCACACCTTTGGTCAATTTAGAGTCGTCACTTAACCTAACACACGTTTTTGAAATGTGGGACATGAACATGCAAATGTTACACAGGAAGTGAGATTCAAATCACAAATCTTACAACAGCCAGGGAGATATGGTAATTAGTTTTCAACTATTTTGTCCAATTTGAAATCTTTTTGTTGAAAAAAATTTCTCCCATGATGTTGATCTTGTATATTTCGTCGTGTTTTTCAAAATGTGGTCTTGAACTGGCACCAAATGTCAATTCTTCACAAGGACAGGGAAAATTAAGACAAAGAGGCAACTGAAGTAGGGGGCAGAAAAGAAGGGATGTAGAGGATAATGCTTTTGACCTTTCTGTTGTAAAACATTTCTGATGTGCACATGACAACAAATCCTCTCTGCACCTTTTCGTATTTGTTTGTGTTTCAGAAAAAGTATTTCCTCTCTCACATCCCTAATTGAACATGACTGTGCAAGTATAGCAAAGCATATTCAAACATAATGAGAGTGTTTATATATACATATACAGTATATGTGTTTAATTTAGAGCAATGCACTGCTTCAAGTACTTGGCTGGCTTTGCTCACCAGAGGTTGCGTTAAGCAAACATCAGTGGGCAATGTGAGCAAAACAGTCTGTAGTTCAGTATTTTAAATGACATAAGGTGACAGCACATACACATGCCCAGCAGCAATTGGGTTTTTTGTTCCAATTACGATCAGTGTTACGTTTTTGGGGGGATAAAATATCTCCTTCTTACCATTCTGTCATTTTATCTGACATGGACGAATAAATGTGATGACATTTTGCAGTAATACTTTGATCAGAATTTGTGTGTGTGTAGTTGAATCAATAGAGAGTTAGCAGAGCAGATGTAAGAACTAAAAGGTAAATTGGAGCCATGGTATGGATAAAAATGTGTGAACTATGCACACATACACACAACCAGTGAGTGAACTCTTGGCAGTGCTTCTCAAGTCTGTTTGAAGTTAGCTCTCTTGGGAGGCTATAGGACTGTGGCAGTCGTTCACCCACTAAAACACACACAGTGGCTTGCAGCGAAAAAGAGTTTGCAGATGGAAAACAGAAAAACAACAGTATGTGGAGTGCTTCGCGTCAGACACACTCTAACTCATCTTATCCCTTATCTTTGGTCCCTTGCTGCTGCCAGAGCAACAACTATTTGACTCTGAGATCGGGCAAAAGTTGTTTACAGACTTTTTTTTTGCCTTTCCCCTTATGCTCATGCACCCAACTCTCATTCCCATCATATTCACACCGATCATGAGATTGAAACAGCAGCACTCTAACAGGGTGAGGATATCATCCATGGTGCGTCATTATCTGACTTGTCGTTTCATTGTGATCGCCAACTAGAAAAAAGACAACTATGGCTGCAAGAGTGCAGATAGAAGTCTATTGAAAAAGCCCCTCCTTTAAAACACAACACTTAGCTGTTCCAATCTTGACTGGACACATACAAATCATCACTTATCAGTTCCAAGGCTTGTAAATTTAACATAATACAAATAGTACATAGAAAATGAATATTCACGTAAGGGTGTTGCCCAATCAGAGTCAATAAAATATCAGCTTGTTAGAAAATGTTTGACCTTGCAAAATAGTAAGCCCACAGATCCAGCAATCCACCATGTTTCTATAAACATCCAAGTGCAATGCCCCAATGCCATTCAATTTATGTTGCTATGCCATTTGTTTGGCTTATTTTTATTTTATTTTTCCTACAGTTTACCTTTACTCCATATACAAAATACTGTCATGCAGACAAGGTGTTACTGCTCAATTGTACTGATTTTTCAGGCCTTCCTGCACTTGTCCAAATGCAGCCAATGGGAAAGGGTTGTACAAGATGGAGGACAGCGAGATTAGAGGGAGTCCACCCTGAGACTGAAGTTTAAGTTTGTGGGGAGGCTGTGACCTCAATAGTGTCAAAAGTGCTCTATTAAGCAACACCTTTGTTTCATCTGTCCAAGGGTCAAAAGTGCTCTATTAAGAAACACCGTTGTTTCATCTGTCCGAGACTTCTCGCAGTAGTAAAGTGCACCGCGCCTTAACACACCACACACGCCAACTCAACAGACAAAAGTTACTGGCCTGAACATTAGGTATACCTGCACAATCAAATATTTTTCCTTTGTGACAAACAAATCTCTAGAACCACAACAATAAACATGTTGGAAAGGTGTTAGTGTACAGGGATCTCATTGGATTGTACTGCCGTACCCTCTGTGTGAATAATTATATATCAGCGGCATATATAATGTATGTAACTAGTTAATCAAGCAGTGAAATGCCTCTTGCATTATCTTGAAAGTGTTTTATTTCAATCATTTAACAATGTTCAGAAACTGAGAAATGTGTGAAATTATCACATTATAAAATAGAAAAAGTGTAATAGAACTGGTCATTTGGTCATTTTCTTGACAAAGATTTTTTATCTCCTGACTGTATCGGTAGTTCTTGATTTTTTTTTTTTAATTTTTTTTTTTTTTTTTTGCATAAAATGCATAAACGTGTATACATCCCTGCTCCTGCACTCTCCCCGTCCCCAAACAACTCTCCCCATGTCTCTCGCCTCCCCTTAAGTCCTCTCCTCCTGTAATTCTTTTTCATCTCTCACTCTGTACCCTGGTTCGAGAGGTTTTTTTTCCATCTCCACTTAGCTTTTAGTGCTCTACTGCGCCCCACTCAAGGGGAATCTACCTCTTTCCAGACTGCCTTATTTTAGCCACACGAGCTGGTCTGTGGAGCGTGCTGTCAGACCTCCTTGTGCCGTAAGGCCATCATTGTCTGTTTGCGTGCGTCTGTGCGTGTGAGTGTGTGTGTGTGCGTGTGTTGCACAATGGTGGGACATGCACAGTCATCAGAAAAACATCCCTAATGGTGTACAAGTGGTCAATTTTGGTTTTCCTTCTTTCTTCCTTTTCTCCGTTTTGGTCAAAGCGACAGGTAAATTATTTATGAGAAAGGGTATTGTCATTCTGCCGCCGCTCTCTCACCCGCCACTAACAACAAAGAGACGAGGAAAAGCAAGAAAGTCTCTGAAGAAGGGCACAAAATACCAAACATTTCTGGTTTCTTCTCAAATTCAGGAGCCACAAATGTGTCCTTTGAAGCTCTTACAAGCTCTTTGTGTATTTGGACTCGTCATAGAAATATCCTCCTTTTCTTTCGGCTTGTCCCTTTAGGGGTCACCACAGCGCGTCATCCTTTGCCATGGAAGCTTATCTCCTGCATCCTCCTCTCGAACACCAACTGCCCTCATGTCTTCCCTCACGACATCCATCAACCTTCTCTTTGGTCTCCCTCTTGCTCTCTTGCCTGGCAGCTCCATCCTCATCACCACTCAACCAATATACTCACTATTTCTACTCTGGAAGTGTCCAAACCATCGAAGTCTGCTCTCTCTAAATTTGTCTCCAAAACATCGAACCTTGGCTGTCCCTCCGATGAGCTCATTTCTAATTTTATCCAACCTGGTCACTCCGAGAGCGAACCTCAACATCTTCATTTCCTCCACCTCCAGCTCTGCTTCCTGTTTTCTCTTCAGTGCCACTGTCTCTAATCCGTACATCATGGCTGGCCTCACCACTGTTTTATAAAGTTTGCCTTTCATCCTAGCAGAGACTCTTCTGTCACATAACACACCTGATACCTTCCTCCATCCGTTCCAACCTGCTTGGACCCGTTGCTTCACTTCCTGACCACACTCACCATTGCTCTGGACGGTTGACCCCAAGTATTTAAAGTCATTCACCCTTGCTAGCTCTTCTCCCTGTAGCCTCACTCTTCCCCCACCACCCCTCTCATTCATGCACATATATTCTGTCTTACTTCGGCTAATCTTCCTTCCTCTGCTTTCCAGTGCATGCCTCCATCTTTCTAACTGTTCCTCCACCTGCTCCCTGCAGATCACAATGTAATCTACAAACCTCATGGTCCACGGGGATTCCAGTCTAACCTCATCTGTCAGCCTATCCAACACCACTGCAAACAGGAAGGGGCTCAGGGCTGATCCATGATGCAGTCCCACCTCCACCTTAAATTTGTCTGTCACACCTACAGCACACCTCACCACTGTTCTGCTGCCCTCGTACATGTCCTGTATTATTCTAACATACTTCTCTGCCACTCCAGACCTCCGCATGCAGTACCACAGTTCTTCTCTGAGTACTCTGTCATAGGCTTTCTCTAGATCTACAAAGACACAATGTAGCTCCTTCTGACCTTCTCTGTACTTTTCCATCAACATCCTCAAGGCAAATAATGCATCTGTGGAACTCTTTCTAGGCATGAAACTATACTGTTGCTCACAAATACTCACTTCTGTCCTGAGTCTAGCCTCCAATACTCTTTCCCATAACTACATTGTGTGGCTCATCAACTTTATCCCTCTATAGTTCCCACAGCTCTGCACATCACCCTTGTTCTTAAAAATGGGCACCAGCACACTTTTCCTCCATTCCTCAGGCATCTTCACACACGCTAGAATTCTATTGAACAAGCTGGTCAAAACGTCCACAGCCACCTCTCCTAGATGCTTCTATACCTCCACAGGAATATCATCAGGACCAATTGCCTTTCCATTTTTCATCCTCTTCAATGCCTTTCTAACTTCCCCCTTACTAATCATTGTCACTTCCTGGTCCACCACACTCTTCTACTCTCCCTTCGCTCTCATTTTCTGCATTCATCACCTCCTCGAAGTATTCTTTCTATCTAGCACACTACTGGCACCAGTCAACATAATTCCATCTCTATCCTTAATCACCCTAACCTGCTGCACATCCTTTCCATCTCTATCCTTCTGTCTGGCCAGCCTGTATAGATCCTTTTCTTCTTCTTTAGTGTCCAACCTGGCATACATGTCATCATATGCCTCTTGTTTGGCCTTTGCCACCTCTACCTTTGCCCTATGTCGCATCTCAATGTATTCCTTTCACCTCTCCTCGGTCCTCTCAGTGTCCCACTTCTTCTTAGCTAACCTTTTTCCTTGTATGATTTCCTGTACTGTGAGGTTCCACCACCAAGTATCCTTCTCCCCTTTCCTGCCAGAAGATCCACCAAGTACTCTCCTGCCTGCCTCTCTGATCACCTTGGCTGTAGCAGTTTGCAGCTGAGTGTGAAGCGGCTGGGATGATAGGGTGAGAAGCTCGGTCATCCGGGAAGATCTCAGAGTAGAGCCGCTGCTCCTCCACATCGAGAGGAGGCCAGATGAGGTGGCTGGGGCATCTGATTCGGATTCCTCCTGGCGGATGCCTCCCTGGTGAGGTGTTCCGGGCACGTTCCACTGGGAGGAGACCCCGGGAACGACCCAGGACACGCTGGAGGGACTACATCCTTCGGCTGGCCTGGGAACGCCTCGGAATCCCCCCGGACGAGCTGGAGGAAGTGGCTGGGGAGAGGAAAGTCTGGGCGTCCCTGCTAAAGCTACTGCCCCCGCGACCCGACCTCGGATAAGTGGAAGAAAATGGATGGATGAATGGATGGCACTCGATCTGATACTCTTTTCACCTCCAAGACATTCTTAGCCAACTCTTCTTTTAAAATAACCCCGACTCCATTTCTCTTCCCATCTACACCATCGTAAAATAATTTAAACCCCGCCCCTAAACTTCTTGCCTTACTGCCTTTCCACCTAGTCTCCTGGACACACCATATATCAACCCTTTTCCTCATCATCATATCAACCAACTCCCGAGATTTTCCTGTCATAGTCCCAACATTCAAAGTCCCCACATTCAGTTTTAGGCTCTGTGCTTTCCTCTTCTGTTTCTGCCAAATAACCCGCTTTCCACCTCTTCTTCTTCTTTGACATCGACCCACAGTAGCTGAATTTCCATTGCCGCCCTGCAGGTTGGCGGCGGACGTTGTTAACCCGGCCACAACCGATCCGGGATGGAATTCTTTGGATGAACGCTTATATTTGTTTGGCAAAGTTCTAAACCGGATCATCTTCCTGACGCAACCCTCTGCATTTATCCAGGCTTGGGACCGGCCTACAGTTTGCACTGGCTTGTGCCCCCCATAGGGCTGCATTGTCATATTACTATCATATAATATAATAATAATAATATTATACATCATACACGTTTTCGTATTCTCCTACTCTGACATGAAAATAAATCAACCATCCGTCTTCTATTTATCCACCCTTGCTCCATTTTTGCTTCTCAGATCACCTGGTGGCGTCTGGCTAGCTGTGCAATGGGCCACAGAAAATGAGCCGGAGAGACCATCTTTGGAGGTGTCACTGGAGGCCAAATGCCTTATTATGTTAGATTTACAAATTCCTATACTCTCCAATCGAAGGAAAACATGACCTAAATGACTACAGACCAGGAAAAATAGACCAATGGCCCCATTCTGCTCTCCTTCTCCGTTCTTCTTTCGTTTGCTCTTCCCGTTCCCTTTCGTTTCATCACCCCTTGTTTATCTCCATCCTTTCCCCGACTGCAGCTTGGTGAGGTATCACCGCTCATTCAGATGAGAGGACTGGCATGCATAATGGTCCATTCTTGTTTTTCACATCGCTAGGTGGCTGCCTGTCTGTGTGTTCATATTCCCTGTTTGTGTGTGTGTGTGTGTGTGTGTGTGCGTGTGTGTGTGTTAGATGGTCGGTGGTGCTAAAATGGTATGGTCGGCAGAGTGGGGGTGGTTAGTTGATCGAACCAATCTGTCACGTGTGGGGAGTAGCTGGGCCCAAGAGCAGGCGGAGGCAGATGTAAAATGATGAACAGTTTATTGAGGAAAGGTTATGGAGGTAGTCGTGGATGTGTTGGCAGGCGACGGCGTGGACAGGTGGCAGGCAGTGGACAGAACAGGCGGCTGGCTTGGTGGCAGGAATGACGTGGGTCAGGAACACAGGTTAGCACTGGGAACGAGGACACACAAGCGTTAACAAGGGAAGCGAGGAACAGTATACCTTACTTGACATAAGGTGGGACGTGGTACTTCTAGGAGAGGCTGCAATACTTCGGCGAGGATTTCCGGGAACAGGCAGGCTCATATACACCGGTGGCGATGAGGCTGATTGAAGACAGGTGCTGAAAACAGAGATGGGAGGGGGGAGAGAGAGGACACAAAGCGCCCTCCCTGCTCCAATAATGGAACTGCAGGGCAGTATATGACACAACCTGCTACTAGGTAAACACCATCTGTTCACACAAACCTAACCCTTCCGACACCATGACCAGAATAGAGTGAACCAATCACACCTATCCTCACACACATCAACCATGCCAGGTTCACACAGAATTGTGTGTGTGTGTGTGTGTGTGTTTGTGTGTGTGTGTGTGTGTGTATGTGCGGGTGTGTGCGACAAATAAAAACAGATTATGGCATTGTTGTTGGCTGGTAAATCATATTCTCAGGCAGATCTAACAGCATTAATTAAGTCTTTATTTGTTTCCTGTCCGTCTCCCCATCTCTGACTCCAGTTGACACATTCTGTCAGCGGGTTTTTTTTTCCCATTTTCCTCAATTCCTCTCACTCAGTCTGCAGTAGAATGCAGTCAAATCAATCAATTTAGGTTTCTTGGCCAGAGCAGTGGTGTGGTAAGAAATTGACCTTTCATTTCTATGTGTCTGCGTGCGTGTGTGTGTGCGTGCGTGCGTGTATGTTAGGAGGGGGAAACAGTTAGAGCTGCAACGCTATTTGCCTCAGAGTTGATGCTGCTATGCACTAAGGCATTGCCTCCAGCTAGCCACTAAGGATCATACACCCACACACACACGCAATAAGAAGCACACAAACACAGCTTTCCACCCTTAGCCATAGAGGATAAGTACATGGACGGTGGACAAAGTATTAACAGGGCCCTCCGTCCTTTTATAGCTTTTATGTTAAGCAGCATGCTGTTGCGGGCTTTCCATTTTTGCCAGACTGGCTACTGAGTGCATCTAGTGAGAGAGTTAGCCTGGGTTAAGTGGCTGTGCGTAAGGGTGCAACAGCACTGCTGCGATCGCTTGCCGCTCTCGTCCCAGCTTTGCAACGAGCCCTGGGGATCAAAACATAAAAGACTCATGAGCAGACACACGCATGCTGGTACAACTGAACAGGGGACAGTGCATGAGGCGCTGTTTTGAGTTTATGTCATCCCTTTGTTTTTGTTAGAGTGTCAATTTGTATTGCTCCCATTTCCTCCCCCCTTTTTCAAATTTATAGATTGTGTTTCTTCTCTCCCTCTCTCTTTCGCTCTCTATTTTTTGCTTGTATGCACACACATAAGCACACAAATACACGATAACTAACACACACACACACACACACACACGTGCACTGACAATCCCCATCTATCCAGAACATGAGGGTTTAATATATATTCATAACGATTATAAGGAGCTAAGGAAGAATAATTAACATTAATTGGCACATAGCGTAAAAAAAGAAAAAGGAAAAAATGAAAGTAGATAGTACAGACAGAAGTTTCATCACTCAGCATGCAAGTATCTACATTATGTGTTTGTTGGGGAGCTGCAGGCAAGGTCATAAAAAACATTCAAATGTGACAAAAGCCGTCATTATCTTCGGGCATTTTTAAAAAAAAAGTGTTGAACATGCCTTTGGAAGCTAACTTGGACCTCCCGCCATGTATACATAAGTAGCCTCCTTTGTATTATCATGATGCACTCCGATACCTTCTCTCTTAGCACCCTCTAGAGATCTTTCCATGGAGAATTTCTTGGCTGAGCAATTTTCGGCTCCTCCGCCGCATTTGTCCTCATCGCCTTGTTCCGCACTAAAACGACCCATAATTATTGTTGTTGCATTCTGCATATATAATTTATCAGGCAACAAAGCGAAGGTGCATGCAAATAAATCTAGAGGGAGCGTCCATCTTTCCAAATTGCCTCTTTTTATGTCCCTTTCATAATTTCTTCCAGGTCTTCCATAGTCAGGAGTATTCACTCACGTCCTTTTATGCTCTTCTTTTTAGCGTATCCCGCAGCTTAATTGCCTGTCCCCGTCAATAAGTTTGGAGTATAAGCCGCTTTCCCATCTTTTTAATATCTAAATATGTGTTGGAAATTTGACAAATTATGCTCTTGTGTTGCCGTTCTCCTTCATACTGTATATGTGTTCATTTCATCCTTCACTCCTTTGCTGCCTTATCCTTACTCCACAGGAAAATGGAGAGGATAGGCACCAAGTAATTGGATTCCCCCCTAATAGCGGGGGGTAATGTTGACAGTACATAAATCCTGCCACTGAAATAGCACCTCGTTTATCTTCTGATTTTGCGTCATTGTTGTTCGGAGCCTGCTCCCCACCCTCACCTTCATTTTCCCCCCATCTTTCTCCTTCTACTGTATATGCATTCCCTTCATCCTTCCATCTCCCACTGGATCTCATCAGATAGTCTGATTGTCTATATGTGCCTTGGATAGGACAATCCCTGAATAAATTGCTTGTTTGTAGGTATGTAGACATGGAAGGAATAGTCACTGAAGAAGATTTTATGTACAATGGAACCTCTGAAGTCAAATGTCGATTGCATAATACAAAACTTTGTACAACTATCATGCAAGACCTCATTGGATATCATGTGACCTCAACTAATTGGGCATAAAATAATGTATTTTTTTTCTAACATTTATTCCCAAAAGTTGGACTGCCACAATAGATGATGTCATGCAAGGTCTCAACACATCACACCCCAACGATTGCATCTTTTTTGTGTGTGTGTTGTTTATTCCAAGACAGACCAATCTCAAGCAGGGGTTTTAAAAAGAACCAAAACCTGAGAACAGAAGAAGATGACTATTTACCCAGCAGCAGAGACTTCAGCAGAGTCCCAATACTTTTGTCCGGGACCATGCCATGATGCCAAATCCCAACAAATTGGAGGTCTATCAGTGTCTTGCAATGGATTGTGTTCGACATTTGAGGTCCCACTGTATACAGAATATGTGGTCCACTGTATACAGAATATGTGGTCCACATAAACGTTAGACCAAACAATAGATGATGCAATTTGCTCCCTGCAATTAAAATATATTTTTCTGCTTCTGAGGCCCATTTAATCATCAAATAGCTACTTGGTTAATGTAACGTACTATATATCCATTGCTAAATTGAGGGAACAGTTCACTAAACTGAGGGTACAGATTACTAATTTGAGGGTAACAATTCCGAAATTGAAGGAAGAGATTCCGAAATAAAGGGAACAGTTTTGTAAATTGAGGGAACAGATTAGTAAATTGAGGGTAAAGACTAAATTTAAATTGAAGGAATAGATTACTAAATTGAGGGTACAGATTAGTAAATTGAGGGTACAGATTACTAAACTAAGGGAACAGATTAGTAAATTGAGGGTTGATACTAATAAATTTAAACCGAAGAAACAGATTACTAAATTGGGAACGGATTAGTAAATTGAGGGTACAAATTACTAAATTGAGGGTACAAATGATTTAAATCCCTTAAAGGATTATAACACATGAAAAGAAAATCAAGACAGTCAAGTACAGAATGTCTACTTTTATGAAAAACTGAATATGAATCTGTAATTGATGAGTTGGGAACATGCCTTGTACAAATATTTTCTTCAACAATTATTTTTTATTGTTGGACAGCTGCAACCCATCCACCCATTTACTGAAGTGTTTGACTAAAGAATTAATAATAAAAATGCATTCTATGGGAGAATGGTCCGCTTCAAGACAATCCTTTTTGTTCTTTTGGACTGGTACACATTCCCTTTATGATTCCCCCTCACCTTTTCTCTTTTTAGGGAATGAGTTTTCGACAATGACCATGAGTCTGGCGGTTGATCATAGATACACAAACACACACACACACACGCACACACACATACACACACACATACACACACACAAACACACAAACATACACACATGCACACTCAACTATCCAGGTTTGATGTTCTTTCATGATCCATCTCATTGACATATACTGTAAATCCAGGTCAGGTCAACTAATCAATCACCTTCATGGCATTTGGATTGTTTGGTCTGTCCATCGGCCTCCCACCTCTTTACTCTTCTGATCTCTGCTAACATAGAAACACTTCCACGGTTAGCCATGAGTCGGGGGAGGGAGAATGTTATCGGTAGGATATTGCACGCCAGTCTCTCATCTGCCGTTATGACCCGTCCTGAAAGTCAAGCCAGAGCATTGAGGTCAAGTTGTGCTCTTTCATCTTCCATGTCTTTTCTGCAGCAACTCCCACCTTTCATAGAGCCTGCCCTGCAAGATCAAAGGCAGAGAAGATTATTGATGATTTTTAGTTAAGTGTGTTGGCACGATACAGTCCAGCGCTGTTCATGTTTTCCCCATAACTAAGACTGAACAGTCCCTATAAATTACAGTGTTTTAATTGTACATGTAGAGCAGAATGTTTCTATATTTGTTGTTCCCCTGGATGGTTTGTTGATCCTCTTAACACCATCGTCATTTAATTGGATAGTCAATCTGGCGAAGCCCACTTCCTCTTCTCTTTAAGACACAATATACAACACACCTCAGTCCTCAGACTACGTTAACTGTACATCATCATTATATAATAATCAGATTTTATCTGTCACAGATGCTCAGGTTAGATGTTAAAGATGGCATGCTGGTAAGTGGATGAATCAAAGTGAATGCAAATTGAAATGAAGCATTTTGTTTTGGTGTGTTGTCTCAGCGCCACCGCTGCTGTCGAAAGCTGAGACATCATTCTCCAACCGATCAATAGGTCACATTTCTTATTACACCCCGCCATTCACCTACACAATTCCCTGTTGGTATGCACACACTACAAAACCACACACACAATCACACACACCAACAGGATCTGTTCTGTTGTTTTTGTTTGATCTTTTTTCTTTCTTTTTTGTCACCTCCATCTATCTTTAGAAGGCTAGAATCTCCTCACCTCTTTCCTTGTGGCACTAAACAAACATGCAGAATTCTGTTTTTGTTTTCTTCTCATGCACCCCTTTTGTTTCTTCCTTTTGTTGCTGCTTGTCTCCTCATCGGTCAACCAAGGGCTGACAGACAAGCAGAGGTCTGATTGAGGTGTTCGGACTGTCAGCACATATTTATTTATTCAACAGCATACCGACGAGCATGATAAAAGAACCGAAAGACTGTCATTTTTACTGAGATCAATCCAACTTACCATATAGTGTCTATCGAGGAGATTGTAATAGTATAGAGTATGTCAAAGATTGTTTTAGACCAGTGACTCTTAACCATTAAGTTAGGACCCAAATGTGGGTATTGACCCATTTTTGGTGGGTCGGGGACAGGTAGAAAAAAATTACAAGGGTTTCTCATCTTACAACGGTACCGACATACGACATTTTGAGGTTACAGACAGTTTAAGAATATGATTTCACACAATTCAAGAAGGCATGGTCAGTTAGCACTGTATTTACTGTTTTTCATTGGATTTTTTTACATTTATGACCTATAAATGGCGGCCCGGTGGACAACTGGTTAGCACATCTGCCTCACTTCACAAATCCGGCCAAGCCTGTGTGAAGTTAGCATGTTCTCCCCGTGCCTGCGTGGGTTTTCTCCGCGTACTCCGGTTTCCTCCCAATTGAAGACTCCAAACTGCCCGTAGGTGTGAATGGGAGTGTGATGTTTGTTTACAGTAAATGTTTCCTGTGACCAGTTCAGGGTGTACCCCGCCTCTCCCCCAGAGTCAGCTGGGATTGGCTCCAGCACGCCCGCGACTCGAGTGAGGATAAGTGTTACGGAAAATGGATGGATTAATGGACCTATAAATGTTTGTCATACAAATATTTACTATAATTATCATTTTAATACAGCATTGGCATAGGTAACTGATAGACTATGATGCATTTCAACTTACGTACAAATTTAGGTTTTGTTGCCACTGTAGCAGCAGTGAACTATTTAACGTGAATCCTAGGTCTGAGTTGCCTTTTATTTGGAAAATAACCTTGTTTTGACTGGCATGGATCGGAAATGTTATCAGTTGGGGTGTAAAAACAACTTCCAGCAGCAGTTAAACAGCCTCTCACATAAAAGATGCCCTTGGTGTTTTCATAGCATAATAATTCAGACGGTTATAACTGTTAAGGCATCTTTATACTCCCACGCTCGCGCGGCCAACGACGCCCGCATTGCATCACGTGACCGACGCATTGCCCCGTGCGGCCCTCTCCGCATCACTTGACGCGCACGCGGCAGAAATTGTTGCTGCGCGTAGAATGCCGCGGAGATCATCTCTCATGATTGGTCCGTTTTAGTCACATGCTGTGATGACGTACTCACCATTCCTCTCCGTTCCACATACCACCTACGTCGCCGCATAATTAAACGTATCATCTGGTCATCTAGGTCCATTTGTTCTAGTTACGGAAAGGAAAGGAAAAACGGCTACTGGAAATGGCCAAAAAAATGCACAGGAAACTCCACCCTCTGGTGTCCTAGCCAATACCAGCTGTAGCGACACCCCCAACCTGGAGGAGAACTGCAGCACATTTTCAAAACTGCGTGCATGGGTTGCGCTCGAGTATAAAGGCAAACTGCACGTGGGATAGCCGCAGTGACATCAGTGCGGTCACCGCCCACGTGAGTATAAAGAAGCCTTTACGGTTGCCTTGCTCTACATCCTTTGTTTCCAAGAGACAAACTATTGATTACACTTTCCTAAAAAGAAGAGCTCAAGTGCCAAAATATTTGTTTTTGTACGTCGTTGTCATTAATTCATCATCTGTTTCTTAATACGGTGCTCTGAAAGACTGTTAGAAAATATAAGCATGTGTAGTTGAAATGTGATATGAATGTTTTCAAAGGATATTTTTGAAAAGTACATTCTCTTTTTTGGTCTTATCCCCCATTAAAGTGAGCTGTGACTTAGCAACAAGAGGAAACTGCAGGTCTCGGTGTGACAACAGTTGAGAACCAATGTTTTTAGACATTATTTTTAGACATCATTTCGATAGTTTTAGACATTTAGGCCATGACTTCCAACATGTTTTTGCTGCATCTCAAACCTTCTTCAAAAGTAAATACAATGGACCTCGGCTGTCTGTGGGGGATAGGAACTGGGCTCGAAAAATGGTGAATAAACAGACGATAGAGTAAAAAAAAAAAAAACACCCCACAAATAAGTGTTGAATTCAGTTCCATCCAAATATTTAGAGAATAGGTGCATCCGTGAGTGCCGAACCAGTAATATGTGGCTATCCACTTTACTTCATTGATTGAGTTGATTTCATGTAAATAATTAAATACAGAATGAGCTGATGATAACCGCTGGCGACTTAAAAATGACCACGATCCTCAGTATATATATGCAGTTGTCCAGATCTAATTCACCAAAATTGTGTTAGACCAGCGGACGTGGTCTGAACAGGCGTACGTATAGACCTACTTTCTGCTGTCAAATTGTCACTCTGCTGGGCACATCTCCAATGACACACCCTCACTGCTCTGGAATCCCCAGCTTGGTACAGACCGTTCTGCAAAATGCTTGCGCTTCCACGAAAATTTGATTCTGCCGGCATTTGCACGCCGCCGCTGTCTACCAGAATAGAGCCCTTAAGGCCTTTTCACACTACTCTTGGCCAGGTGTCTGTCAGTGCTGAGGCGGCGTCAGCGCGTTTTGACGTGATGCAGAGCGTTGCAGTGACTATGGATCGGTTGTCACTTCAAAGGCTCCTTCTTTTGACGATAGCGACCAAAAGGTTGGGAGATCCTCTCTCCAATAAGAACAATCTGGGACAGATCGACAACGATAGATTTATTATATGGATATGCCACAGATTGAACTATTACTCCCGGACGCTGTCCAGCTGTGAGATTTTGTGAAGTTTGTCTTGATTTGAAGCCAAAAAGTATGAAGTGTTGCATTGAACCATAAGCAGTTGATTTGCCAAGACTGAAGTTTAAAACAATCATTCTATATGGTTGATCTATGAGTAAGGGTACAAAGTTGGGAGTATTTTATATTAATATATGATTTTTACACCATTTTTATGCCTAGATCGTAGACCAGGGTTCCAGTCGATGGGCGTGGTCTTCTCCGGTTTCCTCCATCCCTTAGACACTCCCCCTGTGTATTTAACCTTTGACTCCCGCCTCTTCTCTCTCTCTTGGGTTTTGCTCTATTGTGTTCTGCTTTTCTGCTGCTCCTGCTGGCTAATCTCTCCAGCCACCTGAGGGGGGCTTCGGCCAACCCCCTCCCCCTTTCTTTTCCTTTGTCCTCTGTTGCGACGCGTGCGAGTGCCCGCCTCAACCAAGCCGGGGGCAGTTTCGATCGCTTTTCCTAGCCGCGATCTGTTGGCAGAGCCTCAGTAAGCAACTACCGGCATTCCGTACCGGTCACGCACTCAGCTGAGAGCCAGAGCTGAGCCCACCAGAAGTTCAATCGACAGGTAAGTTACGAGCGCACCCCAATGGGACTTTTCTTTTTGCATATTTTTTGCTTTGTTTTATCCATCCCTTTTCCTTGTCGTAAGCTTTCTTTTCCCTCCTGAGATGTCCGGAGAAAGACCATCCCCACCGACAAACTAATCTACGGTCGTGAGTACAGCGCAACAAGACTAGTGCCTATAATTTGGGAGAAAATACTAGCTTCACACAAGTTCCAACTCGCTCACCATGGTGAAACCTATTCATGCTCATTTTTAATCCAGCAACACACGGTCCTACCTTCCTTTTTCGTTCACCCTTAGTGTTATTTTCTTTCTGGAGTTAGACCCCTCTGTGTGTTTCCCTATAGATCCCTCGTATATTTCATTAAATATTCTATAAAATTGTATTTTGTGTGTATTTTGAGTTTAATAAGGAAACCTCTGTAATCTAGGACTTGCATTTCCTAAATGTGGCAACCTTCAGATTATGTGACTGATAAGAGGTTTTTTGTCACTTTTTCCTTCCTTTTATACATAGTCGTTCACCTTGGATGAATTTATTTCTTAAATAAATGATGTTTTATCCAAAGCCAATACACCCTACAGCATCAATGCAGAGGGTGTCTGACGCTCAGCCTCATGTCAAACGTCAAAAGTTCCTCCAATGCGAGAGAGGCTGGCGGAGTATTTTCCGAGTGCTATTTTGGCGGACTTGCACTGTAAATGGCAAGGGGAAAATGGAGGACATCTAATACGTGCGGTTTCTCTTTGTCCCGAAATCCCTGCTTAGCCTCAAATAGACCTCAAAGCGGTCTTGGTAAAATTTGAGCTCAAGAACAAGCCAAAATTCTCTGAGGTTCCGACGAGCCATTACAATGGGATCCATATCCTTTTTTGTGTCCTCACCAGGGCTTTCTTTTGTGAAAAAGACAGCGACATCTTGCCGAGTTGCAGTCTACTTCTTCAGCGGGAAAAACCTTTCTGTTTACTTCCTAGTTGGCTGCTACTTCAGCACTTATAAATATGGGATGGCTGCACCCCCGTTGCCGTTGACGTTGCGCTTTGTCGAGGGGACCTTTCACACTAAGAAAGTGCAGTATGAAAAGGCCTTTAGTCTTCACATTACTTTGACGAGTTTTAGGTTTTTAGTTTTAGGAGTTTTGTCTCCTATTTTGTTGTACAGAGTAAGAAGTAGTAGTAGGCATTCGGTTTGGCACACCGGTGTCCTGCGGGAGTTATTATATCGGCAAGGATGAAAATATGCACAGACTGAGTCAGAGGAAGATGTCCTGCAACCTGCTTCTTCCTCTCCTCTGTTTTTATCCAGTGTTCCTTTGTTTGTCTTCCCTGCTCCATCTCTAGGGCTTGAGAGGAACAAGTTGGAGATCAAAATGAGGACTTATGGCGTGTGCTTGTGTGTGTGTGCATGCGAGAGTGCGTGCGTGCGCGTGTACGTGCGTGTGTGTGTGTGTCTGTGTGCGTGTGTGTATTCTACAACTTAATTTAAGCATGCTGAAAGTGAGATAATGTGATGGAATGGGATGTGCATTAGCTGCATCTGGTAGATTCACCAACAGGGGAATGGATGAAGAGGACAGAGAGCCAAATTTGGTCCCAAAATGCTGTGAAGTAAAGCTCTACTGTAGTGTGCATTTTGTGAGTGTTAGTTTTGGAGATATATAGAAATGGGATGAAGGCAAAGAACAGCCAGTGCTGGCCGCATAGGATTCAATCTGTCCCTGGCTCTGCTGTCAGTAGAAGAAACGCCTTATTGAGTGATGGCTTGGCTTTAGACTTGGCCTTCCCTTGCTTACGCGTCCTGACGCACATTTTGCAATTAATCCACTCGTCAGTCTGCCATCAAGTCTTTTCTGCTCTCTATTCTAATGTTCTTCACATTTTCATCTATAATCTTAGCTCATGTGTACAACAACCAAATAGAAGGCCACCAGCCCCTGCATTTGTTTTTCACTTTTTATTGCCTCTCAAAAATGAAATTAGCATGGAAACTGTGCAGCACACAAGACAAATGCATTCAAAACTCAAACACATTTAGAAACTTTTAAAACAACATTTGTTAAATGGATCATAAGTAAATGAGGCGCTGCCTGTTAAATGAAGAATCAAATAATGTGCAGTTAACGATAAACAGAACCTCATCATCAGCCTGGTCTAATGATAGTCTAATTGATTTTTTTCATGGCAAAGAATCTGAATGACGGAGTGAGCCACAGGCTACGATGAAGTTCTGCATTTTCAATAAAAATAGCAGGCCATTTAAAACTGTCATTTACTCGAACTGTATGGCTGTTGTCTCTGAGTGCTTGTTTTAAGAGGAATTTCACTGTAACGCACACAGCAACACCCATTCTGAAGTGCAGCATTTTCTATTTTATGCTCCAGTAAACAACTGATTAAATTGTTATACTCCCTTAAAAGTCTGACCTAGACTCGGATCACATTTCCTCTGTAGAGTAACTATATGGAGTCCATTTGATGAAGTGCATTTTCCAGTCACCGTAGTATTATTATGGCCACAGTGGAATCTGGAGTTGGCCATCAATTTTTCCTCCAGAGCGACACCAACTGAGCCTGACTACGTCTCAGGGCGAGACGTGCCAGATGGGGGTTGTGGAGCAGTTAGCTAGTTGGAAGGCAGAGGCCTTCGGGCAAAGAGCAGCCCTGTGACATTGAGGGGCACAAGTGGCCACAGAGCTGACAAGATGAGAACTGATATGCCCTCGCCATTTCTGTCAGTCACGCCACCTCATTAGAGACGGAGACAAAGTAACCGAGGCTATTTAGATGGAGACAGAGAGAAGATTTTAGCCGTGCTATTCATCTCAGCGACAAACTGCTTTTTTTGTACAATTACAATCACAGGATGGCTCCACATCTGTCAAAAGAAACTAGTTTGACCAATTGTTTAAATTACATGTCAAACAGAGTTTCTACAAGGGTGTAGATTTGGTGCATAGACCTATGGTGCTGTGGAAGCAGAGGATGTCGGGAATATGAAATATTAACCCCTGGCTAAAAACCCAAGCGTTGCTGTTTGTGAATTCCCACTATGGACACACACATGCTAATACATCCTTACACAAGAGACGTGATTTGCCCTTGTTGCAGCAGCAGATGGGCAGAAACTCTCTCATGTATTCGGAGCCCCTCATAATATGATCTATAAGAAGAAAATCCCGACAGTCATGTAAATAACGCAGACAAAACAATTGAGAATAAAGACGTGTGCGCTCTCTTTCTCTCTCACACACACACACACATCCTTTGACTCTGAAGCTAAACAGTTGATTGATGGTCTAAGCTGTGAAGAAATGCTCTCCTTTATGTCTCTAAAGGTTTGTAATTGCTGCAGTGAAAGGATGCTCACTCGCCTGGAATATTGATCCTAATGGGATTACTATGCTCCACCAGAGAGAGGGTGATGGAGGGAAACGGATGGAGGGAGGATGAGAGAGGGATGAGTGGAGAGTGGTGAGATGGAGAGAAAAAAGTAAAATCTAGTTTGTCATTGACTTAGTTTATTGGTTCTTATATATATATATATATATATATATATATATATATATATATATATATATATATATATACTGCTAATCACTTCCGTACAGGAACGATAGACTGTCACTCTCAACGAAAACACTGGAAATAGAAATTATTCTCAGGAGAGGAAACAGAGTGATGAAGAATCCCACCTCCCTCATGGCATCTCTAGGATAGTTGTTAGTGTTGTTGTTGTTGAAGTTGCTGGGGCTATATGGGTGGTGCTTCTATCCCAGTAGCTACAAACAAAACGGGCTCAAGCTGAATGTGCGTGCAAAGTTTCAAAGGGGAATATAAGGTGAAAAAGTAGGTTCAAAGAGAGAGGGGGGAGGGGTGATATAACTAATGCTGAGAGAGAATTTGAAAGGAGAGAACGACTATAATAGCTTCTGGTCACCATATTTAAATGCTGAGTATAGTACAGCTCACTGCCTCTGATTATTCCCATCACTGTGTTCTCATTTCACCCCCTCCCTCATCATCTACCCTAATTAATCAGTGTGGAGCCATCAGCAATTTCAGACATCCGTCTGCCTGTTTGACTACACTAACCCCATATGGGAGGCATTGCCATCAGTATGTGCCCAGACTGTCCTCTGCAGCTATTGATACCCTATGATGAACCCGAGTCATGTAGTAGGCATATGTGCGCGCTTCCCAGCTGATGGCCCATTTGTGTTTTTACGTGTGTCCGTCCGTCTGTTTGATCCTGAAAATGTCGGCCATTTGAATGTGCTTGTGATCCTTCAGCTGGAGAGGCTTTATGTTCGTTCCGTGCCTCAGTGGGAGTGTATCTTGGTGTCTTTTCATAGAGGATTGTGTTTATGGATGACTCATTGTTTGGCAGATTTTGAAAGTTATTTTTTTTTCTCCCCTGTGGGGGGTCTTGAGGAGAAAAGACTCTTAGTTTGAAAGGAAATGTTGTGGGTGCGGAACAAACATACTCAGCAACAAACTCCAGTCAGCAAACGAGAAACAAAATGGACAAACTGTATACTGAACCACCTGGAAGAAACTCACCCAGTATTATTTTTTTCCAATCGCATAAAGAAAAGATGCTTGTGTGCGTGTGTATGTGTAGTGTGACCAGTCACAGTAGTGATCAAACTCCCACAGTGCTGTCCCAGCTTTTCGGAACTGCAGGACACTTATAAAGGACAAAAACAGCATGAAAGGAAGTAGGAGAAAGGGAACAAGGAATAAAAGGATAGGAAGGTCAACTTCAGGTTTATTCTCCATCTGTGGGCTCGCATTTCTTTTTGACATTTGGGTCTTGGGGAGATGATTTTAAAAGCGCTGACTGCAAATCCTGCTGCTTTAAGAAGGCCATAATATGCCAAAATCAGTATTGAAATGTATTTTAATTTTGGGATATACAAGACACTCTTCGTACTCAATCATATGAAAGAGTAATTCTATTCAGGATTTTGAGAGAAATCACTCCAAATAGAGAATTTAGCATTTTTTTTAAAGATTTGCACCCAACCAAAACGACCCTTTTAAGAACTGTATTAAAACACACAGGTGTGTAAGTCAGTTAGCAATATACAGTACATGGAAGGCTGACAGACTTTCAAAGACAAACTCTTGCACACTTTTTCCATCAGTGGCTTGAGCAACTGTATTCCTGCAAGTGGTTGAACTTCAACCCCTATATCTGTCTGATGGCCGTTGATGATCATCCTTGACACAGGCATGCCACAGGGATCCCCAGGGGCCCCTCGAGGGCCACCCACACTCCTTCTGGGTAACATCGCTGACTTGCTCTGACCCTGGAGGCGGGACATCCCTATCAGCAGGAAGTCTCTAATTTGACTGAGCAGAGAGATGGAGATTGGCAGTAGCCCAAACAGGCAGAAAGAATTGTAATATATTAATGGCTTTACAGTGATGAAGAGATTTTTTTTTGTTTTGACGATCTGAATTCATACATTTTCTTAACTGTACTTAACTGCATAATGTAGTACACATATCGTTTACGGTACATCTCAATACATTAGAATATGGTAGAAAAGTTCCTTTATTGCAGTACTCATATATTATATATATATTATATGTGTGTAGTGCATCTCTGTAGTACGATTTTCACTTTTTGAAAACTAACTAAATTAAGCTTTTGACACGATTCTGATTTATTGAAATGTACCTGTAGGTCACTCCATTTAAACCCATTTACATTTCTGATCATTTGATCAAATTCAATTTTCTTTGTTTGCAGTCCTTTTTATTATTTTATCTTATTTTATTTTTATTCTTACCGCATACACAGCATCACATCTGGAATTATGTAATTGGTTATCCTCTACCTGAAGATTTAAGTGTTCAACAAACTTTTGCCCTTTGGATCTTTGTCTGGGGTTTTGGGGTTTAGTGGTGGCACAGATGTAGATTATGTGTGATTGATGATATCTGGTAGATTATTCCTCCCTATATTTATGATTCTGGAGGAAGAGCCAGTTTCTCCTGTGGTGATTATGGCTGGAGGGTTCTGCAGGTTGATTACACGTGTGTTTATGTACATTGTGCTTATTTTTCAAGACACATTACCGAGACAGATTTGCCTTGTGTGTAATAAAGAAGCAGTATAATGAGATTCCTAACTTTCCCTCTTTGAATGATATTTTACATTAAAAATATAAATTAAAAAGTCCTCCCTCACCACACACAGACTACCCTCTCCTCATCACCGCATCCAAAACTATTTTCTGCATGACTCCCTCACGGTAGTGGTACGGGGAGCATTTTTCTCTGTGTGAATGTGTGTATGCCAGTGTGTCCGTGTGCCCATCTGTCCATCAGTCTACGTCTGGACCTCAACTAATTGTGATTGCATTTCCATCGCATTTGCTCACAGGCAGGACAGCAGGACCTAGACAGTAAAATGGGATCAGTGGAGGAAACTCATCTTCCCTTCCCAGATACATTGCATTCCAGGCACACACACACACAGGAACAAATAACATGAATGTATCCTCCATTACTCAGGGTGTTAGCATTACTAATGAGGTGTGAGAGACAGATAGAGATGGAGCAAGTGGAAACTGAAAAGTAGGTTGAATCACAGAACTGGAGAAAATCTAACTTGTTTCAGCAGAATCAGAACTGATCAAATGTTTGTTAGAAGATTACAGACTATTTGAGATAGTAGTAAGATAGATGAAGGTGGGGAAAAAAGTCCCACCCATGAGAGAGGTCCATAAAGAACAGAGGTTTGTTTTCTTTTCTTGAGACTGAGATTTATCTTGAAATATATTCGTTCACAAAAAAAAAACGAGAAGAAAAAACACTACAATACTTATGATCTATGACATACAGTTAAACTTTAGTTCTAATAAAATTATTTTATAAACCATGTTGAGGGTGGAGCCCAACCCATCTGGCCTTTGGTGATGTTTTGAGTGGACAATGTAGTTTTTTGGACACCGAGTATGTGTACAAGTAAAATGTACCAAGATCAAGTACCGATACTTAATAATGCTACATTTTACAATTGTGATTAATGTTTTATAATAATGAAATGTTTAAAAAAAAATTCTTGAAGATGACATGACTTTCACTCAAATATACCACTTTTTTTAGTTGTAACTTGACATTTGTGACATTTTAACATCCACCTGCATGTTTTTCAAACTTGACATACATTTCACTTAAATATAGCATGTAACACAAGGCATTTCAGTTCTAAAATTAAACTGTAGTAGGACATCTGAAGTGATGCATTATCACACCTGCACTTACTTTTCCACTCTGGACTGTGAAGTGAGGCGCAGGTTGTTTTTTATGAAGAGAAGTTTCTCTGCTTTATTATACCCCCGAGTGGGGTGAGCCCCACATGGGTTTTTGGTCTGAGAAATGCACACATCCCCAGTGGTCGGTGCTCGTTTGCATGTATTAGCTCCAGAATTGCCACAGACTATTCATGTAACAATTATAACTGATTTAATTCGCCATTTGCAGTTTCACATACAGGTCCGTGTGTACTTAGACCTGCATGGTTAATCTTTGAGACGGGCACATGCTACTGGTAGGATCAACCATGTATCCTGCGGGTGAGCCCGCGTGGAGCGGAGGAGGCCGAAACAGGTGCACAGCTGGCCCGACTGGAGCTGAACAGCCCAAAGTGGAGCGGGAGAGGTCCCGCTTCCCGAACCCGTGGTGTGCCTGCTTCCATTGCCGTTTGAGCAGCTTTCATCATCCATTTGGCAGAGCATAATTTGCAGTCGGCTTTATTGTTGTCAGCCGTGTTCACTTTAATGTGTTTCCAAATGACTGACATGGCTCCTACTACAGCTTCCCAGAAGATATAATTCAGTCTGCTGCAGTGGTAATGGTTTCATAGTATCGGAGCATTTGGATGAGTACGAGGAAAGACCTACAGTATGGGCACTTTACAGAGAAAATAGTTGACTGATATTTTAAGTAGGGAAGCAGCAGTTCTGATACTGGTATCAGTATTGGTGCATCCCTACTTTAAAATGCAAAATAAATTACCATGACAAACATTATACAGTTAATACAAGAAAAAAAAAATCAATTAACAATCAATTCATACGGGAATGCCTTTCTAAACAAATGTGTTTTGGACTGATTTTTAAAAATGTCCACAGAAAAAGTAATAGCCTGCAAGACTCTATCGCCTTTAGACTTTTATCTTTTGTGAGGGACAGTAAGTAAAAGGTGGTCAGCAGATGACAGTGACAATTAAATAACACCAGCTCTATCAAGTATGGAGGAGCCTAATCATTGAAGGCTCTGTAAGTGACTGTAAAATGTCATACTGAATCCTAAAATGAACAGGAAGTTTGGACAACAAAATGGGAGTGATGTGGCTCAACTTTATGACATCGAGAAAATTGCCTAGCGGCAGCATTCTGAGCTGAGTGCAGACAGTCTAATAAAGTTTTCTTGAGACAGGTGAACAGTCTTGGGAAGATTACTTTAGAAATGCCATTGGTTACAGTTACAAGTTACCCTGTTGAAAATGTAATAGCAGTGTAACAATTACTTATTCAATTACTTTCTCAGAATAATATAACAAATTACATTTGATTACATTTGGTTACTTTTTTTAATTTTGAATAAATGCTTTCAACTGCTAAGCATGTTCACATTTCAAGACCTGATAGTGTTAAAACCTTCAACAGTACTTCAGGCTATCCATCCATTTTCTGAGCCGCTTCTCCTCATTAGGGTCGCGGGCGTCCTGGAGCCTATCCCAGCTGTCATTGGGCAGGAGGCGGGGTACACCCTGAACTGGTTGCCAGCCAATCACAGGGCACATACAAACAAGCAACCACTCGCACTCACAGTCAAACCAACGGGCAATGTAGAGTCTTCAATCAACCTACCACGCATATTTTTGGGACATGGGAGGAAACCGGAGTGCACGGAGAAAACCCACTCAGGCACGGGGAGAACATACAAACTCCACACAGGCGGGGCCGGGATTTGAACCCCGGTCCCCAGAACTACGAGGCAGATGTGCTAACCAGTTGTCTACCGTGCTGGCTACTTCAGACTAAACAAGACAATTTAATAAAAGACTTCACTGAACTTCAGTAACTTATTTTTACTGTTATAACAGCGGTATACAGTACACTTACTGTAACATTTTGCAATGTCTTAACAAATCTGAAACTTCACAGTTAAGGCTTTCAACAGTCAATGCAAATTTGGAGCAGGAGTACTTTCTATGTATCATTCAAAATTGCAACTGGCCTACAGAATGCTCCATAAAGCTAACTGTCCTCTGGGTTGACATAGGCTGTTCGACATTAAAAACACCTTCACAGCCGGCAAACACTCTTTGTGTTGTACAAAAATGTATAGGCCTTTATCTTTAGTTTGTATTGTTAATTTATATTTATTTATTTATTTATTTATTTTCCAACCCAGGAACGTCTTGTATACCTCTGTTTTTGGCGCTGACTGCAATTACATGTAGATTGATCTAATCGGCAGAATGTCACTTACAGAAAGAAACAGCGTCGGCTTTTGGAGGAAGTTGATATGAAAAAGAAATATTTGACAAAACCAAGCTTATGCGGCGATTTTTCAAATGTAACTGAAATTGTAATCATGGAAACTTCCAAACGCAACAAAAATGTGTTCATACATTTTTTTCCCAGTAATATAACATATTTCAATTATGTACATTTTGTAATTCAATGATGTAACCATATTAATTGGTTACTCCCAACACTGCAGGTGAGAGAGAATTTCAATAGTCAAGACTAGATGTAGTTCAGACTGAGATAACAGGGACTTAAGTTTAGAAATATTTTGGAGGTAGAAAAAGCAGGAATGGGTTTCAATTTCAATTTGTTAACCAAAAAGCATGGCCTGATCAAATATGACTCCAGGGTTTTTCAAGATGCGGTGCACATTTTTCGAAAGTGACCCTCAACAGGTGTAAATTTCCTGAGCCAAGCTGTCACATACAGAAATTAATATAGACCTACTCCCCCCTGAGTTATTAACTATCTATAACTATCAGTGTCAACGCTTGTGTGTTTGTGTACATGTTTAGTGCTTGGGGGATCCTCTTGTCATTTCAAAAGTGTTATATCCTCTACACACCTGTTATGAAGTTTTAACACTGACAAGATTTTTCTTCCTACTGCTACCTACGGTAAACACTATTCTTTTAAAACCTGTAACACAAAAGTAATGACACCCTACAGTATACGTACATGCACGCGTGTGATTGTTTTTCATGTGTTCCACCCCAGATAGAATCTTTTCTCACGTTAAACCTTTTGTTCTTGCCTCTAACCATCATTATCCCTTTGTTGGGGGGACAAAACCGCACAAAACCGAGAGAATTGCGCCTAATTCATCTCCTCTTTCCATCCATCCACATTTTCATCTCATTCTTTATTCAGCTGGTCCCCCCCTCTCCATCTGGCGCCTCTCTAACTTTTTTGTTCTCATTTGTGTCATCACTCACTTCTTTTCATTCTCCCCCTCTTCCTCATCTTCCTGCCCTCTCTTTGTGACTGTCATAGCTGCACACGACACACTCATTTGTGTTATAGTCTATAGCTAGAAGCCCTCTCGCTAAGATAGATGCCTGCCTATGAAAGATATTTGTTTCCTTTACTGTCAAACCGGAATAATCAGCTACTCTAACATGATCAACATATTGCCCTTGCAGTAAATACAGCTGAGCAAGTGGATCAGCTCACATTTGAATGGGTATGTGAGCTTGGCTTGGTAGATGTGAAGGCTGTAGGGCTGTATGTCCATATACCTGCATGTGTGTGTGTACTGTATGTACCTACAGTTGCAGTACTTTTTTAGGAGTTATGCATGGTGCTGCTTGTGAATCTCCACTCTAATGTATGCGTCTGCCATGTGACAGACAGAGAGATGGTTCTTGTTGAAAAAGCAGTTTGTTAACAAATTACAGTTAATTAGCCCAACTTTTAGTTCTCAATGCTGTAATTGGGCCCATTTCTCTCTGGTTCCTCCAGCTGGCATCTCCCATCCGCTGTGGAGAAAGAAGAGGAGGAGGAGGAGGAGCATGAGAGGAGGGCAATGGGGGACGTGGGGGGCACATTACATGTCTGTAGGGGTCTGTGGAGTGCTAGTGAACCTACCCCCTGGGGTAAGAGCCACTTGAGCTGGAGATTGAGACAGAGAGGTATTAACACAAAGATAATGACGGAAGGAAGGATGATGGGAATGAAAATGCAAAAGAATGTGCAAAGATGTGGGCGGAGAAGATTGTGCAAAGCGGTGAAGATGGAAAAGTGACAGAAATGTTGAATGGTGAGAGGGCGGGTGGTAAAAATCATAAAATGAATATACCACAGAGCAGCCATTTCCGGATTAAGTAAAAGAAGACCACCTTCAAAGTTGTCGCAAGAGCTGCTTGCTCTTTCACAATGTTTTTTACTTCTCTGCATTAGACTGATAAAGCCAGAAATACCTCAGATGATGTTTAAAGTAAACAACACTGCGGAGGCTGGCTGAGAATATAGCAGCATATAAAAAACAATGAGGGGTGGCAGAATGGGTAGGAGGCGCTGAGATGCAGAGAAAGTGATGAAAGAGGGAAACAGGCCCTGTCTTGGTACTGCAGCATGATGATCAGTAGATTCTAATGAAGGTGCAGATGTCCCACAGGAGTTCTGACACCAACAGGAGTGACAATTAATGTGCTGAAGAAGGATACGTACACACAGACTTCATTGTAACACACGATCAGGAATTTCATTTACAGAACATGTACAATAGTCCTGCTTGCCATGATCAGATTAAAAGAAGGGCAATGCATTCAGCATACCATCAAACTGTTTAATGTAAATGGCCACTAGAGTTTAGTATGATACTCTAATATTCCTGAGCTCAATTGATTGCCTCCATTGTGCATGTAACCACCTAAACTCTCAGCAAGACACGTTTAATGTTTTACCCTGAAACCCTGCTTTGTTTGTCTGTACCTCATCCGCGCACCCTTTGTGCCTGTCTTGTCTTCAGCGCAATTGTCACACTGGCTGTGTGTTTGTTATCCTATTGAAAGTTTGGATTCTAGATGCAGTATTGACGGAAGAGATTTGGGACATAAGAGGAAATTGGCTATAAGGCGCAGTCAGATTGGTTCCTCCTATTTGAGGTTGTGTGGATGTGTGTGTGCCTGTCTGCTCTGTCCTCTTACAGATTGTCCACATCTGCAACTAATACGCTTGTCATCAGAAAAAGGACTGAAATATTCTGTTTGTCCCATGCCACAGCATTCAAAACCACCTTGACCGTCATTCTTTTTATCACATTCATCTTTTTATTCCATTTTTCTTATTAGGCTGCACGGAACTAACAAACGACAAAATCACTTTGACTCAAGCTATTCAAGAATGTTAATAAATGTGGCTGTTTATTACTACGTATTAAAAAAAATAAATCGCTTAAAATAAATTCAATCATGCAGACGCATGCGCATCGTGGTAGTATTGTGTCAAGGCAGCAGACGTGTTATCTGTTGTAGTTAAGGAGGAGGGGTCTTAGTTACCTCTAGGTTAATGATTCTCATTAATATGAGCTAATGTACCTCAGGTCATGTTGTAATTAAAAATCTCATTCAACTCTCTCATCTTAAATTGACTGAATTGGTTTGATGTCCTTCAAAAACTTGCGTTTTATTATGTGTCTCCCAGCTTTGTAGTTCATAGGGACAGGAGTGGGTGTTTCGAGTGTGGAGGACCAATGTCAAATGTTGAACATTTTGACCGAGTGGTCTCTCTCCACCTGAGGCGAGTCTTTTGCCTCTGCTTGACTGGGCACAATAGGTTTTGCAGGTCGTGCCTTGGAGTGTTGCATCACATTTGCGAGAGAGTGTTTGTGTCAAAGTGGCACACAAATACACACTCTGGTGTACATGTGGATGCACAACGGCATGCAAAGTCCATCAGCATGGGAACCTTCGTATTCCTCTGTGTCCTCTGGTGTCTGCTGATGCAAGCTGAGCTAATTGTAAAGCTGAATGATGATTTCAGCAGAATAAATACAGAGGGTGTTACGTAGGTTGCTTAAAAAAAATAGATGACTGAAAATGTGAATAGATGGTTGTATACAAAATAGGTTGATGGAAAACAAGTGGATAAATGCAAAATGGGTGGATGAAAAAAATTTATTGATGCAAGGAATCTCAGATATAGAACTGTAGATATGGAGGGATTGATCAAAAATAGGGATTGCTCATCGGATATGTAAAGAAACTTGATAGATTTAGGAGTGATAAATCTAAACAGTGAAATTGATGACTGATTAATGAAAGATAGAAAATGGATGAAATTGGTTGATAAGTGGATAGAAAAATGTAAAATGGATGCTGGATTGACAGAACATAGAAAGGCTGTTTCTAGATGTTTGTAGTTTCATTTATGGGAGATATAATAATTAAATGGTAGCGAGATAAAATAGTGTGGTGGATGAATAGGTAGAACAAGATTAAGAAATTATATGATGTAATCCCTCGTTTATTGTGGGGTTACATTCCTGACCACCCCAGCAATCGGTGAATTCTGCAATGTGCTAGCCATATTTTTTTTAATTGATATTTTCAAGCCTTATGAATCTCTTCAGTCCCACACATTAATCTTTCCCACACTCTTATTAACCTTTACCGTATTCATAAACATTTTCTTACACGCTTAAACACATTTTTATATTCTGAAACATACTGTACATAATATTGACAACATACAGTATGAAATGAAGCTACTCACCATTGAAGTTAATGCCAATTGTACTGCAAGGCCTGCAAGAGCATTACAGAATAGCTGTCACCCTGATATTATTATTTTTGTCCTTTTTCATGTAACGGACCGAAGATTTATGCCCTAATGGCTTCAGAAAGGCACAAACTTTCTTCCTTCCTTCAACAGGTCGAGAAGTTTCATTTTTACTACTGCTACCATCTTCCTCTGTCACTAACTGCCGGCCGCCAGGTACCAAATTTAGGCAGTATCGTAAGGCTTGACGTAAAGTATTGTAATGTCCTCCAATGATACACGACGAGACATTAGTCTATTTAGCTCACATCTATTAACAAAGTAAAGAAACGTGGTTACTATGAGACGTACTGTCAACAAACTCTCACTGGAAATATCAGCGCTCAGCACAACTGAGCTTTTGTACTGTGCTGTACAGGTATTTTATTCCTCGTAATATGTGTTTTAATGAATTGTCATTCATTTTTTTTTATGTTTTAGGCTAGAAAATGCTTATTTTACCATAACAATTAAAAAATATGTAAAGAAATTCCGTTATATGCCGAATTAGCATCAATATAAATATGTTTTTTTTTTTTTTAATTGTGACGCACTAGGTGGACCGCGATATAGCGAGAGATTACTTTAACTAAAAAGATAGATTTATGTATGAATCAAAAATAGATGGTGAAGTGGTTTACCATAACTGATGTGTGATTGATTCTCACTTGGTACGCTTCACAAATGCTGCCCAAAGTCAACTTTCACAGGCTCCACAGTCCCTGCAGTGACCCAGATCGTACACCACTATAGAAAACCCATGGATGGAGAGATGTTACTAATTATAGATGGATGGATGGATGATGGATGGAAGCATAAACTGATGGACAGATAGATGTCAAATATCAGTCTGTTTGCTACATCAACAAAAAAGACAGACATCTGCTGACATGGCTCTCAGAGACCTGTCACTCAGGACTTCCACATCACAAACATGCATATTTCCACTCAGCCATCCATGACCAGAACAGCTCTTACCTCAGAGGGCTTCCGCATGAATAGTAAACTTCACTCTCCTCACATCATGCTCACAAGCACACAAGGATGGAAGCTAGCAGGTTGCGGGCCCTGTTCAAGTGTAGCCCAGAACATCCAACACAGGCTTATGATACATTCCATGTCATTTTGTTCAAACTGGTAATCTGCATGTAATTAACATCTGATTCACCGAGGCACCAGCTAATAATACAATCAGGGATGAAGGCACCCCCCCAAGTAATGAAGGGCTCAAGGTACAGGATTTGTCTGAGGGCCCCTCAAAAACCCCATAACATTGGCAACAAGATGACATTCCAGAAAATCAAATCCTCTAAATCCACAGTGCAACTAACTGGAAAATAAATTGAGAGTATAATATAATAAAACTATGATAATTAAGGTCTGTGGAAGTAATCAAGAAAGCTATTAAACTGACTTAACCAATTAAAAGTTAGTCAAAAGTTAAAACTGTAAAACAATTTGAGTCTGATGTTGTATATTTAGATCTATGAACAGTTAGTTCACGCTAATTTGCTTTAAAAATATAAACATTAACCACAAATGTGATTACAAGTTGCAAGAATAATTCCTGAACGAACAAATCTTATCAATTTGGAGAGCCTCTATTAATGCACTAATTATTTAAATTTGTACTTCATTATTTGTGCCATGCTGTTTTAATTGCATCTTGAATCTGGACTGTACAAGGTGTGTCTCAGACGGCAGACACACCGGTGTCTGTATTTAATCAATAATAAAGACAACTCCAAGGCATGTACACATCTGGAATGCAAAAGTCTGAGTCATTCATTCCAATCTATCACTTCAAGAGACACAGTTCAAAAGAAAGCTAGTTTGAGTCAATATACTTGACGATGTTTTTTTTCTTTCTTTCTTATTAGTCTGTTGTTACTAAAGAAAGATGTAAACATCAAAGAGCGGAAATATCACCTCCCCCATCCTCAGCAACGGGCCATCCTGAGCGTCTAAATACAGCTTGTGCATGCTGATCACATTTGTTCCATTTTTGGGCGCATTCTTTTTAATCGACAGTGAAAATGCTTACTGAGCCCCTCACACCAACTTCACATAGTGTCACATGCAATCTTCACTGAAATGGAATCCATTCATGAGATCATAGCAACATACAATTCTCATTTTACCTGCACAAGGACACAATGTCCCCGGTGTGTGCTTTTATAGGCAAACAAATAATCACTTGCAATCTCTTACATTGCTCCCTGTTTCATTTTGTCACGTTTTCCTATTAATTTGTAAGACTTATTTGGTATGCATTTGATTTTTAATGGCTGAATGGGCAGAATTGCTGATTGCTGTTAATAAACACTCACTTGCCAACGTTACCGTGTGCTTGCAGTCATATAGCTGGGCACTGAATCTGCACCTCATGGGGATTATAAAACTCTCTTTTTCCTGTCAAAGAGACATATTTTTCTCATGTGGTCCTTTTGGAGGCTTAATTTTTTTAATGGGCTTGGTAATATTATATGCAATATATTTAACATATTTAGTCACATGAAAGGGGTAAATACACACACACACAAATACTGTAATTAATAAAGATAAATAAATAAGAGATAAAGATGAATAATAAGTAATAAATATGCTGTTAAATAGGTCCCCGATGAGAGGGAACCAAAATGTTTTTCTTTTTTTTTATAAAGGCAAAAAATTTTTTAATTAAACTCTTGTGTTGGAGTACTAAGTTGTGCATGCCCATTAGGGTCCATTATCTGTAACGAACAATGGTACCTTCAGTGCACATTTTGTACACTAATAGGTTGTTTTAAAGTAGGCACCAATGTGATTGTTTGGATTGCAGTCCTTCCCTCTCTGCATTGCAAGATTTAGCAGCATCAAAAATAATTTATTGTTCTCGGCTTTTGGATTCTGCAACATCTGAAAAAAGAAGAACATACTAACAAATGCTCCTGACACAATTTAAATGTAAGACAGCATTCCTAAGCCTGGAGACATGTTTCTGTTGTTTGGTTGGCATCTCCACAAAGTGCCAAAACAGAGGACTACCTCCATGGAGCCAAACAGCATTTGAATGTGTCACTCATCTCTTCTCTCGAGAAAACATGGAAGCTTCCATGATGCATAACTTTAATCTCATACAAATTTACACCTGACATTTTAATGGCCCTCATGAGAGAATTTTAGTTAAAAAAAAAATAATAATAATAATAAATGTTTGAAAATGTAACAACAGTTGAATAGGACATGTTTCATATAGGTACCTGCACCTGGGAGATCTGTACAGCCTGCATAATTCCCATAATTGGGAAAACATTCTATGCCATGGATGCTGAGCTGAAAAAAAAATTAAAATAAATAAAAATAAATAAAAAGATATTTAGCCACAAAAGCACAATTTTAACATGACTGGAGCATTAGGTTACATTATTTACTCAACATTCATTCAAAATTCTAAAATCATTTGCCTCACCTTGAATACAAAAGGCACAAGTGACTGATCAGTGGATTATAATACTTGGAAATAACAAGTTTATGGAAAAAAAAAAAAAAAAAAGAGTTTCCATTTGGTAATTATCAATGTACTTTATATTGAGAGTTAACTTTTTTTATATTACTGCATAGTTATAAATAGCAGGTTCATTGACCTCAGCAAGATCCCTCCGCATATGAATTGTCACCATGCACACACGCACACACATTCACATAAACATGCACACACACACACTAATACACACAAGTACACACAGATGATGACTCTCTTGCAGATCCTTTGAGTTAGTAAAGAGCATGTTTAGAGGCAATGGAAAGCTGAGGATGACTGTCTCTGCACCTGAACATGTTCAAGTTTGTGTGTGAATGACATGCACACGAATGCGCAATTATAGGAGAATGTGCATCTTCTTGCACCCGTGTATGTGGCTGCATTTAGAGGAGGCTATTTATTTTGACTGCTTTCAATAAAGGTCCAAAGCTGTAATCCATAACAATGCCATCAATCCACAGCAGCAACAACATGTATGTAATTTATATGGTAATGCATTTATCATGGTTGCCCCGAGATACGCAGTGGACATCTGACAATGGACAGTGTGTTGTAGCATCCTAACGTGTAACCATGAACACACACACACACACACACACACACGTACACGCACACGCACACCTATGCGCACGCACACACACGCACACACTCTTCCCAGCAACAAGAAGGCATGTTTCAATTAGCAGATGCATAGAGGTGCTGGGTTGTGCTTGTGCACCGAGGTCAAAAGGTTGTGTTTTTGCCTTTGCTCTGTTCTTCTCAAGATAAAAGTGCTGCCACTTGAACAGATACTGGAAGTAGACAAGTAGAATGAATGTGCCTCAGATTGCGGTAGAATGCTCCTGGACACCCAAAGTAATCATCATTCATATGCTACGTGTGATAGCTACTTATCTCAGATACTTACTTTACAAAGTAAATAACTAATTTTCACAAAGTGTTGTCTAGTTACAGTATCAGTTGTCATGAGAAACTGTAATACCATTTTTATTAATCCAAAGCATCCTGATATCTGCAGCAGGTGGTGAGTTGACAGATTGGTACATTGTATCGTTCCCTGATTACTTTGAATAAAGAAATAAAAAGGCATAATTCACAAAACTAACATGAAGCCAAAATCTTACATTTTTGGGAGGAATAAACCAAAAAAAAAAATATTTCCTCTTATTTGCATTCATACTTAATTTTATTTGGCATCCAAACAACAAACAGCAATGACACCAGCACCACTGAGGTTGAAATGTAGAAGAGTGTCTGGGGTAGCTTGAAACCACTTTCATTGGCCAGCTAACAGTTGCCAGCAATTGGAGGAGGAGAAACATTCCAGGTTACACAGTGGATGATTTGTACTATATATACAGTATAAGTGGGAATTTAAGGCATTAACAAATTAATTGTTAATTAATTCCCCCAAAAATACATAAAAGTAATTCGACTTAGACCAGTGATACTTGCAAATGATACGTCCGAGGAGAAGAAAAAAAAAAAACTGTAGAAAAATTCAGTTTTATATCTGTGCAGCGTTTTCTCATCCTCCTGCTTCATCAGCAGGCTTTGTGTGAAGACTACTTTGCTGGTATGTTTTTTGAAAGAGGCACTGCATACTTTTGGGGTGATGGCGTAATGCAAGTGAGATGAAAGAGAGGAAGAGGGAAGCTTGAGGCCAGAGAAGAACCCAGACTGCGTTGCACATCAAAGACAGAGCTGGTGATACAATCATCTCTTTAGGCTGCAAAAGCCCAACTTTATTAATTAAAGCGCTGTCTGTTGCACAAGCACAAGTCTGTTGAATTGCGCTCTTATCTCTCTGTCCTCTCTTTATTTGTTTTATTTTTCCCTCGTTCGCTGCAGTGGCACTCATTACAGAAAGAGGCTGGGGTTGTGACAGCACACTTTCGAGATTGGAAAAGCAGACAGGAAACACTTATTGACAGCTGCAATATGTGGCGTGCATTGTTGCGCTCAGTCACACGACAGGTGTGCATCTATAGATATCAAGAAAAGGCATGAATAGGAGATAAATAAAGTGATGAAGATGAGATGGAAGAGATGTCATACACACTGCATGTTTGCAGTCACTGACTGACAGTTCCCCTCAGTCTAACATCTGTGCTGACAGCAGCTGTGGTAATGGCTCTCAACATGTGCCAGCATAGGTGTGCCCGGTCCGCTTTTTCCCCTTTTTCCTGTGCACAATTCATTGAACCGTTTCCCATCGTCCGCTCATCTCCTCATTATTATTTCCCTAATTGAAGCGTGAACAGATTGACTAAACAGCACACCAATAGCTGTGAAATAAGAGCAGCATCAAGAGTCACGTTATGGGATTATTTTTCCAGTGCTGGTATCCAGGTGTGGAGCCAAGGCTGGGAGGAAATATGGGGTAGATGCAGAGATGATGAACGACTCTCGTTAGAGGGGTAATTTGTCTATCCTTTTCTGACGGGGCTCCAGCTGTCGTTCCATCCCTCCACCCTCCCGACGCCTTCCTCAGCCGACCAGTCCTCACCTCAGCCAGATGGGTGGATGGATGGATAAAGCGAGGTGGGTGGGAGGAGGTAAAGGAGGGACAGAAATAGTCACAAGGACAGGGAAGAGAGACATTATTGTAGAGTCAATGAGCGGAATTAAGTCTGTGTAATGCCACAGCAGAGTTGGAGAAACAATCTTGTATACAAAAGTTAAGGGCTGTCATGCTTCATGGTTGCATTGCTATCACTCAGGGGGTTGCACTTTAGAACAAAAGCTTCAGGAATATTTTTTTTCCTCCTTTATGGTGCACTCAGTCATCACACTAATCAACACTGGATTTTAGAAATGACTGTCATGGAGAAATACATACAGATGGCCAGGGAGGCGATGGCAACGATCCGATTGTCAAGAGAACCACGTGAGCTCATTGCCAAGCTTTTGTTCTAATAACACAAACCAATTTTCACTGACCTTTCTCGAAAATGTAGCGGACAGAAATGGCTGAGTTAAGGATGCCCTACAGCATAATTGCTAAAGAGATTAAATTTCCCTTAATTGCTTTTGGCCAACTATAGCATTTTTGTCTTTTTTTGTAATTAAAGTGGTTTAAAATATTAATAACTACCCTAGAAAATACATAACCTTACACATGTGAGTTCAGGCACGTGTAATTGTGTACACATGTATTAATAGCATGCAGAAGTAAAGCAGGCTTGGAAGAGTGCTGCTATACATGCACGCGGGCGAGCACACATACACACACACACACACACACACAGATGTTTACCACTGCATGTTGTCACCAACAGCCTCATTAGAGTGCTTGTAAAATATGCAAATAGCTGTAATCCCATCTCAAACGTCAGTCGAAGGGCGTGATTGATTTTTTTTTTTGATCAATTGCCTTTTTACATAAGTAAAGGTTGTTTATTCCCTCCTTACCTCTTCATTCGTTTTCCTGTCTTTCCTGATCCATTCATATTGCCTAATTACCGTCCTTCATTGCTTTCCGTCTCAATTTGCTTTATTTTTTGTTAAAAATAAATTCTCGAATGTCTGTTTTCCCATCCTTTTTTCAGTCCGTTCATCTCTGTGTGCTCTCCTTTCTTCTGGTTGACCTTGTGACCCTTGCATAACCACCACCCACTGCCCCCCTGCCCTTACATCAGTCTGTCACATTCCCTCCCATCTAATCCCTCATGTACACCACCAATGTTTGCTTTGCAGTAATGAAATTGACCGGAAACGCACAATGCAAACACACGCTTGTGTACACACACACACGCACACACACACACATAGCTATATACAGAAGAAGAAAAAGCTGGTCCTCTCTCTGGGGTGCAGTTAATGCCTAGCCGGGGATTGATGCCAGCTCTGGTTTCCATGACACACGGCTCTAAGATGGGGCAGAAGCAACACTCTGGCTCCTCTTCTCTCAGATGTATCTCTAGAAAGCCATGATGGCACCCACTGTATATTGATTAATGCACCTCACGGTGATGAGACTCTCTCCAACTAGTCTGTGTTGATATCCTCCACCGTTTCATGACACTATATTGCACACGGAGGGGGGGGGGGGGGGGCGGAGTCTCAGTCTATACAAGTAAATTTAATCAATACATGATATATATATTGTTTTCATTATAAGATTTTTTATTTTGATGATAGTAGAACTAGAGGCAGAACTTGTGTGGTGACACCCCGGTACCAAAGTGGAGATCGTTACAGATGAGCTACTGCTACCCGATGGACATCACTGTCTCTATTTAAAAGAAATACTTGAAAAAAAATCTATATGTTTTTGGATACGAAATGGTCAAAGGCACAAAAAGACAGCAAGCTTTGACACCGATGGACAATTTAAAGTCTTCAATGAACCTAAAATGACTTTTGCCGAGAGAAGCGGAGTACACAGGGAACTGATCACCAGCCAATCTCAGCGCACATTTAGACAAACAAGCAATGATTATTGCATTCATATCCATGGCCATTTTTTCGTCATAGAATAATGCCTCTTTATTCTTGCTGTATGTTCTGCTTTCTTCTGTTAAAAAAAGAAAAATAATGGAAGAAGAGACAAACCAAGGTCATCCATTGTAATCTCTCTGTTCCCTGTGAACTGACAGATGATGAATGCATGAAAAGTGATTAACTACAAATCAAGCTCACAAGAGGATTTTTTTTTTCTTTTTACAACCCCCATACATTTAAGCTTGCATAAGTGCAGGACAAAACACTACTGAGAAAGGTTTGTTTTGTAAAGCCATAAAGAGAAAACTCAGTTGGAGCCAAAGGCTATCATTTTGATTGTTGCAATCAAGTGAAAATAAATTATTATCATTGTCACTGTGTCTCTGTTTGACTATTTAATTAGTGGTGATAATAACCTGAGTTCTTTAGTGGATTAGCTGAACTCTGTGGCCTCATTTTTACAGTTTTGTTGATTGATTGAGCGACAAATATGGCAGACATAATTATTCTATATTTTGAGCTGTCTCTAAATAGAATTTATTAGATTTGTCTCTGTCCTTGATTTCCAAACCTTTGGAGAGTAGAGTGATTTCTCTCTATCCCTCTTTTGTCTCTCTGGTGTACGGGACAGCCTGATTCTGTCCACACGTCCCAGGGCTCTGGCTATTTAAAGAGTGGCTATTCGTGTGTCTTACCCATGTAGAGAACAATTGTGCAAAGGATGTGGGTCCTAATGAAAACTCAGATCCCATCATCCTATTCCAGCAAAAAGGAAATAGCACATTCTTCCTTTGACAAATTAAAAATTGAAGACATTAGGCAAGAAGCGTGGACATTTGTCAACGAATTGCCGTAAATTTGTTGCTAAATTGCACGTACTGTACAGCATGAGGTTATTTGTCATGCATGCACTTTGGATGGACTAACATTTGTTTAATTAGGGTTGCCTGACAGTTTGTGAGTTTGTGTTTCATATCTCACTGGGTCAACCGTTTTCATTTGCGCTTTTGAATAGTCCTTGTTACAACTTTTTATTTATACACTCAAGTACATGGTGTTGTTGATTTTTTTTTTTTTTTTTTTTTAATGTTACTTTGGGGTGGCACGATGGACGACTGGTTAGCACATTAGCCTCACAGTTCTGAGGACCGGGGTTCTAAATCCCCGCCCCGCCTGTGTGGAGTTTGCATGTTCTCACCGTGTCTGCGTGGGTTTTCTCCGGGCACTCCGCTTTCCTCCCACATCCCAAAAACATGCATGGTAGGTTAATTGAAGACTCTCAATTGCCCATAGGTGTGAATGTGAGTGTGGATGGTTGTATGTTCATATGTGCCCTGCTATTGGCTGGCGACCAGTTCAGGGTGTACCCCGCTTCTCGCCCGAAGATAGCTGGGATAGGCTCCAGCACCCAGCACCCAGTGAGGATAAGCGGTTCGGAAAATAAATGAATGAATGAATGTTACTCTGCAACAATGTTTGGTTTTCTGATCAACGTCTAACAGGCAAACTACATCACTGTCAGTCATCACCATCTGTTTTGTCTAACTTTCACCATTCGCCTTTTCTCTTCTTCCATCCTCCAGGTCGCCCAATGCCTCCAACCTCTTCCTCTTCCCTCCTCCCTCCGTCCCATCCGTCGTCCTCGTCCGCCCCACATCACCCATCCCCTGGCCCGTCTCCGCCCATCAGGGAGTGCCAGGTTCCCCTCCTAGAGAAAAACTCCACCCATTCTCACCTGGAGCCCCACCCAGAAGACTCATATTTGCTCCGGGCCCAGCCGTCCTCCACGGGTAAGAAAGCGACCCACTCATATGCACCATCATTCTTTAATTTTATTAATACAGTCACCTCATCCATCACAGTCTTGCATTATGTCATTTTGTGTGCATTTGCTGGTCCATTTTGTATGTTGGGTGATCTGTGGCTTGACATTGTGTTTTTATCATGTGTCTTCTCTAGGCATGAGAATAATGGAAATTATGATATACAGTATTATTTATAAAACAATAGCAAATTAAAGATTCTAATCTGTGTTAAATTTTTGATCTGTGAGATAATAGTAGAACTAGAGTCTGCGCCTTTGAGACCTTTTTTGTATGTTTTTGAGTAATAAAGTGACACAACAAAAATTAAACATTGCTTTTTCTTAACCTTGTAAAATGGTCCCGCACAATTTTATTTTGTTAATTTAAAAAATTCCTGGTTCCTGGTTCCGCCGGTTATTTCACTGACCATGGTGGGATTATTTGTTTTGTTGTTGTTTTACGAAAAGGATACCAACAAGTTTGCATATGTGTGTAAAAACAAGTGACATTTTTGCTGCTTGACCTAACAGCTAAACAGGACAGTTTTAAACTGAATAAATAAATTGAAAGCGGTGATCCAGGTCTCAGCAACTAGTTTTTCTGCCATTGAGGTGCTATGTTCAAATCCAGCCTCTCATGTGTGGAGTTTGCATGTTCTCCCCGTACGTGTGCGTTTTCTCCGGGTACTCCGGTTTCCTCCCACATCCCACAATCATGCATACTAGGTTGACTGAAGACACTATTTTTAATTGGCCATAGGTGTGAATGTGAGTGTGAATGGTTGTTTGTTTACTGTATACTGTAGGTGCCCTGCGATTGGCTGGTGACCAATTCAGAGTGTACCCCGTCTTTCGCCCAGAGTCAGCCTAGATCGGCTCAACCATGCCCGTGACCCTAGTGAGGATAAGTGGCATGGAAAATGGATGGATGGATATTTTTATAGTATGCCATGAGTATTTCTGCACAGAATGAAATGTAAGGATGTCCATGCATCCATCCATTTTCTGAGCCGCTTCTCCTCAATAGGGTCGCGGGCATGCTGGAGCCTATCCCAGCTATCATCGGGTAGGAGGCGGGGTACACCCTGAACCGGTGGCCAGCCAATTGCAGGGCACAGACAAACAAACAAACATTCGCACTCACATTCACACCTACGGGCAATTTTAGAGTATCCAATTCATGCATGTTTTTTGAATGTGGGAGGAAACCGGAGTGCCCGGAGAAACCCCACGCAGGCACGGGGAGAACATGCAAACTCCATGCAGGCGGGGCCGGGGATTGAACCCAGGTCCTCAGAACTGTGAGGCTGACGCTCTAACCAGTCGGTCACCGTGCCGCCCATGTAAGGATGTGATGAATTTAAAAACAAAATAATTTTTACAAAAGAATATTAAATTAGGTGTCCTCAACTCCAAGCTCACTCGAAATTCTCTTGACGGCTGTTACAGGACCTGTCTGCTGGTATCAGCAACATGCAGCCATTTATTTCCCTCTCATGAACACACGCAACTACAGTGATGTACATCAGCATTCACATTTGTCTCAACAATTAGTTACTGTGGGCCAACTATAGCTATCTTCATGTACCTCTGTCTCTCCACCCCTGTTTCTCCATTCCTCTGTTCCTCTGCACTCGTAATCAGCAGATATATTTAGCAGAGGTCTGATGGGAGAGAAAGGGAAAGTCCTAATGTGATTTTTGGTGGAATACAATCTATTGTTAATGGTGTTAGGCTCTCCTTTGATCCAGTATAAATCTTCATTAGGGTAGGCCGGGGTCCCAGGTTCAAGAAGAACGTGATTAGGAGGCTTTTAAAATGACGTTACATCGGCCTTCTAATTGGTTTACTGTTTGCTGGGGCAACATCAATCATTAGCCCAGTAACCGCATAGCAAATAAATTCACTCTGCCACTGAAACCCTAATGGCAGACACTGGCAAAGAGGGAAAGTGAGGCTCAAAGGCACTCGCTCAATCTCTTGTGCTTTTTCACTTACACCCACACTTTTTTGTTCTGGGCCTCTTTCAAATCTCGGGTGAACTTATGAACATAGAGGCAGCAAGCAAGGGCGACAAACTTTGTGAAGTTGTTTAATATGACTTCTTTCATCCATCCATCCATCCATCCATTTTCTAAGCCGCTTCTCCTCACTAGGGTCGCGGGCGTGCTGGAGCCTATCCCAGCTGTCATCGGGCAGGGGGCGGGGTACACCCTGAACTGGTTGCCAGCCAATCGCAGGGCATGCCTTCTTTCATAAAAGCATTAACAGACTGAATAAACAAACGCAACAAATAAAATTTTAAGATAACCGGAATGTAATGAAAAAAAAAACATCTAAGAAAAAAAAAGTCTAAGGGGCAATATATATAAGAAAGGCTATGCTGAGAGGTGCTCAAATGGTGGGAAGAACAATATTGAGAAAAGCTGCCAATCTAATGACTACAGAGAGAGTCAACGGCTCTGGTTGTCTATAATGTGTTCTAAATGAGTTTAGAGTGGCAGTCTGGCACTACCCTGGCATGTTGGAGGACTTGTAAATGGCTGCAATTAAATAAAACACTCCGCATGTGACTGCATGTCTGTCTGCATGAATGAGGGCCTGCGCCATATGTGTGTTGGATGTGGTCGTGTTGAGAGTGGACGCTGAGAAGGAAATGAGCCTGACCAGGCCAAGCAGAAACTGGCCGCGGTGAGCTAATCCTGCAGGAAGCTACATACTGTTTAGGTGTGTCTGCGCGTGTGTGCCTGTGTGTGTGTATGTGTGTGTGTGTGTGTGTGTGTGTGTGTGTGTGTGGGTGTGTGTGTGTGTGTGTGTGGTTGTGTAGATTGGCAAAGTAGTCTGCCATTACCAAAGCTAACAGGTGGACAGACATGACTTGTGTTTTTAGTCAAGCATGGCAGCTGAATGGAACGAAACACAACTGTGGATTGGCTGTGAATTAGGTTTGCGAATGTTTATATGGGAATAATATCTGGCTCAGAGCACCTGTCTGGGAACATTTCCCCAGAATGCCAGGAGAGCTGAGACGGCCAAACGGAGCATAGCAGATCACTCCTGGAAAGAGCTAACGTTAGCGGTGTCTCTCGCCATTCATTATGCATGGGGGAAAGCTAAGTTATTTTTAGCCCCAAAGTGACTAGCCTTCTGCTGCCAGGGATGTCACCTTAAAGTCACTGCTAACGTAATAAATGTTTCATGGCTTTGTTGAAACAAATATACAGAAACAAAGGAAAACCAAAGAAATGTTCTCTTATTGTGCACGAATCGTATCTTTTCTAATTGTGCTCATGTAAGGGTGACATTCCCGTTATGGCGCTTATGTGTTTAAATGTGTGTGTGTGTGTGTGTGTGTGTGTGTGTGTGTGAGTGTGGGTTAAATACACCCTTGGATTCGTGCTCATAGTTTGTTTTTGGCTGAACGTGATGACTCTTCTCTAGTGGATTATTGCCTCCTAATTAGACAGAGATGACTCGCCAAGGCAGAGGCGGTGTGTGTGTGTGTGTGTGTCTGTGTGTGTGTGTGTTAATGTGTGTGTGCGTGTGTATGTGCATGTGTGCGTGTATGTGCATGTGTGCATGTGTATGTGCGTGTTTCAGTGCGATTGTACTGCTTAAATTATTTAATGCACAGAGGAACGTTTAAGATCAAACCAAATCAACTCAAAGTGGATTTTTAAACTTGCCAGCAACTAGATGGCTCTCGAACCGGTTAGTCAAAAATTGTGGAGAACATTTTTTTTAGATAACTTTTTTTGTTAAAGAAGGGATTTAACAGAGGATGTGACAAATGAGGGAAAGAAATTAAGAAATTGAGTGAAAAGGACAGAGAGAGGGTAGGCACTGAGGAGAAGGGGGCGGTACAGCCCTGCAATGATCCCGCTTAACTGCTGAGTGGGCATTTCTGCCATACCCCCCACCAACCCCCACCACCACCACCACATCATCCCCCTCCACACACACACACACACATGTCCTACCCAGCAACTTTTCTCTGTTAACCACAGTAAATGTCAATAAACACTTTGCCTATTCAGGGCTGCAAAAAAAAACTGCCTCAGCTGGTTGCTGCAGCCAGCTGGCAATACACTCACACACACATACACGCAAGCACACACACACACATACACACACAGAAGAAGGTGTTCTTTACAGGGGTGGCAGGTTAGCAGGCTAATGCTGCTCTGCTGAATGAGTGTCCTTTGAATTGGGGGACATAATGAACTTCCAGGGATTAGCCGGAGCCAAACCCTGTGGTTTACAGCTATCGTCCCGTTCGTTGGGCGCCAGGAACGTGGCGGGAATAAACTGAGTCTGTCCACAAAGCAGTCAGAGGAGCGCTGAGCTTTTGGTGAGGCAGAAAAACCAATAGAGATTGTTGAGAAAATATTTTGCTGTTTGCCCAGTGAGTGAAAGAGAGAGAAAACAAAGGGAGATACAGTAAGACAGAGGAATAAAATGAGATCTAGCGGCTCCCTATTTGCTCTGTTTACCAAGATGTTTTGTCTTTTGTCAAACTGACTTTCTGGTTAAACAACCTCTTAGCCTACCTGCAGCTTATACTTTAGTAAGTGGACAGTTCAAATTGATCAGTCTGCTATCTTTATTTTATCAGAATCATTTACTCCAAGTGTACTGTTCCTTTGCACTGCCTCTGCTCCGGTTGTTAATCTGATGTTTTCTTTTCAGTGGTTCTGTATAGGTGAAGAAAAATAAATGAATATTAACTTGTGTCGGCCTTGTTATACAGACAGACTAACGTTATCTCAGCTCTCTATATTTATCGTTTGGCCGTTCATTCATTTCTTTGAAATAATTCCCTTGCGTGTGTCGAAGTTGAAAAAAAAAACAACAACAAAAAAAGCAATTAGTCTCTGGTTGTAAAACCCGGGTAAAGTCAGTGAGGCATTTAATTATATGTGTGTGTCGGCGATAAAACATTGCAACACATTGCCAATGAGTCATTAATGTATCTTATTCCTTTAGTATTCCTTTAGCAAAAAACAATCCCACGTAATTTCTCCTCAGTAAACTCAACTGGGGAAAATTCCACATTTCCCTAATGAGTTTAATAAATTAATAATTTGGTATATTATTTTTTTCCTTGTTTTGCCTCAGTTGGAATGGTATATTTAAAAAAAACTGACAGTCACACCTATGGACAATTTAGAGTCTTCAGTTAACCGAAGAAGCATTTTTTTACAATGAGGGCAGAAGCCAAAGTACCGAGAGAAAACCCTGCAAATTCGGGAGAATATGCAAATTCCACAAAGGACAACCGCAGCCAAAATTCCATCCTGGGACCTCCCTACTGTGAAGCAGATGTGCTTACCATTATTCCACTATGCTGCTGCAATCCATCCATCCATCCATTTTCTGAACCGCTTCTCCTCACGAGTGTCGCGGGTGTGCTGGAGCCTATCCCAGCTATCATCGGGCAGGAGGCGGGGTACACCCTGAACTGATTGCCAGCCAATCGCAGGGCACATACAAACAAACAACCATTTGCACTCACAGTCACACCTACGGGCAATTTAGAGTCTCCAATTAATGCATGTTTTTGGGATGTGGGAGGAAACCGGAGTGCCCGGAGAAAACCCACGCAGGCACGGGGAGAACATGCAAACTCCACACAGGCGGGGCCGGGGATTGAACCCGGCTCCTCAGAACTGTGAGGCTGACACTCTAAACAGCGCTTGCTGCTGCAATATTTATGTAAATAAAAAAATTTGATACCAAAAATATGATCAATATTTACAGGAGGAAGTTTAACAGAAAATGTGTTTTTTTTTTGTTTGCACATTTAAATAAGAGAGTGAGAGCAAGGCAGTGTGAGGGAATGCATTATTGCTTTTTCGTGTCGCCAGGACTTTTTATCTATGCCAACAACATATTTTTTCTTGGTCCAAATAAGTATTTGTGCAGATCGGGTGCAAGGAGGTGCTCTTTCACATTTATAGCGCTGTTGCAAAGAGGCAGAGTCACCAAATGTATTTATCAAAGGCTTTTAGCGAGCAACATTTATCCCTGGTGCTTTTATAAATCAGTAAAGGACACCAACAACAAGGGAAAAAATATAATGATTTAAGACAAAATAGGACAATCAGAGGACAAGAAACATTTGCCTATTTTAAAAGGATTGTCGGTACCCCCCTACCCACCATTGAGGACTTGCACGCTGCCAGAACTAAGACAAGAGCGTGCAAAATCCTCTCGGACCGTCTGCACCCCGGTCACCAGCTCTTCCAGCTCCTTCCCTCAGGTAGGCGCTACCGATCAACGCAAACTAGAACTAGTAGACATTCCAACAGCTTCTTCCCTCTTGCGATCAACTTCTTAAACACCTAACCTATAATTCCATTACAACAAGCTGGCAATTTTTTGACTTGAGTTCGTTGTCACATTTCTGTGGGGCCAATTATGTATTACTCGTGCACTCACTGTAGTTGTCTCGCCATGCTGCACTATTTGCATATACTGGCCACTCATGCCAGAGTAGCATCTGCTCCATTTGCACACTGATTGAGGAGTATCTGTAACATTTGCACAACCAACATTGTCCCAGATGATCGCACTACTCGTCACTTTAAACCGCATACACTCCTTGAAGTCTCAGCGCCCTTTGCACAATGGTCATTGCACCGGACTATTGCAATATTAGTCATTCGAACTGCTCTAAGTGCTAGAGGACTCTGCATCGTTTTGCACAATTGTTTTTTGTCAATGTCTTTATGTCCCCAAAGTATTCTGTAAATTGACTGTCTGTTGTACTAGAGCGGCTCCAACTACCGGAGACAAATTCCTTGTGTGTTTTGGACATACTTGGCAAATAAAGATGATTCTGATTCTGATATGAATTTACACTCTCTGCATGTTCGATGCAAGAGTTTATCATAAATTGTCTTTCAGACAGATGTTTTATGTCTCTGTTGTTCAGAATAGGTGAAACCTCCTCCATCTTCCTAGTGTCTCCTTCTCTTCGTCTCTCGTTTCACAAGCATATGTTCCTCAGTGGCATGTGGGTGGCCCCTACAATGGTGGTGGAAGCAGGTCACCTTTCAAGCAGCTGGAATTACAAGAGAGCTCACTGCCCCGTATGTGCTCTGAATGCTCATTCAGGAAGAATTATTAATAACAAATACTGAAGAAGAGAAGCAGCCAATTCATTTCGCCTCTTCTTTTGTCTTTTTTTTCCCCCTCATCAAATTCAGGAAGAGATGATCAGTAAAAGAGACCATATGTGACTGTGTTCCAAAAGATTTATTTGATGCCGCTTCATGTTGCATCTACTATATGAACTGAGTCTTGTCTTTTGATTTCTACTAGGAAGGTAACGTGCAAATAGACTCATTATAATGTGTTATCTGCTTAGATGTGTTCAATCATGAGAACGAACAATGCGTGTGGAAAGTTCAGTCATTTGTATCACAGTTGATTCAATAATCCTATCATGTCTTTATCTGACTTAGTAGTAAATCAGTGATATCAAGGTTTTTTTTTTCTGTTGATTATATTTTGCATATGGCTTATTCTTGATCAGTTGTGAATGTGCATCTGTTTGTGAAGCATGCCCTTACTGTACGATATGTGGTTTATTGATTTATATGCACAAATATACAAGCTCTTGGTTCTGACGCACACACAGAGCCTCAGACCGAAATGGGATGTATGAATGGGTCATCTGGGTTTGTTTTTCAAGCGCTCTCACTCAACAGTCCATTAGCTCAGTGCTGGAACGGCCAGTATTGTTTTCTCGCTGACATGTTTCGCCCAAGTCTAAGAGCAAGGATGAGAGAGGGAGCGTTCTATGCTGAGTGCTATAATGTTGCTCACAAACACACACATACACACACACACACTTTACCTCTGAAGTTAAAGAGCTGTTAAACATTGGACACAATATTTAAAGATGAAAGTGCATCTAAATGATGGTTTGATTCATATCTGTGTTGCAGAAAATTCTGTATTAATGAATGCTCACCTTTGAAATTATGACACCTGCTTTACCACCGTAATTGCCCAACATTAAGCGCTAATGGTTTCTTGCTGAGTTTGACTCACCTGTTGTCCTAACAGTCTTTTCTTTCTGCAATTTATTTTTGGTGTGAATGTTCTTTTGATGTTCAAATGTTTGTCTTCTTCCAGGGGTCGCCAACCACCACACCCAGTCCAAACTACGCCCTCCACTGCCCCCTCCACACAACCATCACACCTTGTCGCACCAGTCTGCAAACAGCCTCAACAGAAACACCCTGAGAGCGGGACGCAACCCCATTCACGCACCAGCACCTGGAACCGGAGACGGACCCACCACTCCCGAGTCTGTGCAGCTCCAAGACAGCTGGGTGCTCAACAGCAATGTCCCACTAGAAACCAGGTCAGAGATTTTTGTCTTTGCTTCTATTTTTAGTCAATATGTTTAGCTGATGTTGATATCCACAGCCATTGGCAGTAAGTGCAGCCCAGTAATCAATAGTGAGGAATGAAAGCCCAGAGACATGCTGCTAAGCATCATCACTGTCAGCACAGGATGATGATGTTAGAAAGAACTGTTAAGAGAAATAATAAAAGCTGTGGAGGAAGTAGTACTGGTCCAGAATGTTTTACATAATTGATAGGAATACTGTAAGGGGGAAAAAAATACACTTTCAAGCAGCTACAATAAAAATATGTAGCTGATCACACTCATACTCAGACTGAGGGAGCTCCTCCAAAGTCATGCAGCTGGTGCAATATTAGCTCTCGATATCCAATTTTACTATAATTAATCAAATTAAGCAAATAAATTACTTGTCAATAAAACATTTTGATATTTCTTCTATTACTCTAAACTGCACTTCAGGATACTAAAAGAGGCACATGGAGTTTTTGACCCTGACCATTATTTACCAACCCCATCTCCATGCCATTGTCATATACAGTATGGTACTTACGTCAGTTGTAGCTGTGTTGTAAAACCAGTGATACAGAGACATTTACTTTCATGATGATGGCTCTTTCAGGCTACCATATGCATTGTAATCTGTTAAAATAGAAGATATAACTTTTGAACAGCAACTACTTTCAGGACAAACTGTTTGAACAAAATATATATATAAAAAAAGACTATTTACATTAAAATCCATACAAACGGTACATACATTTTCTATAAACACATATCAATGCTCATTGTTACTTCCTTGTGTGACAGCTGACTGTATGCTGTATAATATTATAAACAGTGTTGGGCAAGCTACTTGGACAGAATAGTAAGCTAAACTACAAGTTATTCTACATTAACTTCAACTTCACTACACTGACTCTACACAACAGAGAAATGTAGCATGTTACAATAAAATAGCTAAAGAAAATAAAAAACAAATAATCATTACAGTTGCAGATGTGGTCATCATTCTCAACTATTAATTTAAGACTTTTTTTATTATAAAATATCAAAATAATTATTAAAATGACCACAACAAGAAACAAAAAAAAATTTCTGAAAATTTAATTTTCAACTTCATCTATCTCATTTTTCCTACCTTGATCTTCCTGTCTAGATTCCCTTCACAAACACACGCACAGAGACACACACACGTAAATCCACACACGCACATTTGTATTGAATTGCTGCCAAAGAAATGTTGCTAACTAGCGCTACGTTTGCTGACTGAGTTGTGATGACTAGCTAATTAGCTGACGATTGTTGCTTAAACTTTGGGAAATACCAGAATGTGTATCCTTAAATTTGTGCTGGACATCTTGGATGTTGGCAGGACCTTCCTTCTGTGGTTGTACAGTAAACACTGGAACTTATAACAAAGGTTTTCTGTAAGAATTAGCTAAGTAAAATGCATTTGTTAAGGTATGGTCAGGGAGATTCACATGTAGACACCTTTGCCCCCTCCTCTGCCATCGTCTCCAGCTGAGTAACAGAAGAGATGCATTTATAGGGTTGAGAACTGCCTGCAGACGCTACCTTGTCATGTGATGTAGCTTCATCACATTAAAGCTATTTAACTCAAACAGCAACATTATTGCCCATTGTTTAGTTTTTTCTTGTTAGTCTATTTATACTATCCTATTTATTGTATTTTTATTGTTGCCATCTGTCACACCATTGGACCAAGAAAAAAATCCTAGTTGCGAATGTATCTTTCACTGACAATGGCAATAAAAAAGATTCTGATTCTCTTAAGACCATGCTACAGAGAAATGTAGTTAAACTATTAACCCCGCTGCTTATTACGTTACTGCCCAACACTGATCATAAGTATGCAGAATAAAACCATATTAGGATGTGAAACAGCAGCGTGGTGTACAGTTTTTTATGTTTTTATTTAACCAGGTAAAACGCTTATTGAGATATAAAGTCTCTTTTTCAAAACAAACCTGGCCAAAAAGCAGCAGATATTTTACAGTAATAACACAAGAACATTAATCCAATAAATAAATATAAATAATAAAATATGCATAAAAATATTAAACTACAGTTTTAATTTAAAAAAAATGTTTTGTTCAAAAGATGCAGTTTTGCATGTCTAAAAAACAATACATTTTAAGGAGGGAGATCTAGGAATTACGTATTTAATGTTTTTTCACTGCCCCGTCAAATGTCTCAATCAGGAAACATTTCATCACATTAAAGGTCTCATATTTTACCAAACCAACTTTTTCTAGTATTTGGGATGTCAGATTGGCTCTATGGTGCCTCAGTAAACGTGAAATATGTATTAAAATTGTCCACACATTCCTGCGCTCCAGACGTTTTTCTGCCAAGAGGCCTGAAATCAGTTCATTTGAATTTCTCAAGCTTACCGACATCACTAGCGAAGATCTATGCCTCCCTCTCCGCTCCTGAGCCAGCACTGTCAACATAATAACACGTGTGCGCTCACAACTGGGTCTTCTACACAGAGGCAACCAATCAGAGGAAAGGAAGCGATTTTAGCCAAATATGGACAATGTGGATACAAACAGAAGTAGCTGTCTGAGGGGCCTTTTATGCATACTAGTATGACAAAACCAAGGTGTTTTTTGTAATGAAATTGACACTTTTATACTAAGTCCATGTTAGAGTGGCACTATGTGGTGGTCTAAATAGCCAAAATACAGGACCTTTAAGAGCAAACCGGGAAATGCATTCCTACAGAATATGAGGTGCATATATCCATCAAACACACACTTAGTGAATAATGTGATTTTGTTCATAGAATGACATTAGAGAGACATTTTAATTTCAACACCTTCTACTCCAATGTAACCTCCTCTTCATCATGAGAAAAACTTTCAAAGCACATTGCCGTTAGTCTGCTCTCTGTCTACGTTCTACCTGTAGAGAAGAAGGAGGTGATAGAAACCATTCATTTAGCCCAACAAATGTTCTCTTCCCTGTGCACAAGAGCGCTTATGGGGCGGAGCCTTCCTGCGGGGCGTTGCAGTGCGGCATGTGGTGGGAGTGACGCAGCATATACTGTATGCTCTCTTGCATCTGCACGTTTTTGAGCATTTACTCCTTAAGCTGTAGTTGTGTTTTTCCTGCTGGGCACAGGGGCTTTCCAGCACTGATGGTTTTGGATGTGTTCCCTAGTGTGCCGGCCCTTTGCAACATTAATGAGGCCTGGCTATGTTTAATTCAGCTTCACTGATCGCGGCTTTATGCTCACACTGTACTGATGCATGTGTACATGTGGATGTCTGGTGTAACTATGGCTTTCAGCAGGAGCTATATGTAGTCACAGTAGTCATTTGCAGTCATTGTTACTGTCATAAATACAGAATATTACCAAAACATAAGGTACGTTTGTAAAATTGAACAACACCAATTAAAAACATTGCTCAGATTTGATCATCTCTTCAGTGTGTGTCTGTACTGTACTGCATCATATAAAGTAGCAGTAGTAGTTTTTTAGCTACAAGGGTGAAATATTGGAAACATATTTTGGTCTGATGGAGTGCAGCTTGACCAACCTTCTATACCCGCAATAATAAACAAAAGGCAGAATTTTTATCATCTTGTATTGGATCTTAGAATCGAGATTTACCCCATTTGATGTATTTCCAGCAAAGAGACAGTATATTTTGAAAGGTTTGGTAAAGTGTTGTTGGAATTGTGATTTTATTCCTGCTTTCATTGAGGTTACTAGCTGTTGTATTGGTGTGATAGAAACAGCAATGTTACTGTCCCAAATGCAGTGGTTGGTTCAATCATGTTATAGGTTTGGGTAGGTTAGACCTTGAAAAGGTAGAAGCATTCCTGAGGAGTACGGAGTTGATACCTACACCTTGTTGCCAGTTACAATGACAGAATGTGGCTGGGGTTTCACAATCACATACTCAAAATCAAGTCAAAGTCCACAAGTATATTGGTGGAACATATCTCATTATAAAATGGAACAATAAGGTAATGATGACATGTTGTGCCTTCGTGTGTTTATCAGTGTCTGTGCTTGTGTACTTGAATGCAAACTTTCCTCATTGGAATTGTATGTAAATCTTGGCATTTGTCATCCACTCGTTGTTGCGATTATGTGCATGTATGTGTCTTTTGGCTTGAGCCTATAGTGCGACAGCACTGAGAGGATGAAGATTGATCACCTCACGACACCCCAGGGTCTGGATGACTGGCAATGGAAGCAAGAGATGAAAACAGACTAGGGAGGAGGCGTGATTTAGCATAGAAAAAATAAATATAACTTGGAAATACACAGTAGGAGGGAGAGAGCTAAGGAAATTGGAAGATACAGTTTTCAGTAGAGGTGAGAGAGAGAAATAGATGGGGAGACAAGAAAATATTGTGAGAGAAGTAAATTGTTTGGGGAGTGTGAGAGAGGAGATAAAAAGGAAGCCTGGGTAGAACATGGATTATTTTACTGGTGTGAGATAAGACTATAGAGTTTGTGTGACATTGTGTATGTTTCTGAGCAAGAGTGCAAAACCTTGCTTTGTAAGTAAGCGCACATTCAGATTTGTGCTGGTGTTTTGTTATAAAACACCAGATTTACGGTTCATCTCTTGCTTGGGAAACTGATATGGGTTTTCAGTCCTGAACTGTATTCTCAGGTCATACCCCTGCTCACGCCCATGGCCCCAACTCAAGGAGAGAAATGCAATCAATATGATGGGTGCAAAATTTCAATTTATCTGGATGGAGTAGCAGAGAGCAAAGCGGGTTGGGCTGCTAGGTTACCATCCGCTGCATTACTGTGGGACAGATTTGGAGTTGCTACTTTAAGGAACTACAGGGGATGAATAAATGGGAGCAGTAAAAACAAAACAATATTCATATCCACCACTGTGTATATCCTATCTGTTCTTGTATTTTGGATGTCTTTTTTTCAGGCCATAAGGACTTTGATGGGTTGATGTGGACTGGAATAATAAATTGTGAATCTATGAGCATACTACAAAAAAAACACACTCATTCATGAGCTGTTAAGTGTACATCAAAGCATGAGGTGCCACTATAATACCCAAACGTGAGGCCATTTTAGCTTATCGGAATTATTTGCTCTAAGCAACAAAAACAATGGTACAGAAATGTAATAGCTTTGGCCTGATATTGGAGTGGAGTCAGGTGGGGGAGGTGTTTCAACACCCACACTTTTCCCGATGAGAGGGTTTAACACCGACACTTTTTTTCACTGCTATTTCACAAGCACCTTATAACAGTCGCCCACTCTCCCCCTCTCAGCCTGCACTGTGGCAGCCTTCTCTCCTCCTCCTTGAAACATGAACCCAACTTTTTTATTTTCATGACCTGACAAAGAGCAGTACGGTATGGCACCATATTCTTACTATTTACTGATTTCATCTTGTTGCTATCTCAGATAAAAAATAATATAGTTGCAAGCTGTGCCAATTGAACATTATTATTATATTGTAGTATGTACAATGAAAACAAAAACACCATATGAGATAACATGGATGCATTAGATCTCTCATAAACAATCATGTCCTCCTTCAGAAGAACATGCATCAAATGAATGGCCATTGTTCTTCATCCATCTGTCCTTCTGCTTTGTATCTATTCCCATAATTGTGGTTGGAAACAATTCTCGGGGCGACATCCTTGAGCCCTTTGTTTAACGCTCAGATCTGGCTCCATCCAAAGTTGAATTCTCATTAATTGTCCTCTGATGATGACGATTCACTATACTATCCAGAGCAACCACATGTTTGTGAACTAAGAAATAAAGATGTGTGTACATGTTTGCAAAAGACGTCTTCGCTCAAGGGAAATGCTAGCTTTGACTTCCTGCTAATTACCCAGCACGCTCTCTGTTCTGTGGTTAATTGTCCAGGTCCTCTATTCTCTCAATGGGGTTGCAAATGATTGAAAATAGATCAACCGTTCTTCTAATCTTCAGCCTCCTGTCCATCCTCCATTCTTCTCATTTTTTTGCATACAGATGCAAGATAAGTGTTTTCAAGCACATGCAGGGAAATCTCATGAAAGAAAACCACATCAGTTGTGAATGTTTGTGCGTGAGCAGTAGTCCCTGCGTGTCAGTGTGTGAGTTAGTTTGTGCCTGCTCCTCGTGTGTGTGTGAGTTGCATGCATTAGATGACAGCGGGGTAGCAGTCGTTACTTGCTGCTTCTAGCCATGCGGGAGGAAAAGGGTGTAGCTGAGGGGTCTCTGTCAGCACTCTCTAATTATGTGTGACGGTTCCATGCTGGACCAACGTGGACAATTCCACAGTGCTCACACACATCCACAAACACGCACGCACACACACAGACACGCACACTCACACACACGAACACACAAATAACCCAATTTAATGATACATAGCTGTGATTGCCAGCTGCCTACTATGATAGAAACCCTCCGTGGTCCTCTGCAACATAAATCAATGTCAATTACCTCCCCAGAGTACATTAGACACTTTACATTCCTAGTAGTAATTAGTATGGCTTGTAGACATATATTCATCTCACACCAAGCTCACAGTGGCCCCTCTGCACGCAGTAAAGCTAATGAATGAGTAAAATGCATATATCTCATATACTGTGCATTGTCTCACGTAGAATGCAAGTAATTTGCCTATTGTTACACAAATCAGTTGCATTGTGTTTAATTACTGCCAGCAGTATCACGGGTGGTAAAAATGAGTTGAAGCAAAGGCACACGCTGGATGACCTTGGTGCGTGCGTGCATGTAAACACAGGGGTCCTTACTTTTGGGTTTGTGTAAGCTTATGCATGCATATTAATATTGATGGGTTTGTCACTGAGAGGCAGCTATTTTTAGAGAGTAACCTCATGTTTCTTTGTCTGCGCCTTTTTTCAGCTTCTTTCTGTCGAGTCTTCTCTTGTTGTCACGAAACTCACTTGACAGGTAAAAAGGAGGACCATGAAAGTGGAAAAGAGGATGCTGATCCAACAATCAGTGGCACGCAATGATGAGAGGGCGAGAGACAGTAGAGGCTGACTGAATAATTGATAGAGTGGAATGCTATTACCACACAATATCGTCATGCTCTGAACACATCACCTGTTTTCACTGAATGTTCTTAGATGAGTAGTTATTAAAGACATCAAAATGATACAGCCGATCACACAGTCGAGTCTAGTTAATCATATATTAAATAGCAGTCAGCAAATCCAGCAACAGCGGTGGATTACGACTAGTCGGAATTTCACACCTAAAGCCAAGGAGGAGGAAAAAGGAACACTGACATATTTTAAATGAATACGCACTGCTAGTATTGTGGACAGAAATTAGGCCATACACTATTCATTAAAAAAACACTGACGATATTAACAATATGGTCCATTAAATAGACAAAAAAAAATCATGACATGCAACATGTGCATCGTACTTTATACGTACATAGAAGCCAAGCATGAGCAGAACCAGGAGGTGCTTAAGGTTGCTATAGCTCCCACTGGAATACCAATAGCACCCCCAAGAAAATATGCTATAATTGTCATTCACGGATAACGTAGGCAGCTAGGATTTAGTTTCCACTCAATGAATGTGTGTATGCTTATCTGTGCCTGTGTTTGACTCGAGACTGGTTGAGGGTGTAGTCCACCATTTGCCTACAGACAGCTGGGATAAGCTCCAGCTCCCTGTGACCATAATATTTTTTTTTCTTGCATGTCATACACCTCACCCGAAAAAAACGTTTTCTTTTGTCTTCTGTTAGCCTCACAAAATTCTACACTGGTTTTATTTTTCGCTGTTTTTTGTTTAAGCATCTACCGATTGGTGCTAGCAAGCCTCCCTCAGGATTAGCAGCCGTACATGCTTATCCAAAGATTGAATTTCGTTTGTGTGCGTGTGTGTGTGTGTGTGTGTGTGTGTGTGTTTGTTTGTAATGTTTTATGTTACACTAGACGAGGACTTGCGGCATGGTGGTTGACTGGTTAGAGCAGTTCTGAGGACCGTGGTTCAAATCCCGGCCCCGCCTATGTGGAGTTTGCATGTTCTCCCCGTGCCTGCGTGGGTTTTCTCCGGGCACTCCGGTTTCCTCCCACATCCCAAAAATAGAACATGCATGGTAGGTTAATTGAAGACTCTAAATTGTCCTTAGGTGTGAATGTGAGTGGGAATGGTTGTTTGTTTATGTGTGCCCTGCCTCCTGCACGAAGATAGCTGGGATAGGCTCCAGCACGCCCACGACCCTTGTGAGGATAAGCGGCTCAGAAAATGGATGGATAGACGAGGAATTCATTTTACACATATGTGACAGTTTGGTATGAAGAAAAACTGATTTGGAATATAATTCAAAGTCATATTAATCTAAGTTTGACTGGAATTATAGAAGGAGAGTCATTTCACATGAAGGCAAATCACAGCTCTCTTTCCGGTGTACATTCCATTTTCCCTCCTCTTTAATAGTTATTTTTGGCGAGCTATATTGTATTTTTAAGACAAGTACATGATTGTGAATGTTTTCTTACATATCAACTGATTACATTTCCAGTTCTGTGGTTGTCATTACACTTTCCCTCCTTGTCATAACTAGCATCCTTCTGTGTTGGTTCCATAAAAAACAGACATTAATAGTTTAGAGAGTCAAAAATGTTGTTCATATTGATACACAAATGCTGCATAAACACATAAACAGGCAGTACACCAATACTCTCTGGCATATATTCTTCAAAATTCATGAAAAACGAGTTATACTAACAATATTCGATCGTGAGTTATTCTACTTTCTTTGTTACTGCAAGTTTGTATCTCATTGCGTGCACCACACTGCCCATCAGAGGTCAAGATTTGCACAGCAGTTATTTTATGGAACCCATCCATCCATCCATTTTCTGTACCGCCTTATACTCACAAGGGGTTAATAATGGGTCGGTTTTTCCTCATACCTACTGTTGCTGATTATTGTTCTCTGTTTGAGTAATATCACTTGATCAAGCCTTTTCTAACATTTCATACGACAAAATGCGTAAATTATTAATGATTATTGCTGAAATCATATCAGACCGATATCGGTATTGGCCAAAACACAAGGCTGCAATATAGGTATCTGATCAGAAGTGAAAAAGTTGGATCGGGACATCCGTAGTCATTGTCCATTGTCATTGTCATTGTCCATTGTCCAACTACAGAGTCAAAGTCGGTTCTCATGGAGGATCACCAGACTTATGAGAAATACAGCAGACACAGACAAATGGAATGAGTCTTCAAATCAATTGTAGATGTTACACTACTATAGCCTTTACATGCAGATTGTTAGCAGAATTTTGTTTTATGTAAATTACAACTATTGTTCTAACACGTTTCATAGAGGTATCCTTGAGCAAAAATGCGTGTTGTCACTGAAAGAGTCCTACACATTTCACAAAGACACACAAACACACAGAAGCAATCCTGACTAAAAATGTCTGTATTCAGTCTTCTTTGAGGCTGGAGTGACCTCACCTCCTCTGATCGGTCACATTCACCTGAGGGAGTCCGTGGTACCTCCTCACTTCCTGTACATGCGTGACAGAGTATGGTGAAAGGTGCCACAAAGGTGTAACAAAGTATTTTTCCTGTGTGCTGTGAAAAAGTTTCTTCAAGTCCGTTGTTTCATTTTTTTCATGTCTACAATGTTGCTTGTCACTCAAAGCAATGTAAGCCTGAAAAGAAAGAGTTCGAAGAAAATATATTTATAGGAGAATGAAGGGATGCATAATGAAAGATGTTTTTATGCTGTCAGAAAAAATAATATCATTGGAAATGGGTAAAGAACAGAATGGAAAGTGTTGAATGGAAAGTGAGAACGCAGAAGGGGCTGTGCACTGTGTGAGCAGGTGCAGCAATAGCAGAGGATAATGGGTAATATGAGCGAAGGGATGATGGTTTAGATTCCTCTTTTATCCTTTCTGAGCCTTGACCCCACTGGGGCAATGAGAACAGCAAAGATTCTCCACAGCCATCATATGTGAAGGCCTATATAAGTTGTGTGAACAGAAGCATAGCAAAGGCATTTAGGGGAAATATAAGAGTATTGATGGTTCAAAAGTGACCTTGGCATGGAACGGGCCGTACTGGAGACACAATCAGTTCAAGCATGTTCAAAATCATATGGCGAGAAGAGAATATCGGCGGGAGGAATTGGACCAAGAGTTGCACATATGTGACCCAACTGACTAAAATCGCAGTGCTCATTTGTAGTGTCTAATCCATGTTTTGCTTACAAGGCTTAATCCACACATATCTTTTTTTTCCATATATATATATATATATATATATATATATATATATATATATATATATATATATATATATATATATATATAAAATAAATTATCTTCCCTGCTCCAGGATCAAAACATTCTGACATGTCCGCAACCAACGGCATTTTAACAACAGCCTCAGTTCACATGGAAAGGGATTTTCAAGCTGCCATGTGCAATAGCCACCACTTAGGCCATGCTTTCTGATGCATAAGCGATGAGATTTTAATACACTTAAATATGCTAAATGTATAGGAAAAAAATGTGTTTTAAAAATCACCTTGTTGGTATGACGCTGTACACACCCTCAGCATTGACAACTAACATCTTTTGGGTCTTGTTTTCTTGTCTTCAGGCACTTCTTATTCAAGACATCGTCCGGGACCACCCCGTTGTTCAGTAGCTCGTCTCCCGGCTACCCTCTCACTTCTGGAACAGTGTATTCTCCGCCCCCTCGCTTGCTACCCAGAAACACATTTTCCCGATCGGCCTTCAAGCTAAAGAAGCCTTCCAAGTACTGCAGCTGGAAATGTGCCGCGGTGACGGCCATTGCTGCAGCTGCCCTGCTGGCCATCCTATTGTCCTACCTTATCGGTGAGCGGTCTTTTGAGTATCACCAATCAAGAAATTCCATTTTATGGATTGAATAATATATCCCATTAGGAATTAAACAAACACACAGTGCAGGTGAACGTAATAAACTGGGATGCACGTAACATTTTTGGTCTCAGGGGAGAACCGTTTGGTCCTCAAACTTTATCTAATTTGTTTTCCATTGACTGGGCTCACAGAATTAACCAAGGATTGAAATATATGAATAATTTCACACATACATTATTTTAATTACAATACAACCAGCAAAACTGAACACATTACTCAACACATTATCATGTAACTTTCAAAAGCAATTCTCTAGTACTGAAAACCAAATAAAATGACAGTGATAATGACAGTTTTGTTCAACACAATGCCTTTGTCATAAAATATATTCTTCAGTTGTGCAAGTTTTTACATTCCTTTTTCTAAATAAAAGACTAACAACTTTACAGTGAAGTCACTGCACTGTAGCAAATAATCAGCTGACTTCACTTGGTGTTGTTCTCTGTGATATGGGCAATAATCAGATAATGCACAAGGGAATCCCCAATTTCTATCCCTTTATATATCTCTACCCCGAGCCCTTTATATATCCCTCCCCTGACTGCAGCTGTCGGTGGACACTGAGACCAACCTTGCCTTCTTCTCATCCGCCAATCCACAATAATAGAACAGGGTTTAATAGAAATCCATCAGTAATGTTCTATGTTGTTTGACTGGCCCCCATATCTGTTCATAAATTTCAGGCACACACAACCCTCATCCTTTGTTCTGGAGCACACAATTTATTGTGACCACACATGCACAAGTCTCCACTTTTGGGCACTCCTGGTAATGAACGCATTCTTATATGCATGCTTACTAATCTATAACATACTTCCAGTGTTTGCTGACATGATTCACTGGCGTTCAAGACGGGAAGACAATCAAACGAACTGTGTGTGTCTGTAGGTGCTGTTCCGAGTCCTTGATTGGCCTCTTAACCCAGAGACAAAAATCAACAGAGAGGGGTTGTGAAGCCTTTCCAAAATCAGAAGAAACGCACACCTCATCGACTTCACATAACTTATTTAGAATGTGTCTTACATTATTGATATACATGTATATACAGTATACATCACCATCCATCTTTCCATCTATAGGGCCCCAGCTACCTTCCCCTGGATTTGTCAAGAATGCAACTGTGCAAATGCTTGCGCACATGCCATATTTATTTCAGTGTCTGCGTGTGCATGTATGCATCTGTGTGTGTGCGTGTCTGTGTGTGTGTGTGTGTGTGTGTGTGTGTGTGTGTGTATGCATGTGCCGTACATGTCTGTGGATGCGCATTTAAGCGTATATTCAGGTGTGTGTTTGTGTGCGTGTGCCATCCATGTGTCTGGATGCACACTTTAGCGTGTATTTGTGTGTGTGTGTGTGTGTGCATGTGTGTGCATGTGTTGTGCGTGTGTGTAGAATAGATGCGCAAATGTGTAGGTACAGTATGCGTGTGTGTGTACTCGTGTGTGTGTACTCGTGTGTGTGTACTCGTGTGTGTGTGTGTGTGTGGCCACACTTCACCTCTCCCCACAGAGTGCCCTTGAGAGTCCTTCTGAGCAGATCAAGGCCCCTTGCCCCTGGCATTAAGACAGATCCTTTCTCTCCTGGGCTTTCACGGTCACACTGCACTGGACAACCACGCATGGACCTGTGCAGCTGGGGTAGCCAAGGGGGCTCGGTCCTCCCCACATCCCTCCCCCATAATGCTTGACAAGCACATACTGTAGATGCAATTGAATTATCATTTTGCCCACCATTTAGTATTAGCATAGTTGGACACATCCATTTAAATTTGTATTGCACGAGATATGAGTTCAGATAATATTAATAAGCTATTGCTAGTGTCTAATGAGGAAAGTCCACGCGTGTATGTGGGCAACATTTAATAAATAGACATTCTGATTAACTAAATGGGGCATCCATGGCTTAGCTGAATAGCAAAAATCCTTCCCGTGATTCTCCTGACTGGCAGAGGGTGGGTGGGTGTATGTGAAATTGTTAGGACTGATTGATCATATCGTATCTATTTATCTATCTAGCTGTCGTGACTGAGGTGCCCTCAAGCAAGACTCACTGGTGTTCTCTGTTCACTCCTATGATGGTGAAAATGCAGTAGTCAAATTTCATGCATTCATCTGTGTGGCAAAAAAAAAAGGTTTTATGTAGTTGAAAAGGTCACCCGCATTATATAATCAGAACACTGAATATGTTGTGTTTACTTTAATGCATTTTAACCGACTTGCGTACATTTGAAGGATGGAGTCCTTCAGTTTTCAAGAATTATTTGATTCTATTTCAAACATCTGTTTTCCAAATGCTGTATAATTATTGAGCTGGCTATAATTCAATATATAATACACAATAGCTTATTGTTATTCTTAATTTGGAAAACTCCAAGGCTGTTTTCAGCTGTTGTAAATGGATGGTTTTGATGTTTTGTCTGAGCTGAACAGAGCTCTATCGGAGCTGCCAAGCCTGAAACCCTTGTGTTTACCTAGCTTTTTGTTGCGGTAATCGTGCAGTGAGTTTCAGTCGAAAGAGTTCACCGCTCATAAGGGGATTTTCTACATTGTTTTTATGCTGTGTATGTGTGCGTATCTAGAGCATGGTGCTTACAGGCAGGATTGAACAGAGTGCCCAGAGCCATGCAGCGTGAAGAGGACCTCTCTGAGGCGCTCGCCCGGGAGCCCCCCTCATAAATTACACCAGGACACATGTGCCTGAACAGCACTTTTTTTTATTTGCTAGTGTATGTGCATTTTTGTGTGAGCACAAGCGACAGGATGGTGTAACTTACTTCTCATTGTGTTACCATGAGAATATAAAGGCCTTCAAATATTGTTTTTCTTTCTCATTATTTTTCTAGACCACGAGTAGAACTTCAGAACTTCTCAGACATTCTTATAGGAAAGGAGGTAATTTCAAACCGTTAAAACAGACAAGAGACTAAATTAGAGAACAATTTGAGACTATTTGAAGTTGATCTTCCAAAAAGCCAAGTGGATGACAAATTTAGACAACCGTGTGCACTTGCTTATATTCGTTCGTGCATGCGTGCTCATTCCTGGACTGTTCTTGCTGTTGTACAGCATTGAGTGTATTGGTCTAATGTGAAGGCATGATTGTGCTAAACGACAAAATGAGAGTAATTGTTCTCCATTTGCCCATCGCCTGCTTTACTTGTTCCATGCACCAGAGCATAAGGAGAGGTTGTTGCTAGGATACAGGTGAACGGTTGGCATACAGGAGCAGATGCAGGTCCGTCGTCATGCATGGCAAACCGCCGACAGAGTAAAGCAAAAGGGCAAAAAAAAAAAAAAACGAGAAATGGGTGTAATGGAGTTTGGAGCAGAGAGGGCAGATGAGAAGAAGGGAGATGTGTCACTGTCACCATGATGCCAGAACGTAAGCGGGAAAGGAAAGAAGGATTGATGACTGAAGACACCGAGAGGAGTGAGGCTGGGGCTGCTATGTCACTGTCTGCACCATAAGAGGCGAGGGCAAACGACTCTGTGGTGGAGGGAAGGTGATTTACTCCAAAAAGGGTGTGTTGCTTGCTTACTAGAGAAGAGGCTGAAGTAATGGAGGGTGGTTTTAGGAGTGACAAGACAGTCAGGTGCAGAGAGGAGAAACTGAGAAGAGGAGAGATGAAGGGGAAAGCACCCTCCTGAGGTTATGTCTCCTGGTATATCAGTGGGATTAATGTTTCTTAATTGATCACAGCGAGCACAGAACAGAGGGAGTGTGACAGAGTCAACGAAAGGACGGAGTGACTGTGAAGGACATCAACAGGGCCATAATGACAAAAGAAGTGAGAAGGATTTGAAGATTGAAAATTAAAAGAGTGAAAAGAAGAAGGAACCCTGCTTGATCTACACATGAAAGATGGAGGTCATGTGAATGTGCATGGTTACATGCAAACAGTCTCAGGTGCACCCTTGACTAAAATGAAACTTGCTCGAAGGAGCTCATGTCACCTTTGCAGGCATGCGCCACATTTGTGAGTTTGATGGCCAAATATGTGGCATGTTCCACATGGTATTGTTACTACTGATGAATGAGAACACATACATTAAACATACACATACACTCGTGTGTGCATCTGTGTGTGTGCGTGTGTGTGTGTGTCTGTGTGCGTGTGTGTGTGTGTGCGCCATCAGCTATAACCTTCATGCCTGTAAACCACTTTCTATCCCTCATGACTGGCCCACAATTCCAACACTGAAAAAAAAATCCTTTGAATTGACTGAATTGGAACATGTACATCAGTTGCACATGATTTAAATGTCTTAAACTTACATATATTATTTGATTATTTTCGAGGAAAAGAGAGGAAAATTACATACATTTACTACATTTTAATCATGTGCAACTGAAAATTAAGTACCTTTTTTTAGTGAACGCTATCACAGTTACTTCGGATTATTCACGCTTTATTAGTAGCCTGCCTGCATTGTGTAATATGCGGAATATTGTTTATTTTAAAAAGACAATCATTTGCCACCTCGCACGCGTGCAGTATTCTCTGGCTGGTGATTCTCAAACCACCATTACTGGATACCATTGACAAAAGTCCGATTTTGAAACAGTTCCTTCTGAGTTTAATAGGGGACACAAAATGATTCTGGGATGACAATTTCCTGCTGTAAAGAGAAGTCACAATCAGAATCAGAATCATCTTTATTTGCCAAGTATGTCCAAAACACACAAGGAATTTGTCTCCGGTAGTTGGAGCCACTCTAGTACAACAGACAGTCAATTTACAGAACACTTTGGAGGCATAAAGACATTGACAAAAAACAATTGTGCAAAAAGATGCAGAGTCCTCTAGCACTTAGAGCAGTTCGAACGACTAATATTGCAATAGTCCGGTGCAATGACCATTGTGCAAAGGGCGCCGAGACTTCAAGGAGTGTATGCAGTTTAAAGTGACGAGTAGTGCGATAATCTGGGACAATGTTGGTCGTGCAAATGTTACAGATACTCCTCAATCAGTGTGCAAATGGAGCAGATGCTAGTGTAAGGAACCGTAAAGTACTGTTTTATTGAAATATTCACTCAAATCAAATAACAAGGGTGTAAGCAATACTTCTTGCAAGATTGACTATTTTTTTTGCAGTTTTGGCTCCCTTACCGTTTTCATAATGAGAAGTAAGAGCAAAAACAACCTCGTGGGCGGGAAATGTGTGACTGTCAAACTTACAGCTTTCACAATGCGGCTTCTTTCCAAACCGAGCTCCTTGACCCCAAAGTATCTGATCCCTCTGCATGTGGCTTCCCTTCTGCTTATCCAAGGTAGAACAGCTAGAGGTCAGGATGTGTCGCTCATGCCAGCGCCAGTGAGTAGGTGTGTGTGTGTGTCTGTGTGTGTACATGTCCTCATCCATTTAGTGTGAGTTTGTGCAAAGGTGAAGGCACAGTCGGGCATATGGTGATATGCAAGAACCTGGGCATGAGGATCAGCCATGGAGCTCGTGTCCATAGCAGCAGGGCCTGTCGTACTGGCAAAGGTGAGACTCTTATCACACTCTGCGAGTCCAGGAAAAAGGGCAGGGCCAGGGCCACGCACAAGGCGCTACACTATCTGCACCTGAGGGATAAATGGTCATCTCCATTGTCCAACCCATACAAGCGGACAGCTTGCACAAGAGTTTGTAACATCAGTGTTTATCCTTGAACCACCCATATATATTTAGGTTGGATAAGATATGCGCTGCTACAAAAAGTTTAATTAGCAGCCTCAATGACATCATGGCCGAGCTGTATTAATATCGCTTGCATTAGCGTGCATGGGCTTGTTTGATTCATTTATTTACTCATTCATTTATTCATTAGTGTGGGTTTTATTGAAGCTCAATTGTCAGTCCAATTAGGCCCACAGTGCTTCACTAGTCCTGTGTTGGAAACAGGAGAGGGATGAGAGAATCTCTTTTTCTCTCTTCTCTTGCTTTATCCCATTTTGTCTCTTGGCCTCCAAAACATGTTCTCCCTTCTTCCGTCCTTGATTTCCCCTCACTCTTTCTCTCTCGCTCTCTGATCTGAGATAAGATAGCATAGTTCCTCATATCCTGTTTCTAATACAGATCGATGAGAGGGGTGGGCCGGTAAGATGGATGAGACGTGGCAGAATGGGTTGATTTGGAACAGCGAAAGTGGGGGATGGGCAAGGCAGAGGAGGATGGGGAGGATAAGGTAGAGATATCCGAGAAGGAAATGAGTATTCAGAAAGGAGGACATCGCTCAGATTCACATCTCCTTTCATTTAGCCCATCGTGCACACAAACACTCTTGCAAGAGTCTTGTGAATACACGGCCACATTTGCATGGAGCCGTCTCAATATCTTAGTGCCAATAAGGCAGCCACTTCTGCTGCGTGATTGAGTGAGTTCCCTCTTCTAATGCGCGATGCAGGTGTAGTAGCTGTGATGAGCAACCTTTTTATATTGCAGTCAGTTTCAGTTGGGTTGCATCAGCTGGGTGAGAAGGTCCCATCGTGGTTACTCAATGTGGGTGTGCACGTGTGTGTGCAAGCCTGCGTGTGTGTGTGTGTGTTTTCATTAGGGGCATGTGCAGATGAACACACAATTTAAAGGAGACAAATTATCTTTCTCGTCATATTTAACCCCAGCAAGTCCTAAAGCCTCTGTCTCATACAAATCATCCATAGTTAAAAGAACAGCAGAAAAAGGAAAGCTGATTTAATACATGGACGATAGCATTTTGTAAACATTTAAAAGGGCGTGAAAATTGATGACCTGAAGCAGTGAAAATCTTCTTTCACCACTGTTTCCAATGAGAGTACTGCAGACAGAACAATGAGATTGTGGGCACATAAAAAGGGAAGTGGGCTTAGTAGCTATCTCTGTACAAGCAACATTAAGTACACCTTTATTTTAATGACATCAAATACATTCTTTTATAAAGTCTGCTTTTAAGAGGCTAATAAGCTCTGTTTTGATTGACAATGGATCAGAGGTATTAATTTAACAATACGCTTGTTATTTTGTGATTGGTGTAGAGCTTTACTACATTTGTACTAAAACGGATTTTGAGTGTTTTTTTGTCTCACGTAAAAACGAGAAACACTTCTAAGTATCATGTTGCATTGCAGTTCTACACCACTATAAAGTACAGCCACAATAATAAAAACTATCTCATCAAATTGATACATCCGTGAAAGTGCCAATCAAAATACGGCATTAATTAGTATTAGTGACGGATGACGGTCTTGTCAATGGGGGCGTCTGATAGAAAAGCAAGCAAAAGGCTTCCTAAACTAATTAACAGGATAGAGGGCTGATCCCAGCTACAATTACCAGCCTAATAGAGGTCAGAGTTGTTCATTTAGTAGCAAATTAAAACAGTTATTATGCATGTATTGGGGTGGCCATGGGAGATGGCAAAGAGAATTGAGCTGCCTTTGTGTGTACAAAGGAGGCTGGCATTCCTGGCTTTTTGTTTAGTTGTATAGGAACAGATTACTTGCAATACTAAAATGCTTCACTGTCATGGCATGAAAGCTAGGTTTTTACACTGATGGTTTTAGAGAAAAGGTGAAACCATGGAGAGAAAAGGAATGTTGCAGTGAGCATGATGTCACGCCAGTCCCGCAAAGCCCCTACCAGGCACCCAATCATATTGCTCTCGTCTCAGCCTTATAATGCTCCTAGACACGAGGGGACATGTTGGTATGGTGATGTATTAACCAGCTCTAGTGTCCTGCATTTATTCACGTCTTTGGCATTTCAGTTTGGTGACAGCATCGCTCAGCATTGACACACAGTTGCATTTGTTCACGTCTACTTCTGTTGGTTTAACAACTATTTGTATTAAGTAATGATGACGGCTAATTTGAAAGAATTAAGAAAACAGAGAGAGAGAGAAATTATGATGTTGAACGTATTTCAGAGAGCAGACTAATGCTGACGAGACATTATTTCCCAGCATCAGGACATTCGCCCACAGCCTTACAAAAAGTCACCTTCTTCTGTCACTTTCGCTCTGTATTGTCCCCTAACGCAGAAATCAATTTACATCCTTTTATTCGGGATGTATAAATACTTCCCAAACACACAATGGCGACATTGTATTGTATTTGTATTTCTGTCTGATCGCCCATGTTGTGAACCACTTAGTGTCAGACAATGAATCATGACCATTTTCTTCCCCAACCAGCCAATGAATACGGAGCCATTTGTCGCTTAAATCGTTCTTTTCTGCTTCTCCCTATTCCTCTTTTCATCTGCCTGTCCTTTTATTCATCTGCTTTTTTTCTGCAACATCATCTGCAGCCTATTTTCTTGCTCCTTTTCATCTTCGGGGAGTTGTGCATTAATATTCTCTCAGTTCTTGCTGTCTTTTCATATTCTTGCTGTTCCTCTTTCCTCTTCTTCCCCTCACTGCAGATGTTTGGAAAGCATGACACGATTTCCTCAAGGAGCCCCTGACCATTGGCCTTCTCTGAGCTCAGCGGGCACCTCCTCCTTTTCATCCCCTCCCCTCGTTCCTCTGTCCACCAGCCCTCACTCTTTGTTTTTTGTCACAGTATCACATGCGCTGCTGCTTGAGCTGCTGTCTTTTGCAGATGATACCGGCAAGCACTTTGCCTTTGTGAATTATGCATTGCGATGGCATAAAAACCACATGAAGCATCTGATCTATTTTTAATCCAACTCGTTTGCTTGTTGAACCTGCTTCTTGTGATCTGGTGCATGTGTGTGTGTGCGTGCGTGTGACAAAATGAACATGAGTAAAAGGAAGCTAGAGATAAAAAGACCACAGCCTAAATCAGATTGTACTTCTTCTTGGCTGTCACTTGACGTTTCAATTCAACTTAATGTTCTTGGTTTGTTATATTTGAGCCAGTACTTCGAGCTTAAAAAACGTATTTACACTCCCTGTGTCCCAAAACCAAAAGGGTTAAAGTTATAGCAACAAAGTTAAATACATCAATTTCATTTAATCAGACCGTGACAAAGAAGTGTTTTTGAAAAAAAAATAAAAAATACTAATTGCCATTTTTGTCATCAGTATTGTCTTTTTGCAAGGAAACCTGTTGCTTTGTATCCCCATCACCAAGGAGAAAGAGTGCCGCCTATGGGGGACTTTTGCACTCTTCATGAGAGCAAATGTCAGTCAGGAAACAACACACGAACCCACATACATCCACACAAAGCTCAGCAAAATGCATGGCAGTTGGTTGTGTTCTTGGGGATGACCTAGATTAGTCACAATAGACTTAGCGTTGCATACACCTCATCTGATTCAATAGGTAATCTTTCCATCGACGCTTCCCCTGTGATACCATCTGCGTGCGTGCGTGTGTGTGTGTAGGGGCATGCGTGTGCGTGTGTCACTGAACGTTGGAGATAAGAAGGAAAAGGGAGTCTTAAAATGAAAAAGAGGGACACAAATGAAGGTCGACATCATGAGAGAAAAGGGTAATAGGTGGCTGTGCCAGACAAGGAAGGACACTGTCCTCCCCCACCGTCTCCCCAGTCACCCTTCCTTTTCCTCCCACCTCTAGAAGAATAAAAAAAGAGCTGACAGTGGTGGAGGCCGGGCATATAGCCCAGGTGTCAGCACCTTCCATCGCCTGGGAGCAAGGGAGGGAGAAAAGAATGAATAATAAAGAAGACACAAAATACAGACAAGTAGCGATGAGACGGCTGGAGTGAGAATGAGTGTGCCCCGGCAGCGAATCCTGAAGCTACATCCACTTTTTCAGCAACGTTTACACTCCTCCCTGTGTGTGCAAAGCTTTGACAAGCGGAGAAAGAATTTGACAAGATCAAAATTGATTCCTGTGTTTCTGATGCAGGTGTCACAGACTCCCATAGCTCGGAGGTGCCCGAGGCTGTGAATCATACATAACACCTGTATTATACATAATATACTGTATACTCATGTAGCCAAGCCTCGTGCTTCACCTAGACCAGTATTTCTAACCTTCACTGAGTCAAGGAACCCATTTACCCATTACAAAAATCTCACGGAACACCACGAAACCAAAATGTTACAAAAAGTATGAATACTGAAATAATGATGATCTCGTCCCAATTTACTCACACATTTACTTAGTGGCAAATCTGGGCCTATTTAATTGTGCGAATGTTTTTTTGTTTATATGTGCCCTGCGATTGGCTGGCGACCAGTTCAGGGTGTACCCCGCCTCTCGCCCGGAGATAGCTGGGACAGGCTCCAGCACGCCCTTGTGAAGATAAGCGGAACGGAAGATGAATGAATAAATAAAGTAAAATTGCATAATTTCCCACAGCACCTCTGATGATCTCTCACTGCGCCTTTGTTTGGAATCACTGATTGAAACATAGTGTACTACAAATGAATACCTATTTTTAAATGATACTATCTTGAATACATCAGACAAAGCATCTCATTTGTTTCCAACTCGAAGATTATTCAAAAGCACCAAGGAGATTTAAACTGCTCAAAAAAAGAAACATGCCATAGCCAAAATTATTCATAGCATTTTGAAATTTTGTCAATTGGTATATTTTAGCTAGAAAGTGACATAAACACATGTTAGAAGACCCTGAGTCATCAATGAGTTTCCTCAATACCATAACTTTCGAAGTTGAGGATTTGAATATTTCCACCTTGATTTTCAACTCCTCATATTAGAATGCCATGAAGAAAATTAATTGTAGCCTGGAAATATTGACACTACACTTTCTAACTTCTTTGTCCGTGTTATAATGTTAGAAAATGCACATTATGAAAGTTTTTTTTTTCCAGTGTTTTATGTATGAAAAAGACAGTTTCACGTGTTACAAGTACAGTATGGTTCAACAACTCAATTTTCTTGAACTGTCCATCATACCTAAAATCTGTAGTTCATCATATATTCCATGGAATTCAATTTTTGATAGATGTGTATTATGATGGAGATAAGAGAGCTACAGTATTATTTAGAATTTGTATTTTAAGAAACCTTGGTCTCAGGGAGTTCATCCCTCAAATACAGTTCTGAATAAGGAGACAGAAAAGACCTACGTGCATGAGACACAAACACAGACCTTTTCCAGCAGCAGACAATAATAGAACATGGAAGGAAAAGTAGAGGACAAGAGAAGGAGTCACAGAATGATCTCTTCAGAGAGCAATCTGTCATCTGCTCTCTGAGAGACGGTGTAAAGGCCCCCAAATAAAAGCAGGAGATGCTGTCAGCTTGAAAGACGATTGCGGGAAACTGACGTACAGAGGAAGAAATCGTAAAAAAAAGAAAATTTTTATAGGTTTGGTGTCTGGTTTGTCAGACTTTCCTCTGTTTTATTCTTTAAGTTATCTCTCACTGGATTAACAGCTTCCTCCCCCCCCTTTAAATTGATCTGCAGTGACACAGAATAAAAGCATTATTCTCTAAAAGCTGCCCTTGTAGTTGTGTAAATGACAGACTAGAGTTAAAGGTTGGCCCAGTGTGACTCTATGGCATGATGAGCTTTCAAGCATGTCTGTGATCATACCAAATTTTGAGACTGTGTATTGTTCATGTCTTATGTCCTCACACGCTCTCCCACTCTTCTCCCTCCTGTCTCTATCCCTTTGTGTGCAGCAATCAACCTCCTGGGTTTGACATGGCAACTGAAGCCATCGGACAGCCCCGTGTTAAACAACGGACTGGGGGCCGCTGTGCCTGTGAACAGTGATGTGACCACGCTGTCTTCTGGAGGCAGAGGTATAAACTACAGCACACATGCCCTGAGAAACAGCCGCACCCATGGCTGCAGAAATGGATACATTGCAAGTAAAACACTCAACAGAACAGGACAAGAAAACTAATTCAAGCACATTGACTTCATACCTTACGTAAAAATCGCTAACACGACAATAACAACTACATTAGATGGAGAATTTTTGAACGGCAGAAGCTGGTGGTTTTTAGGCTTGCGCAAGACAATGTGGCATTTGCCACAAATCATTCTTTTCGCTGACAACACACGTAAAAAAAAAAATCTTACATAAAACCATGGTTGAGGAATATCTATTTTCTCCAAATTTGTTGCACCGTCGTTGGTAATGCTGCCTGGCTCATGTTCCTCCCTGTTTTTATCATACCCCGAGATTGCAATCAGTAAACCGAGACCTCAATCACAGCAGGCTTTACCTCTCTTTTTAAATTTTTTGTTTTTGTTTTGATGTCGTCAGGTTGAAACAGTAACCAGCCTATTTTGACCAAGTAAGAAGTAGAAAGTACAGCTCAACTCAAGTCCAGAAACCTGAGCAATCTCCCTTAGTTCAGTAACATAGCATTTGTACTTAGATCTTTGTCAAAATCCAACCCTTGTGCTGTTTCATTTGGCAAATATAATGATGGACCTACAACTAACTGTTATTGTCTTTTGATTTTACAAAAAAAGAATGAATAGAGCAATGAATAGTACACCACCTCTTTCTTTGAGGCTTTTAAATAACATTGTGTGCTGCTAATAGAGTTTTACACCCAAAGGGGCTCACACCAACTCAAAGATGCCCATGAATTATGGGCATCTTTGGCACAATACGAGCTGCGCCATCACTAAGAGCTTTTTAACCACTCTGCTGAGTTATGGAGAGCAATTGCCAGTTTATCAGCCAAATATCAGCAGATCCACTGCATTGTCTCTCACCCTTTTAAGGACCCCCATGCATTTTTCTTGTTTCACTTACTCTGCTTACACAGCATGGGCTACTTTGTGCCTCAGTGTTACTAAGAGGATAGTGTTCCCCAGATGTCTCAACTTGATGTAAATGTTGTTCTTAGCCATGTTACTTTTATTTCTTAGTTGTTCTGCACATACTTCTTTTTATTTTATTTTATTTTTATTTTTTTTCTCTGGGGTCCAAACCCACCTCTCTTAGAGGGCTGACCTGATTGCAGGTTGCTGTGCGTTTCTTCTCGCAACTCTGTCTGCTTACCTTTTATTTAAGACTGATCGTAAAGGGTTTAATTCAACAATAATTTACTGCATCCCAATGTCCCAGTGAACCACATTTATTTCTACATAAACATTTGCAGCTAAAGATTCTCATCTTATGCTTTTCAAATACAGTGTATGAGCATCTTATTTCACTATAAACTGTGAACTATGGATTCAGATAACCAATGGCTGTAATCACAGATTATCCAGTGTCTTTCCCCCTCGCTCAAGGTCCGTGGGCGGGACGGAACAGCAGCATAGACACAGGTGACATTGACGTAGGGAGGAGAGTGACCCAAGAAGTCCCGGCTGGTGTATTTTGGAGGTCCCTGCTGTACCTCAGTCAAGCCCAGTTCCTCAAGTTCAACATTTCCTTGGGCAAGGATGCCCTTTTTGGAGTTTATATTCGTAAGGGCCTGCCCCCCTCACATGCACAGGTAAATAGCGACAATAGCGAGGGTAGATCTGATCCTCTCTAGACATCTAATCACACAAATAGCATTTTATTAATCACCGTGTCTCTTTTGATCTGCTAAATTAGTTCCGTGCATGAAGAATGCATTTGAGTACTTGTATATGTCGTGGGGTATTTTGCAATTCATTTGTTGACTCATTGCTTGAAAAAACAAATTGAATCCATGATTTACATTTAATTAAATTTTCCAGTAATGTGACTTTTATACACTCCTATTAGTTATAAAATGTTCAATTAAAAGCCATGTTGATTTGTAGATGACAATGTCACTTCCTGGACCGACTAATGCCTTTTCAAACCGAAATCTATGGCCAATGGGCTCCATGGTTAAGACGCTTTCTGCAATGTTTTACAGAAGCCTAAACATTGTCCTTGTGGTTCTCGTTCTTGCCTTCTTGTAGCCTTTCCTGATTGGTCACAGCCACTCAATTTTGCTGATATATATGTTATATAGTATATAACTAAATGCCATACAAAAGCGACACTAGCACTTCATCGCTGGATTACAGATTTGACGCGATTCTGATTTCTAATTTTTTAATGAGCATTCTCTGCCCATGTTCTCCTGCAGTATGATTACATGGAACGTTTGGATGGGAAGGAGAAGTGGAGTGTGGTCGAGTCTCCACGTGAGAGGAGGAGCATCCAGACTGTGGTCCTTAATGAGGCGGTGTTTGTCCAGTACCTGGATACTGGAGCCTGGCATCTGGCCTTTTACAATGACGGTCGTGAGAGGGAGACAGTTTCCTTCAGCACAAACATCATGGGTGAGTCAGCATAAAAATTTAAAATTAAAGTTGTAAGGTGAATATTTAGCTTAGCCATTTTAGTATGGAGGGATTCGAAATGTGATGTATACGTTTAGAGTATAAGAATAAGTATATGAATAACTAAGAGTAACTCGGAGTGACTCAGCTATTTAGATGATTTCCTATTGTGGTTCTTTTCTGGGGATTAGCGTTCCAGTTGCCCATGTGGTCACTCTCCAGTGTAGTGCACATCCATTTATTTTATTTGTTTTTCAAATTTGTTCCACCCAGCCTGCCTCTGTCCAACCTTGCTATCTCTCTACGGTACTTGTTTGATTTTAAACGCCAACTTCATTTGGCATGCTTTGTTATGTGTCATGATCCAAAAATACATACCGGTATATATATTTAATATGATAATTATTAAAACTCATTCACTGCCAGCCCTCCCAGTTAACATGGATATTTGACTTCTAAAGGCATCAATGGCCGTGAATGTGTTTTAAAAATGCAGTTGAGCCAAATAAGCTTCCTACTAAAAGCCTCACCCCTAATAGACACCTGGTCCTATCTGTATTTGATTAAATAAATACACACTATAGGAGGGACTATAGTGGTTATATTACCAGCTCTCTTATAGTTTCTACCAAAAACAACCATTACAGTACTACTACTATTGTAATGGCATATTTAAATACTATTCCTGCCCACCGCTATTTGTATACAGTATATCTTTTTTTGTCCAGTAAGCAATGGCCATACAGCCAAAAGGTCTCAGTTACTTCAAATAGTCATCAACAAAAACCCAAGAGTAATAAAACCTTGTTTGTCAAAAATTTAATGCTGCTTTAATCATATGAATTAATTGTTTTCAGGCCCTGAAGGGCTGCAATTATTTCTAGTCTGTTTAGGGCACGATTACGAGAACATGACAGAATGAGTCAAGTGGAGTGAGAAAGAATCCTTCAGTGTTGCCGTCTCATGTCAACGCTTTTACATGAGGAGTATTGTCGAGGAGCAGAGGCCGAGGTGGCGAGGGCACAGTGGAGTGAGTAAAGAGAGGGGGGCTGGGTGTGTGTGGAGGGTGGCTGGTAGAAAGCCATAATGGTGGGGGCAAAGCTGATATTGGGTGAAGTGGTGGGAAGGATGTGAGGAGTGGAAGAGAGGTGGCATTAGGATAAGAGGCAGACAAGGGCTGAAGATTTGGAGGAAGCAGATGAGGACAAAGAGAGGAAAGAGGACAATGCAGGATTTGCAAAGTTTTCACTTGTGTAGAAAGAGTGGGATCTGGCAAAAGCATAATGGAATTGTATTAACAAACTCCTCTAAACTAAAAGCAGATTTGGTGACATCAAAAGTGAATGGAACACCAAAATGTAACACTCAAACATACATATCAATCCATCCTTGGCGGTGTTATTAATGCTTTTGTGGTCTCAAGTGAGGAGTAAGCTGCTACTGCTTATAGGGAGGTTTTAAAACACAGGTGTCAAACGCAGGGGCTGGGGGCCATATGCGGCCCACCACATCAATTTATGTGGTCTGTAAAAGCAGATCATGTGAATCTACTTCTTGTATCTTGCTAAAATCTGTTATAAAATTGCCAGTTGTCTTCACTTTTAATAATTTTGAGCAATTGCAAGCATTTTTTGTTACAAAACCACTTTCAAACTAAATTGAATGATAGCTAAACCATTTTTTTTTTTTACTTCATATTTCAAAACTAGTTATCCATCATTTTTTTCTGTATACTGTTTCTAATAATATTATGAGGGGATTATACCTTTATATGGGTTCACAGTCGTAACTGCCCTCCTCCTTTGCGCGACTTGTCATATCACAAAGAGTGAATGGTGCCAATGGTTTAATGAATGCTCTGATACGTTCTCACCATCTTCTTTCTCCCCCTCTCTGTCACACTTTGTCTTCCTCACAGATTCCGTGCAAGAGTGCCCGCGCAATTGCCATGGTAACGGAGAGTGCAATTCTGGCGTATGCCATTGCTTCCCAGGATTCCATGGTATGGACTGCTCCAAAGGTATTGGCTATTTACAATGATATTCCTTCCATTACACAACTGTGATGTAGTCTAGAGAAATATCGTGAAGAGTAGGTTTGGGACGATTAAGTGATGTAAAAATGACATGTTGAGTGGTGACAAAAGGGCTGATGATGAATGGCAGCTCCTCAAGCTAATGTCTCCCTGGCTCTGTACTCACCTGAGATAGCTTTGATGAGCTTTGAATAGTTTAGTTACCTTTTGCCTGTAATTACTCTTTGTGTCAGCGCCACTCTCCAGTCCCCTAACCACTCTATTTAGCCTCCACCCAGTGAACGGAAGGTGAGATAGAAATGGTGTGTGGATGTGAGGAGTCTCTCTTTAAAACTTTTGTTCTTTTTTTTCCCCCCTCCTCTCCTGTGTTTTGCCAGCGGCATGCCCTGTGCTGTGCAGTGGCAACGGCCAGTACGACAAGGGCTTCTGTGCGTGTTACAGTGGCTGGAAAGGACCTGAGTGTGATGTCCCTGTCACACAATGCCTTGACCCTCTTTGCAGCGGCCACGGCAGCTGCACCAATGGCAACTGTGTGTGCTCCATCGGCTACAAAGGGCAGAGCTGTGCTGAAGGTGAGAGAAGGTCAATTTAATGATGGTGGGATACTCGGGAAGGTAGAAGTAAAGTCCCATGGGCTTGGGAAAATAAAGTAAAAAACAATAAAGGAGAGCGTCACTGTGATGATATGTTGGAACGGGATTATTTCACACCTGAGTTAAAATATGATGTCGTCAATAGAGTGTAATATTTAAACATTAGGGATAGAGGATTAAGGCATACATTTATACACAACCTGTGTACGTTTAACATTCTCTAGGTCTCATCAAGCTGTCCAGTTTTGAGACCGTATTAGTCAGATACCTGGCACCCCATGCAGCAGAATGCTAACATATTTGTTATGTAAAAATATTGTAAGTGTGACAGATGAGGTGATTTACTTGGGAGATTGGTAGCAAACCAAGAGAGAGAGAGAGAAAGAAAAAAAAACAATCCAATGTAAGGTGTATGCCATCCATCCATGTTCCCAGCTGACTTTGGGTGGGAACCTGGACCAGTCAATCACAGGGCACATATAGACCAACAACCATTTACACTCTTCAGAGAAAGCAAACTCTACAAAGGAAGGCCAGGCCTATAAGATGGCGTCAAAGCAATATTTTTTTTTATTAGATCTGGCTTTGGCCTGAGTACAAAAACAGTGAGGAGCCGTGTTTTTAGCAGATAACAGAGCATGGTTCTTCAAAGAAATCTGCAAATAGGCATATTTGCGAATGAATAACCACAAATAGGGCGTTCACTGTGTAGTTATTTACTTGCATACCTGCATTTGAAAAAGTAGTTATAGTTATAGTAGTTAATATATCGGTGCATTCAGTTTGAAATTGCTCATTCTTGTTAATAATTGAAAAATGTTGAGCGCTCACTGAAATGGATAAAGCCTCCATTAAAGCACTTCATGATACTGGATGGTCTCGTCTCGTTTTCCTGACAGGTGTTGTACTACAGCACTGTAAATGTGTACTGGTATACTTTTTATAATTTTTCCTATATACTTTGAAAAATAAAACTGAATTAAAAACTGAATTTAATTGATACAGCCCACCATGCTCCCCATGTGATATCCTACTCAAGTCATTTAAGCATTCCTTTTCCCAGCCATAGCATCTCCACATATGGTGATTATTTTATAAGAAACATGGTTGTTTGCGGCCCAACAAGCACATCATACATCCACTGCCACACTCCACCCAGCTCCAGTATGACAGCTCATCATCGCACGATCTTACACTGAGCGAGCGTCCCCTTCCCTCCATATATACACAAAGTTGACGGATAGTACTGCAGCCATCATACATATAACGGAATTTTATTAAGGGATTATATCGCATCTATTGATCTCTGTTAAGAAGTACCTGCCTGCCACACTCTTGGTTGTCAGAATGATCGACGAGCAAGAGTTGGAAAAATGGCATAAAAGTTGAAGAAGGGGGATGTCAAAGCAGCATTAAAAAGGTCCATATGCATACCACTAAGAATGGGAGTGTTTGAATGAGAAAAAGAAGTGTGTCCCAGCAGGAAAGATGAGGTGTATGATTAAAAGTAGGGTATGACAAGTGTATAGGAGAGTGACAGGCCAAAGGGGTCAAGACGTGAGGCCGCAAAAGAAGGTCAGCATTGGCTCCTGCTCTTCCCCTCAAATCAATCTTTTCTCCAATGGTGTCATATCTAATATTCATCCCAGCAGAAGCCCTCAAACAATTTACCTGGAGTGCCGCTGACATGAAAATCAATAGCTGTGATTCGCCTTTTCTGCCAGGCAAACAAAAATGGAGGGCAGAGGTTGCAATGTGTGAGCATGTGTGCAAAAGGGAGGGGGTGCTCAATAGTCGCTGAGGAGTGGAAAGAGGACAAGGTTTGGCTGAGTGAGCAGGACAGAGCAAAGAGAGTGAGCCAGAGGAGGTGTGGGGTAGGATGGGGGGTCTTTTGCCCAAGACGAGGTAATTTGTCAAATTGCTTTTCTTTTGTGTATGGTTGTTGTTGTGTCTTTTCCCAGCGCGAGCTGTTCGTCACGTTCTCCTGAGTGTACATCACATGCACATGTAGTATGACACATGCACAGAATGACAATTTGTGAGCATGGCTTGTTGCTCAATTCAAAGATGCTGCTATTCAATATTGTGGGCTTTAGTTGCCTCAGTAATGGCTGCTAATTTTGTCTTTTGTTCCATTATCTTTTGGTGTACACAAAGAATGAAAGCATGCCTCCTGTCATTTCTCTTTTTTTAAACACCTACTCATAACATGTCTTCGTCTTCAATCGTAAACTGTGATGTGCCATATTCTCGTTTATGTTGGTCTTTTTTGATTGGATTTCTCTGGCGTAATGCAGTGGATTGCCTGGACCCGACTTGTTCCAACAATGGCATCTGTTTGAATGGGGAGTGCCACTGTAAGCCAGGCTGGGGAGGTCTCCACTGTGAGCTGCCCCGGGCTCAGTGTCCGGACCAGTGCCATGGCCATGGTGCCTTCATCCCAGACACCGGGCTGTGCAGCTGTGATCCTAACTGGATGGGACCTGACTGCTCTATGGGTAAGTACAGCCAAAGCGCTCCCGATGTTTCAGATGCAATTATCCGTAAGCAATCAGATTTAGTCAAGTAACACAGCAATGATATATTTCGCGGGATTAATGATGCAAAGCTAATTCCTTTACTCATACAGCTTCGGTTTTGTTTTGTCAGCTTGGAAGGGAATAACAAAACAGAACACCTGAATTACTCACGTGGTGTTCTACAGTAGTATTGTGGCAAAGTCTTAGATTTGGGTTTTTAGTAACAATAATAACCTTATGGTCTCGTTAGAATAGAAAATAAAGCGAAAAATGACAAAAGGCTGAAGTAGCATGTAGCAAGTAGCAGTGTGACCACATATTAATTCATCACAGTTTACAGTACAAACTATTATCTTCAGAAAATACATAAAACTAAGCAAAAACTGAAATACAATCAAATGATTGCTGTGAAAACTAAGCAAACATGTAGCTGCCAAAATGTTTTCTCAGTAATATATATTGTGATAAATCCATAAACTTGACATTTTTAAATAACACATGATATAATAACTTATTTGTCTATTTTAATATGTGTATGAATCATTTATTGATAGCTCAAAAAAAAAAACTGGGCAATAGTGACCTTGAACTAGCAATCAAGACAACAATGGTAGCTAATGCCATTATAGCTAATAAAGATACAATATACCCTCCTGAGAACTGAATGGTGTGACAAAGAGGTAAAATAAATCATATTTCCCCTTGTTGCTGTTATAACTAAGATGTTAATAAAACAGCATTAAACGTGTTTTTATAAGCCAAATTGAAGCAAAGTGAAATTACATATGTCCATATTTTTGCTGGTAAACTCTCAAAAGACCCTTTTAGGATTATCAATGCAGTCATTACAGGCCAAAATACATGAGGACAAACACATTCTTTTTAAAAATTACTATGCTGAGAATTACAGTGTATGATGACACCTACCTTCTAATAAATTCACATCATGAAATGGAAAAGAAAACGTCATTTGCATACATATAAGGAGCCTTTTTACATGCAGTACCTTAATAAAATAAAGGCAGCAGCGATTCTCAACAGCAGGACTTCAGCAATGCTTGACTTTAATATAAACAACAACGTTCCGCTCAGCAGTATCCCTCAGCAAGTACAATATATATCAAAACATCTGTGCATATTGGCATCCCTAGCGCACCAGGGATCTCAGACACAAAGTTGTCAAATCTCATCACATATATCTGCCTACAAATTGCCACTGTAATGGAGGTGCAGGGAATATGCATATATGTCTTTGTCTACATAATTGAAGTTGTCGTACACAATGCAATAAACACTGCAATACATTTGAAACCAAACATAATAAAGTAACCTAGTATTGGTTCCACTCCTTTCATGACAAAATTCAGGTTGTCCATGACCTCCAACAGTATTACATCTGATATTAGCCTTCAGATACAATTAGGCACCATCAAAAGTATACTATTTCTTAGCATTATAATACCTACCCTAGAATAATCCAACGTTGTATTTAGACATGTGGGGCTTCGTAAAAGTGTAGTCCTACTCTACAGCAAAGTTCAGCAGCAATTATGAATATTGTTAAATGTCACTCAAAACTAAAGTTATTATTATTATTATTATTTTTAAGGCAGATATTTTGAAACAGATCTAGTATTGAATCACTTTACACGTGTACTTAATGTTTGATTCTCATCAGTATTACCTCGTTTTAAATTTACAAGTGCATATATGACAACATTCAAAGTCTAAATCTCCCTTTGGTCCTTCAGAGGTGTGTTCCGTAGACTGTGGAACGCATGGAGTGTGTATGGGTGGAGCTTGTCGCTGCGAGGATGGCTGGACGGGTGCAGGCTGTGACCAGCGTGTGTGCAACCCGCTTTGCATCAAACATGGAACCTGCAAGGATGGCAAGTGTCAGTGTCACCAGGGCTGGAATGGAGAGCACTGCACTATTGGTGAGAGCACTGTGTGTGTGTGTGTGTGTGTGTGTGTGTGTGTGTGTGTGTGTGTGTCTGGCAGCCCATTCATACTTCGTTCAACAAATTAGGCTATGACAATTTGAGGAAGATCAAGAAGGGCAAATCAGGACAAAAAAGAGTGTGTTTCACAAAATCAGAAGCAGGATTTAGTGGTTTTAAATACTATGCATCTTTCAAATGCTCGGGTTATTTGATAAAAGGTGAAACTTTTCACCTCACAGATGTAAAAAAAGAAAGTCAATGTTTTGTGTTTGTGTGTTTCCCCAATGTCAATCAATCAATGCCTCATACTGACATCACTGTCACTCTAGGATGAGTACCAGATTCTTTGGATTCACCCATAGTGCTTTTCGTCACAATGTCTCATTTTCCTGTCACCGCGAGCGCTGCGATTGCAGACTGATACACACACATAAGACCAACACTTACATACACTCCCACACAACTCACTCCGACACATACGAAAGCACAGAGGAACAGCAGTTTATGATATCCTCGTTTCCCCCATCAGAAAGTAGGGCAGCTTTGACTGCGGCATCAGCCTGAGATGAAAGAATCTCAGAAAGCTCAGCTTGGCGTGGTGCAAACTTCACCAGCAGCACACTCACATCTTATCTCAGTTTGCCTGTTGTTCATTTCAGCTCTGCATGATGTTTCTTGCATTTATTTATTCATTTATTTGTCAATTCTGCCCATCTCTTACCTTTTGCATGTTTTCTCCCACTGCAGACCATGGGAGCATGGTTGACAAAGCAGGTACCGTATATTGACTCTGGTGTTTTGTTCATTAGCCTGTGGTGGTAGAAGCTAGCTGCTACATTTGTGGGTTATTGGCCTGGCTTGGCTCCGTAGACTCTGTGGTGCTATCTGTATGTAGATTAGGGTGCCAGCCTCAATGATAACTCCCTACACGTAGTGCACTCCCTGTTGGAGCAGTGCACTACTGCAGGAGTCTGGTGTCATTGAGCCCAGATGTGGGGTGCCGTAGAGCCGAGCGTGGTATCAGCAGTGTTGAAGCGCTGTGCTGTGAAAGTGTGGATGTGCATGCATGTGAGAGTGTTTCCGTATAACACAAAAACACAAGAAAACACTGATAAATAGCTCTGGTATTCTAGTCCTGTATTACGATAAGCCGTACTGCTTCACAAAAGGAGAAAATGATGAAAGCCGTTAAGAACATTTGAAGCAATTGGAAAATTTCATAACCCACTGATGCAAAAATTACAGAGCTGTTGAGTGTCTGTTGCCTTTGTATTTGGATATTTGTGGCACCTTTAATGGTCACGCGAGAGCAATTAATAAATGTATTTTGTGAGCACATGGGGATGTGTGTATGAGTCAAATTCTGTATGAATTCTAGACTACAGTATCTATTATCTATTTATTTATTTACTGTTCACCTTGCAATAAAGTCACAGCTATCATAAAACTAAACAGAATCGCTACTACTGTATCGTTGAGGCATAACCGAGAGGCTGACAGCTGAACCTGTGCCAGGTTCTGTGCAGACCGCATGGTCGTACGTGTCCCCAGAGCACCGTTGAGAGCATCTTCTCACCTTCCATGCTTAATGCAAAAGCTTTTATGAAAAGCCAGTCCAGGAAAGAAAAGTTAAAGGCCAGCCAGGATTAAAGAGGGAGCAGGAATAATGTGAAACAAATGAAGCAAAAGGAAGACATTTGAACAATATGGACTAAAGGAATATATGTTATAGATTAATCGCAATGACAGTGTAAAAGTGCAGAGTTATCTGATCAACCTTTCTGCAGCAACCCTGAAATTTTACAGTACTTATGACCTTTAGTGTATGACCTTTAGGAAAGGTGAGGCCGAACAAAGTGAATACTTGAAGATTTTTCTTTTAATGTCATGTTTAACTTTCTTTTATGCACTTTCTTCTCATTCTTTCTATCGGGATGTCTCATCTCCTCCCCTGTCTCTCTTACAAATTATACTTCTTTGTCCATACACCCACAGGAAACCACACAAGTGTGGGTGTGCCGACCCATAAGCAAGGGCAATTTCATCTTCTTTTGAGGAGATTTCAGTTTACTACATTAGTGGGGAGGGTGCAGTTAATACTTTCTAAAAATCCCACTTTATTCTAGTTAGTATGAGTGGGTATCCCGGCACGGTGGATGACTGGTTAGCACATCTGCCTCACAGTTCTGGGGACCGGGGTTCAAAGCCCGGCCCCGCCTGTGTGGAGTTTGCATGTTCTCCCCCGTGCCTGGGTGGGTTTTCTCGGGGCTCTCCAGTTTCCTCCCACATCCCAAAAACATGCGTGGTAGATTGATTGAAGACTCCAAATTGCCCGTCGGTGTGAATGTGAGTGCGAATGGTTGTTTGTGTCTATGTGCCCTGCGATTGGCTAGCGACCGGTTCAGGGTGTACCCCACCTCCTGCCCGAAGATAGCTGGGATAGGCTCCAGCAGCCCGCGACCCTAGTGAGGATAAGCGGTAAAGAAAATGGATGGATGGATGAGTGGGTATTGAATGAGGCCTGGCATGAAACAGAAGGGGTCCCCATGTTGGCCTGCAATGCATGCAATCCATGCAAGCAGATCAATGCCCGCTATGGATTTTCCTGTCTTGTTGCTTCATAAGTATCCCTGCTTTAAATTGCAACTGCATTTAATAGGCAATCACTGCTAACTGCCTTTGTACTTTGAGTTCAGTGTTGAGGAACAATGTATTTTGGCCTGAAAGTTCATTATAATAAACAGTTCGCTGATGCAGAAACTAGTAGTAATTATAGATTAAAACAAAAACAGAGTCATTAAACATTCCCCGCCCTGTCTGTCCACAGAATTATTTCTTGTTCAAACAAGTTGGCACATTGTCTTTCTCAAAGTGCTTTGTTGACTTTTTCTCATCTGCTGGTGGTTTAGACAAGTGATAGAATGCCATTCTAGGAGAAATGCTTGTTAATTTAGCTGCTGCCATGGGTTAGATTGCACTATTTATATTCATAATGCATGGCTTTATTGATGTGGTGATTTGTTAGAGGGCAAAACCTTATAGTGCAACTTGTGTGAAAATGTGTTCATTAATCTACAGAGCAGGACTCAATGAAAAGCTTTTCATTTTCATGATCTTCAATTCAGTTGTCTGTCTTTCTCACTCTGTGCCGTCACACTATTCAGGTTTCTATTTAGAATGTGTTTCCCACAGTGTGTGTGTGTGTGTGTGTGTGTGTGTGTGTGTGTGTGTGCGTGCGTGCGCGCGCGTGTGTGTTTGCGAGTGAGCGCAACGGTGTGCATGCATGCACATAGTATTTTATCAGTCAAGGCTGTCTTTGCCTTCCTCTCTTGGCGTAGAAATGCAAGTGTTGTTTCCTCATTTATTGAGGAAATCACTGTCATAAGTTTGCATGTCTTTTTGCTGCTGGAGAAAACATTGTCATTGAGTGTCATGGTCTTTCCCTTTGCCTGAAAGATTTGAATCTGTTTCATACAATCTTGAGCCGGCGCTAGAAAGGTGCAATTTACATTTTTGTAAGTTTGATGTCAGATCTGGAGAAACACTATAAGGCATTATTCTCTCAGAAGCAAATAAAATGAGTTGTTTATCCTTCTTTTTTTGACCTTGTTTTTTTTTTTAAATCCAAATATCCATCCAAAGCTCTGTCTGGAGCCTCAAGCAGGAACGTCTGAATAGAGTGACTTGAGTTGGAAAAAGATATTGTTGTTGCGGTTTACAATGTCTAATGCTTAAAAAGTACATGGGCTGCAGATTTTATAATTTTGGTTTTCAAAATAAAATGTGTTGTAATACTTCTGGTATCTCTTGTTTTAGTTTTGTTTAGATTATTTATATATCATGAATACTGTAGGCTACTGGTAATGATAATTTTAGTCTATGATAATTTGAAAGTGTTCATACTGTTTCATCTGTAGTACAGTAATTACATGGTTTTTCATCATAATACTAACTTTTTTATGTTTTTTTTTAATTTTTTTTACACAGATTACATTTATGGCACAATGTACTGTATATATATATATATATATATATATATATATATATCGTAGTGCTTTTTTATGTTGGTGTCATCACTTTATGTCCATTTTTCATGCTTTGACAACCAGCATTGAATGCAAAGTCCTTATTATTTCAAATGTCTGATTTTCACTCAATCTTTTTAAATTGATGAAAGCTTAGCGATGGTAGTGGCAAAACTCTCTTGGTGCGAGGGCCTTAGACTATAGAGTTCAAAACAATGTTTTGCAGAATGCAATCAGTCACAGTCTGCAAACGCATGCAATACTCACATTTGATTGAAAACACTTGTATTGTCACATCTGAAAGCATTATTCCCAGGCATCAAAATCCCATTGCATGCAGTGATCCATAAATGAGAGGGAGATGGACAGAGGGATGGCTGGATACACGACAGTTATAAAATTCTTAAATGTACATTAAAATTGACCTGCTGAATTTAATTGATTATTGAATAGTATGTATTTACACCATGCTACCATTTAGTCATTCATGAAACTAATTGGCCCATCAAAACCATTTGATCTTATTTATGTATGATATACAAAATACTGTATTCTTCTTGTTTTATTATGCACAAAAGCATCACCCTACCTCTTCCATTATCACATTATCCCTCCCACCCTCTTACCTTGCCCCCTACCCTACCCAGATGGCTGTCCTAACCTATGTAATGGGAATGGGCAGTGCACCATGGGACAGCAGAGTTGGCATTGTGAATGTCAAACTGGTTGGAGGGGCCCTGGGTGCAGTGTTGCCATGGAGACCTCCTGCGCCGACAACAAGGACAACGAAGGAGGTGAACAGGGGCAAACAGAAAAAAAATGCAGGGATGGTGATTACCATTTGCAAAAAAAAGAAAAGGTTTGGGTAAAGTAATAAATTTGATTTCATGTAGTTGAATTATGATAAGCTTAAAGCCAACCTGGCGGCACAGTGGCCGACTGGTTAGAGCGTCAGCCTCACAGTTCTGAGGACCCGGGTTCAATCCCCGGCCCCGCCTGTGTGGAGTTTGCATGTTCTCCCCGTGCCTGCATGGGTTTTCTCTGGGCACTCCGGTTTCCTCCCACATCCCAAAAACATGCATTAATTGAAGACTCTAAATTGCCTGTAGATGTGACTGTGAGTGCGAATGGTTGTTTGCTTGTTTGTCCCCTGCGATTGGCTGGCAACCAGTCCAGGGTGTACCCCACCTCCTGCCCGATGATAGCTGGGATAGGCTCCAGCACGCCCGCGACCCTTGTGAGGAGAAGCGGCTCAGAAAATGGATGGATGGATTAAAACCAACCTTAAGAACAGTCAAATTTGATTAATTATTAGAATACCTATGTATAAGCTATATACTATTTGTTTTCATTTTGTGCAGCTTTTTCTCACTCACTGGACTCATTATTGCCTTTGCCTCTCTGTCAGATGGACTAACAGACTGCATGGACCCAGATTGCTGTATCCAGAGTCCCTGTCAAAACAGTCCACTGTGCCGAGGCTCCCGGGACCCTCTGCAAGTTATTCAACAGATCCCCTTGTCCCAGACCCGTGTCCACTCCTTCTACGACCGTGTCAAGATGCTTGTGTCACGGGATGGCACCCATGTCATTCCTGGAGAAAACCCTTTCAACTCCAGGTAAGGAAGAACTGAAAAGTACAAACACGATCTGGACATGAACTTATATTTGAATCTCAAAGTCCAATTTCCTCCTCTGTGTTGATGAAGAGTTGAATAACTTACACTATAACCACTGTTGAAAGTGCAAACAAACACAGTTTCTTTAAAGTGGTATTACCCATGATAATAATGTACATACTTGTATGTTGGTTTCAGTTGTCCTGTGAAATCTATAATTAAAACCTACAGCTAGTATTACTATGGTACATAAGTGTCACAGTATCCAAAGAAATCCATCCACAATTATCTGGACTCTGGTCACAGTTGCAGCACACTGGATAAGATAAAACGGTTCAGTAATAACACATTCTCCTCAGGGACCCAAAAGAATTCCAGAGCCAGTTAAGATAAATAATCTCTTCAGATGGGTCTCTTACCTTGGGATTCTAATCAGATGCCAGCACCGTTTCAGATGTTTTCTCTCGGTGCAAAGTAAGTGTGGTTCTACTGGTAGCTCCTTAGAGATGTCAAAATTCTAAGATCAGGCGCAGTCAACAAGGGAACTTGCTCACACTCACAGCACCTCCTGTATCAAATTACCACATACAGAAAGAAAGAAAGAAAGAAAGAATGAATGAATGAATGAATGAATGAATGAATGAATGAATGATCCTTTCCAGAAAGTAGATTGACTGATTTTTTTACATTTCATTTAAAAATTTTCCCAATAAACAAAGACAGGAAATAGAAATAATCTATACCAGTTGTTTTACTTTCTCAAAATTTGGAATTCAGCTTTTAAATGCAGTACAAGTAATGTGTTAAGTACTTTTTTTGGCATATTGTTATGCAGTGCATAACCCATTAATGACCAGCTGTGCCTAGCTCCACCCTACCACACAATACCACTGTGGTGGGGTGCTGTGTGTATAGTATAGTGTGTTAATTTAGTACGCTTTACAGTTTTTGACAATGGAAATGGAACAAATGTGCTTCTTGTGCCAGACCACGTTAAATTGCACGACTAGTGGAAATGTGAATTGAAATACCTTTTGGAGGCCATTATTTCTGTGGGCTTTCCAAACTGTGCACTCTCCAGCTCTATGAGATTTTATACATGAATATTACAGTAGAAATGATGACAAGTCACAAATGACCTTGGTGGAGACACCAACGGGAAGTGTGTTTGATAGTCAACTAGGGGTACGCATGTAGCTCCCACTGTGGTTACAAGGAAGGTTGACTAAATATAACACCACCAAGTACCCCTATACTCACACGTGTATGTATAGAATACCAACACAGTCTTGACAAGGTTTTACAATGATGTAGTGTTGCTCCAGGAGGAGTAATACTTCAGATGTATACTCATATATTAATATGTTCCAGGAGATAAAAGCAGAGTAGGTCAGGAGCTTCTGCTGTTTTAAGATGCCTCATCAAACCTGACATCACCCATTCTTGTGAGGAAATATATATATATATATATATATATATATATATATATATATATATATATATAGAGAGAGAGAGAGAGAGAGAGAGAGAGAGAGAGAATGGATATGTATATGTATATATATATATATATATATATATACAGTACATACATACAATACATACTTACATAAATATGGAGCCAGTCTCTGATGTAACGCTGGTAAAGTTGATTTCCATACATGCATATTCATCATCATTGTCACGGTATGTTTATGAGATTGACAGGAACTAATCTAGATTGCAGGGGCTGCTGATTATGGCTAATTAATAAGTGGTCAAAAACTAGCCACATAAATGAAAGGGTAAATTGAATAATTGAAAGACTGAGCAATTAATCAAACCGTATGATAGATGGTCTGGCTCATAGATCAACCACCAGTCTCTCAATTGTGTCTCTTTTGTCTTTTTCCAGTTTGGCATCTCTTATCCGGGGTCAGGTGTTGACGACAGATGGAACACCTTTGGTGGGGGTGAACGTGTCTTTTGTCAACTACCCCCACTACGGATACACGCTGACGCGACAGGATGGAATGTATGTACACTAGTTAACCAGCAATCCTTTTTGAACATTAAAAACTACCTCATTAGATTAGATAAAATTAGATTACATTAAAGGAAATTAGATTACATTTGATGCTCAATCGCCATATTGACAGATTTGAAGATTTGCAAAATGCAAATGCAGAATAGAATTTAAGAAGAAAATGTCTATTGATTGAACCTGACACAAATAATGTACAAAGAAGGACAAAATACAGCATTATAATTTCACATGAAAATACTGTATATACACCCCATCTGAGTTCCAATTACCATCTGCTGGCTCAATTTTGATACAAAAGTAACCTTATTATAAACACCATTGACAAAATTCTCATTTCAAGAGGTTTTCAATTGGGACTGAAGCCAATCAACATTGCTATATTTGTTCCCAAAAAACATTTCATCCTGAGCTGTGCTTTTTCAAATATCCTCCAACCTAACAATCGTTCAGGATGCTGATTCTTGACTTTGCATCTGTTTATATTGTTATTCATTTGTTAACTAACCCCTGGCAGATTTTTCCTTCCTTTTTCAGAAATTACACTTTCCAGCATGGTTTCAGGGTCACATGGGTTGTCCAGTTCCTTCGAGTTGAATTGGATTTAAGGCTGTGGCCCGCTGAATCAAATGTAGACTCATTGGTTCTTCAAACTGACCTCCACTCATTAATTTTGCAAATTCTGATTTTCCTATCTTAGGTCTGAAAAGCAATGTTCTCCCGCTCTGCAGTTTTCTTAGTGCTTTCTTTGCAGCATTTTTTCAGTTTGATCACTGATGCGGAAACATCCAAACGTTTGTTAAAATCACAGTTGACATTGGCTTTCAGGGGCAGTTTCCTTGAGTCCAGTAAATGTGCCATGAAATAATGCTAGTTTCTTGCAGTTGTTAGGGCCTGAGAGGAGTCACCTGCTCACAACACTTCCAGAAACACCCCCCCTGCTGTTTATCATAACAAATACAATCTCTGCTTTCGAGCTCCACATTTATCTTGAACCCAAGAACTGTTGACAAAATGTTAAAGTTAAAAAAAAATGTGATATCTGATATTGCCTTCAGATGTTTTAGACTTCAACTGATTTGTGATTACACTTTTATTTCAGGTTTTATTTTGTTTAATTATTCATAAAGCAGCAGTGTAATTATTATATAAGAAGAAGAGAAGCACTGTCGTGTTTGAGTCGGTGTAACGTTTCATCCTCTGCAGCGCTCCCCATGTGTACCTCATTCCCGTCCTCTCCTTGCAAACCTCTCCAGGTTTGACCTGATAGCTAACGGTGGGGCGTCACTGACTCTGCGATTCGAACGTGCCCCCTTCCTGAGCCAGGAGCGCACCGTGTGGCTGCCCTGGAGCCAGTTTTATGCTATGGACACTGTGGTGCTTAAGACAGAAGAGAACACAATCCCTGGCTGTGACCTGAGTGGCTTCATCAGGCCTGATCCTCTTGTGATTGCATCCCCTCTCTCCTCCTTCTTCAGCTCCAAGCCAGGGGAGAAACCCATCATACCGGAGACACAGGTGCAGTACCACTGACCCCTGGCAGCTGGCTAATCCTCCTTCTGGTTCCCTCGCTCTCGTCCCGTTCCTCTTTATGCCTGTCTTTTATGGCTCTCTTTCTACTTTCGCTTCAATAGATTCCCTCTTTCCCTCATTTCCTCCTTCTCTATTTCCTTATATTTTCCCTGCTTCTGTCCTTCAGCCGTCAGTGGAACCGTGACCTTCATTATTCCCCCCTCTGTCTAATCCGCCCCTAATCCCTTTCGTTTGTCATCTCTTCTCTCTGTCTTCCAGGTGCTGCATGAGCAAATTGAGGTGCCTGGCACAAGTCTAAAGTTGTGCTACCTAAGTTCTAGGACACAGGGTTACCGTTCCTTGCTCAAGGTGACCATGACCCCTGCCATGGTGTCCATGGGTCTGCTGAAGGTTCATCTCATGGTCGCAGTGGAGGGCCACCTCTTTCAGAAGTGGTTCCATGCCTCGCCGAATTTAGCCTACACTTACATCTGGGATAAGACGGATGCGTACGGGCAGAGGGTCTACGGCCTTTCTGAGGCTGTTGGTGAGTAAGGGGACAAAATGATATTAGTTGCAAAGGGGCAAAGACTTCTTCCAAACCTTGCGTTTACTGAGATTAGAAACTTTGCCTCTAATAACGAATGGGGTATGACAGGGTGAGAGAGTTCTCATTAGGGAGGCCGAAGGAGTATTATACACTAGAAATTCAGCCTCACTTACAGCCACAGTTAAGTGTTTTTTTTTTCTTCATATGTCTTATTGCTCAGTTGAGACTGCATTTGGTTCAACCAGTCAGCCGGAACTTTAGAGAAGGGTTATTAGCCATCAGAGTGAGTTAGCAGTTAACTACTGGAGCTCACTGATATTACATTCTGCTGTCACAATCACTTGTCAGCCCAAGAAACCACAGATATTATCACAGTGGACTATAATCACAAAAGCGCTTCGTTTGGGGAATCCTTTTCACTTCATGATGCCTCATTTTCCATGAAATCCTATCAAGCATATTTATGGTTGAGTGGATTTTTCCGTGTTATTGTTAGATAGGGGTGCCACCACTGATTTGCGACCCCGTGAAAAAAAAAAATGATTCTAAGGCCCCACTACTTCAATGCCGTAATTTAAAAAAAACAATTCTAGAGCCCCTGTCAATCATGGGCACTTAGAATCGTTGTTACAGCGCTCCTGTTTTTAGCAGTGACGGCACAGGTGCTGGAAACAACATCTCATCTCACTGAGACTTAAATGGTAGTTGGTGTGTGAACACACTTTTCCTTGAAGCAATTATAATACCGAGTTGACATCTGATGGTTATGGCAAGACCAATGCCATTGTATATGTGGGACAACTATTTTATCTTTATCCGTTGTGAATTAGATACTTATTCTCATTGAGAATCTGTGCAGACAAAAAGAGAATCTGTGCAGAAAGTTGTTTTTTTACACAGTTCGTGTGACCTGTAAATTTAAAGGTCCTCCAGGTAATCAGTCCAATTAACACAAATTATAATTGATTTAGCAGCGATAGAGAGTGTTAGTAAGGTGTTAATGCAGAGTTTGGTACAGGTGCTCACTAGCTTTGGTTTGTATTGTAGATTTACTGCATTAATAAGCTTGGGGGGGTGACATTTTGATCTCGTCGTTATTGAGCCAGCACTTTTTCTTTGTCTCACCTACTGTATTCCCTTTGTTTCTTTCTTCAACTTTCCAACATGCAGTGTCTGTGGGCTATGAGTATGAGTCATGTGCCAGTCTCATTCTGTGGGAGAAAAGGACCGCCATCCTCCAAGGCTACGAACTGGATCCCACCAATCTGGGTGGTTGGTCACTGGACAAGCACCATATACTCAACATACGAAGCAGTAAGTATGCAAACATATTGATAGGAGAATTGGTCTTCAGAGTCCTTTTAGTTTGTGTGAAACCTTCATATGGCTGGTACACTGTTGGTACCATATGTCCGTGTCTCCGCTTTGAGGAGCTCCTTCGGACTGGCTGGTAAATCATTGAGCGTCCGTGTGAGAAGTTAAGTCTCCCATGCTTCTCCTTTGATAAGTGGACCAGGCTTTCCTTACATGTCTTGTTTACGCAGACGGGCTCAGCGGGGCAGCCGAGGCAGGTATGTGGAACAGCACAAGATTGGGGTTGCTGGGTGCCATCTGCTTAATGGCATCTGTTACATTGGTGTGGTAATAAAATGCTTTTTCACAATTTTTTTCCCCATAAATCACAACACTAAAAAAAGTATTCACACCTAATAAAAGTTAAATGAACAACATCTGAGCTTAAGATTTATTGAATTTATTGCACTGAGTTGTATTTAAAACTCAATTTAACTCAACTTTATTTCTGAACAAACTATGCTGTGTACTTTTGTGGTGACAGCCTTGTAATTCCTACAGTTCTTAAGAAAAGACCATTAACCAAAAGACAAGACTGTTTTCTGTTGGTCAAATATAATTAGATGTGTACCTAATGGGCCAATGGAGAATGAAAGAGATTTGTAAATAAGGGGATAATAAATGACATAAAATGTTGCCATCCTTCAAATAAGGTACCGTAAACAAAATCTGCATCCCTCCTGTGTCCTCTACTTTATTTAAATCAGTCAGGTTCGTGTATTTATTTGAAAGCACTGACTCTGGACAATTGACAATTGTCATTAGATTAAAGGTTTTTTCATATGCTGTGGCCTCAAGTTTAAAAACAGTGCAGACAGCTTTATCACAGAGCCGACAGAACAGATGACATTTTAATGGAGACATTAAAAAACACGTTTGCTAGTATGAAAATTATGTTCACACGTCACAATTTGTACTGTACTTACTAATGCTGGAACGCATTTTTGTCAACACCTTTTTTTTTATCGCCATGATCGTAATGCAAATTGATCCCATACAGCAGAGCTATAACGCACCTGGCATCTTCTAGGGACGACACTTTCGTCATGCCGGAAAACGTCTCCACACCTTTTTTTAAATGTTTTTTTTTTTTAATCTCCACAATTAACCGCTAGCAATGGTGCTTCACTTCTGCTCCATTCAGTGGTTGGCATTATATTTTAGGTGCTCTAGTGTGCACACCGCTTCGCCTCATTAGTAAATGAGAGAGCAAACAAGAGAGAGCGTTTTGCGTGCCTATGAACCGAAACGAAAAGGATCATAAACCGTCCCACCCCTAGTTACGTTACTTAGCTGTACTAAAACATTTACAATCACATCATTTTTATTTTTAATCGTCCCAAACTAGTCTATGAAACTTAATGTTTGACCAGCTAGCTAAACTGCTTAGCTTACCTGTCGTTGTGAGTTTTGTACTGACTGGATGAAGTTCAGCATTGTTGTTGTTGTGTCTTTAATGCGCGAGTTGCAAACCATGCAGGTTGCCACCCTCTTTTTAAAGACTTCATCGACGACATAATCCATCCATCCATCCATTTTCTGAGCCGTTTCTCCTCACTAGGGTCGCGGCCGTGCATGTTTTTGGTATGTGGGAAGAAACCGGAGTGGCCGGAGAAAACCCACACAGGCACGGGGAGAACATGCAAACTCCACACAGGCAGGGCCCGGGATTGAACCCCGGTCCTCAGAACTGTGAGGCACACGCTCTAACCAGTCGTACACCGTGCCATCCTTGTCTTCAAAATTTTTATCCATCCATCCATTTTCTGAGCCGCTTATCCTCACAAGTGTCGCGGGAGTGCTGGAGCCAATCCCAGCTATCATTGGGCAGAAGGCGGGGTACACCCTGAACCGGTTGCCAGCCAATCGCAGGACACACATAAACAAAGAACCATTCGCACACACATTCACACTTACGGACAATTTAGAGTCGTCAGTGGTATCCAATTGATATTTTCTGTGGTCCACCTTTTGTCAGCTCTTCGGGCAATGTGGCCAGCCCGTTTCCATTTAAGGCTTTTTATTTTTTTAATATCGCGTCTGCTGTCTTATCCAAGTGCATCTTTTCTTGTCGCGAATCCTTATCTGTAACATTTGGCGTTCCATCTTCCTTTGGGTTACACGCAGTCTTTGTATAACTTTGGCATTCGTAGTCCAGGTTTCACTACCGTAAGTGAGGACTGGTAAAATACATTGATCGAAAACTTTTCTTTTCAAGCAAATGGGAAGATTGTTTTTGAATATAACACTAAGCCTTCCATAAGCCTACCAGGCAAGCTTTATGCGGAGTTCAACTTCAGTGCTTCTATTTCCATCCATTGTTACAAGTTGGCCTAAATAGATGTAGTTGTCGACGGCGTCTAGGACATAGTCGTCCATTTTGATATCTTTTTGTGGATAATAAAGATTGAACATGACCTTTGTTTTGCTTTTGTTCGTTTTCAGACCTGAGCAACGGCTTTCTAACTCTAATTCCGCTGTAGTTGTTCAACATCATAGGAGAATAAAATTATGTCGTCTGCAAAACGAAGCTGGCTCAAATAAGCGGCGTTAATTTTTATTCCTTCTTTTTCCCAATTGGGCTTTTTAAATATTTCTTCATGGCAAGCTGTAAATAGCTTCGTACACAGTGTGTCGCCTTGCCTGACCCCTTTTCCTAGACTTATCCGCACTCTTTCATCATCAATTCGTATTGAACCTGAAGAATCGTTGTATATTGATTGTAGAGTGTTGATATAGGTCGGCTCTATCCCTTGATTTACTAGCGCCTGCAGTATCGAAGTGGTGGTGACTGAGTCGATGAAGGCTACACACAGAGGCATTTTGTACTCGTGTCGTTCAATTATTTGGAACTGATTTCTGACAGAGGAATGCAAAGAATAATCAGAAGAGTTGTCCAAGAGCCAAGGACCACCTGTGGAGAGCTTCACAACGACCTGGAATTAGCAGGTACTGTTTTCAGAAGGAAAACAGTGAGTAATGTACTCCGAGGCCATGGCCTGTATGCACGCTCATCACGACCTCATTGCTGAAAAAAAGGCCATGTCAAAGCTCATTTAATGTTTGCTGAACATTAAATGAGGACAAGCCAGTTAAATGAGGACATTAAATTTGGACAAGCCAGTTAAATACTGGGAGAATATAGTCTGGTCTGATGAGATCAAAATTGAACTGTTTGGATGCCATAATGCACACCATGTTTGGAGGAGAAATGGCACTGCACATCACCCTAAAAACACCATACCAAGAGTGAAGTTCGGAGGTGGGAACATGATGCTGTGCGGCTGCTTTTCAACAAATGGTACTGGTAAACTTCACATTATTGAAGGAAGGATGAATGGGCAAATGTGCCGAGACATTCTTGACAAAAATCTACTGCCATCTACGAGGATGATGAAAATGAAACAAGGGTGGACATTTCAGCAGGGTAATGATCCAAAACATACTGCCAAGGAAACTCTCAATTGGTTTCAAAGTAAAAAAAAAATAAAGCTGCTAGAATGGCCCAGCCAGTTACCTGACTTGAATCCAATCGAAAATCTATGGAAAGAACTGAAACTCAATGTCCATAAAAGACGCCCGCAGAACCCTCAAGATTTGAAGACTGCTTGTGTGGAGGAATGGGCCAAAATCACACCAGAGCAATGCATGCGACTAGTTTCTCCATACAAGAGGCATCTTGAACCTGTCATTGCAAACAAAGGCTTTGGTACAAAGTATTAAATAAATACCAGTCAGCGTGTTCAATACTTTTTCCCTGTGTCATTTTACACATAACTTAATTTTTGATCTGATTTGATCTACTTTCTTGGGTTGTTCCCAACATCTGATGAAATGTTCATGTCAATAACACCTTTGGAAATATATTCAGTGAGAAAAATGGTTACGTGTTAAATACTTATTTCAGCCACTGTATATACTGAAGCATCCACTTTTGATCTTTATTATCTATGTGCAGGCATTCTTCACAAGGGAAGTGGAGAAAACATATTTGTGGCAGAGCAGCCTCCAGTCATCAGCAGCATTATGGGCAATGGTCGCAGACGAAGCATCTCCTGCCCCAGCTGTAACGGCCTCGCGGATGGCAACAAGCTGCTCGCACCAGTTGCCTTGGCGATGGGCATCGACGGCAGCCTCTACGTGGGGGACCTCAACTTCGTACGCAGGGTTTTCCCATCCATGAACACCACTGGCATTCTGGAATTAAGGTAAACAGAGCACATTAAACATGTTAGAGTGAGAAAAATAAATGGTAGAGGGTTATGATTTAAGCTTTTCTTTTGTATGGTTTTTGCCACAGACCTTTTTAAATAAAATATTTGTTTTGTTATTCTGTCATCTCTATTTCTTCCTTAAAGGAACAAAGATTTTAGACACAGGTAAAATCATTTTACTTAACCTAATCTGCAATAATATGGAACATACTTGAAGCCGTGACTGAAAATATCAAATTAAAGCTAACGTGATCGCTGGTTTTTGTTTTTGTTTTCTTTTCTTTTTTTCTGTGCCCACAGTAATAATCCAACAAATAAGTACTTCCTGGGAGTTGATCCATTATCTGGGGCAGTGTTCATCTCAGACACCAACTCACGACGAATTTATCGTGTTCGCACATTAACGGGCGGCCGCTTGCTGTCGGACAATGCTGAGGTTGTGGCTGGGACCGGAGAGCAGTGTCTGCCCTTTGATGAACGCTGTGGCGATGGCGGCAAAGCCACTGAAGCTACACTTATGAGCCCAAAAGGTGAGCAGCTCAGCGGAAGTGCAATGAGCCCATGTGGAGCTAGGAAACTGTATATTGAGTCATGATTACAGAGCCGCCATTACATTCATTTATTCTGATTGCTCTCATTCTTCAGATTTGTATGTAATCAAATGATGAATGAGGATAAGTGCGAGTAATGGTTTTCATTACTTTCACTTTAACAAAGGTGCTTATTCTTGTAAACTGTCGTGTCGATCATTTCAGTGCACAATGCATGCAGATTATTGCAATTTTTTGTTACCTCTGCTATGGAAGTTTTGTTTGCGATGGTGTTGGTTTGTCCATTTGCTTTGAGTTAACATGTTTTTTAATGATGGATCGGTATTTTTCCTTGAATTTAAATTTTGGAAAATCTATTTTAATATAACATTGAAATTACAATACCATTCATCATGTTCGGACTCACAAGTATGATCAGATGAAAATAATAACATCTAGAATTGTATTGGATTTTGTCACATTTTGGTGACAAAAGTAAATTCTTACTTCATAGTCATTTAGTAATTAATTTCAACAGGAAAATAATGTTTAAGCCTTGTGAGATGTCTCCTCTCTTGGTGCTCTTGTTTTTCATAGTTTTTATTTTTTAGTTTTGACATAAAATGTGTCCTTAACTAAGCAGGACGAAGACAAAAGCAGGCCATAAATCAGGTTAATGAAAAACTTAATACTGTAATGGAATAATTTCAGTGGATTATTGGATCTAAGAACAGTGACACCAAACTGTCAAGGGTGTCACACCGTCACAGTTCCTTACAGTGACACGAATGTGTGGGGCATATACGTATACTGTAATGGGTGCACGGTATGTTTGTGTGTGTCACAGTTGATTGGAGAGCTAAAAACAGAGAATGAGTCACTCCTACCTGTCACTACAGCCTGAACACACTTTCTCTGCCTGCAGTATTTGTTCTCTTTTTTTCAGTATCTCTGTTTCTCATTTGCTGTGTGACCTTTGCTGTGCTCCCATCTGTTCTTACATATCAGTGTGCCTCGAAGATATTTTGGAGCATGGTTGCTTAGAACAAATGCACCTGTCTGAATGCTTGCTGCCTGTTCGACTAGTAAGGCTGACACAGCACCACTTGAAAATGAAAAAAAAAAGGAACAAATAGAGAAAAAAAGCGGCACGGTGGGCGACTTGTTAGCACATCTGCCTCACAGTTCTGAGGACACCGGTTCAAATCCGGCCTCGCCCGTGTGGAATTTGCATGTTCTCCCCGTGCCTGTGCGGGTTTCCTCCGGGTACTCTGATTTCCTCCCACATCCCTAAAACATACAGGGTAGGTTAATTTAAGACTCAAAATTTTCCGTAAGTATGAATGTGGGTGCCAATGGTTGTTTGTTTATATGCGCCCTGCAGTTTAGGGTGTACCCTGCCTCCCGCCCGCAAGTTAGCTGGAATAGGCTCCAGCATACCCACGACCCTAGTGAGGATAAGCGTTGTAGAAAATCGATGGATGGATAGAAAAAAAATACTGTCTGGGAATCGGGGTGAAAAGCGGGTGATGGGAAAACATTCAATGCCTTAAAAACCCCACTTACAGTCAAGAATCAAGCATCAGCTCACTTTCTCAGTTGATGACTCATCCCAAAACTAACAATGATGGAAAAGTTCAGCACCAGTTCCATCACTGCATCACTTTTTTCTTATCCAATGACAAATTGTGCGAATCAGCAGTCCAGGCTGCTATCCGTTGTCTGCAGGTGGACGGAGAGACAGAGCTTTAATTGACTTAAGATGGCTCGGACTGTTGTGAATTATGAGTTATGAGTCACCATTCACAGCGCTCCTCTGCCATTTGCAGGTATCGCTGTGGATAAAAATGGGCTCATGTACTTTGTGGACGCTACTATGATCCGTAAGGTGGACCAAAACGGCGTCATCTCCACTTTACTGGGGGCCAACGATTTGACTGCCGTGCGACCACTGAGCTGTGACACCAGCATGGACGTGAGCCAGGTAAGAGAGTTACTCAGTAGTGGGAAAGATGCGAGAGGTGATGGCATGATGGATGATGATCTAACAGCTTTGTGAGTGCTGAGCAATGACATTTGTGTGGACCGCAGCCAGCCAGCAGGTGAGGGACGTTCTGATTTAGGGACCTTTAAAGAGTCCATGGATAAATGAATGGATCAAAAGAGAGTGAGGACTGCACTTAGTTTAAAAAATGAAGAGAAGACCTGGCATCTTTTCAAATTGTCACCATTAGCATATACTGCACTGTAGATTATCTGATGTTCAACTACTATATCTGTATGCTAGGTACGCTTGGAGTGGCCCACCGATTTAGCAGTGAATCCCATGGACAACTCTCTCTATGTCCTGGAGAACAATGTCATTCTGCGCATTACTGAGAACCATCAGGTTTGTACCATGACCCCTCCAAAAATGTGTCCACTCCACAAAAGGACTGACAGGATTTGTTTTTTTTGTTCCAGTTTGTTGGACCATGGTTTAATTTTGCCATCTAGTTCGCAGTGGTTGTTACACCGGTTATCTTAAGGAATATTACACTGCAGTGTAACCTATAAGGTTGACCACAATCTGCTCTGGAATGCTGCTTGACTCACTACTTGTTCATCTTTTTCAAAGGAAGTAATGGAAATAATCTGTTATAGGGTTAAACCATCGTGAAACCAATATTTACTGACCTTCATTAAATGTGCAGGCATTTCTGAGTTTAAGTATTTACCGTACGTATTCTGAACTGTCATACAAGTGTAAATGTAAGTTAACCATCACACACAATACTGTGAAAAAGTATTTTCCCCCTCTTCAAAGTTTTATTTTTTTGCAGTATTCCCATTTTAATATTTATTATCATCAAACAAATGCACAGTAAATATCAGACAATGATAACCCAAGTAAACATAAAATGCAGTTTTTAATGATGATTTTATTTATTAAGAAAACAAATCAATTCAAATCTACCTGGCGCTGTGTGAAAAAGTACTTGCCCCTAAACCTAATAATTGGTTGTGTTGTTGTATTCAGAAATTGACTTGCTGGTGTGTTTTGGATCGTTGCCCTGCTGCAAAACCCAAGTGTCCTTCAGCTTGAGATCACAAATTGATGGTCAAATACTCTCCTTCAGGATTTTCTGGTAAAGAGCAGAATTCATGGTTCCATCAATCACAGCAAGTCATCCAGGTCCTGAAGGAGAAAAACAGTCCCAGACCATCATATTACCACCACCATGTTTGACTGTTGGTATGATGTTCTTTTTATGAAATGCTGTGTTGCATTTACGCCAGTTATAATAAGATACACCTTCCAAAAAGTTCAAGTTCTAAGATGGTTTTTTTTTTTTTTTTTTTTTGCAAAAGACAAGCCTTGATTGTCTTTTTGGTCAAGGGTTTCACACCGGAACTCTGCCATAGTACTATTTTTGCCCAGTCTCTTCCTTATTGTCGAGTCATGAACACTGACCTTAACTGAGACAAGGGGGTCATGGAGTTATTTAGTTGTTGTCCTGGGTTCCTTTGTGACTTCCTGAGTGGGTCATCGCTGTGCTCGTGAAGTCGTTTTTGTAGGCCAGCCACTCCTGGGAAGATTCACCACTGTTCCATGTTTTCTCCATTTGTGGATGATGGCTCTCACCTCAAGCTTTAGACATGGCTTTGTAACCCTTTCCAGGCTGATATATGTCAATGACTTTATTTCTCATCAGTTCTCGAATTTCTTTGTATTGTGGCATTTTATTGCAGCTTTTTGAGATATTTTGGCCAACTTCTTTTTGTCAGACAGGTTCTACTGAAGTGATTTCTTGACTGAACAGAATCTGGAGGTGATCAGGCTTAGATGTGGTCAGTGAAAATGATCTCAGCTTTCGAAAAAATGTGATTAATCCACAATTAATTCATGATTTAATGACTGCTTTTTTATGTTTGCTTGGATTGTCTGGTATTTACATCTGTTTGATGATCGTAAACAATGTCTAAAAACTATGCAAAAAAAAAAAAAAAAAATATATATATATATATATATATATATATATATATATATATATATATATATACAAATTTGAGAAGGGCGAAATCGTTTTTCACGGCACTGTATACAACAAATCAGTCCTGTAAAACATTCACTCTGAACTGACAATTATTAAAATGACAAAAGCGGAATGCAAAGGTGACTCGCGTAGCAGATTTTGTCATTGTATTTGTTGTCACATAAGTTTTAAAAGAAGTTGTGTGTAAAATGTAAAAACAACAAAAGATTCAACCTTAGCTTTGATTACAAGGGACGGCACTTACTAAAATTGCATAAATTCAAGTGTTTTTTCTTTTTGTCTTCTCTCAGTCTTTTCACCTTGTTGAGGCAGGTCCTTCTTTTTTAGTGTATTGGGAAAAAAAGCCACAGAAAGCAAAGGATACACCACAGTTGCGTGTTTGAATTCAGAGTTATGTGACCTCAGCAACAGAGCCTGTACTGAGTTTTATATGCACTTACAAATACATTACAAATGAATTTGACGCATTGCTTGAGTCAATGCACTTCAGGTTATAAACATGTTTTTGTTGCTGTTCTTACAGGTGAGCATCATAGCAGGTCGGCCTATGCACTGCCAGGTGCCAGGTATTGACTATAGCCTCAGCAAACTGGCTATCCATGCTGCTCTTGAAAGCGCCACAGCAATTGCACTGTCCCACACTGGCATTCTATACATCGCTGAAACAGATGAGAAAAAGATTAACCGAGTTCGACAGGTATGTCACGCCGATCATACGTATTTTTTTTATATTCTCAAAGGTGGCAATTTTTTGTATTATGATTGTGGCACTATGTGCTCTTTCATGTGTATTTCTTTTAGGTAAGCAACAATGGAGAAATCTCACTTTTGGCTGGAGCTGCCTCTGACTGTGACTGCAAGAATGACGTCAACTGCAACTGCTTCTATGGCGACGATGGCTATGCCCCGGATGCCGGCTTGAACTCTCCTACCTCCTTGGCAGTTTCCCCTGACGGGACGCTCTTCATTGCAGACCTCAACAACATACGAATCAGAGCTGTACGAGCCAATCGGCCCGGTCCTGCCGTCTCTCGCCCAGTATTTGGAGGAATTGGTGGGGCGCAGTATGAAGTGGCCTCACCCAGGGAACAGGAGCTGTATGTCTTCAATAGAGAGGGGCTCCATGTTCAAACCATTAGTCTTGTGACTGGAGAGCCGCTCTATAACTTCACCTACGGTTCTGATGGCGAATTGGCAAGTCTGGTCGACAATTGCAACAATACAGTCAAAATAAGGAGGGAAGGGCTGGGCCAGGGAGGAGGAGCCGGCCTACTCCGACTGGTGCTCCTGCCAGAGAATCAAGTGGTGACCTTGGGACTGGACCCAAGCGGAGGACTGCGTAGTGTGTCAGCCATAGGCCAAGAGTTTGCCCTCATGGGCTACAGCGGCAACACAGGCCTGCTCGCCACTAAAGCTGATGAAACTGGATGGACCACTTTTTACCAGTGAGTGTGTGTGGGGTGCACTTCTTGTTTTGAAGTGTGTATTTTTGCATTATTTTTCCCTTATAGCCAAATGAGAACCACATACACTTCCATCACTTTATAGAAAGTATTATACTGCTCCCTAGTGGCAGTTGTTAAACTACAGTCAAAAGCTGAAAGGTCTGTCAGATACGATTGCTTGATGTGACCATGGTTCTGCATCTAATTCCATCCATCCATCTTCTGTACCGCTTATCCACACTCGGGGCGCGGGCGTGCTGGAGCCTATCCCAGCTAACTTCGGGCGAGAGGCATGGTACACCCTGAACTGGTCGCCAGCCAATCACAGGGCACATATAAACAAACAACCATTCGCGCTCACACCTACGGACAATTTAGAGTCTTCAATTAACCTACCATGCATGTTTTTTGGGATGTGGGAGGAAACCGGAGTACCCGGAAAAAACCCACGCAGGCACGGGGAGAACATGCAAACGCTACACAGGCGGGGCCGGGATTTGAACCCCGGTCCCCAGAACTGTGAGGCAGACATGCATGTTTTTTTGTTGTTGTTTTTTTTAACATACAGTATGTTTGAGGCCGAGTGTGTTTCAACATGTATTAACCCGCATGAAATGTCTCCTCTCCCAGGTACGACAGCGAGGGTCGCCTGACCAATGTGACATACCCCACGGGCATGGTGACGAGTCTCCATCGTGAGATTGAACGTTCTATCACCATCGATATCGAGAGCTCCAGCAGAGATGACGACGTGACTGTTATCACCAACCTGTCCTCTGTGGAAGCATCATACACTGTGGTACAAGGTACGACAATCTACACACACAATGGAAATAATGCATTGTGAACAGTAACTGTGAGGTCATAGGTCTGAATTGAAAAAGGAAGAAAAATGAATTAGGTGTTTTTAATATTCAGCCGGGATCATTCTGTGTATTTCAGTGTCATCGCAGCGCCAAATTCATTAATTAGTGTGCAGTGCATTCTCTTCAACCCTCAACCTTTGTCCTCAGACACAAGATACAAATAAAGCTCTCAGCCAGTTCCCATTATCCCTTAGGTTATTTGGTTTGGGTAGAGCTGAAGAACAAGGAGAGCAATTGTCACTTCCCCCTCTGACCAACGTGAGTGTTGTGACAGCAAACAGCGCTATGATGCTTTGAAGCCCTCAGGCTGAATAGGATTGAGATGTATTCAGTGATCCACCTGTGTTGTGGGAGGAAGAGCGTAGTGATGTTCACAGGTCTATAAGTTATTTCAGGTTTCCACCACGTTGCGTGGCTTTTCAGTGCAGCTCTCTGGTGACATACTTAACCATCTCCCATTCTTCTGCGCTTTCGCCTTCTCTTCATTAACTCCTGCACAGCGAATTCTCCTCAGCCCCCAATGTCTCATTTCTCTCTGTTTCACCCCTCCTCCGTCCCCGTTGCTGCTGTTTTATTACGAGCTTGTTCAAGCAGACGGTGCAGAAAAGATTTATCTAAGGGCTGTTGCTGCCAAGTCAGTGGGGGGAAAAAACATTCACTTGTCTGTTTGAGGCATTGTTAAAATGTGCCTGGAGCTTTATTACAAATTGGTCTTATGGATTACTATCATTTATGGTGGGGTTTCAAAGGGAAGCACCAGCTGATCCCTCTCACCTCTTATAAATGAAAAAGAACATGCTACCCCTTTCGTTTCCGCTAGATATTGTTGAGCCCAAAACAATTTTATCTCTCTTTCAGTCGCTTCACTGTGATTAAGATGTGTGTTTTCAGTCTTGGGAGGGAAAATTTAAGCTCAGCATTAGACGTGAGCTTATCTGATTCAATTCTTATGTTTGCCAGTGAGTCATTACACTGTGGAGATAAGGGCTGTAGAGGGCTGTAGAGAGATGTCAGTTTTTACTGTAGAGATTGTCAAAATAGAATCCAGAAAGATTAGTCATAAAAAGCAGGCAAGATTTTTTCACAAAAAATTAACATGTACTGTATGTGTTTGGAGTTATATATATATATATATATATATATATATATATATATATATATATATATATATATATATATATATATATATTTATATATATATATCCTTCCATCGATTTTCTGAGCCGCTTCTCCTCACGAGGGTCGCGGGCGTGCTGGAGCCTATCCCAGCTGTCATCGGGCAGGAGGCAGGGTACACCCTGAACTGGTTGCCAGCCAATCGCAGGGCACATACAAACAATAACACATATACATTAAATTTCCATTCTATTACATTTGTGTCTTTTAGTGCAAATTATGGAATTGGGAAACACAGTTAAAGTTGACTAGGTCGCTTCTGATTTTGCTTCTGCTTTTTACAAACGTAAAGTAATGCTAGCACGGGTTTTGTTTACCTGTTAGTGATATTCAGAACTATATCCTTTGATGTGTCATATCCTTCAGTGGATTCACTGCATTATGGTCAGGCAATCTATCTTGACATCTGTACATTGTTTTCCCTCTAAAGACCAGGTAAGAAACAATTACCAGATGTGCAACAATGGGACCCTGAGAGTGATGTATGCCAATGGAATGGGGATAAGTTTTCACACAGAGCCCCACATCCTGGCAGGGTATGTCAGCCCTACTATTGGTCGCAGGAATATAACGCTTCCTACAGACAATGGCCTAAATTCCATAGAATGGCGTCTGCGTAAGGAGCAGACCAAAGGAAAAATTACAGTGTTTGGCAGGAAGCTAAGGGTGAGTTGATCAGACCTGCAATCCTTTCATAAAACAGTTAAAATACCTATTTCCGAGTGAAAATGTCAAACTAAGCTTTGTAAATGTGTATCTTTCTCCAGGCACATAGTCGCAACCTCCTCTCCATTGACTTTGACCGTAACACTCGCACAGAGAAGATTTACGATGATCACCGCAAGTTTACACTGCGCATCATGTACGATGCTCAGGGCCGGCCGGCTATGTGGTTGCCTAGCAGCAGCCTGGCAGTGGTCAATGTGTCCTATTCATCCACTGGTCAGCTTGTTGGCCTGCAGAGGGGGGGCATGAGCGAGAGAACTGAGTTTGATCCCCATGGACGCATCCTGTCTCGCTCTTTTGTGGATGGGAAGGTTTGGAGTTACAGTTACCTTGATAAAGTAAGTACAGTTATCACATTTATTACATTATGCAGACAAATGCACCTATGTCAAAGGTCCCTTGAATTCTTGAATTCTCTGTGTCCAGTCCATGGTATTATTGCTGCAGAGCCAAAAGCAGTACATCTTTGAGTTTGATACCTCAAACCGGGTCACAGCTGTCACCATGCCAAGCGTCGCCCGCCACACCATGTTCACACACGTATCCATCGGATACATCCGCAACACTTACAACCCACCGGAGAGCAATGCCTCCATCATCCACGACTTCACCGAAGACGGCAGGCCTCAGGCCACACATTACATGGGCACCGGCCGGCGTGTCCTCTACAAATACGGCAAGCTGGCCAAGTTGGACGAGATTGTATATGACAGCACTGCTGTCACCTTTGGCTACGATGAGACAGCAGGCGTGCTGAAGATGGTCAATCTACAGAGCGGTGGCTTCTCTTGTACCATCCGCTATCGTAAAATGGGCCCGCTCATCGACAAGCAAATCTATCGCTTCAGTGAGGAGGGGATGGTCAACGCAAGGTTCGATTACGCCTACCATGACAACAGCTTCCGAATTGCAAGCATGAAGCCAGTCATCAGTGAAACGCCTCTACCCGTGGACCTCTACAGATATGATGAAATCTCTGGCAAGGTGCACTCTTTGAGCATTAATATGCAGACTTTATAAGTGATTTTTAAGTACCAGTATATTCCTTGGCTGGCATAAGACGTATACATTCTGCAAACCTTTCTGTCCTAGGTGGAGCACTTTGGAAAGTTTGGAGTCATTTACTATGACATTAATCAGATCATCACCACAGCTGTTATGACGCTGAGTAAGCATTTCGACACCCACGGACGCATCAAGGAGGTCCAGTATGAGATCTTCCGTTCCCTCATGTACTGGATGACGGTGCAGTACGACAGCATGGGACGGGTGGTAAAAAGGGAGCTTAAAATCGGGCCCTATGCCAACACCACTCAGTATCGCTATGATTATGATGGAGACGGACAGCTCACTGGGGTCAAGGTGAATAATCCATGTGGAAGAGTTTATATCATGTAGATTTATGGTCTTTTATCAGACAGAGGACTGGTGACGCTCGTTATATGACTTATTGACACTAACAGACTCTGGGATTTCTGTTGTGTGTTTTCTTTTTTTTATTTTATTCAGGTGAACGACTGGTCAACATGGCGTTACAGCTATGACCTGAACGGTAACCTTCATCTCCTGAACCCTGGGAACAGCGCTCGGATCATGCCGCTGCGCTATGACCTCCGTGATCGCATCACACGGCTGGGAGATGTTCAGTACCGCCTGGACGAGGATGGTTACCTCAGCCAGCGCGGTTCTGACATGTTCGACTACAATTCAAAGGGTCAGCTCCTGAGGGCCTACAATCGGGGCCCTGGTGGCTGGAGTGTTGTTTATCACTACGATGGGTTGGGCCGGAGGGTCTCGACTAGGAACAGCCTTGGACAGCACCTACAGTTCTTTTATGCTGATCTCAACCACCCAACTAGAGTGACACACATTTTCAACCACTCAAGTTCAGAAATCTCTTCACTCTACTATGACCTCCAGGTAGGTGTTTATTTGTACAGATGTTCACTACCAACATTTTGTTCATACAGATTTACAAAGCAATAGTTATTTAACTTTTACTGGTGCTGTAAGTAGGTACCTCACTTCTTAAACCCCAATGGCAATGGGAGGAAATGTTTGGGAATACAGATGTTTTTTTTTTTCCAAGTTCACAAAAACGATTCATGAAATATAACCATTGCAGAATTCATAGTTACGCATGTTCACATGCACAAGGCAAAGGATAATAGCAACAAGGAATTAGACTAAACAACGGTGTTGTGCCAAATCATTATTTGAATTTTCTTTCTTTTAATGGGCACTATAAAGTTTATGTTGGAACTGAAAAATATTAGTTCTCACACAGTTTTGACTACATCAGGGTAAGCAGAGAGGTGGATTAAGTTATGCAGTCATTACCTACTGCCTACAATTGAAGTTTATGGGGCCAATCTTATGGCCTGGCTTTGCTTAACTTGGGCCAGGCAAGGTTCAGCAACATTATGCTCTGAAAAAAGGAAGTCGACAATATATTTTAATAACAATGTGTGAATGCTGAAAGCATTTACACAATGAGCATATTTTGAGTGGTTCAGAGTTGTTTGTGGAACAGGAGATCACACACAGACATTGACCACCACAGAGTCCAAATCTTAACAGCTGGGATGTTGACAAGAATTTACAATTATAGTGTAAATGTGAGACATTGCATGAGCTTACAGAAATAATACCATAGCAAAATTTTTATTTTTATTTTTCATTATTATACATAATGTTGTTAAATTTACAAGCTGCTCTGTATTGTAGTTGCACACCACACGTGTTGGCAAGGACTTGGCACCATAATTGCATACTGTAAGCCGTGATGGGCCCCTCCAACGAAATTGTTTTTATCAACTATCGGGGGTGGGGCTCATCAAAAAGTATTTGTCGATGGGGATCTTGGGGGCGACAGAACATTTATCAATCGAAAATTATGGAGCGTGGTTGAACTGTCCCGAATGAAAACAATTTGTTGACAGTAGGCATACAAGGAGATATGTTTTTTTTTTTTTTTTTTTTTTTTATTGTTTTAGTTTACTGTAACTTTAAAATGCTGTGTAGAGTTCTTAATTTAGTTCACGCTTGAGTAACAAATCTTGGCTCTTGAATCCAAGAAAATATAAGAAGGTGTGGCCTTTGTTTTGGGCACGGCTAATAATATATTTTAATTATCAGCATGTATTGTATGAATATCCTAACTTGGAAATGCAAATCACAGTGGAGCAATATGTTTATAGTAATGTGAAAACAAATCAACTTAAATTGTAATCTCTTTTGTTCAGGGCCATGTCTTTGCTATGGAGGTCAGCAGTGGAGAGGAATATTACATAGCATCTGACAACACCGGCACACCGTTGGCTGTTTTTAGCAGCAATGGACAGATGATCAAACAAGTAATGCAAATACAAAATTTATACCAGTACTATTTGTAACCTGTTTTCTCAGTATGCTCATACCAAACAAGCCACTGCTCTACTCACTCAGGTGCAGTACACAGCATATGGAGAGGTTTATTTGGACTCCAACCCAGAGTTCCAGCTTGTGGTCGGATTTCATGGTGGTCTGTATGACGCCCTGACCAAGCTGGTCCACTTCACCCAGCGTGACTATGATGTCCTGGCTGGGCGCTGGACTTCACCTGACTACAGCATCTGGCCCAAGATTGGCAAAGATCCCGCTCCATTTAATCTATACATGTTCAAGAACAACAATCCCCTCAGTGACATGTTAGATGTAAAAAATTACGTCACAGGTAAGAAAGAATCTAGCATAGTATACTTTATGCAAGGGATTTACAGTAGGTTTTTTAAAGTGCTAAAAAGCTGCTTATCATATCTTTAGTGAGTAAACAAAATCATCAGGTAACATTACATTATGCAACCATCTTGGGATGCTGCACATTGAGTTGCATTAGTCACTAAAGAAAACAGTCTATTTTTAAAATTCTACTTAAAATAAATTTAATCATTGGCTAGCCTGTGTAAATTTGCCATTCATAAATGTAATTTATAATTTATCTGGTCCTGTAGATGTGAAGAGCTGGCTGGTGATGTTTGGCTTCCAACTTAGTAACATAATCCCAGGATTCCCTCGACACTCGCTCTACTTTGTGGAGCCACCGTACGAGCTGCAGGCTACCCAGCACTGTGAGAATGGACAGGTACTGAATGATACTGATGATGGCTGTGATATTCATTATGCTTTTCATCAATTGATCTCACAATCTCTTTTTGTTTATATTGTGTAGCTCATCACTGGTGTGCAGCAGGCGGCGGAGCGTCACAACCAAGCATTCATGGCTCTAGAGGGTCGTCTTCTCAACAAGGAACAGCGTAGACGAAAGGACAAGCCCGGCCACTGGTTCGGCACCAGCACCCCCATCATAGGCCGCGGAGTGATGCTGGCCCTCAAAGAAGGCAGAGTGGTCGCTGGTGTGTCAGCTTTGGCCAGCGATGACAGCCGCAAAGTGGCTCTTGTGCTGAATGGCGCCCAGTACCTGGAAGGCACCCACTACACGCAGGACGGGAAGGACTCCCACTACTTTGTGAAAATTGGCTCCGCTGACAGCGACCTCTTGGCCTTGGGGCTTACGAATGGCCGCAAGTCACTGGAGAGCGGCATCAACGTGACAGTAAGCGGCCGCTCCAGGAGAGGGGTGACGGTGGAGTTTGCAGTGCCATCGTTTGTACTGAGCATTCGCTACGGGCTCTCTGCTGACATGGTGGACGAGGAGAAGGTTAGACTGTTGGAGTTGGCTCGGCAGAGGGCCCTGGCGGGGGCCTGGTCCAAGGAACAGCAGAGGGCCAGAGACGGAAAAGGAGGCAGTCGCCTCTGGACTGAGGGTGAGCGACAACAGCTCCTAACAACAGGCAGAGTACAAGGCTACGATGGCTACTATGTACTTCCTGTTGAGCAGTATCCAGAACTGGCTGACAGCAGCAACAATATCCAGTTCCTTAGACAGAACGAGATGGGCAAGAGGTAACAGCCCACAATGCATCTGTCCTACTCATCCTAACCCCTTTTTCCCTTCCCAGCCTCCTCGACCCTTTTTCTCTGAAGATTTCATCAACAAATGGGGTTACTCATGGAACGCTGCAGGGACTTTTGAAAAGAGTGACAGAAAACTACTATTAATTTTACTGCCATAGGCAAAAAAAAAAAAAAAAAAAAAAAAGTAACATTTCTTTTAAGGAAAAAAAAACTGAATAAGTGAAAAGGCACTACTTAATAAATAAGAAGATTCCCCTTTTTAAAAAAGATGATTGCTATTTTCACCCATATTTTTTGGGTCACACTGATAGCACCCATGAACATATGTGGAGCTCCGCTGGCTACTCTCTGTCTATAATGGACGCTGAAAGCAAAAGGACAAGATTATAGAGCACGCCAGTGTGTTGCCATGACAACAACACAACTAAGGGAGGAAACCAGTGACAGACAAGGCAATGTTAAAAAGTTTGTCCAGCACTATGAGTCGTCACCTTGTCTCAGGCCTCCCATTGTCCATCACTGAGCAGTCCTGTGCACATCCAAGCAAGCAAAAGAAAAGCTGAAGGCCTCCACGAACTGTTAATGGACCAGAAAGTACACCATAAAAAGCAAAATGAAAAAAGATGGCTATATTTGTGGACAGTGGCACCTACACAACATTGCTTTTTTTTAAACCAGGAAAATAAACATGTTACTGCATATGTGTCTAACTACACTAAATTTCAGGATGTTTCCGTAGATGCTGTAGTTTTGTACGTTTCAGTCGCAGTAGGATTGTGAGACGTTCACCAAGGCACTTCTGTACAGAACCCACCACTCACAATAAAACAGAAAACATGCTAAGATGGTATTTATTTTACATGACTATTTTTTTTAATTTATTTATTCTTAGAACTATATGACAATCATGAATGAGTCAGTTTAATTCAAAATGAATTTTATTGTATGAGTTCATTTTCTTTTGTAAATCATGTACGTATTCAATGTTCATTTTGTTTTTGTATTATTTTAGATTGCTACCAGGGCAAATAATAGTCACTCTCAAAAATAATAATTTATGTAATAAAGTGTTTAAAATGGTTTATACTCTAAATAAAAGTCTTTAAAACTGTGAAAATGATTTTTCAAAATATATTTCGATGTACAGTGTATAGACCTACCTTTATGCAGCACAGTAGAATATTGTTCAGAATATCGAGTTTTATATTTCTAAGAGGAAGTGGCTTGTAATGTGCAAAATCTTTGGCTGGTATTACTACTCTAGAGTTTTGTGGCACTCTGATATTGCATATTTAAAGCATTGGTCTGCAGTTTTTGTTTGTTTTTCTTCATTTCTTTGTTTTTGGAAACAAAGATTTCTGACCTAGATCCCAACAGCAGTAGCAGTAATGGATCCTCCTCACTGTGAAGAGACTCGTGATGGATGTCAAATTGTACCAAATCAGTATTATCAAAGGATACCACGCTCACTAAAACGAGACTCTTCTGGGAACTAATGAATAAAACATGATTGTTTATTTCAACCCAACAATGTCTAGTTCACTTTCATCTAATGTTTTTATTTTTATTTTTTTTGCAGTACACAGTAAATATTCATGCTTTCCCCCTTTTCTTGCTAATTTCAACAGAGTCTACATACTTTGAAAAGCAAGTTGCATTTTAAAGCAATCCTAGCTGATGGTACCAGACAATTCAACTGATTTTAACAGCTTGCTCTTTCATTGTTTATTGGAAATGTCCCTCACACAATATTTCTTTTTCATGTTGTGCTTTTGGGGGGGGGGATAAACTACATAATACAGACCAATGACATTGCTTACAATGGTATTTGCAATTGGCTGGTTCGACCACATTACAGTCAAATGCTCAGGGTGCCGTGACCTCCAGCGGGCGCCAGTTTTTACCATCAACTCGTAAAATAAATAAATAAAAAGCAATACCCAATTAACAGATTTGTCAAATATTACGGATCATCCGTATTTTGTTACAGAAATCACTGAACTAACTCGTTACACCTGCAACACTGATTGCTCTGGATTTTAAAGAATATCTAGCTTCTGACATTAATGGTGGCCAGGGACCAAAATGGTGCTGTGTCGGGCCACCAAGTCCCTTCAGACGCTGGCCAGTACAAATTTCATAAATTAGTTTGATGAAATGACTTGATAGTGATGAAAAAAATGTCACGTCCACGTCGAGCAGTCACCCAACCTCCCTGCTTTCCACTGTTTGTATCAGGAAACACATGGATGCGGCCAGCTGCCTACAAGCTATGGCTGGTTAGCTAACGTGGCTAAACACGATGTGGAGCTGTAGAGGCAGAAGTATATTTCGCATCCGATATCAACGCGGCATAAGTCCCTAATCATTACCTCCATGGTAGCGAATAAGCTACACTTCTGACAAGGTGTGCTTCAGGGCTCTGTCTTGGGGCCCCTCCTCTTTATCATCCACATCCTACCTCTTGGCAATATACAGTGTTTAACAAATGTATTAGACCAGCTTAACCCTATCCAAACTAAGGTTTATGCTACAAACAGCAACAGAGGACGCCTTCTGAAACCAGAAATAGTACTCAATGCATATGTGACATGACAACAGGGGCCTATAAGGTTGAAAGTAGCCTATATTAATATACATCCATCCATTTTCTCCACTGCTTATCCTCACTAGGGTCGCGAGCGTGCTGGCGCCTATCCCAGTTGAGTCTGGGCGAGAGGCGGGGTACACCTTGAACTGGGCGCCAGCCAATCGCAGGGCACATATAGACAAACAACCATTCGCAGTCACATTCACACCTAAGGGCAATGTAGAGTATTCAGTTAACCTACCATGATTCAAACTATATTACTATATTAATACTATATTATATACTATATTAATACTATACTATATTAATATGAATATTTATAATATAAAACAAGGTAACTTTATGAGTCACACAAGGGGGAAATTAGAATAATTTCAGCAGCAGTGGATGCAGGAATAAATTATTGCATGCAAGACATTTGTACAAGTACATTGCAGAAAATAGAAACCTTAACTATTGTCTGTGCATACACTTTCCATTCCAATCTATCAGCAAGGTTATTTGTATGTTTGTAAAATAGTACTGAGTTTTAATTTTGAGTTTTGAGATCTGATAATCTTATTTTAATAGACTTTCTTTCTTTACAACAGTTGAAAACAGAATCGGTAAAGGCTAATTAATCCAGAGACAGATATTTTTGATGATGGCATGTTGAAATCTCATATCCTTGGATTCAGGCTGCAATTGCGTCTGCCATTACATGGTAGATGCGATAAATGCACTGAAATATGAAATATTGAAACAATAATTTATTAATGACTATGATTATAGAATAATGATTATGCTCATTGGATGTTATTTTTATCCTATTACCTAATAAACTGAAATAGCTATCCTGTAGTAATCTTCTTAACAAAAATTTGAAAAATATGGAAATTCAGACAAATTGTTGTGGAAGTGAATTTTTAGAAGTTGACAGTTCTGAATTAATATTACTACAAATGATAATGTCTTATCTGTTATCGAATATTTGTAAAGATTAAACCGATTAAACACAGTCAGTGTCTACATTGGACTAGGGCAGGGGTCTGCAACCCACGGCTCCAGAGCCGCATGTGGCTCTTTCATCCTTCTGCTGTGGCCCTCTGTGCCTTTAAAAATAAATAATTAATATTTAATTAGAATGAAAATTATTTCTTTCATTTTTCAAATATAATTCTAAATTTGACAATTATGTTGCTCTTGTTTTTTTTTTGTCACTCAAAATATGAGTCACAAGCGCCGATGTGCGACACCTGACGCCGAGATATATTGAGCTATTTGACCCCTGGTTTGCAAACCATAGATGAATTAAAGACAAGGAATGTTTCTGGAGAAATCAACATTTAATGCTGCATAATCTAAATTAAAAACAAACATCACTCACAGATGACAGTTTACAATGTGTGTGAAAATGAAGGACATGTCTACCATACTGATGTGCCGACGCGGTATGTTGAGGTTCAGGAGCAAAAGGAAATATTTTAATTGGCTTTTATTTTCCAAATATATATTTTGCATTATTAAGTGATATAGTTATTTTTGTTGACAGTTGACTGCACACTCCACATACGCGATAAAATGATGACGGATCATAAAACCCAATGGCATTTCTGGTTCGCTGCAGGTGAATATTTCAAGTTTGGCTTTAAGTTCATGAATACGAGGAGGACTTCAACTAGACAATGAAATTAATTTAAATTTGTCTAGTAATTCATTACTTGTTCTGTGGAATAGGAGTGGGTAGAGTCTGGCAAGCGTAATACATTGTTTACTACAGAGAATTTGTTCGTTACCATCACCTGTGTTAGTAATATCCGAATACAGTAGTGGTGGGATTTGGCATGTCCTAAATTTAGATTGTGAGTGCTGTACATTTTGTGGATAAGGCCAGTTTTCTTTTAATAGTGGTGTTCTAGTTGACATCCTTTAGCTTGCAGTTTACATAATTCTGGAGTGAACCAAGGAGCAGAGTGGTATTTTGATATTGCATCTGTTATTACATTTGAAGAATCATTACCTATTCTAAATGTTTGGGGTTTTACATGCTTAGTTATATATTAACAACTTACCAGGTACAGCAGATTTTACTTTTCATCATACTATATTTCAATGTTTATTGCTTAATTTGTTTTCCGAAATTCTGTAGCACAGGGTTTGGTGTGTTCATTGCAATCTGTGTCCTAAAGGCAACTGAGAAATGGAAATCAAAGTATTAGGGAGTACTATAAACTCTCCACAACCCAATATTTACCTTACGCACAGAAACATTTCATGTTGAGTAGGCAGGTAGGTGGGGTGTAAAATTATTTTTGTAATTAATTATGAACAGCTGAGTGAATCCACACATCTTGGCAGTGAGGGAAATAGTGATCTATGGTCTTCGCTCTCCAATACGTGCACACTTTTCAGATATATGCTGCTTCCACCCACCCAATTAAAAACAAAGCATTTGACTTGATGGGAATAAATTATTTTAATGCAAGATTTTCATTTAAAGCAAACAGGCATGTAATGGGTCGTTAGTTTTATTGATCACAGCATGGTTTTTCATTTTCAGTTAAATCCCGAGTGCTTAAAAAAAGAAAAAAGATTGCAGTGGAAAACGAACTCAGATCAGCCAGGACAGCCCTCCAGTTAATATTAATCTGGTAAAAGTAGTGAAACATAAATCACTGCCATCCTCAAAACAGTTTATTACTTGATTTCACTTGAAGACAATGTGCAAATCAAAATAAAAACATTCCAATTGTCAGCTCATTGGTAGAAAGGGGGTTACAGGTTTGTGGGACAATGTATGAAATTAAAAGCTATCAAGATGAAGGAATATAGCTGCGAAAGCAAAAATGTGGCTGAAAGAAAGCTAGAAGAGTAGATGGAGTGGGAACATACCAAGAGGTAATCATCATAAAGTGCTTAAGACCCTCACATGAGATAAGCCTGAGTGCAACATACTGTGTGCCTGTGTTATAGTGTCTGAGCATTCTTTCATATGTGGTGTAGGATGACTGCAAAATGACAGTGATGAGGGAGCAATTTACACTTCACCATTCTCTCAGTTAAAGACAATGTTTTGACTTTTTCAGAGCTTGCAAGCACAAACCTATAGCTCATTCACTGCCAGTCCTCCATGTTGACATGGATATTTGAATTCAACAGCCATCAATGGCAACTTAAAGTGGAAGTTTTTGTTTCAGTGTAAATACTGGAGATGGTTGTCTGTTAAAAAGGACGTACACAGACATCAATATTTATTCTGTATGTCACAACCAAAACATCACGGGTAGATCAGAGGACTGTTGTAGTGATGTGTGCTTGTAATGCTTCTCCAGCAAAGAGTACATGCATTTATGCGGCTTTGGTTAAGACCAGGATGCCAAGCTGATGTTGCCACTGTGTGCAGCGTTCTTTACAAAGTGACATCGCTGACTACGAAGCCAAGCATGCGTGTGACAACGTTGCCATGTTTTTTTTTGCAGGTCTGTGTTATACAGATTGTTCTGACATGTTGTCATCTTTACACAAAACATTGAAGGAAAAAATTTAAATAAAAAACGACAAAAGTAGGTTTTCCTATGAATGTATGCTCAGGGTAGATAATGAAGCTCACAAGCTGCTACAAAGTTGCCCCTGATGATGGACAGTCACTCAGGCAGTTGGTGCTAAGGACTTCACAATGACATTAAGTGGGAAAGCAGCCGTACGGGACAAAGCAGACATTTTAGGCACAGTGATGAAAGAAATGAAAGCAATGTTAAAAGGGGGCACAAGATTTAAGGCCAACTGGATGGATGGGGAGAAGGGATGCTAGTGTTTTGAGGCACAGAAATAGTGGAGCGGGTAGTGTAATGAAGGTGCGGAGAAACATTAAGTCAGCATGTCCCAGAGACAGCAGCAACATAGGGCTGTCCAGCAGGCTGTCAGGCACGTGTCTGAAGAGTTGTCTCTTCTTCTGTCCTCCACCATGTACACTGTGTGGAAAGAGGGAGAAGTTATTATTCAAATTTCCTTTAAAAAAAAACTATCATATCAAAGAGAATTGACAGAACTCACACAGCAAGTCTCAAGCGATGAGTTAATATGACCTTCCAATTAAGCTAATCAAGGGGGGATGTCTCCAAAGTAAAGGCAAACATTTTACAGTTACGTCATACCAGCCCTGCTCTGGGCTATTACTAGCCAGATCCTTTGTTATCTTTCAGGATGGGGATGGGATTAGGCTACCAATAGGTGTTACCAACTGTGTGACACAAAAACAAGTGAGAAAACAGGCTGTCTCCATCTCCGTGTTAGTGATTAATCCATTCATGTGGAGGGAGGGGAAACAGTCAGGCAGCTTTTGACAAGCAGGTACTTAAGTTTAAGTTACAATAGAATTTATAAACTTTGACAAACGACGTGATCAGTTAACTCAAGTGCTTTATGGTTAATTAATAATCAACATCTCCAGCATCTTGAGCCACTGATTGTGTAATAGTTCTGATCAGCCATAGTCATATCTTAAGATAGTTTGATCTTGGCACACGTCAATATTCTTCATCATTATAACGATCAAGTATACCATTTGATCGTCTGACAGTTACTTATTTTAATAAAATACCTGTACAGTACAGGAGCTTAGTTGTGCTGAGAGCTGATATTTCAGAGTGTCTTTGAATGCATCGCTTCTTCGTTGCGTACAGGAGCTGGCTATGACATATCACAGTAACAGTGCTTAGTTACTTTTCAATAAATGTGAGAACAATGGACAAACGTCTCGTCATGTATCATTGGAAGACATTACAATACTTACTCAATACTCAAGCCCTATGAGCCAAACGTTCTGTGCGCCTTTTAACGTGAGTTGTGAGGAGCAGAGGAAGATGCTAGCAGTTGCAGCTAAATAACAGAAACTGAATCGTCGGTCCGGTACATTAACAAAGACAAAAAGAATATAACGGTGACAGCTTTAATCCTTTTACTGGCTATGCAGTACATTCAAAATCGGCATCACCTTCAACTTCAATTGTGAGTACATGTCGTCGTTTGTATTATGGCGGCACGGTGGGCGACTGGTTAGAGCGTCTGCCTCACAGTTCTCAGGAGTGGGGTTCAATTCCTGGCCCCGCCTGTGTGGAGTTTGCATGTTCTCCCCGTGGGTTTTCTCCGGGCACTCCGGTTTCCTCCCACATCCCAAAACAAGCATGGTAGGTTAATTGACAACTCTAAATTGTCCGTAAGTCTGAATGTGAGTGTGAATGGTTGTTTGTTTGTTTGTATGTGCCCTGCGATTGGCTGGCAACCAGTTCAGGGTGTACCCCGACTCCTGCCCGATGATAGCTAGGATAGGCTCCAGCACGCCCGCGACCCTAGGGAGGAGAAGCGGCTCAGAAAATGGATGGATGGATGTTTGTATTATGTATGTTTAAGAGTATATAAAGTATTAAAGAGTACAGGAAATGTTTCTCAGAGTATAGTAGGGGTGAATAAGAGTGCGGGATAGATTAACAAGTGTGGGACTGGGGAGATTTATACAGCTTTGGCCAACACTTCTCAGAGTTCAACGAGTGCAGGGGTAATCCGGAACCTAGCCCCCGCAATAAATGAGGAATTACTGCATCGATATAGTGATGTAAGAAGTATTGTGATGCTATTCCCCCCATATCGCCCAGCCCCATCTATCTGCATTGTTAGAATGTCAGTGAGAAATGAAGTATATTCATTATGTACACAGTCATAATCATGAATGCACTTGTACTAATAATTGGCATAAATTTTTTCGGCGTTTCGATTTTTGGCCTTGGTTTCGGCCAATAATTTTCATTTCGGTGTATCACGAGTGCAAATGGGCCTTAATTAACAGATAACATGAACATAGCATTGTAGCAGTTACTAAAAAAAATCCTCATAATCATGATACTGCTTGTCTGTTCTAGCACCCACCTGTGTTTTTAGGAGGTTCCCCATACATAGATCCAGGTGGGGGGCCACCCTGCCAGCCATATTGTGGCTGTCCAGCATATCCTTGATAAGGTGGCTGTCCTGGCCCTGCATAGGGGCCTCCGGAACCCATTGGTCCAGGGGGGTAGTTTGGGTAACTTGGATTAGGCTGTTGCATGTTTACAGGGTACCCCTGTGGAGGATAACCCTGAGGTGGGTAGCCTTGAGGGTGCTGGCCCTGAGCTGGGTAGACTGGAGCCGACGGGCCTGGGTATGGGGGGGGCTGGTCTGGATTCATTTCTCAGCAATCACCTGGGGAAAAAAAAAAACTACACTACTGTAATCTCTCGCTATATTGCAGTTCATTTATTGCAGATTAAGTGCATCTCAGATTTTTTTCTCAATGTGGGTCAGTGCAATTAATCACTTGCACATCTCTGATACAGTCAGCTTTATAGGCCAATTGATTTAAATGTGGCAGCAATGACTCAGATGGTCAATTGGGCTAATGTTCTTGGCACAAAAGAAACCTTATCCATTTAAAACACAAGCCAGGGTTTTATGAAATAAATTCACAAATACCAACCTTAGCCTGACAAATAGTTAATGCACACATAATATCGACAGGAACAAATGCAACAAGCAAAGTTTTGCTTGACTTTGTACAACTGCAGTAACTATAGTTCAAAACATCACCATAATGAATTATGGGTACCGCATAATGCATTTTGCCCACTACATTGCCAGGACTGAGAGTGTGAGGCGCAGTGCCAATGCTTAAAGGTTGCCACACACCGTGCAACGCGGCTGAACCAGACTGAACTTTCACGCAGTGTGCATGGTTTGGAAACTGTTTTCATGAATGCCCGATCAGTCAGCCACTGGTTTTGCCGCAAAAATTTGGATCACCGACGCACACTGCTCACAATGGCACAGATTACTATGGTTGGGCATCGAGAACCAATTGGAACCGGGACTTACGTTTCAGTTCTCCCACAATTGTTCAAATTTAAAAATTTCAGTTCGCAGCTTCGATGCCTAGTCCGCCAGCCCCGACCGAGTAAGAAGTGATGAAAACCAACGAAGAAGCAGCAAAAACCAACAAAGAAGAACGCGCACGAAGACGTGCTTGTGCCCAATGGCAGCGGCGAATAAAGTGTGTCTTAACTTTGTTAAAATTAATGACCAGTCGCCTCAGTGGAACACTTGGAATAAGATTATATTGTATAAATGAGGCTTTCCCCATGTATAGTGTCTGATGCGCTCCGAGCCTCAGCCTATACAGCGCGGAGCTTCAGTGAAGTCAACTCTCAGTCAGTTGGGTGAGGGAAACAATAAAACGCCTATGCCAAGATTGAGACAGCTAACAAGGTAAACGGTTGGTTGCACTTTTGCACTGATGGCTTTTACCATTTCTTTTAGTCTTCAAACACACATAAGAACTGATGACAGAAAAAAGGTTTAATATTAAGCTAAAACGTCACCGTCGCAACTTTACATCACAATGAATTGAGACAAAATTCACAAACATTGTCTCACACTAGGCGGCACGGTGACGACTGGTTAGAGCGTCTGCCTCAGTTCTGAGGACCGGGGTTCAATCCCTGGCCCCACCTGTGTGGAGTTTGCATGTTCTCCCCGTGTCTGCGTGGGTTTGCTCCGGGCACTCCGGTTTCCTCCCACATCCCAAAAACATGCATGGTAGGTTGATTGAAGATTCTAAATTGCCCATAGGTGTGAATGTGAGTGCGAATGGTTGTTTGTTTATGTGTGCACTGCGATTGGCTGGCAACCAGTTCAGGGTGTACCCCGCCTCCTTCCGAAGATAGCTGGGATAGGCTCCAGCACTCCCGCGACCCTGGTGAGGATAAGCGGCTCAGAAAATGGATGGATGTCTCACAGTATCACAAACACTAACCTTGTGCCTCATCGGTGGGTAAGGAAAGGAATCAATGTTTTATAGGATTTGGTTCAATCAAGGCGGCACGGCACGGTGGCCGGCTGGTTAGAGCGTCAGCCTCACAGGTTCGATGGTTCAATCAATCAATCATCCATCCATCCATCCATCCATCCATCTTCTGAGCCGCTTCTCCTCACTAGGGTCGCGGGCGTGCTGGAGCCTATCCCAGCTATCACCGGGCAGGAGGCGGGGTACACCCTGAACTGGTTGCCAACCAATCACAGGGCACATACAAACAAACAACATTCGCACACACATTCACACCTACGGGCAATTTAGAGTCCCCAATTAATGCATGTTTTTGGGATGTGGGAGGAAACCGGAGTGCCCGGAGAAAACCCACGCAGGCACGGGGAGAACATGCAAACTCCACACAGGCGGGACCGGGGATTGAACCCCGCTCCTCAGAACTGTGAGGCTGACGCTCTAACCAGTCGGCCACCGTGCCGCCTTGGTTCCATCAATTTAAAAAAAAAAAAAAATAAATTTAAAAATAAATCAATAAAAAGTGCCGTGTGAACTTACTTTTCATGCCAAAATGCTGAAAAAAAATGTTTTTTTCTTAAAACATTTAATTTTAATGTTACAAGAACAACAAACTTGAAATTTATAATTACATTTGAAACTAAAACAGAAGTCAATTAAAAACAAATTTTAAATAAATACTCTATTTTCCAAAGTCACATGGAGCCACAGCAGAAGGGAAAGAGCCACACGTGGCTCCGGACCCGTGGGTTGCAGACCCCTGAATTAACCTAAAAGGGACCTTTGAAAAAACGTTGCAACAGGGTTGGAAGCACAGAATTGTCTTGGTGAGATAAATCATTAATATTCAAATGCTACAGATCAACTTTGTTAACAACCGTCTGTTGATAGCAAAGTCCATAACAAACTGATAATCACGTTCTTGGTTGCAGTGGATCATGTTTGACTTTTAGACCGATGCATTCGTGATTCATGTTTTTGTTTGCTGTAATTTGCCCTCTAGAGCCACACTAGGTAATGAATTCCTTGGGGCTCCTCTCTGAAAGCCACTAAAGTGACGCAACACTTTACCACAACAGAGCATTAGCGGTTTTCATGGATCCATAATCCTGTTTCATGCCGGTTGTTGTCTCATAAAATATGCACAGCATATTCTACACAGTTGAAAAAGATGATTTTAAAGTGTGGAGGAATGTCTCGTGATCCAATTATCAATCACAACTCAGCAGATAAGCACCACCATCTTGCTGTTCACACAGACTTCACAAAAGGACGAGCTTGTGTCAGTGTGCTGTGAGAGGCTAATGACATTTACCATGGGAAAGAGAGAAATGCTAAACCGACGTGGACTGATTTTTTTTGCATGGTCACACACGGTTTGAGACATCTGACGTGATGTGTGTCGAGTTAGATGTGCATAACCACTTTCACACATTCCAAGCAATGTCCTAACATTAATTGCTCCACTCTAGACCTTGTGAGCAGGAAGTGTTTTTCCACAAAAGCTGTATTTCCAGGATTTCCAACAGGTTCAATTAAGTGTTGACCGACCTACCCAACAAACCGGCTAAAGGCTGCTGGAACATCACAACTCTTGTTCAAGCCTTCTTGGCTAGATTCGCTCATGCAAAACCACCATAGCAACAGAAAATGAAAGACTCCTCTGTCACTCACTATATGTACACTATAAACACCAACGACTGCTTTCAGGTCAGCCTCTGCAGACGCATTCAATCTCCCCTCTACGGAAAAACATAGCTCCAGAATTTCTCAACGGTACACATGCAATACAAGTGGATACAGTATCTTTATTACAGATCTGTAATGGAAACGCAAACCCCTTGATTAGGGTCAAAGTATTGTGGAATTTAGTGTTAACAAAATCGAGTTGAGTTATGCGTTTTCCATCATGAGAAATACTTCCTTGATTTTAGTTCCTCAATTTCTGCTTTTGTCAAAAATAATTGACCTTTTACCTCAAAATGTTCTTCACGTTGCTGACAGATGGCGAGGCTTTGTAACTGTGGTAAAACAGTGCTCTGGGAGTAGGAGACCAATGTCTTATAATTTGCTTTGTTTCACCTGAAGGCAATGAGATGTACGCCCATGACAACATTGATCACAGTAAGCTCTGTATTAAAAATAGAAATCAATCTATCAAAAATATTCAATCTTACATCAATGAGGAATTCTGTTGTAGAGTCAATACAGTTCTTGATAATGTCAACAAAAGTATTAATGTGCTTTCAATACGGCATAGATTAACCTCATTCGGTTGTGGCTGCAAGTTTATGGTCCATTTGTGGCTGCAAGTTTATGTCCATTTGTTCCCCCCCTCTTGTAAGGCAACAATACTTGCGTGAGACCATTGTTTCCACATCAATATCATGACGCTTATTAATAATCGTTTGATGTACTGACAAAAAAAAATAATTAAAAATAAAAAAACATACATGGACATTTCACGTTTTGAAATCCTTTGACAGAACATGAAGATGTCGCTTTGGCATCTAAAGAAGTGCAAACAGAGGTTTAAGTTTGGCAGCCTTTGTTCCCTGCTTTCACGGACCCATCTCAGGGCAAAGCTAAATGAAAATGAAAACGCACTAAAGTGAGGACTACAAATAGTTATGACAGAAACTAGCAAGCCTAACAGTACAGCAAATATTTGTTGCAATGAGACATCCGACATTCAGCTCTAGGGTGAAAATTTCAATCAAGCTTGAATACTGCAGTAATCGTTCTCCATCCGCTAGATTTTTTTGTTATTTTATTCTTTTGTGCATTTCATCAGCGATTAACCACTTTAGTAATTTAGTCGTGTTTACCTGTAAACACAGTAATTGCAGTCCTATGAATGTACACTCAGTGGCAATCCGACATTATCATGATGTTGAGGGAACAATGCAAGTGCACCTGTAGGCCAAAAGCCCAACCCGCTCAGTAAACACACTGAAGCTCAATAACTCGGTTTAGAAACACTTGCGTATTTACTAAGCCTTACCTTCGAAGAAATAGTAGCTCAAATTGATTTGTATCTTTGAAGAAAACCAATCCTTGTACGTTTGTTTTTGCCACCGCTGTGAAAAAACGTTTATCTCCCACAGCGTCGAGTGCGTCTAGCGGGACGTGACGTCACACAGAGGGGGGTGCTATTTGTGGGAAACTAAACACGTGATTGGCTATATCGACCATAGACTTATGTACATAGACACACCTCTTTGAGCTGGTTAGCTTGATACTTCAGCACATCTGCCATATTGTATGTGTCAAATCTGTACGTAAAATAATGCAGTAAATGTACTGAACTTCATAAAGCGCCTTAAGTGCACAAAGTTAATGTCTGTCATTCACCCATTCAACACACACACTAATCTACTTAGAAAGCAGATTAAAACCATCGCATGCCATTTTTAATCTGATATCATATAAATTTCAATATTTATCATCACAGTAAGTGTTACGTGATTTCAGGAGTTTTAACAGCTACCAATGTATGAAAGCACTGTTACTTGTGATGATGAATACTGAAATATAAATGAGCGTAAATATATTAAAATATTGTTTCAGTATTTATAGAATTTATATTAGAATATTAATAAATGCTAAATATTTAATCTGTGTGAGTAACAAGATCCGTAAATGTGATGTGTGGTTGGAGATTTATCATTTTCTTTCTTCTTCTTTTATTATTTTACTGTATCACCTGCAGGACTTCATAGTATTAGCCACAAAGTCAGCCAATTCTATTAACACATAATTGTTCATTCTTTCTTACCTGTGAAAGTTAGTGACCCATGAGATCTGACTGTAAACGGTTGGAAGACGTCTCCAAGGAGCTCACGGACTAAGACACTTCTCCAATTGCTCCACATGCAATACGGTGGCGACACGACGTACGACATTGTTATTGTTGTTGGGCGACTATGTGCATATGTATATGACTGAGACCATAACTGCCCATCATTGTGCAATCAGAGATCACCAGAGAGACGTCCGGGAAAGGCCATCATCCTGATCATTTGACCTCATCAAAGGCCTGCGTCACCAGGTCCACAAAAGATACTCAGCAAGTAATCTTTATGAGTTAATCATGAACAGGTGGAAAGTCATATAATGTCTTAAAGGACTAAGCTACGACTACGTAAACGCACACACACACACACACACGCACACGCACACACATACACACATACACACATACACACGTACACACGTACACACATACACACATACACACATATATATTATATTTACACACACACGCACACCAGGATAGTGTAGTTTTAATGTTTTCCAGTAGATGGAAGCATTCAGTAAACGCTACCTAAACGGTGTAGTAAGCCTATTCCTATACATACAGTCACTACTTATACTAAAGTTAGGAGATATTCGGTTTTCAGGGTCAAATTTCACGATTAACCTAAAATCTACTCGCTGTGACAATACTTTGCAATAAACTCAGTCAGTGGCCCCTTCCCACCGAGAACATCCTGTTTGAAGCTTCACAGTGGCAATATATTGTTGATCATTTGTTAGGGTCGCCTTGGTCAAAAATTTAAATGTGACCGACATGAAGAGGACTATTTAAATACCAAATGAATTGAACCAGGAAATGCAGTTGTGGTTGAGTCAGATTAGATTAGATTAGATAGATAGATAGATAGATAGATAGATAGATAGATAGATAGATAGATAGATAGATAGATAGATAGATAGATAGATAGATAGATAGATAGATAGATAGATAGATAGATAGATAGATAGATAGATAGATAAATAGATATATAGATAGATAGATAGATAGATAGATAGATAGATAGATAGATAGATAGATAGATAGATAGATAGATAGATAGATAGATTAGATTAGATAGACAGACAGATAGACACACAGTATGGCCTTATATCTTCACATACACGTTTACATTGTTCATTAGCACAATTAATACATTAAAATATATTTATTCTGCATCAGATTCCTTTTTGTAGAATAGTCTTTTTTTTTAACCCTGAAAATTTCAACATTTTGTGATCGCTTTGAACAGTGCTGTAGGTACTGTATAAATAAAACATACTTACCTACCTACTAGTTTGTTGTTCTCGTCATATCATTAGCAAAAAACAAATAACACTTTTTCCTGTTTAGTCAGTTTTGAGACATTTATTGTCAATACACTGAAGTAAGTAAACATGCATGTCACAATACAGCTGCATTTGTTTTTACCAACGATTACTGGGGTATGGTGTAATGCAATTGGGTTCTACACTTACTCTAGACACATATCATGTATAACACATATAGACTGTGGGACTTGCTTACATAATGATTACGCGTTGTGGCGACCCCTAAAGGGACAAGCCGAAAGGAAAAGTAGAAGAATCTAAGCTATGGTTGCAGACAGTAAAGGTTGACTGTGGACAATATGTTTTCTGGTAATACATGAAGCAATAGTCCGGCTGGCAACATCTGTTAAAACTCAGATCTGACACGTGCTATTAGGTTCATGGAGTGCTCCGCAACACACGAGGAAGTAGAATAAACATCACATGACTACAGTAGGCGGCACGGTGGGCGACTGGTTAGAACGTCTGCCTCACAGTTCTGAGGAGCGGTGTTCAATCCCCGGCCCCGCCTGTGTGGAGTTTGCATGTTCTCCCCGTGCCTGCGTGGGTTTTCTCCGGGCACTCCGGTTTCCTCCCACATCCCAAAAACATGCATTAATTGGAGACTCTAAATTGCCCGTAGGTGTGACTGTGAGTGTGAATGGTTGTTTGTTTGTATGTGCCCTGCGATTGGCTGGCAACCAGTTCAGGGTGTACCCCGCCTCCTGCCCGATGACAGCTGGGATAGGCTCGAGCACGCCAGGAGAAGCGGCTCAGAAAATGGATGGATGGATGGATGACTATAATATAGTGTCACTTACACAACATTTCGACGAATATAATTAGATTAATGACAACTAATGTTGAGTTTTTGCACTGTACTGAGAGCAACATGTCATATTTTGACTCTGATTCAACTAAATGAGGTAAACAACATTTTATAGGTTTTGGTGTGGTACATGTTCTACATTGAGAGCTGTGTATAATATTTTGGTTATGACTGGTGAGTTACATCAGGGGCTCTCAAACCTTTAGGGTCCAGAGACCCCTTTCAATTTTCCAATTTTTCCAAGGACCCCTCAAAATCTTCACACTAATTAAACATGTAAATTACCTTACCGTATCCCTATGATGATATTAAATGTGTTGTGTTTAGTGTCATCTATATGATACATACTGCATATAGGTCAAAGTTTAACGACGGAAGAAAGTCTTTTCTTTTAACAAGTGTATTTAAAAAAATTCAACTTTATTCTCATAATATTATGCCATTTATTCTGTAAAATATGCCGTTGTTCTCTAAAAATAGCACTATATTCTCAAGGAAAAAACAACAAATTTTGTTCTCGAAAAAAATAGCCTTGTGTTCTAAAGAAATAGACCTTTATATAATAATAGACCTTTTGTTCTAAAATTACTTTTTACAAGACAGGGATATCAGATTTATGTGACAGCTTGCATATTATATACATATAAATTATAACTTTGAATTGACACACAGTAGGGAGGAGTAGTTGGTTTTTGTTTTTGTTTTATTGTACTGTAGGTATGAAATTATTGAAGGTGATAACATAATTTGCTGCAAATTATTTTGCAAGCTACGACTCACAAACCCCCATGGGCCCCCATACTCCAGCTAAAGAACTTCTGAGTTACTGTCCATGATACAGTCCAAAATACTATGAAAAGCTGAAATTACTGTAGGATTACACAATTTCAAAGTACAACCGCAATGATAAAAAATATTGTGAATTTAATACTTCCCTGACACTGTCAATTAAAACTGGGCATTACTATTACCTTTGTAGAGGATGACTATTTGACACATCTCTTGCATTGAATTATGCTGTACAAGTTTTGCTAATGTTGTGGTGCATGTGTACAGTGCACATATTGTATACATTAGTGGTAAGTGTGCCACTCCCACTCCCCATTCCACTCTATGTGACCAAGCAGGCCGTGTATTTGAGTATCTGTTTACATTGTCAGCAATGCTCCTTGAACAGCAGCAGCTGACAAAAATAGAGCCTTGTCGACCAGCCCCAGTCCAAGCAGACTTCCTATACTGAAACTGGAGTGGGAGAGGAGGGAAGAGGGGGAGGTGGCAATGGAAAGAAGGGGATATTTTGACTGTGGAAAAGGGCAAAGGAGCAATTGAGTTAATTTTAAACTCAGAGGGAAGGTGGGATCTGTCTCAAGTGAAGTGCTTTACTGTGATGCAATGACCAAACACCCAAAAACATTTTAATGCGCGTGTAGCAGCAGAGTCATTGACTTCTTGGTTTCCCACAAGAAAGATGAGGAATTTTATGCAAGGAGTAAACAGAAACTTGTTCAGAAATTTAGTGGCAATGCCATGTGTCTGTATTGGACTACAAACAAGTACATTACAGCAGACAGTCGTATTTATTGTGTAATGCTGCTTATGTGAATGCATTTGTAATCATGGTTCCGCTTATTAAAATTATTGATTTAGCGGTGTAGCAATTTTTTTTTTTAAATATAAAACGCCAATGTATGTGTGTCATATAAACAGTGCAGTATACCAAATCAAAACTGAGCAATATTAAGTCAAATCAATTGGATGTATCAAATGTTGTAGCCGGTGGTTGCGAGTGTACACTCTGCATCTTTATGTATAATAATAATAATAATATCAATAACAAAAATGATCAACATCACAGTGATTGTTGAGAGCAGTGATTGCCAACCGGTGGGTCGTGACCCAAACGTGGGTCAATAACACGTGAAGACCTGCGACATGTGCATACTGTATGTAGACAATCTGGTACAGGCTGCATACAGGTTCATGGGGTTGCAACAACTGCACTGCCTGAACAATATGCTATGAGTTAAGACGTTGCCTATGGAAGGTGGACTGTATGGTTAGATCATCATTCAAAGCAATCAAAATGCAGTGATATCCGGATGAGATTTGCCAACCAGTGACAATCCCACAAATCCACCGTCTAGGATCAAAATACTATCCTCCAAAATGACAAAGCTCGACTCCACAGAAGCTTATCAGAGATCACCTCCAGAATGTGGGAGTTGAAAGGAGCAGCTTGATTGTGCCAGAGCGACAAACACAAACACATTGGCTAATTAACAAGCATACATCCATTTTCTCTCCAGCTTTTATCCTCACAATGGTCGCGGGTATGCTGGAGCCTATCCCAGCTATCGGAGTTGTTCTGAAGCCACTCCTTCTGTATTTTAGCTGTGTGCGTAGGGTCATTGTCTTTTTTGAAGGTGAACCTTCTGCCCAGTCTGATGTTCTGAGCAGCTCTTCACTGTTGGGAACTGTATTGGACAGGTGATGAGCAGTGTCTGGTTTTCTCCACACGTCACTTAGAATTAAGGCCAACAATTTATATATCGGTCTCATCAGACCAGAGAATATTATTTCTCACCATCTTGGAGTCCTTCAGGTGTTTTTTTTTTTTTTTTTTTTTTTAAGCAAACTCCATGCGGGCTTTCAGGTGCCTTGCACTGAGGAGAGGCTAGCGTCGAGCTACTCTGCCATAAAGCTCCAACTGGTGGAGGGCTGCAGTGATGGTTGACTTTCTGTAACTTTTGTCCATCTCCCGACTGCATCTCTGGAGCTCATCCACAGTGATCTTTGGGTTCTTCTTGACCTCTCTCACAAAGTCTCTTCTCCCCCAATTGCTGAGTTTGGCCGGACGGCCACCTCGAGGAAGGGTTTTGATCGTCCCAAACATCTTCCATTTCAGGATTATGGAGGAACCTTAAGTGCAGCAGAATTTTTTTTGTAACCTTGGCCAGATCTGTGCCTTGCCACAATTCTGTCTCTAAGCACTTCAGGCAGTTCCTTTGACCTCATGAATGTCATTTGCTCTGATATACACTGTGAGCTGTAAGGTCTTACACAGACAAGGGTGTGGCTTTCCTAATCAAGTCCAATCAAAAACAGCTGAACTCCAATGAAGATGTAGAACCATCTTAAGGATGATCAGAAGAAATATATGAGTGTCACAGCAAAGGGTCTGAATACTTACGGCTGTGTGATATTTCAGTTTTTCTTTTTTAATAAATCAGCAACAATTTGAACAATTAATTTTTTTTCTTGTCAATATGGGGTGCTGTGTGTCCATTGAGGGGAAAAAATTAACTTAAATGATTAGGAAATGGCTGCAATATAACAAAGAGTGAAAATTTTAAGGGGGTTTGAAAACATTCCGTACTCATTGTACATGTATAAAAATAACAAAAACATTTTTTTTAACAGCCTTTATTTGGAATTACTCACATTTAATCCATCCCTCCATAAAAATTGGAGCAGATTTTCAGTATGGTAGGCCTTGACCCTTAAAAGAAAGTAGACACTGGCAAATGCAGAGTGCCTTATACAGTAAGGGAAACTAATAAAAACAAAAAAGAAAAACAAGAATTAAAAAAAAAAAAAAGGCCTGCAGTTCAAAGGCTGACTTTACATCCACTGTAATGTAAATTATCTTGTAATCTTGTATTTGCCAACTTAAAAAAAGATACATAGTACATTGTAATATATACAAAAGATATAAAAAAGTGAAATCAAAATTGATTCTTTTCAAATTCTGCTGTCGCTCAACTGAGCAAGCAACCCGATCCTGTACCATGTCTAAGCTAAACACTTCTTAGGGTCAAAAACACCCTACTTTTCTAGTTTCCATTCTTTTTGGTTCCACAGAAAAGCCTTTGTTTTAAAAAAACGAAAAAAAAAGCCTATAGGCAACGCTTTTCGGTCAGTACTGACCAAGGAGGTGGTTTGATAGATGACTCTCCACAGGAGGTAAAACTGGAGCTCAGATGTCCATGTCAAACTGGTTGTCATCTGATCAAAAGGAAAGTAGAGACAAGAGTGCATAACATTAACAAGCCCTTCAAGAAGAACCGCACCTTAACGGACACAATGAAGAAAACAAACAACATCCCCTATCAAAACAAACAAGAAGTGACACGACAAAAATAAAAACACTTGAGAGGGTTTGACCCTCACAGGAGCTTGCAAAATCTGTACAGGCCAAGGCAAACAGAGACAAAAGAGACCTATTGTAACCCTCAAGGCAAACTGATATTTGCCCTTTATGCTTTTCTAGCTTTCTTTTCCCCATTACAACATGTAACTTAACCTAGAGCCAAAATCTTAGGTCAGAAAAGCGAAAAGGCACAACTTTTTTTTTTTTTTTAAAGAAATGTTTTTTATCATTTTTTTTTTTTTTTTTTTACACACTAGTGGTTTGGATTGGGCACCCTTGGAATGTGAGCGATTCAGTTTCTGATTCCTCGTTTCAATTCCGGTCCCAAATGAATCTTGATTCCAATTCATTTAGGGGGCAGGGTCAAAAAAGTGTGCATGTTTTAAATAAGGAAATTATGGCCATCCATTTTCTTAGTGGCTTCTTCACTAAAATGAAAATTTGACCAAGCCCTTGTTGTTTGCCTGCATTGTACTACACGACTAACTTTCCACACCGTGTGGCAAGGCGCGAGAACAGAAGTCTCTCTCTCACTTCCTTGTATTCAACCAATTAGACATCATTCAGCAATGCCACTGGCCACCCCAAAATCCAGAAAAGTCATTGAGGTTTTGCTACAGTCGCTAGCCGTTTTTTTGTTTAACTATACAGCATATGTAAAAATAAGTATATTACAACTAATTTTCAACCAGTATTAATATCAAACCTATGAATTTAAATGTGTATGTTACCCATTTTCTTTTCACAGGAGTACAGGTTACACTTTCACAAGACAGCTTTATTTTTGAAAACCTCATGAAAATAAATGTACACGCGTCTAATGCTGCCGGTACCTAAAACATGTTACTGAGCTCCCACTGATGGTGTATCTTGTGAAGATATCAGACAAAAGTACAACAACTTGACAACACAGCTCAGATTAGCAGCAGGTACAGTATAAACTCAAAAACAGTTTTGTTTTTGTCTGATTATCATATCTGCCTTTTCAGGCAACATGGAGTGTACACGCTCGCTTGGTATATACAGTAAATATGCTAATGTTAGCTGGATATTTGCATTTACATTGGCCCACCATTTAGGACACACTTTACTGTAACTTGTTAGCCTCCTGAGTGTTGGCATTAGACGCATTGTATTGTTTCAATCACTGGATAATGACTTCATTGACGTTCAGCACGCTGTGTGCTGAGGCTTGGAGCGGGCCCGTTACTTGTACTCATTGAGAAACTTCCTCCTTTGCACAATATAATCTTATTGCAAGTGTTGCACTGAGAGAGACACTAAGTGTGTCTTATTGCACTAAGACACACTTTCACTTTCAATTGCCGCCATTGGGCACACGCATTTCTTCGTGGTGAGCGCACTTCTTCCTCGGTGGTTTTCGCACGTTCTGGCCTCCGACCCCCAACTAGGCATTGAAACTGGAACTGAAATTTTCAAATGTAACGATTCCAGGAGAATCGGAACATTAGTCCCGGTTCCAGTCAATTCTTGATACTGTGTGCCCTACCCCACGAGTGTTATTGTGATTTTGTAGAATTACCGCAAATTTAGCAAGGACCTATTTTTGCTAAACAAGTTAAGTACAATCACAGTCACTTGAATATGGAAAACAAACCTTTTTTTGGCATCCTCAACTTTCAGTTTATTTTTTTTATTTTTTTCCATTTCACTAAATTATTTAATGCAGAGTTTGTATATAGCGATATACACAATTTTCACTGAGAGCAGGTTGTGATACATTCTGATATAAAGGGCATTTTACATTTTGCAATTGGTGTGTCACCATTACAGGATTACTTAACTTATTGTCACTTTATTTCCTCTACGTGAAGATGGGGTATTTTGATCTTCTCTGAGCCGATAAGTACGAATGTCAGTCAGCAACCCCAATTCACTTTTCCAAGGCAAAAGTTGGAAACTCTCAACTTCCCAGTACATATGCTATGATACTGTCGTGGAGTAATGGGACACTTGCCTAGTTGTCCAAAAGGTACTTCATTCCTGGGACACAAATTTGTATTGTGATACCTGCCTTAAACCTCAACATAGCACAACTGCTGTGCCGCAAGATTGAGAAAATGACACTGTGCATCACATGCTGCACCACATTGTTTTATGTGACAATGTTAAGTGCCACTTGATTTTGGGGATAAAAGGTCAAGTAATTTCATCATATCACCACAATACCAGAAAGACTGCAATGCATAGACAACTACAGGAGTTGCAATTTCACAGTATTATTTTCTGCAGAGATATTTTAATGCACCAAAGATTTACCTGTAATGTCCTTTTCTTCCTCTTCAACCTCTTCTTTGACATCCTGCAGCTTGCTCACAGGGTGAGTAGCAGGGCACGTCACCCCAGGGATCTGGGGGAGACAACATGGTGGGGTGCGTGCAAGAGGGGAATTTCTGCAATCCAAGAGAAACTTCCTGTCATAGATGATGCGGGTACCTGTGATGAGAGATTGATTGATTGATTGATTGATTGATTGATTGATTGATTGATTGATTGATTTAGCAATGAGAAATTTACAGTATGTATTCAGCACGGTGGAGATGTTAGCACGTCTGCTCACAATTGAGCGGTCCCTGGTTCAAATGTCAAACCCTACACACAGTAAGCACGTTCTCCCCGTACTCCTGCTCCCTCCCACATTGCAAAAACATGTGTGGTAGGTAAATTGAAGACTTTCTATAGATGTGCTCCGAAACAGGCACTTTAAACGGTGGCATGTGTGTGCTGACTCCCATTTAACACGAGTTAGAATGTGATTGGTTAATTGATGTTTCCGTACACAGCCATGTGCCCCAGTTGTAAAGGTATATATACATTATTTCAGTTTTTTATTATTTTTACTTCACCTCTCTGAAATAGTATATACATAAAAATGCATCCAAACTAATCAAGAGAAGCTTCATCATGCAACAATGACCCAAAACACACTGCCAACACAACAAAGGACTTCATCTGGGGGAAAAAGTGGAAGGTCTTAGACTGGCCAAGTCAATCTCCATAACAAAATAGAGCATGCATTTTACCTCCTGAAGAGACTGAAGGGAGAAACTCCCAGAAACAAACAAGAACTGAAAGAGGCTGCAGTAAAGGCCTGGAAAAGCATTTCAAATGAAGAATGCACCAGTCTGGTGAAGTCAACGGGCCGCAGGCTTTATGCAGTTATTGCAAGTAAGGGTTATGTCCATCCATCCATTTTCTGTACCGCTTATCCTCACTAGGGTCGTACGCGTGCTGTAGCCTATCCCAGCTATCTCCGGGCGAGCGGCGGGGTACACCCTGAACTGGTCGCCAGCCAATCGCAGAAGGTTTATGTCACCAAATATTACCGTAAATGTTATTCACTTTAAGTTAATTTAATAATGTCTGTTCCAATACTTTGGCTCACTTGAAAAGTGGGTGGCTTCAAACAAAAGGTTCTCTGTCCTGAGTTGTTTAACACATCTAGATGTAAATACCATGAAAGAAAGCTGGAATACTGAACTTCTGTCTCATATTCAGGTTTTGATCTGAAACCCAAATGTCTTCAGTATACAACAAAACCAAATGAATTGAGATTCCTGTTCCAATACTTTTAGAGGGGACTGTATATTTTTCCAGTTGATATGAACAAGTCTTAGGTCACAAGGTTTTGACTATTTATTTTGGTCTCATTTTTAATATCACAACACCTGGTATTTGAACCGGGGTGTGTAGACTTTTATATCCACTCTTTTTGAGCAATGGACAAGCGACCAGTCGAGAGTGTACCCTGCCTCTTGCCCAAAGTCAGCTGGGATAGGCTCCAGGTCATCTGCAACCCTAATGAGGGCAAGCGGTATAGCGAATAGATGTATTGACATTTCTACATTTATTTTGAAGCATAATTTTTCTTTTTTTAAAGCAACAATCATGTCAAATATTATTTTTAAGTATTCATGATGGATACTGCTGTCAAAAGTTTGTTTGGCTTGGAACCCTTTGTAATATACTGCTAAACTGCTTTTCATGGTTCCTGCAACAATGACAAAGTTGTCTTTCTTTCATCTATTCGAACTGGACATGCTAGGATTCAATATGTTCAGACAGAATATTTCCATTGGTTAAAAAAAACATCCAAATCCTCTACTGGAAAAAACAAAGTTATCATAACACGAGTGTGTGTTATGTGCATGAAAGTATGGGAGTGCAGAGAGGAGGGGTTAAGGGTGTCCCTGCAATGACTTCTAGGAAATCAGAGTACATAACATTCCCTTTTTAAAAAAGCACATGAAGATTAAATCCATATGCATCTGTCTTTTGCTCAGTTGTAGCTCTTCTATTAGGAAAACATAACCTGATCAAGTATGCATTTCTCAAGGTCTCTCAATTCATAAATCAGTCAATCAAGATGTTTGTTTGGCATGTTTTCAGTCTGTCAAGACTTGGACTTAGGCCAACTTCCAACACGATAAGCCATAAAATGCTGAGTTGTGTTTGATGATAGACAAGTAAGGTTCTGACACTCACGTTCTTTTTGGGAGTTTGACCTATTCTGTACATCTGATGAGCCTGCCCAAACAGGGGTAAAAACATTTTACGCAATGACTGCACTATGAGCTGTGTGTCCAGGACAAAAGGGAAGAGGAACAGAACAGGGAGGGGTGGTGGAGGTGATAAATTGGGTGACAAAAACAGCAGACTGTAATCTAGGAAGCGCTGCAATTTCTGTAATACAACATGTTTATCAGGGCTTAGTTTAACTTATTTTTAACTTGCTGCAAAAATTTATATTTTTTCTGAGAATTCTAATCCATTAGATACAAAACTTGCTGCAATGTATTTATTTCCTTAGAATTCTAATCCATTAGATACAAAAAGTATATTGCTTTCTTGTTGCATGAACAAAATGTTCTCTGTTCCTGAAACTTAAGAGCAGAAAAAGGACAGCCTCCAGCCTCTTTGCAACCAATTACTTTACAGTGCTGCCAGCAGGATATGAACCCCGCTTTAAAACCAAAGACGTTGTGGTTGAAATCATGTTTGCAACAGCAGAAACGATGGGCTACTGTGTACACCATTGGATAAAACATACTTTGTTGGCACAAGTTTTTTATTTTTTTGTATATATACATTTTTAAATTGAAGTCAGTATCCAACATTGGCATTTGTTTAAGTCCTGATATGGAATATTTATTATACTCCTGACTAATCATAGTAAGACTTGAAAATGCATTATAGAGGATTGGCTACTGCATAGAATAGAACTTTGTCATTGTCACCGAAAAAAAGACAATCAGTTAGGGATCTTACCATTTTCAGCGTTGAGATTAAAAAAAATAAATAAATAAAAAAATGGAAAAATAGCACAGAATTATAAAGACACATATTTGCAGAAAAAAACCAATTGGTCACATACGGGTATTGCACATTTTCTGCAGACAGTATTACACAGTAAAAGGTCACTTCCTACGTTGAGTGAGCAAGTTTATTATGAAGTCAGTATCCAACACCGGAAATTTTTTTATATGACATTTGATTTATATGCATTTTTATTTTATTTTTTATGACTACTCGGAGACTGATTTGAAACGACACATAGAAGCTATGCTAATCCACCATTGAAGCTGTTATACTATAGTGTTGTAATATGGTACATTAAATGTCTTACGTTAGTTATTCAAAACCGTATAATTAGAAGCTAGAATAATTAGAAAATCAAACATTGCTTGAGAAGACTTGGCGTGATCACTTGCAACATCTCGCGATAGCTTCCGAGTGTTTTTTTTCTTCTTCTGTACATTCCGTTACGTTCATGTGTTACAATTTATCAAGGGTAATGAGTCTTATATGAAACAGAAACCTGCTTTTCAACATTTCTTACCACCGGGCGTAGTGGAGAAGAGAGTCCCCCCGGGCGTCTGGCTGTAGCAGTCGGGAAGTTGAGACCAGTCTTTCAGGGTGAGAACCCTGGTGGGAATAGGGCAGCTCTTCACTTTGTTAGTCGACATGTTATCTTTTTTAGGTTGGCGCAGCCAAGAGAGTTTATCGAGATCTTTTTTTGGGGAGGGGGGGGGGGGGGGGGTAGATAAAAATTAAAAATTAAAAATTAAAAAAGCCCTCAAAATGCAATGCTCACTGTCGGTTTTCGCGCAAGCACTCCCAAGTCTTCTAAAAATTGACGGTGGCCAGCACTTCAACGTTTTAAGTTTGGAAGCGAGCTCAGAGGTCTGGCTCGGGTCGTGTCGTGTCGTGTCCACTTGCAAACGCAGCTGCCAGCCACGACCATGTGCTGTCTTTCCAAGCAGTCACTCGTGATGTTTTTGTTCTGGGTTTTATGAGGCACGTGGGCCACGCAAGGGTGGACACGATCGTTTTACAATCCGGACACCCCGTTGGAGCGGGAACACTTGCGGAAAAAAAGAAAAGAAAAAAATAACAAGGCAATGGTTGACGTGAATCGAGCGCACCTTCTGCAGAACACGATTCGCCAACCAAAAGCAAAACAGCAAAACAACATACTGCAACTGGTATGGTCACAGAGGTGGCAAAAGTACTCACATTCCGATACTTGAACTTGAAAAAAATAAAATAAAATACTTGAGTAAAAGTACAGTACAAGTGCTGGTTCAACTTTTGTACTTAAAAAGAGGAATCTTCTTTCTTTTTTTTTTTTTTAGGAAAAAAAAACCTGTCAAATTTGTTAAAACGGTCAGTATAAATATGTCAGGTACATAAGTAAAATGATCTGTGCAAAAAAAAAAAAAAAATCCCTCTCAGGCGGCATCTTGTAGTTTATGTCTAATTTGGTTTTAAACACAAAGAAGAACAACAAATCCGAGATAGAAGACATGAGATGTCAGTCATTTGCCGTTGCCGTGCCGTACACTCTTGAGCACATCCCCGCAGCCTCGTGCTAACCTCTTAGGTTGGCCTTCAGGAACTGCTGAAACTATGTTGGACTAACCGCCTCTGGGGAAAAAATGCCCATCCCTCCTTTGCTAACAAGTTCAAACCGATAAGATGGAGTGTTATACAACATGCTATTACGAAAGAATCACCCTGCCAAAGTTGCAGTGCCTAACGTCAACTTGTTTACAGTGTTAATGCTAGTTTAGAATTACTATTGCGGCTATTCTGTTGAAGTTGTACAGCGTTCTCTGTGACTATCACAACTCCGCAGTTTTGGCCATATTTGAGAATCGTGCCCTTGCATATCAATGTGGGGTGTGGCTTTGCTCAAAGGGGGTGGGAATTTAGTGAATTCGACGCCATTCAAACCTTGCTAGCAGTTTTAAAACTGCACACAACCCTTTATATGTTTTCAAAAAGTACAGTTTGAAATGTACGTAAATACAAAAGTAAACATTGATTTTCACTGTCAATTATTAGTCATTCCAGATTTTTAAGACATTTCACGCACCCAAATTTATGAAAAACACTACAGATATCATATGATTTTATTCATCAAGCTCAAACATCAATGGTACATATTTTATTAGATACTTTAATTGTCATTTCATATATTTTGCTTTGTTAGGTGAAACCCTGTTACAGATACTCAGACAATATTGCAAAGATATTGCAGAGAGACTCCTCGACAATTAAAGAAAGATTTTATTTCAATATTAATTTAATCTGGAATTGGCTGGCGACCAGTTCAGGGTGTACTTCGCCTCTCGCCCGAAGATAGCTAGGATAGGCTCCAACCCACCCGCGACCCGAGTGAGGATAAGCCGTACAGAAAATGGATGGATGGGTATTACTCTAATTACAGTAACAGGGTTGCAAATCAAAGCTATTCGAGTTTTTGCTCGAGCGCATGCTCGCTGTGTTGTCTGCTGTGCTGACTGGTCAAGAACACACTATAAAATAAAAAGCTTTTATTTTGGAAACTTTATCTTTTTTAACAAAGTTGCATTGGTTTGAGTGACATACTCCATTACGACTGAAAACATCCATCCATTTTCTGAGCCGCTTATCCTCACTAGGGTCGCGGGAGTGCTGGAGCCTATCCCAGCTATCATCGGGTAGGAGGTGCACACCCTGAACTGGTTGCCAGCCAATCGCAGGGCACATACATACAAACAACCTCACATTCAAACCTGCGGGCAATTTAGAATCTCCAATTCATGCATGTTTTGGGATGTGGGAGGAAACCGGAGTGCCCGGAGCAAAACCCATGCAGGCACGGGGAGAACATGCAAACTCCACACAGGCGGGGCCGGGGATTGAACCCCAGTCCTCAGAACTGTGAGGCTGACGCTCTAACCAGTTGGTCCACCGTGCCGCCATGTAACGAGATGTCCATCCCAAATATAATTAAAAAAAGCTAAGCTATTTATGGTTAGGTTTAGACTAGGGTTGGTGTTCAGGCAGTTTAGGAGGAGTTAAGGTTAGGATTATGGTGGTTAAGGCTGGCGCACACCGAGCACCACCGCAGAACCCGACTGAACTGGAACGTTCCCTTTCCAGGTTGTCTCAATTGTAATTTGTTTCGTCTTTTGTAAAAGTGTTTCTGCTTTTCTTAATGTGTTTTCTGAAATGTAAAAGTATTTATTATTTTGTTAGTTTGTTTTCTGAAATGTAAAAGTGTTTTGGCTTTTGTTCATTTGTTTTCTGACATGTAAAAGTGTTTCACAATTGTTATATTGTTTTGCACTTCCAGGCCACCGTACTTAAGGCCTACCCATGGTCAGAGCTATTCGGTAGATGATGTCATTTCTAAAGAGTCATTGCAGCTCACTTTTTTTTCTCTTCCTCTAGTTGGCTAAAAAAGGCTTTATAGTAATAGGGTTGCGTATATGTTGAGAGACAACTACAGTGCATAATTACTACTATTTAAAATATGTCTGTAAGAAAAACTAAATGTGGACGCCATATCAACAAAATCACACCAAAAAAGCTAATGTAGAACTTATTTTATCTGTTATATTTGATAGGGGCGACTGGTTAGAGCGTCAGCCTCACAGTTCTGAGGACCGGGGTTCAATCCCCGGTCCCGCCTGTGTGGAGTTTGCATGTTCTCCCCGTGCCTGCGTGGGTTTTCTCCGGGCACTCCGGTTTCCTCCCACATCCCAAAAACATGCATTAATTGGAGACTCTAAATTGCCCGTAGGTGTGAATGTGAGTGCGAATGGTTGTTTGTTTGTATGTGCCCTGCGATTGGCTGGCAACCAGTTCAGGGTGTACCCCGCCTCCTGGCCGATGACAGCTGGGATAGGCTCCAGCACGCCCGCGACCCTCGTGAGGAGAAGCAGCTAAGAAAATGGATGGATATTTGATAGGTTGCTGATAGGACTCTGCATCATTAGCACAATTGTAAAAAAAAAAATTTCTATCAGCATTACTAAATTACCGGTAACATTTCATTGATCAGTGACGTTCCGTACTGTGTTTTTATGTTATTATGTCTCAAAAGTATTTTCTGTCAAATGGCTGTCTGCTGTCGTACTAGAGCGGCTCCAACAACCGGAGAAAAATTCCTCGTGTTTTTTACATACTTGGCTAATTAAGATGATTCTGATTCAAGAGGGAGGGACATGAGAGAAAAAAAGTTTAATGATTTAAAATAACACGAGTAATAATACCGATGGGTCTGCAATTAAAAATGATAGATGACATAACAATTCATGTCCTAAATATTTCAACCGCATGGTGGCAGCTCCGATTTGCTCCTAAATAGGACTTGCAGTCCTCACACGTAAAAAAAAAAACCAAAAAAAAACATATTTGCCTTTCCAATGCTTATTTTTAGTAGTACGTACTTCCTTCATAAAATTACAAAGTCACATGACCATGACTATTAAAACGCGCTTGCCTACTTCTTGGCTGCCTCTGCCTTTCACATTTCAACACTCGAGCACGAACCCGTTGAACCCATCTGGTTCAGTCCAGGTGAAAGAAGGTGCCAGCCTTGCAGCATCATGCGGCCGTCATGGCAACGTGGGTGGGGGCGGAGCGACTGTTGTGTTGTAGTGTGTAGTGTCTGAGCATGCGGCAGCATCACATGGCGGGGGGATTTGGGGGATTGATGAGGCCGACGGCATCCGAAGAGACGATGCACATGCACTGACAGTCCTTAGGGAGACACCGAGACGCGCGTGCACAAAGGCGAGTAATCACGCACACACACACAGTCACGTGAACCCACATTGGATATGATCCGCTCCTAGACTATGGCACCGTCAGGTTCGCGGAATGTCAAACGGAGCTGCAAGAGAGTTTTCTACTGGATCCCGGTCCTATTCATCGCACTCATAGTGGCTTGGTCGTACTACGCCTACGTTGTGCAGCTTTGTTTGGGTAAGAAAACGCATGTCTGGCCACTTGGTGTGCAATCGGTGTGCGTGAGAGCGTATTTGTGAGAGTCGTGAGTCTGATTTGACCATTAGTTTTCTAAACGTGTTCAAATTGACATTGTCTCTATATATTGCGGATGGAGTGAGTAAATAAGACTCACATGGTCTTGACAGTTCAGTCACCATTTTGAAATGCATACATCTTTTTGGCATTATGTAGTTGTTTACAGGCTTCTCTCTACCTCTCTCTTTTAAACTTGTTATCAAGATATATTCATAGACGTCACTACTTCCCTCTAAACATCTTAAAGATTTAGCGTCATGTTAATGCCCATCTTAATCTGAAATCCAACAAGTACAGCGTTATGTGTTGACAAGAATGAAGCGAGGCCTGGTTTGTTTGTATTGTTAGTCTTCCTCCCTTCTGAACATTAATCGTTTGGGTGTAAACACAGAATCCCTGAATGCTGAACACAAAGTTGGCCTGCATAGAAAGTAATGGCAAATGAAAATAAAGTCTGGAAAAGTGTAAAGCTGAGGGAATGAAGCGGAGTAAAGAATCACAAACCCTGAACCCTGGGATTGAGTGTCCTGGAATGAATTTCTTGAGTTTTGAAGATTACTTGTTTCAAGTGCTGGTCACAGGACATTGTGACATTGTTTATACATGGGGTACAGCCATCCAATAAAAAGTATGTTTTCCATGTTGTGGAACAACTAATGATGCTGTAATGGATTTGGGTCACATGGGACAGCCCGGTGAGAACAAGAGGACAGGACAGTGTCTTGCATATGCTCTGCAGACAAACACAGAGACAGTTGTGTTGGACTAGCGTCAGATGACACTCGTTCAGCAGCTCAGTTAATCCCATTGTCGGGTTTATATAATTCACCTCAAGCAATCTGCGGTTGACCCACTTTTTTTTAATTATTATTTTTTAAAGCAACCAACATCTGCTTTTCAACACTCAGACCATCTATTGCAAGATGAGACGATTGTTGAAAATGTACACTATAGGTTGATGTTGGAGTATGAGTACGCCTTACCGTTACGCGTGCACAATCTAAAAACAGTTACTTTTTTTTACTGCAACTGCGAATACTATATGTGTTAAGGCAAAGCTCTCGATTTAATGGTCGGTCTACGTCTCCGCCCTCACCGATGGTCATGATCTGTGGGTCGTGACCCAAAGAACAATATCAGTGATACTCCGCAGGGTGTCTGGGCTCTCGCTTAGAGACAGGGTGAGAAGCTCGGTCATCCGCGAGGGGCTCAGAGTGGAGTCGCTACTCTTCTGCAGCGAGAGAAGCCAGATGAGGTGGCTCAGACATCTTATTAGGATGTCCGCTGGACACCTCCCTGTTGAGGTGTTCCTGCCACGTCCCGCCAGGAGGAAGGCCGGCTGACCCAGGACGCGATGGATGTATCCCGGCTGGCTTGGGAACATCTCGGGACCCCCCCGGAAGAGCTGGACGAAGTGGCTGGGGAGAGGGATGTCTGGGCTTCCCTGCTTAAGCTATTGCCCCTGCGACACAACCCTAGATCAGTGGAAGAAAATGGATGGATGGATGTGTTTATGGAAGAAGCATATTGAAGTAATAGTTTTTTTCCTTTTATTTACAATAAGGATTGTCTGTCATTTTCTATAGCCAAGTACTTGCCCTCATGGGTTGGGTGTGAGCTGGCGCATACCCCAGCTGACTTTGTGTGGGTGGTTGGGGACACCCTGGACTGATCGCCAGTCAATTACAAGGAACATATAGAAGAACCCATGGGAAATTTAGAGTGTTCAATTAAACTAACAAGCATGTTATGGGAATGTGGAAGGAAGCAAGAGTACCTGGAGAAAACTCACACAAACACACGTAGAATATACCACACAGGAGAGCCTGAGCTGAAATTCAAACACAGGACCATATGCCATCATGCTCCTCTAATATGTTGTATGTCTCATATAAATGTAAAATGTAAAATAAAACTACAACTAAATACTACGAATACCTCTTAGAATGATGCAGTTTTTTATCTCTGCACTGTATATACAGTACGTAAGCGTGTGAGTGACAAAAAGGTTCCTATGCTCTAGTCCAGTGACAGTCAACTGATGGATCCGTTCCCATTTTGGGTGGTTCACGGAGACGTAGTAAAAACTTCAGGGGTTCCTATGTTTATAACGGTACTGACATACAGTTCGTCATTCCGAGGTTACAAATGGTATAAGAAAACGTTTTCACACAATTCAAGAAGACACGCTTAGTTAGCACTGTATTTGCAAGTTTTTCATTGGATTGTTTTATATTTATGGTCTATAAATGTTTCTCATACAAATATTTACTCTACTTATGACTTTAATACTCTGTTAGCATAAGTTAATGATATAGCGTGCTTCGACATACAAATTTGGGTAATGTCGCCACCGTAGAAGCAGTGAAATATTGAATGTGCATCCCAGGTCGGAGTTGCCTTTTATTTAGAAAACAATCTTATTTTGACTGGCATGAATCAGAAACGTTATCACTTGGGGTGTAAACACAACTTTCCAGTGGCATTTAAACAGCCTCTAAAAGATACCATTGGCGTTTTTATTGCATAATTCTCAGACTGCGTAACTGTTCCAGTTTCTTTGGTCTGCATCCTTTGTTTCCTAAAAGGAAGAAAAAATATTGATGTTTCACTTTCCTAAAACCTATTCATTTTTGTACATGTAGTCGTAATCAGTTTCTGGGACTCTGAAAGCCGCTTTGAACATGTAAGCACGTGTAGTTAAAATATGATACCAATGTGTTTTCAAAGGCTATTTTTAAAAAATACATTCCCTTTATTGTTCTTATCGCCTCTTAAAACTGCAGGTACTGGTATAACAACAGTTGAGAACCAATGCTCTATACTATACTATGCTATACTATAATTCCAATACAGTGTAAGTGCTGATGATGGATGATTATGTATGCTTGGCTGAATGTTGTTTAGATAAAGCAGTATCAGTGAATCCCTGTGAAGCAGTGTCTCATTTTATCTGGAATTTTGAAGTCAGCATGAGTGACAACTTCCAGGTGCTTATCAAGTTTGCAGAATCTTTATATACTGTACTTTATACTATACTATACTATACTATACGTGTGTGGAGCAATCAATAAAATGCTGAACCTGCTTAATTTACTGTACATTTGGTTTCAACGTTAACGAATTCCCACTTCACAAAACACAAGCATGGATTTGTGTTATATAGGTCTCAAGACCACCATGTCGGAATATCGTTACATGTATTTGTTTTTTTCATTTTGCAGTTTCAGTTGAAGACACATGGGAGAAGGGTAAGTGTTTCATAAAATGTCTCAAATCAATAAGAATTATTAAATTCCTAGGCATCAGATGTTGAGTTGAATCCAGTCTTCGAGTCCGTGTGGATGCAGCTCTTTTCAAAAAAATTTCTACCAGTCTTTTTCATCTCTGTCCTGACATACTTTTCATGAACTCACTCACTTGGCTAATGTGGAATGCTATTCCACCTTGGAGGATGTTTTAATGTTTTCTATGTCTTTGGAAAACATCTTAGTAAATATAATGACGTTGGAAGATGTTCTTCTTTAGGAGAAGGAAAAAAAAGAATTTCAAAAATGTTATTTGAACCCTTGATAATTTTCTGTGTAATTTGTATGTTTTCTAAGCCTTTTATTTTCATAGGAATTATTAATTGAGATACTCCTGTAACATTTGCATTAAATGACCATTATGTTGACAGATAACACTCACTTGTTTCTTCCCCCCCCCCCCCCCCCCCCCCTTTTCAGTTGTCTATTTAATGGTGTACCATGTCATCTTCATCATGTTTATTTGGGCTTACTGGCAAACCATCTTCAGCAAGCCCATGAACCCTTTGAGGGAGGTGAGTGAGACGACGATGCAGCTTTATTGACACCAAGATTGTGGCCTCACTGCATTTTGGACTAAGACTACTTCCTGCGGAAATGCCAAGTGGTACACTCTGATGCTGAGCTCTTAGCCTGACCACTTCAATTCAGCTCTGCATGTAGTGAGAACACGCAAACATTGCAGAGGGCATTTACAGAAACAAAATTCACTTCATTGGAGCCTTTTCTTTATGAGATCACCGAAATTCATTTCCAATTTGGTGATTGTAATATAGATCAGTGATTCTCAAAGTGTTGTACGCGTACCAATAGTACAGTTCAGTTGTACTTAACTTGAAGTGCAACGCGTTTTCTTTTGATTTTTTACAACGGTTGGTTTTAAAACATTTATTTAGGTACAGATTTCCTTTAACTTTTATGTACAATGCATTTTAATTGAATCATGACTCAATAATTATTTTATTATTACAGTTTTTTTTAATCTTACTTGATATAAGCGCAGTGCTAATGATGAAATCCTGAATAATGTTAGAGTGGCTTACAATGTTAAATATACTTTGAAGTATAAAACCTCTGCCTTGTTTTTGATAAATACTTAGGCCTACTATGCTACTGTATTTGAATGTTGGTCATGATGGTTGTACTTGAAGAGTCACATATTTTTTGAGGTGGTACTTGGTGTAAAAACTTTGAGAATCACTGATAAAGATCAAACCTCGGAGCCATTTGTCTCCATCAGGTGTAATTGTTTCTTCATGTATCCTTGGACAGGCAGAACATTCAAGACAACTTTGTTTTGTATTTCCTTTGCGTGGTTCTAGTTCTGCCTGTCTTACTCGGACAAGGAGCTGCTGGAGCGTGAAGACCGGGGTGAGTCTCAGCAGGAGATCCTGAGGAGAATAGCTAAAGAGCTGCCTATCTACACACGCACCAACTCTGGAGGTAGGTCAAGTCCTGGGTGGTTGTTCATATGGGAAAAATTGGTTGTCACCACATAAATAAATGGGCTACATTCCAGTAAAACATTGTCTGAGGTGCGATTTTAACCCCTGTTACATTGAGAGTTGATTTGACCTGTAAATGTCTTTAAGAAAATTATTTTGTTCTTGTCTTATAATTTTTTTAAATCCATTTTTCTTTTTTATGATTAATTGTCAAAGGAAAATATGACCCATTTTAATTATGATATAGGAGAAGAGAAAAACAACACCAGCTTAATCACCCCTACCCAAAGAAAAAACAATATTTTAAAACCTGTCAATTATTAAGTATCTAGCAGGTGCAGTCGATTAATGGAATTGCTCAGAATAATTTTTCCTGATCATGTCACTTGTTTGCCTTGTTCGTTGGGTTCAATCATATCTGCCCCATATTGCCACTGAGATAAAAACTATATATTTATAACTAAAATGCCAGTGATTTGACTGAATAGCAAACTCGGGACTGTTAGTACTGTGGCTCTGGAATGGAACAGGAAGTCAAACAGACGCGGGTTAAGGAAATCAATCCACCAAGAAGCAGCAATATTATGAGACAAATTTATATGCATTCATTTAATTAATTAACTGGTCAAGTGCTTGCAGGGCACTGCTGACGTTAGTTTGATTAAATCGTCTGTCTCCTCAGCAATCCGTTTCTGTGACCGCTGCCAGCTGCTGAAGCCTGATCGATGTCACCATTGTTCAGTTTGTGATGAGTATGCCTCTCCTCTACTCGTGTATCTAAATTTTAAAAAAAGTGAACTCATGATGTACTGACTGACACAATAACGTTCAATAACACTGATGACTGACCATGTGTTTCAGATGCATTCTAAAGATGGATCACCACTGTCCCTGGTATGTAGAGTACATGTTGAGGAATAAAGAAAAAAGAAAAACACATTTGGAATAACCAAAGAATTAGACATTGACTGTAATGAGAGCTATAATTATTTTTTTAATATTTTCCACATATGTTTTCAATGGAACAAATATATTCAATGTTAGTGACACACAAAGTAAATCTAACAAAATACTTTTGTGTACTAAAAACATTAACGTTTAGCATTTTCATGACAAGAAAAGCAAATCTAATACTTCTCATTGATTTCATTTTGTGAGTGTATTAATCAGCGTACGTACTGTATGACGAGTGAGCCCTAAAAGCCAATTTGAATATTTCAAGTTCTTCACATCTTTAAAGCTGTGTGAATTATATATAAGCTGTGTGAGCTGTGTGAATTATATATATAAAAAAAAATTCTAACTAATGTTTTATTTTGTTCTCTCAGGGTGAACAACTGTGTGGGATTCTCCAACTATAAGTCATTTATGCTGTTTTTGGGATATTCCCTACTGTATTGCCTTTTTATAACTGCTACAGACCTTCAATACTTCATTAAGTTTTGGATGGTAAGTAAATAACTTAATAAAATGGACATAATGGACCTACAGTACATTTAGCAGGCGTGTAAGTCACAAAAACGCAATTGTTGTTGGATTTTGGCCTGGTGGTAACGAAAATGTACTGTACATTTTTCCACAAGGCTGGGGGTAAAGCCCATTTTCGTCTGAAAGAATACCTGGTAACCATTTTAGCCATTTAATAAAAACAGTTATAAAATTATTGTAGCTTTTACACCTTATACTAGAGTAGACAACACCCGCTACCTGTCCAGAGGTTAGCATCCACTCTGTTGACATGTATTTGTAATGCTTCCCCCCCCCACCAGAATGGCTTTCCAGACACTCAGGCCAAGTTCCACATCCTGTTCCTCTTCTTCTCTGCCTCCATGTTCTCAGTCAGCCTCGCTTCACTTTTCATCTATCACTGCTGGCTTGTCTTCAAGAACAGATCCACTCTTGGTAGGTGTTGTCTGTACTGTGTCTGTCTGCCTCTTCAATGTGGATCTGAAAATAAAATCTGCTCTCAGTCTGCTTGTGTCATGTCAGAATCAACACCCTCATCAGTGCAGGATATTAGACAGGTTTGTGTGTGTGGAGGGAGCAAGTGGATTATCCACGGATAGTGTATGTAGTATTAAAGCCAGATAAATGGGTCAGAAGTGTAAGACATTAAAGGCATTGCTACTCAGGAAGAGAAGTCACAACTGCTCTGACACCAGTCTGGGAACTTCATTGCTGAGGCTATGCTTTGTCCTTTGTTATATACAACTGCATTAAATAAAACCTTCTCCATGGCTGTTTTGTCAGAGGCGGTTCGTGCGCCAGTGTTTCGTCATGGTACAGACAAGAACGGTTTCAGTCTGGGCTCCAGTAAGAATTTCCGTCAAGTGTTTGGTGATGAAGCCAAATACTGGCCTTTCCCGATTTTCTCCAGGTAAGGTTATTTGGTATGACACAATACTGACAAAAGTCATGGGGCACTGCTCTTAATCAGTTAATTAACTATTGTGACGTACCGGTCTTGGCCACTGGGATAGGCTCCAGCACGCCCGCGACCCTAGTGAGGAGAAGCGGCTCAGAAAATGGATGGATGAATAGACGGTCTGGGCCACTTTGTTCCCTTGAATCTTTATCTTACCAAGACGTAATGGGGCAATTCCATGCTTTTAACTTTGTGGGAACAGTTTGGAAAAAGGTCTAGCATGACTGTGCAAAAAGCAAGGTCCATAACGGCTTGGTTCGGCGTGTAAGAATTTGAGAGCTGTGCACCATGAACTGGTCGCCAGTGAATTGTAGAGCACAACCATTCACACTCACACAGACCGGTTTTAATCATTTTGTAGACCAGCGGACCCTGTTGGTTCGGAGAGTGGGTGGGCTGTGGGTGTTTACAGGTAACGTAATTCACTGGCAATCAAGGCAGTGAATTACTCTCATTCCCTTTAAATGTGGTGCAATGACAGTCTCGCATGGAGACATCTCTTTGCGGACGAGGATGATGTGTAATCGCAGCGATACATGCGTGAGTGGAGCATTGTCACTGCTCTTCGCAGGTGTGGCAACAGACAATATGAGCGGGTACACTTATTAAATACAGAATGAGCTGGTGATAACCACTAGTGACTTAAATATGTCTGCGGACTTCAGTATCTATCCCCACCCGATCGTTCGTGTGGCCCTCCATAGCTGTGCCGGCCAGTGGGATGATTTCAAAAATATAATAAGGATATTGAAAATAATAATAATGCATTCAATTAATTGATTTCAACAATGATTCAGAGGGTTGCATGCCCGCCGTTCACATATTTATGAATGGAGTACGTCTGATGTCCACCACACATGTCCGCAGAACTCACCGATCTGTCTGCCTGTGACCTGATCAAATTCACCAAAATCGCATTAGCCCAGTGGTCTACCTACTGCACTGGACTTAGATGTGGTCTGAGTAGTCGTAAGTTTGGACTGACATTCTGCCAGCAAATTGTCACACACTCACTACACAGGAACACCCAGCTTCTCACAGAACGGTCTGCCAAACTGGCAAACACGCGCAGCAAGCTGTCCACTTGCACGAAAATCAGGATACGCCAGCATTTCTCTGAAACTAGAGCCCAAAGATTCAAACCAAGAACCTCTCACCTGTGACGCAGAGACACTAACCACAATGTTCCACCACCAACTAGCTGAGACAAAAAAAGATTGTGTGTCCTGACAATTTCCAATACTGTCTGTATAAAATGTATTTTGTTTTTGTATCATCTCAACTGTACAGTTTAGGGGATGGGTGCTCATTCCCAACATGCCTGGTGAATATTGACCCTGAGCAACCCTCTTCGCCCACTAGCTACAACCCTGCACAAAAAGGGTATGTTCACAATACAGTATTGGCAAATACCAAAAAATGCAAAGCTGTCTGCAAGTCAATGAATCATGAATATCCCCATGAAGTCATTGGACGACATTGTATTAGGCCACATCTGATTCCACCATGTTTGTAGAATTTCTCATCAATTTACAACTTTTCTGAACTGAAGAAAGAACCTGGTGTCCTCTGCATGATATTCAGTAGCGGAGCTATCTGTTGCTACCCACCTCCCAGTCATAACAAATGTTCAAAATGTCATGTTCTATGCCTCAGTCCAGGAAATAAATAAATAAAAAGAAAACAAATTCTGCATTACAGTGTATACGACATAAGACGGTTGTAGTCAAAGCATTGCGTTTCTCCTAAACACAATTTCAAAATCCTCATACTGAAATAAAAATATTATTTTACATTAACGCAAGAATACAATAGTTTTTCATATTATTCATATTTCATATTCTTTACTGATCTTGAAACTTCGGTGACTAATCAGAGATGTTAAACCACACACATGAACTGTGTTGGTTTAATAAAGGATTGGCATCAACCTGTCAGGTCTTGTAAAATGATTTCAGTGTTTACTTTTAGTGATCATCACTCAATATAATTACAGTTAAGTATTTAAAGAGAAAATCAAGTGAGGAGCTTTTTTTAAAGTGGATTATTAAAGTGGATTCTGTGTGTATATTTATACCTGCAGTACTGCAGAGGTTCGCCACTTCCCTTTCAAATCAGTGAGGGAGAGTCAAAGCCGGTTGCTCAGCAATACCGCCTCTTGGACTGAAAGTGACATTGCGGCAGATGACAAGAATGGTATACTGTACTGTCAGTGAATTGATATGTTTATATTTTTCTGATATTATTATAACGATTGTTATTTCATTGTGTATTTGTTTAGGCACTAATAACCCACTGATGACCACAGAAAATGAGGCATAGGGAAACAGATCTTCTATTGAGAAGTGTAAGTTTACATACATAAAGACATTACCTACATACAGTGGGTACGGAAAATATTCAGACCCTCTTAAATTTGTCACTCATTGTTATATTGAAGCCATTTGCTAAAATAATTTAAGTTCATTTTTTCCTCATAAATGTACACACATGACCCCATATTCACAGAATTTCTTTTATTTTTTGCAATTTATTAAAAAAGAAAAACTGAAATATCACACAGCCATAAGTATTCACACCCTTTGCTGTGACAGTCATATTCAACTTGGGTGCTGTCCATTTCTTCTGATCATCCTTGAGATGGTTCTACACCTTCATTGGAGTCCAGCTGTGTTTGAATATACTGATTGGACTTGATTAGGAAAGCCACACACCTGTCTATATAAGACCTTACAGCTCACAGTGCATGTCAGAGCAAATGAGAATCATGAGGTCAAAGGAACTGCCTGAAGAGCTCAGCGACAGAATTGTGGCAAGGCACAGATCTGGCCAAGGTTACAAAAAAAAATTGCACTTGAGTTTCCTAAGCACAGTGGCCTCCATAATTCTTTAATTGAAGATGTTTGGGATGACCAGAAATCTTCCTAGAGCTGGCCTTCCGGCCAAACTGAGCAATCGGGGGAGAAGAGCCTTGGTGAGAGAGGTAAAGAAGAACCCAAAGATTACAGTGGCTGAGCTCCAGAGATGCAGTCGGGAGATGGGAGAAAGTTCTAGAAAGTCAACCATCACTGAAGCCCTCCACCAGTTGGGGCTTTATGGCAGAGTGGCCCGACGGAAGCCTCTCCTCAGTGCAAGACACATGAAAGCCCGCATGGAATTTTCTAAAAAACACCTGAAGGACTCCAAGATGGTGAGAAATAATATTCTCTGGTCTGATGAGACCAAGATAGAAATTGTTGGCCTTAATTGTAAATGGCATGTGTGGAGAAAACCAGGTACTGCTCATCACATGTCCAATACAGTCCCAAAAATGAAGCATGGTGGTGGTGTTTTTCAGCTGCAGGGACAGGATGACTGGTTGCAATCGAAGGAAAGATGAATGTGACCAAGTACAGGGATATCCTGGAGGAAAACCTTCTCCAGAGTGCTCAGGACCTCAGACTGGGCCGAAGTTTCACCTTCCAACAAGACAATGACCCGAAGCACACAGCTAAAATAACGAAGGAGTGGCTTCAGAACAACTCAGTGACTGTTCTTGAATGGCCCAGGCCGAGCCCTGACTTAAACCCAATTGAGCATCTCTGGAGAGACCTGAAAATGTCTGTCCTCTAACGTTCACCATCCAACCTGAGAGAATTGGAGAGGATCTGCAAGGAGGAAGGATCCCCAAATCCAGGTGTGAAAAACTTGTTGCATCATGCCCGAAAAGACTCATGGCTGCATTAGCTCAAAAAGGTGCTTCTACTAAATACTGAGCAAAGGGTCTGAATACATATGTCTGTGTGATATTTCAGTTTTTCTTTTTTAATAAATCTGCAAAAATTTCAACAATTCAATTTTTTTCTGTCAATATGGGGTGCTGTGTGTACATTAATGAGGAAAAAAATTAACTTATATGATTTTAGCAAATGTCTGCAATATAACAAACAATGAAAAATTCAAGGGGGGTCTGAATACTTTCCGTACCCACTGTATGTGATTACCGTTGAATGCCATAGAATGTTTTTTCTAATTTAACAGGTCAGTGCTGCTCCCTTCTCAGTGGGATGTGTAGCAATGGTGACATAACTAGTGCATTTCCCTGACGTCTAAACAGTGTTAACTTCAATGTCAGCAGCATGCCCTTTTGTTCTCTGAAAGGACTTTCATAGTAAAGTGTGACAATTCTCAGTTTGCATTCCAACGACCTTGATATCCTTTTGATGTCAAACTCAAGGCCGGGGCCCAGATCCAGTCAACCACATCAGTTTGCGTGGCTGACTACAGCAACTACTACATGTTTCTTTCTAAATTAATTTGTTTTCATTTTTGTAAAAATATGCAGCAATTTTTTTTACTTTTTCTCAGTGTTTACTGATACTACAAGCATTTCTTTTCACCAAATCCCATAATATAAATTGTGCAATTATATTTGTTTGGTTGTCACTTTTACATGGCTTTTGATTTCAAATGCAATTGGTTGTTAAACATATATATACCAATAAAATGCTGGGGAAATTGTGTATATTTTATGATATTCAGTCATAATGGCCCTCTGAGGAAAACCATAACCATGATTTGGGGATGAAAATGAGTCTTACACCCTTGGTAGAAAAAAAATAAAAAATGCCCTAAGTTATTGACTGTTTGTAAATGGAGGACCAGTGGCAATGTTTTCATGCTAAGCTGCATATGAGAACAACTGTATTGTGTTGTAACCTATAGTATGGTGCATAAAAGTTGATTATCATAGAAACCTTTAAGGAGTTTAATTACAAAAATGAGAATCATAATTAAATACTGTATATTCACTACATACAGTGAAATATTTAATTATTGTTTGTATGATTACAGCCAAAAGTCACAATACATTGGAAAATTACATAAGAAACAATATTTTTTAAATGAATACAGAAATTAGGTAGGAATATGTAATGAATCTACACTACTCCCAAAAACAAAATTTCAACTGCACCTTTACTGGTGAACTTAATTTGACTTCTAAACGTTTAAATACACATTTGCAACTGTTCAACATTTAAGTACTTTTTGAACAAAGTCATCACAGATGTTTGATCCATGAATCAACCAATACATTTCCAGGTTCAATTAGAATTTGTATTTAAACAGTCTTCTATCGTGTTGTTCACATTTTGACATCGTGAGACCAAGATGAACAATTGATCAGCAGTAACCTGCTACAAGGATTCTAACAAGAATCGGTACATAAGAATTGTTCTCTGCAAGTGTCACAGAGTGGCATCAGAAGGTTGCAACACAGATAGAGACTGGAAGAGTCACAGAAAGGCACAAAAGTGGACAACCTTGGAAATATATAATTTATATGAACAGTTGGACGTGTATTAAAAAATGATTAACTCATATCAAGTTCATGTGTAATGGTTAGAGTGCGTTTTAGGTTCATCCTGAAATTTCACCCAAAATCCGAATATTCCTAACCTTTTCCACTTTTGAAGTTCTGAAAATAATGAACTTTTCTATGACATAATAAAATTCATTGAGATGCACTTATATATTAAATTTTGAATTTAATCATTCTGTACAATTTGAAAAATGTTAATGTGGTTTTTTTTTTTTTTTTTTTTTTTAACGCCCCATTGTGACAGCTAAGCTCTATTTTTCTATCCTTCTGTCTGTGTGAGTCTAAATCCAGTGTGGACGTGAACTATTTTTGTGATCTTTACAACAATTAAAGAAAAATGTTTCTCATCTCATTCCATTCTCTTAACTCACATAAAAACAAATTTTCAGATATTCAGTCAAAGATGCAAAATAGCATGTTTTCATTATAAAAGCTTTGGGCCTTTATTAACAAAATCTAAAAACAATCCTCAATATTGCATACTCTTGTTCCTTTACAGTGTCAAGGACACTGCAAACAAGAAAAGAAAAACATCAGTCATCATCCTGACACTAAACTGGATTCATACCTACAGTATATGTAAGAAAATCCACACACCCGTTCAAATGGCAAGTTTTTGTGATATAACAAATGATAACAAGATAATTATTTACATTTTTTCCCCACCATTTATGTGACCTATAATCTGAACAACTCAATTGAAAAAATATTTGGGTGAAGAAAAAAAAAACTGCTATAATGTGGTTGCACACCTTCTTATGACTGGAGATGTGGCTGTGTTTGCAAATACTGTTTCAATACAAATAACCAATCACATTCACGCTCATATTAAATGGGAGTCAGCATCGTTAAACCCATCGTCATTAACCCAATATGAAGTTCAGATGTTCTAAAATGCTTTTCCTGAAATTTTTTGGAGTCACCTCTTACAGAAGAATAATCACCTTTATTGTCATGAACATGCATGCACACGAAATTTGTTCTCTGCATTTTACCATCACAGTGAACACACTGGAGCAGGGGTCAGCTGAAGCACCCGGGGTATCAGTATCTTGCTCAAGGACACCACAGCTGTGAGTCTGGGTGATGTTGGTGGATGGTCCAGTTGAGGTCTTGAACCTAAATCATCCACAGCCACAGTGGCAGGTGATGATCTTAACCATTGGGCCACAACTGCCCAGCACAAGCAATGAACCTCAGAGAGCTTCCACCGTATCAGAGAGATCTCATCAGGAGGGGTACAAAATAATTTCCAAGGCATGATATGTACCAGTGAAGTCAGTCATCATCCAATGGAAAACATATGGTACAACAGTGACGTTAACAAGAATGTTAAATAGACTGCACTTATATAGCGCTTTAGCTACACCACATGGTCCCCAAAGCGCTTTACAAAGCCTCACATTAACCCATTCACACACATTCATCAGGGACGCTACCACGAGGCCGACAGCAACTGCTGAGCTACAGGAATTTCTGGCAAGTACCGACCAGCTGTTTAGAACATGACAATAATAATCTTGCATTTTCATCATATGTCTGGGCTACGGGATAAGGTGGCATCATATAAGTCATCTCACAGAGAAAAACATCAACGCACTGCTACATTTTGCGAAAACACACTTGAACTGCATGTGGGAAAATGTATTTTGGTCCAATGAAAGCAAGGTTGACATTTTTGGCCATAATTCCTCATGGTACATTTGGTGCAAACACAACAGTGCTCTGCATCAGAACACCACCATGCCTGCAGTGACGCATGATAGTGGCAGCATAATGCTTTGGGGTTTTTACTGGGGCCTTAGTCAAGGTGGAGCGAATAAAGAACAGTTGCAAATACCAGTGAGTGTTAAAAAAAAAAAAAAAAAAAGGGTCAGGAACGGCCTACTTGAAGAGCTTAACTTTATCTGAGGTGATTCAGAGGCATTGTCATGATGTCAGGTGTGTGGTGACTCACATTTAACATGAGCTTGAATGTGAGTTGTTAATTCTGAACACATCACCAGTTATAAGAGGGTGTTCACGCTTATGCAACCACATTACCTCAGTTGTTTATTTTTATTTCCCCTCTTGAAAATGTCTTTTATTCACCATTGATTTGTACAGAGTATAAGTCACATTAGTGGGAAAAGATCTGAAATTATTTATCTTGGTGTCAATTTTTATATCACAATAAAACGGGATTTAAACAGGGGTGTGTAGACTTTTTATATCCACTGTATATGCCAGAACACGTACAAATGTACTATTCAACAACACCCCTATGCAGCATCTTAGAATAGGAAAGCAACACAAACATAAAACAATCACGTCCAAAGGCCAATGCTACACACGAACACCACCCAAAAAAAATAAATAAAAAATAAAAAAGTATGTTAAAATGCTAGGTGTTTTCCAAGGAGTAAAAGTGTATTTTTTTTCTTTTATTACAACACTAAAACTCTACAAAAGCAACTTCCATTAAAACAAAATGAATGAAAATGTACTCACGACAGAGTATTTTAGAAAGATAACCTCTGCATGTGCTACATCAGGTGAGTTTTCTTACATTTAAATTTCGAGATTATTGTCACCTCATGTGGGCATACAGTATGTCTGCAATCACATGCTTCTTAAGTGAACAATAGCATTTGTGTGCACAAAAAATCCAATCTAAGCTTTGACATTTCACAGATACATACATGCAAAAATGTACGATGGCTGACAGACTTCTCACATTGGGGTTTTTCAGTGGAAATAACAAAACAAACAAGCACAGAAAGCACAGGATTGTAAAAATTATACCATCCATGTTCATATGGGCTCCCTTTCTCATTTTGAGGCATTATGGTAAAGTGTGGTATCTTAGCATAGAACTGTGCCTCTTTCTAGAGAACTGGCAAAATAAATTAAATGTTTAAAAGGATGCAGTAAACCTTAAGGCTGAGTGTGGCAAAATGTTAGAACATTACATGAGCACTGCATGTTCACAATGTAAAATGTGAACGTATAGAAAACAACAAAGAGCAGAGAGATCAAGATACATACTTTCCATATAAAAGCAAGTTAGAGCTTTAAAGTGCAAAAAAATTCTACAGAATATTTTAGTAAACTAAAATCCCATTTTTTCAAGCATGTTAAATTGTTTTGAACCAACCAGACGCCTGCGGTGCTCTGCAGGAATTTAAAGATTAAGCTCACACCAGCGTAGCTGTGTCATGTGTGAGGCCAACTGTGGTACTTTTCACTGTTAATCATTTCAATTGTCTACGACAAATAGAACCAATGACAAACAGCTGGCTAAATGTAGCAATTCCTCAATTCCTTATCATCCGGGTGTCCAAGCTTGGCCTCTGGGCCGCACTGCGAATTGCAGGATAGTGTGAGTGTGCTGTCATGACTGCTGCTTGTTAGCTTCTTCTTCATAAGCGTTCCCTGTTCCGTTCTGGACATAGGCGGATCCAGAGCCAAGCCCATACAAGTGGCCACAATACTTTGCATCATCAATATGATCCTCAAAGAACATCTGGTGGAAACACATACATTGAGCGTAGACATCTACAAATAAATACACTCATTTGATGTACACACATCGGAAGAGCTGTCTTGAAGATTTGACTTCACAAAGATATTGCTCCAGTGTAGAATTGCACATTTGTAATGTTTTGGGCACCCTGTTCACTTACATTTGGAAGGTTGAATATTAGAAACAGCTACTCACTGAAAAATACAACTTCAACAATAAACAGTGTGTGAACATAATTATGTATTGGTAGAATTTCTAATACAGCTCTTGTTTTGGGTCTTACTAAATTATGCACTGTATTGTGGCCAGTGAGTGTATAACAGCATTAAAAGAATCAGAATTACTGCATCGGTCAATAAGAACATGGGATTTTCCTGTGCAAAAGCATTAAAGTGTCCTGTCGTTCTGGTAATGATGATAGATAGATTTATCAGATGATAAATTTGGTCTTTCACGATGGCACAACATCAGACTACTGCCTTAAAAACTTGCCACATCTCGGTCAGCCACTGGCAACACTACACGACATTTATTACGACGTCCCATCTGTTACAATCTCTGGGCGCTATCGTGTCAAATCACAGACTGTTCGGGTACCAGAAAACATGTCACCGGTCAACGTGACTGGATACAATCATTACTATGGCAACAACAAATGATCACACCAATTTATTGTGTAGGGGGTGGGGGAGGGGAATGAGGAAAAATGTGTGGTGGTCATCATTGGTGCTTGGAAGAGGACATTTTGGGCTGTCTGTTAAAGGAGGGCTTGAGGTAAACTATATTGCCAAAAGCATTCACTCACCTGCCTTGACTCAGATATAAATATACAGTAAGTGACGTCCTTTACTTAATCCATAGGGTTTAATGTTGTTGGAACACAAAGGGGCCCATCTCCAAATTGTTCCCACAAAGTTGGAAATGTCCAAAATAAAAAAAAATCCGACTCTGAATGCTTCAGCATTCTAAGAGATTTTGGACAGTCAAAAGGTTTGGGGATTACTCCTTTCTGTTCCAACATGACTGTGCACCAGTGCACAAAGCAAGGTCCATAAAGACAGCGATGAGAGAATTTGGAATGAATGAACTTGACCGGCCTGGACAGAGTCCTGCCCTCAACCCGATAGAACACCTTTGGTTTTATTTCGAGTGGATGGTGAGTCAGGCCTTCTTGTCCAACATCAGTGTGTCTCAATATAGTTGGCGATATAGTGTGTGTTCACATACTTTTAATATGGCTCGCAAGCAGACAACAAAACATTATGTAGCCTAGCAAGCTAGCACAAAAATTTGTACATAAATATGCCGACGTTCTGTCGAATTATGCTCCGAAGCTTCGGTAAACATTGTTTTGTGCGTGTGAATAAATGTTGACAAAGGCAAGCAGGGGAGGCGATGCACCGGTCACAATATGCAACCTTATTGGTCAACGTGATCTGTTGGAGAGTTGATATGTCACACTACATGGAGGACTAAAAAAATAAATAAAACATGCAAGACTTTTCATTTTGGCATCGTAGAGCTATTGCAGGGCCAAATCGCTGGTCATGGAATATGTCACACTACAAGAAGTTTTGTCGTCCCTGACAAAATATGTCGGGCCCGATCTGAGAAATCGCCCGCGATAGAAAGTCGGGCCAATATCCGGGCTAAAATCCTGTGGTCTGATCTAGGTATAAGGGACCTACCTCCCTCATCTTGAAGAAAGCCATGCCTGTGAGCAAAGAGTCAGAGCCTGCTTGATGTTGTGGTCCGATCCTCTCTAGCTCCAGCTGCTCAGCTACTTCCTGCAGTCCACCCTGAATACATACAATACCTGTCAATCATGTCACCAGCCACATCCTCGGTCAAAATCAAGCCCTAGAATGATGAAAGAGAATGTTGTGTACCTTGAGAATTTTGCAGCTCTTCATTAGGTACTTGACATCATAAATGATTGGAAAGTATAAGCGAACAAGCTCAAAGAAATCAATCTCTTCCTCAGGCAGCTTGGCATTGGAGAGAACCTTGATTAGGTATCCAAAGTCATACCCACTGAAAAACAGTCACACGTTATGAGAGGTAAACGGAATTACGTCCCTTCAGCACATACATCCAGACCAATTAAAATTGGGCGAGAATAACAATTTGCTGATTAATGTTCAACAACTTGGCAGGACAGTGTCACATTGGTTAGTACATCCGTCTCATAGTCAATTCATTCATAAATCCAGGGGAGGTTGCATGTTGGATGCTTCTGTGGGTTTTCTCTGGGTACTCCAGCTTTCTCCACATTAAAAAAACAGGCATGATAGGTTAATAGAAAGGACCACATGAGTAGCTGTGGGCCTGTTTCAAAAATAGCCCACCAGTTGTAGCAGTGATCATCTTAAAATATAAACACTTAAAGAGATTCATTGAAATAAAGTATTGCATGTTGATATTTGGTGGGCGACTGGTTAGCACATCTGCCTCACAGTTCTGAGGACCAGGGTTCAAATCCGGCCTCCACTGTATGGAGTTTGCATGTTCTCCCCGTGCCTGCGTGGGCTTTCTCCAGGTACTCCGGTTTCCTCCCACATCCCAAAAACATGCACGGTAGGTTAATTGAAGACTCTAAATTGCCCATTGGCGTGAATGTGGGTACGAATGGCTGTTTGATTATATGTGCCCTACGATTGGCTGGCGACCAGTTCAGGGTGTACCCTGCCTCTCGCCCAGAGTCAGCTGGGATAGGCTCCAGCACGGCCGCAAGCCTAGCGAGGATAAGCGGTACGGAAAATTAATGAATAAATTAATGAATGTTGATATTTGTTTCCTACCTTGTTAAAACTTGTTGTTAATTATTGTGAGAAACATGACGATTAAAATGATGTGTCCTCACAAACAATATCATTAATTATATAATTAATAATGGATAGTAATTAGAGCAAATTTGTTATTTCATTAGTGTGTTTCAAACCGATAAGCCCTGTTTCAAAAAAGGCTGGGCTGCACCTTTGCAAAAGTGTTTTGTCAGTTTGTCAATACCCTACACAGAGATACTGTCAGGAGTGCATTCGTGTACGTATTGTTAAATGTAACAGGCACACAAATTGAATCCCTGATACATGCAGAGACTAAGCGATATAGAATATTATTATTATTATAATTAAAACTTGTCAGTGCGACAGAACAACATCAGTGACTGTAGAGACAGAATTTGCACACGCACTGCCTCGCTGTCTGTACACCCAGCAGCCTCGCGCAGACTTGTTTATTTTCCCCCAGGTTAGCAAAAAAAAAAAAAAGTAAAAAAGAAGGAGTTGGACAGATTCCGAAACAAAACAAGGGGAAACATATGTAACGTGCACAGTCCATTAGTGAGGGGCGTGGCTTTAATCACAGATGCAGAGCAGGGGAAGGGAGTAGTGAAGTGAGGCTACATTCAAATTATACTAGCAATTTGAGAACTGCAAACTTTATCTTTAAATGTAGAGTAAACGTGTCTGTGAAGAAATTGGGGGCAAATTGGAGTGCACTTCTTGGGCGCAACGACCAGAGGCACTAATAATTCAGTCTCAACTAGTTAGTGATCTAAAAATACAAAGTATTGAACAGGGCTGCACAATATGAGAAAAAAATGAATGTATATGATTTGATAAAATGAATGAAAATGATTTTTGTGTAACCCTTTGATATATACTGCAATCCGAAAGAATACAGGATAACATAGTCATGACACGTTGAGGGACCTTCCCAATTGGAACCAAAAACTAACAACAAAATTATTGATTTATTTATTTATATTTTGGGATCCAGCTCATCCGCCACCCGAATGAGTATAATCGAGATAGAAAATGGATGGATGAATGACATTTATTCAAATGTCCATACCTAATAGACTCTGTTGATTTGAGTAATGCAGCTTTGAGTTGCAATAAAATGACAGCAAATGGATAAAAAAAGATGACAGGATACCTGTGAAATGACAGCCACTTGATCCCATCGCACAGTACCACTCCTGATGTCATCAATAGCTCTGCAAAGTACAACGCCTCTATGCCTTCGTCCTCGAGCTTCTTGAACTGAATTCCTGCAGTTGTCAGAAGTTCAATAGAGTCCTGTGCGTACATATCCTCTCTAAAAAGGAGATGGGGAAAAGTGGCGAGTTTAGGGATGATTCAATTTTGATTTTAGCTTACTTAGCACCACATAACTGCAAACATCACATCACTCGCACAGTTCTACCTCTGTGCAGCTCATTGCCAGTTTGCTAATGTAAAATAAAATTATGTGTAAAGCATTTTAAGCATTTCACTGTGTTTAAAAGCCATGACAGAGTGAGAGAAACAGGAGAGTCATCTTACGTGAGGTTAAACTTAAAATTGAACTGCCACGTTGATGTTCCTGGAGGATACTCCCCTTGCTCATTCATAAAGGTGAGGCCCAGCTGGATTATCTTGAGTAAATCCACATTGCAGCGCATTAACTGGTATTGATAATCAGCATTGCTTCGGAATTCTCCAATTGGTCTGGCTACTACGCCTGGAAACTCTGTGTCCTGCAGAGGACAAACCTGTTACCTAAAAGGGAAGCCAATATACCACAAGTACATCTTTTCAGGGCACTGTGCATTTACAGTACCTTAGTGTATCACTCACCATGGCGATATAGTTGTATTTTCGAATGACATGTCTAATTCTCTTCATCTCCTCCTCCAGATTGCTGGCCCAAACCTCACATATTCTTTGGCTGTGATCCACAGTAGCTGCGGGCATAGTGCCACTACAACATGCAAACAGAAAAAGAACTACTTATCAAAAAAGCGGTTCGTAATGATTCCTTGATTCACTAGACATGCTTACAGTCACAGGAGGTGGCAAGGCAAATGAAGCATGGATGTCAACAAACTAATCATCACACATGAATTGTTAAAATAGATAATCCTCTGACGGTCACTAGTGAGCAGTAGGCAGTATGCATTTTTGATTACTTGCACAGCTAAATGTGTCAGTTAAGCAAACACTGTGTGTAGCTGTGTCTTTGGAAGCCGGCTGTTAACATTAGCTCGCAGCGGCACTTTGGGCTAACTAGCAGCTAGCTAGTTTCCACACTAAACATCTGCGAACGTGTGCAAGACAGTTGGCTCTCAGGCGTGTATTTCATTTCCACGCCTGTTTCTTGTTCACAGCCGTCCCACGGAATAAACAAGAGTGTGTGTTGACGTGAGAAGTCAAGTTAGAGCAGGATACACACACGATACCTCGCTCACAGTCGGGTGCCACTTGGACTTACTTAAGCTACGTTAACTTACCCTTCCCCAAACCGTTTCAAGCGTCTACTATCTAAACCTCTTAAATTCACCGTGGGTTTCCCTCCAACTTTTTTTTTTTTTTAATAGTCGTCAATTCAGCATTGAATGGATGTCAACCTGCGCTTGCCATCATAGCTAACCTACAACGTGACGTCATCACGTAGCCTATTACGCAACGAGCGTACGTTAACGTCGATGGCAAAAATTATTTCAGCGAAATACAAAAAGGTTTACATTCATCAGACACATTAATAAGTTAAATAAACTGTTCATACATTAAAAATGAAAATCTTGAATTGAATTTTCTCTTTGCCTCACATATAAAGTGAAATCCTTTTCAGAGTAAATTACTGTTTACCTCATTACATTAATCATGAATCATCATATCATATATCAATACGAAAGTGAAAATGTGTGCTACTATTAATAATGCTTAACACCAACTCAAAATGCTGTTTTTGAAGTATGACAGATATATGATCGGACCAAGAGTACCAAAATAATAAGAATAACAAAAGAATACAGGAATACAATATTAATTAAATGTTTCATGAAGTACCAAATTATTTCAATATTTATTTATTTCAATACTTATTTTTATATCAGTATTCATTCATTTATTTCAATATGTATTTTATTATTTCAATATTTATTGCAATATTTATTTAATATTTTATATAGTTAATTATTTCAATTTTTATGATGATGATGATGATAATGATGATTGTTATTGATATTATTATTATTATTATTAAATTATGTCACTTGTCTCATGCAGGGATAAGCAACTAGATGGGGCTGGATCAACGCTAGTCCCGCATAGAGAATGTTAGATAAAATTATTTTATGACACACAGGGGAAAACAGTGACAAAATTAAATAAATAGTGAAATACCGTAATTAAATATATAAAAATAATTTGCTAAATATTGAAATACATTCATAAATATTGAAATAATTAAATAAATTGAAACAAATATTTAAATAAATGAATATTTAAATTAATCAAATACATATTGAGGCGGCACGGTGGACGACTGGTTAGCACATCTTCCTCACAGTTCTGAGGACCAGGGTTCAAATCCCAGTCCCGCCTGTGTGGAGTTTGCATGTTCTCCCCGTGCCTGCGTGGGTTTTCTCCGGTTTCCTCCCAAAAACAAGCAGGATAGGTTAATTGAAAACTCTAAATTGCCCGCAGGTATGAATGTGAGTGCGAATGGTTGTTTATTTATGTCCCCTGCGATTGGCTGGCGACCAGTTCAGTGTGTACCCCGCTTCTCGCTTCGAGATAGCTGGGATTGGCACCAGCACGCCCGAGAACCTAGTGAGGATAAGCAGAATGGAAGATGAGTGACTGAAATACATATTGAAATTAATAAATATATATAAATAATATATATAAATAAATAAATCCACATTGAAATGAACACAAATTGAAATAAATGAATATATATTAAAAGGATAAATACATATTGACATCAAATAATTAAATACATATTGAAATAAATGAATAAATATTGGAATTAAATACATATTGAAATAAATGAATACATATTGAAATAAATGAATATTTATTTCATTTTGGCACTCTTGGTTCACCATATATAAAAGGAACAAGTGACTAATGTACAGTATATTTAACTGGAAATGAATATATAGGAAAACTGATTTCACATCATTCCATTGTTTTATTTTACCTTTAAACCCATCTACTCCACCAGTATGTCTCCACACTTATCACTGAAATTCTATATACAATATATAGTTATTATCTGTAGTGCTCAGGCAGTGAACTAACATCTCACCAACAACCAGTCTCAATGTTATTGTCCATTTTTGGTCCACAGCAACCAACTAAGCCTACTAGAAAGGAGGTACAAGGTCTACGTTCATCCTATAAAGTTCTGATTGCCACCTCAGTACAATATACAGGATTGTTTGACGTCGCTCTAAAAATCTACTTTTCGTCTTGCCAGAATATATATCAGTAATTGATAAAACTACTTGTTTTTCACCATAAGACGTTTCCAACATGCTGTGTAGTATATAGTAAGAAGATACATCTATAGTATTCCCATTTCAATACAAGCCAAGGGTAGAGGGCATTGTATTTTATTGAATTTGGAGACATTTTGAAGTAGTGAATGTAATAATAGGCAATTTATTAGGACAGTACAGGGAAGAGCATTACCTTTATTTTGTTTTACAAAGAATTGGAATTAACAAACCTTTGGAATACAATAATACAACCAACATGGGCTCTCATTCTACATCTGAATACATAAATCTATTGTCAAAATAAATGTAACTTAGTCTAGTACTTTTTTTTTTTTTACGGTTTATAATAAATTACATGCACAGCAAGATTTTCAAAGGTTAAAAAAATATATTTACATGCTGCATTGTTCTCTGGCAGGATTGTACAGTACAGTAAAACACCATATTTGCAGACACTGGAATAGGACCTCAATACTTTGCCACTAACACTGTGATATGCTCTCTACTGTTGGCTCCAGCCATCACTACTATGCACAGCTCATACTCAGAAAATATGTTGATGTTTACAGTTGCTGCTTTGTTCAGTCACAGTCATTCAGCTGAGGAACATGCTCAACCCCCCCCCCCCAATGTAAACACATTCTATTGTTGAAATCGCTTTTTTCAGTCAATCACACTGAGGTGACCACAAAACATGTAGACGAAAATTCCCATATGCAAATCAGCACAATGTGATATTTACGTGACATTATATTTTGATTTTGTTCAAAATTGTCCTTTATTCAAATATTTGTTTTGTTTTGCAAGCTAAAGCTTTCTTTACTCAAAATGTTCCACTGATGTTCCAATGATAAATGTCAAGTACTTCCCATTTGTAGCGGTCCGTCATCTCTTATTAGGCTATTCCATGTATTTTTGTGTTTATGCTGCTAAGCAAAATATTTGATACATAAAGAAATGGAAGATCGTTGTGAAAGAGGGGATGTACTTGCACATCCTCTTCAACACAAAAAGATGTGTTGAAGTGGATCACTCAGGGGTAATAATGTTTTTGGAGTGGATAATGGGTCCACAAAATGGCCCAGGAGGCACATGATGCACTTCACTATTTTAAACTCTGTCTGCACAACGGTTTTATTTGGCCCCGAACATCACAGACAGGAAATAATTAAACTCTTCATTGTGTGGAAGTGCAATGTGGACAACTACAGTATACAATGTTAAACTAGTTTATGTGGTAACAGGAAGGGTCCACCACACCACATGCAAAACAAAAGTTTTGACTGAAATTTGCTACTAACTTACTATTTTTATCCTTTTTTGTGCATATATAGGTAGTGTCTGTTTAATGGCTGTGTGGGGCCATGTGGTAGCTGCTACATCTGCCACAACATACTACATTTTTTTAGGCAGCCGAGTAGTCATCATCGTCAGAGTCTTGATCTCTGGTACTCTCCTCACTAAAGGGCGAACGGCAGCTCAGATCCGCTATCCCAGACTCCCGATCACTGCCGTTGGAGTGACTGGAGTCATATGTTTTGCTTAAGTCTTGGGGCGAGAGGGTCAGGCCGCTGCATGGTGTCTTTAGCTGACAGGTGCTGCTGGTGAGGAAGCCTGATGTGTAGTCTTGAGGGGTGTTTGCCAGGCCGAGATCATGACCAATAACCCAGGCTGTCGGGCTTTTATCAAAGGTGGCTTTTGCGGTATAATTCCTCGCCTGCTTCTCCTCCAGTTTAGAAATTTTCTATTGAACATTTAAGATGAGTGCATCTTTAGCATTAAAGCCATAAAAATAAAGGTTTATAATTTAACCTATTTTACCTGTTTGTGTGAAGCAAGCAACTCCTCTAACTGTTCAGTTTCCTCTTTAATGGCCCGCAGGTAATCCTCTACAGACTGACGAGGATGCATTCCACGGTCAAACCGGTTGTACAACCGAGCCCAAAATCTGCACAAGATAATAACAATAAACACTTGTATTGACTGTATAGAGAACCTTGAAAGTAATGCAAGGATACTGTAATGGTTCAATTCACAAACAGCATACATTGTAAAGTCTTGCTACTGAATTCAAAACTGCCAAACTGGATTAACAATACAGTGGAACATCCAAAATCAAATGCACCTGAGGTCATAAAGTGTCCACACCTAAAGTCGCACTGGTATGACAGTTAAGAATAGTCAAAAGATATTTAAAATATTGCCATTACAGTTTGTTTTGTATGTATTATGACAGTTTGACTCTGGGTTGGATCCTTTCTATCGCCATTATTATTTCCTATGTGAAACATGAAGTCCAAGCGAATCAAAGGAGTTTGATATATCATGTGACATACTTGAACCAACAGGGGGCGGTAGATGGCCGAAGGAGTCCCTGCGCCTGGCCTTGGTCTGCTCTGTATAAGGGGTTGGTGTAGTCTGCCCGGTTTGACCACAGATAACGCCACAGAGAGTGGGTCCTCTCACGCAGCCTATATGATGTGACATTAATTTGCATCCAAGCGCTCAATCATTTGTAGTTTTTTGTAGTCATATTTGTGTACACTGTTAAAAGCAGAAAGAAAATAATGATCTTACCCGAGTTCTATCCTTCCCCGCTGGTTGTTGCCAATAAAGTTGCCATACTGGCAGGAGTTGATGTGGCTGTGAATGGTGATCAGAAACCTCTCATTGAACTCAAAGGCGCAGGGAAACTGCTCCATCAGTTGCCACACACACTCCAAGAACTGATCGATAATGGGAGACACTTCTTTAGGGTCTCCAACTAAGTGGTTGCATCTGGATAGGAAATTAGAAGCGTTAGAACACTGCATTAAAAAGATCATGCGATGAAACTAATGGCTTAAATTAGGGGTGTCAACCTCTTTGTTTTGTCTCGGGCCGCATTGTAGTTATTATTTATTTCCCTCAGAGGGCCGTTAGAACAGGGAAACCATATAAATGTTTAATCCTCAAAACATATTGTTACCATTAAAATACAAATTGAGGGATAACTAGTTTTGAAATCAGAAGACAAGGATAATAGTTTGTACAAGTATTGTTTAAGTTGCTGTAAAAGAAGGGTTTGGTAACAGAAAAATGCAATATCGCAACATTATTGTTTATTTTTATGACAATTTGGAATTTGGGTACAGATATTAGCAAAAATAATGGAAGTTGACGAGCATGATTTGTTTTCGCGGGCCACATAAAATGATGTGGCGGGCCGCATCTGGCCCCCGGGCCTTGAGTTTGACACCATGGCTTAAATCTAACCTGTGAGAAAACTTGTGGCCGAATGAGACCCAGTCTTTCTCGATGAGAACCTACGTACAAAAAGACGTCAAAGTCACTTTATAAACAGTTTTGAATATTATTAGCACCACAGAGAATATCATTAATCGTGAACACTTGCAGTTGAAGGAAAACAGCCCTTTGAGAAACATTATGGACAAAAGTATTGAGACAGAACTCTTAAACAATTACTAAATGAATCAGGAAGTTGGACTAGAGCAGGGGTGTCCAAACTCCAGCCTGTCACTTGCCAGCCACTCTGTTTTTTAGTGGCCTGCTGCATATTATAAAATGAACAATTACCAGGGCCAATATCATATACCTGCATTGTGCTACTTTCTACATTGAATGGCAATGCAGGGGAGAAGAAAAACAACACATTTGTGCTCATCTCCCACTACCTTGTCTTCCGAAAATCACACCTTATTCGGTAAGACGCACCGTGGTATCGGTATTGTTTGCTCCATATTCTGTTGTGTGTCAAGATCAGTTTAGTACAGATTGTACTAAACTGATGTGCTTTAATTCTGAATGTGTCGATGTCACAGACTCAGTACAGGGGCCGATCTATTCTAGTAGGACACACAGTCGCTTGCTTTATCACCGAGCTGTTTTTTAATAAATAAAAAAATACTTACATAATACATACATACTTTACTATACATTTATTTATATATTTATTTTTATAAAACAGCTAGGTGATAAATAATATAAAAGTTGCTTTGTACTTCTTTGCATAGACTGACTTGTTTTAGAATGTTAAATATATTAAAGGTGAAGAATGGCCCTTGAATCCGTCACCTTTTCTTGTATGCAGCTCTTGGGAGAACAGGTTAGGACACCACTGAACTACATTATCCCCTTATCTTCATTTGAAGGGAACTTTGCCAATGCATTTCAGACAAATTCCTTGCTTCTACCTTTTTGGTAACGGTTAGGGAAAAACCTTTTCTGCTCTGGCATGACGACCACCAAAACAAAACAAAATTATTCCATGACTGACAAGTCATGATAAAGATTAAAAAATGACAAGAAAAAAACACCCAAAAAACTGTTAATCTGTAAAGAGAAGATCCACCTTCCAGTTTTTTACCATTTTCAGTTCCTGGCAAAGTAATGGCCATTTGGCCACCTATACCTTGGACCATTCTCTGTACATGGTCATACTGTACTGTATGCATCTGCAATGCAATTCTGGATTCCATAGCTAATCCTTTACCTCAAACAGCCCACACCGAATGAAATACAGTAGGTTAGATAAATATCAACACGCTACTTCATATACAAACTGTCGTTACAATTTATCTATTTTGCAGAGTCAGTCTGTACCATAAATCCTTTGATGGTCCGGTAGTATGGCTCCAACAGCACACAGGCCACAGAGCACACCTGAGCAGTACGGTCCCAGCCATCTGAACAGTGAACCAGGACGCTGACACCCTCCTCTGCAACGGCCTGCATACATAGACGCGCAAACACAGAATATTACACTGACGTTACATCTGAACGTCTGTACTAGTGTACATAAAACTTGTCATAGCCTAGGTCTGAGGTCTCAGGAAAATTATAGCATGTTGTTATGCAATATAGAATACCTGCTGTTGTATGTTGCTGTTCAATCGTAGAAAATTGTTTCTAGCATAGCATTGCAATATTTGGGTTACAATGGAAGAATGTAATGAATCTGAATAAAATAATACTTTTTAGGAGAAAAACAATGTGCGCTATATTAGAATAAAGTCAAAATTGAAGGAAAATTAAAATTAAAGGAACAAATGAAAAACTCATTTCCACAACACCCTTTAACGGCCATGGCTAGAATCGGGAACCAGTTGGTCCGTAGCACTGGTGGTATGTACCATAGCTGTACGTGTGAATGCATTCAATCAGGACCGCCAAGTCAAAGAATGTTTTCCGACCAAAGTGTCATCAAAAAATACATTTAAAAAGAAAGGGGGAAAAAAAAAAGTGTGATTTTGTGAGATAATGTCTACAAAAAGAGTGACTTTAAAAGCCCCTGTACATCGGATGCTACGTTTGTTTACGCAAGTTCACCTGGAAGGACATTAACAAGGATTAAAATTATAAGCATTGCTTCGGAACGCAATGTTTATTGTGAGGAAACACAAAGTTTTTTGTTTTTTTTCTTCTTCCATGTCACCTTCGGGACTCCGTAAATTTCCCCTTGAGGGACACGAGTAAGTATTATAATTTAAGACTTCAAATCTCAACTTTTACTGTATAATTTTCTACACAATTCAAATGGTTTTATCATTTTTAATGGGGGGATATGTAATAGTCAAATAGCATTATTTTGCAAATTCTATCATTTATCAACTCAGAAAGTAAGAACAACATTGACAAGATAATATTTATAGTGGTGGTGAAGAGGACAGCAGGGATTAATCTCCAGACTGACCTTGGCGATGAAGATGCCTGCATCCAAAACAGCTTTGATGTGCTTCAGCCAGCCTGAGCTCTCCAGGCCTTCCAGGAAGTCAGACATAGAGGGGGAACGCAGCTCACACACTGCATTTCACAACACAGCTGTCTCAGTAGCAGGAAACACACAGAATACTAGACTTTATTAAACAAGACACATAGAGTATATTTGTTTTTGCTCAAAACATATTTTCTTTAACGTCGACTCAAGTGATGCTTCTTTTGACTCTTGATGATAAGTCGATCAATTGAATCAGTTTGTTTTACAGTGAATCACTGTTCATCATTCGTGCCCTTACTAAATCGCTGATTTTTAAGCGTTCTTTTTTAATGGGTTTTTACAGTACACAGGCATGTCCAAATTTAGAGTTGCACACCTTTCTGCAACAAGATGGGCAGCACTAAGCTCTACTGGAGGAGATGCAGTATAATTAACAGCAAATAGAAGAGGACGCTCCTTCAGTGTAAGTCAGTATGACGTTTTACTTAGGCTTTACACGATCAGGATTTTTGGGACCGATCAGCGAGTTTAAAAAACCCATTACCGATCACCGATCCGATCACAAGATGGAGCAATGTGTCTATTTAAATGACTTGTTCATTTTCTGTATATACTTGTGTATTGCATACTGAGTATCTTCAAAAGTATTCTCTAGCATTTTAGACAAACGGTAAAACATTAATGACCTCGAGGGGGCATTCAAGGATTGGCCACTGACATAAGTTTAAGTTTTCAGTCAGGTCAAACCAACATTACAACTTGACAGAAATAATGAGTGCTACCTTAGTACAGTTAAATGACTTTATTGTAATTAAATTACTTCGCACACACCAAAACTTTAGAGCATGAATCAACAGAACGCCGACATGTTTACGTACAACTGTTAGTGCTAGCACTAGCTTGCAAGGCTGCAGAATGTTTTGTTGCATGCTTGCGAGCCGTATCATATTAAAAGTATGTGAACATACCTCAAGCAATCCTTGAATGAACGTCCACTCTCAAGCATCGCTCTTGACCACCACACACATTTTCCCTTATTTTATTATGCCCCCCCCCCCCCCCCCCCCACACACACACAATAAATTTGCTCGATCTATTGTTGTTGGTGTCGCCATGGTAACGAGTGTATCCGGTGGCATTAGATTTGACAAGGTAAAGCCCAGTGTTGGTAAAAGACGGGATGCGGTGGTATCGGAATATTGCAGTAGTCGGACATAGTACAATCGTGAAGGACCAAAATTTGTCTTGTACTCTGATCCAGGCAGGTGAACAAGTTCATAATTACTTTTATAACTTACTGTACGAGAGTACGGCTACCACCGAAATGAAACATTTAAGTTGATGCTGCCAGGCGGGGGTCTTTAAAATTGTATTTAAGCATGCAATAGGACACGCTAGCAATCTCTGGAGGGCAGAGGCTTTGTCTAAACATTTTAAGACTCTTCTGAGCAGCCATGAGCCAAAGAGTTATAACAAGTGGACAGCAGCTACAACTTTTCAGACTAGGAATCACATCATTCTCACGCCCTCAGTTTTGCTTTGGGGGTAGGTCGCAGATTATGCACTCCAGGAAACCAAAATAGCTCAGAAATAAAACCCAGATGGATTCAAAGTCTTCCAGGAATCACCCCGGCACAATACCCAGAAATTCTCCTGTGGGCTCTATTGAGGCCCGACTGCAGCACATTGCAGTCTGGCTGGGTACATCTGAAAGCCAAAGTATAGACATGGGGCTATGCTGTGCTATAGTCGTGTGAAAATTACAACAGAGTTTGAAAGATGATGCCAAATATCAAACATTTTTCCATAAACACCAAAGTGATGAAAACATTTCAGACACAGTCACGGATGCACTGCCAACGTAACATTCCAGGAATAAAGCCTCTTTGAGAATTAGTGGTTATTGTACCTTCCAGCATTTTTTGTTGGCTGCTCCTCATCACATGGATGTTCTCAATGGCGACGAACTGGAATTTAATGTGGGAGTAGTTGTCCTCATTTTCATAGCCTTTTCCTGCTGCTCGATTTGCCATCGCATTTAACTGGAAGGATATTTGGCTAGTTGTTAGAAGATTAGTTTGTTTGTGATGTGTTCGATCAATTACGGTTAGACAATACTGATCATTGTGTTCCTATCCCAAAGCCAAGATTTTCCAGAGTGTTTATCTATGAGCATATCCAGCTGCAAAAATATATTAATAAAAGCCCACCTGAACAAACACCACAATGCTCCTGACTTGTATTATTACACAGCGTTCTTTCCATCTATGGGGCTCACCTTGGGCCTGGTGTCCACCACATACATGAAGTCACTGCGGGGATTGGACCTCAGTATGGCCTCCAGCATCTGCTCATCCTCCAGGCAACGAGCGCTGAAGCCTGAAAGGGGTTGGCTGCTACGGCAGATGGCAGCCTGGGAGGAGGCGAGATTAAGCTTTATATGTTGATGTTTTCTCACCAATCAATTACACTATGGTCACCTTGTGAATTACTACAATCATTACCTTCAATTGACATTTTGGGGGACAATTCTAAAACATTGGAAGCACTTGACATGCATGTTAAAAGGAATAATCTCATGTCTCCATTTATTAGGTTAAAAGGAATAATCTCATGTCTCCATTTATTAGCCACGGGGGATGAGGCAAAGAATTATTACTGAGTTCTTTCTCCCTTCAGACCGATTAACCAAACTTTAGCCTCTTGCATGTTTTGGGCTTCACACGCTGGACCCTCAACCCTGGGAAGTTGACCCCACACTCATAAAGCAATCCCAACTGTTGTGTTAAGGACTAATAGAATGATTTATGAACATTAAGGATTATGCGCATAAATGTAGCCAAGATGCTTTAGCTCAAGAGTCATATGGGGCCTGTGATTGAACCAGAAGAATATTCAAACATTTACCCAGAATGTTGTGCAACCCTTTGCACAAAACCTTCTTTGATCAGAAGCTTTCACTAAATCGCACTTGACAAAAAGGATGTAAAAATGATAAATGGAGTGCACTTATATATCTAGGGCTTTATCTCGACCATCACAGTGCCCAAAGCGCTTTACCAAGGCTCACATTCACCCATTCACTCACACGCACACATTTATACACCAATAGGCAGCTGCTGCCAGGCAAGGCGCTGCCGTGTCCACTCGGAGCAATTTAGAGTTCAGTGTCTTGCCCAAGGGCACTTCGCCAGTCGACGGAGCAGAGATTGAAACCGCTGACCCTTTTTTCACTGGACGACCCACTCTACCAACTGAGCCACAGCCACGCCAAGGAAGAAATGTGACAGCAACAAGAAAACACACCACAGTTATCATACTGAAGTAAAAATGAATCACAATCCAAGTTGTTTCAATTAAACATATGCTACTGCTAAGACAGTACTTGTATCAGAAGTTGAATTTGTTTCCTGACAACTGTAAAATTCTATCAGAAAATCAAAAAGAAATATATGCTATCAACTTACATGATTTTCTTTGGAGTAGTATGAAAGAGTAGGAAATCTCCCCCTGCTCCTGAACTTGGAGCTTCCTGTGATGACTGATGGAGTTGTTGACTTGGGTACAAAGAGTTCAGCAGGGTAAGTGTCACTCACCTCCAAAAATAAACAAAACCTAGTTATTGCAAGGTCCACATTAGTATGAAGATCATTTGCCTGGTCACTGATCTCAGTGCCCTGACCTTGTAGTGCCGGTTTACTGAGGAGAGTTTCCAAAGGGAGTTTGGGATTCCCATTCTGCTGTACTCAGCTCTGAGGTCCAAGAAGTCCCATTCCTGCCGTCTCTCCGTCTCTTCGACATTTGGTTTATAGGAAAAGCAATACAGTTCCTCATAACGCTCTACAAGTAACAACAAAGGTTGACAGATGTCAGGTTGCAAATTAGAGTCTGACATTTATAATCAGGAAATCAAAGATTGGCAGATCTTTTTTATTTATGTATTCTTTTAATCTACCACAATGTGTGTATATATATATATATATATATATATATATATATATATATATATATATATATATTTTGCATTTTTCCCTACTGTAAATTAAGCACTGGCTGATAATCATTCCATGACACACCCCAGACTGGTTGCCAGTCAATATCCGGCTGAGTATGCATTTATATAAATTTTTTGAAAATGATTAAATGCCTTGATCATGTCAAGGTAGTTGCTCTGTCTTGAGGCAATGGACATCATATATCATCAAAAAATCATGAGGTTCTGGGTATACAGTTTAACTTCAGTACTGTGGTGCTAACTGCAATACAGAGGAGGTTCCAATTGACACTCACAATGTGTCTTTTTCACCGCAGCTCCAGCTACTACATCTGGCTCAAAACCCATGCAAACTAACTATGCAAACACCATCCAAAGTGCTCATCAAATGCTTTTCATGCTTGATGGAATTAATAACCTGCACAGGCTTGAAGCAAAAGTCACCTGGACGGGAGAGCCGCTGCAGGGACACATATACATCATGGCACTCCCGCTCTTGAGGGATGACAAAATGAAGAACCTGGAAGTTTTTGCAGTGTATAAGCAGCGGGCAACCCGATGGAGTGGCCTCTTGTTTCTCCAAACTGAAAACCAAACTGTGAAGCACCTAATAATACAAAAAAAGCCCATACATGATGATTATGTGCTGATCCGATCCCTTCGTTCATCCAGCTTCTGCTTACCCATGTTTCATTGCGCATTCCACCCTCACTCTCCACAAAGATGCTGTGGGTGGCCGTGAGATAGAGGGTGCCCACCCTGCTCCTTTTGGTGAACACTCTGTCCAGCAGCCTGACCTTCTCCACCTGGTGGAAGCAGAAGAGGAATCGAAACCCCCATGATCCTAATGTGCCCCCTCACGAATGATGTCTTTCTCAATCACCTTTGACCCGGCAGCAAGGCGTGGATTGACTTGCACCGACAAAGTAGATACTGAAACGCCCCCCGCCCCAAGCTATCAGTCTACGTGGCTCGCACTACTTGACCCCCTTTCAATGTTGACTGTATGTTTGTTCTATATCGCTGCTTATAACCATTGGAGAACGTGTGAGGGCTTCACAGGGGGGTGACTTGACTTGTCAGCGGGGGTGCATTGCGGAAATGACTCCATACAATCAGAATTGCGGTTACCTTTGGAAGTCGGATGTGCTCCATTGGCAGGTATGGAGCGAGTCACAGTGTCGCCACTGACGATAAGCGAGGCACAAATGTCAAAGGTTAGCTTTGATTCAGAACGCCTAGTCAGTGGCGCTCAGGTAAACGCATGCATAGACAATTAGAACACGCAAACAGTTATGATATGATGTGCCCTGGAAGCGCTCAGTAGCGTTGCGCCGCAGGGTCCTAAAGCCCCATGGGTTATTACAGTGGCATAAAATTGAACACTTTTTTTTTTTTTTTTTTAACAAAAATTTAATGTTATATTTAAACAATTGTACATGTAAGAACTTATTTGTTTGTTTGAAGTTGATTGTTTCAAGCCAGATTACATGTCACAAGCTTTTTCTTTTAATGTTTAACTGCATAATTTATGTTTATGTTAGGGTTGTTGTTGTTGTTGTTGCCCAGTGTGCCCAGTGAATGACTGTCCTGCGTACCCACCAGTTATTTACCTGCCTGTTGGCAAACAGATCATTGGTGACCACTTTTCCTGTGGAATGAGACTGTCTTTGGGGGTAAGATGTAAAGACATTGTTGCAAGTAGACAATTGGTGAGAGCAAAAACCTCTTCCACTGTTTACAGAGAGCCTTTCTGGTTTGACGTACTGTAGATGGCTTTGTTCACACAGTCCTCCCTATCCAGAATTTGTACATTATTGTCCTCAAGGGAAAGTCCCCCCTTTTTGTGCTACAAATTAACTGCTGACCCTAGACCTGAAAAAGCTGTTCTCGTGTTCTGCCGTGTGTTTTGTGTAAAGGCTGCTTGGTTTCTCCAATTTAGAGGTCATTGCACTCCACATTACACTGAACTGGATAAACAACATTGCTGAATCTGCTTTTCAGGATTTTGTCGTTGGGGTACAATGAAACAATAAAATTAAATACATAAAATACAATTGTTAAATGAAATATGATACAGCCAGAGGATAACAATATTCATAAATTACAGCCATACAGTAGCAAGACAAACAATCGACAAAAGGGACTAAAAGGGGTCCAAATGTGTCAAGGGTAGGTCAGTACAAAATTTCAACAGAAAAGATTTTATAACTAGAAACTGAACTAGAACTGAACTAGAACTGAATCAACTACTGCTATGACAGGCCTATTCTGTACATTTCTGATGATGGAATTGGACAGGCTTAGAATTTAAAGATTAGCATTTTATGTACAGTAGGAATGAATTATGCAAGCAAACAGTTTGTGCACTGGAAGCTCTCCTCAACCTCCTCCATATTGACTGAAAAGTACTGAAAATATTTGTTTACTTTATTTATTTGACCTCTGCAAAATCGACCATCTGCTTTTTGATATCATTCAAAATCATAGTTTTATTTCTCCTCAATGAATAAAATCACCATTTAAAATGGCATTTTATCTTGACTTGGGTTATCTTTTTTCTGATATTTACATTTGTTTGATGATCTTAAACAAAGTGGGGCAACTAAGCAAAAAAATAATACATTGAGAAGGGAGACAATACCTTTTCATAGCACTGTATTGAAATACAAAAATAATGCAGTTACATATACTTTTGTGTATTTGTTATTTTAAGCAATAAAGAAATCAGTTCAATAAAAGCTGTAATTTTGCAGTTGGACGTTAATTGGTCGTATTCATTGTTCATGATTTAATGGTAACAAATGGCTTATCTATACCATAACAACTGTGGACATTCACAACAGTAGTGTATAGTTTTCGTTGTGTTTAGTTGTATTACAGAAATTGTTAAAAACAAACACTATAGCTGCCGTGTTTATGTCCTATTTTTATTGCCAAAATCTCTGGCTAGTGAAACATGTATTCAAATATAATCTTTCATATTCTGCATTGTTTTGCGGACCACTTGGGAGACCAGAGATCTGATTCAGGACACTAGAGAGAGACGAAAAACAATAAAAGTAGTCAGTTAAACTAAGCAGAAGTGATTAACCTACTGTGATGCCTGGCAGCCAAAGCTCATCCCCTCTCCTGCTGCTCGACATCTATGCATGAGAAAAGTTCAATTGTGCTCTGATTACATAAGATGATGACTACAGTAAGATGCTTCACCTCTGTTGAGATAAGCAATTATATTATTATTACTTCTGCTAATTAACAGTCTGATCTTGTTGTCAGAACAGATGTTTTATTACTCATATTTGTTGCATCACAGGTTGATATTGGAATTATTGAGTCATGTATAAAGGTCAAGAAAGAACAATATTTTTGACAGTGTAGAGTGAGAGCCTAAAACAAATATTGAATTATCCCAAGGTTGTAATGTCATAGAACCCCATTTTGGTGGTTATTGAATGCTTTAGAGGTAATCCTGAACAGACATGACCAACATTTAATCAAGCATTTCTAACTCCATTTGCAAAATACAGTTATTTTTTTGTCATGGGCCGCTTTGGAGTTTAAAGTCAGATTATTGTTTTAGCAAACTTATACTGAGTAGTCCTAGAATGTCGTTCAGAAGAATAACTCTGCCAACTGTAAACGGGTGGAAATATATCATAGTTATAAAAATGCACACTTTTAAACAGAAATATATTAATACCCTCACACTTGAAAAACAAACTGGATATTTCTTTAGACATTATAAAAAAACTTTCTTAAAAGTGTAGGCAATGAGCATGTAGCCTACAGTAAACAATAGGTGTTCCTACAGATGTCTGACAAAGTAAAATGAAGCCCAGTAGAGGATTAGAAACAGAGAGTTTTATTTTCATAGATACTGCATCTGCCGTGGAGTGCAAAAACTGGCAGATCCTGATTTTCGTGCACGTGCAAGGCTCGCTGCGCACGTTTGCCAATTTGACAGACCGTTCTGCAACAAGCTGGGCGTTCTGGCGCAACAAAGATGTGTCCTTTGACATGTGCCCGGTGCAGTGACAATTTGGTAGCAGAAAGTCGGTCTAACTCTAAACCTACCCCTGCTGAGACCACAACTAACTTTTAACGCAAGATATACTGCTGGGTTAACGTGATTTTGGTGAATTTGATCGGAGCACAGACAGATATAGATAACGAGCTCCGTGGACTTGTGCAGGATGTCAGACGTATTCCTTTCATAAATATGTTAACAGCGGGCATCAAACCCTCTGAATTATTGTAGAAATCAATTAACTGAACCTATTATTATTATGATTATGATGATGATGATTATTATTATTATTATTATTATTATTATAGCCGCTTTGATTGGACATGATTGAAGTTGACTGTGTTCTCTGCCACAGCGGTGCAGACCTCCCACTTTTAAATATGCCGCCTTGCGCTGGTGCGTGAAATTACGAACACCTAGTCTAACACGCCTCCCCACAGATTTACGGCAGTCACGTAAATACAGCTCAGATTCTTTGTATTGGAACGTGATCTTTTTTTTGTTTTTTGTTTTGCTATTGTTTCATGTATCAGTTGGGTAGATGCACAATAAGCAGACACCCCCTTAATGTGTTGATAGTTGATAGTACTCACTCACTTATCAGACAGGCTACGAATGCTAAATGCTAATTTTCCTATTCAAAAATGTTGTGTTCATTCATTTTATTTATGCCCTGTCCCTGACTCCAAGACTAACTGACCTATATACAGACAGGAAATAATTCAGCAGTGCACTGAGGTAGACCTAAGGAAAAACAAATGCAGAGATAAGGCCTCATCCTGTTTAATAAATAGAGAATCAAGTTAAGTAAGTACAAGTAATGTAGTGCTGATATTGAAAAGCTATATGTATATATATATATACTTTTTACCATTGACCCCAATTTAAGAAGCACAGCATGTAATCTTATCATTTGTAATTTATACCTCTACACTGACAGACCACAACGCTTTTGACCATTTGCACAATATACAGATAGATAGCTGAGGTGAAGGTCTTAATTTACCAGTATGTTTTTATTCTTGTGATAATAGATGCATTGGAACTGCGATTGGGTGCCAACCAGTTCAGGGTGTACCCCACCTCTTGGCCTAAGTCAGCTGTGGTAAGGTCCAGCTCAAACCTTAATCAGAGAATCTTCCAGCTTCATAACATTTAAGAAGCATCTGAAAGCATGGATTAGGACCAACCAGATCTGTGACCATTTGTAATGACTCTAATATGCACTATGCACTTTTTATTTATAACTTGTAGCTTTTTATACTGTGGCCAATGTACAATATTTTTTAAAGCTCTGTAAAACTTACAGATATGTAGTAGCACTTTTGAGTTAATATTTACGTAAGTACCTGTAACTAAAAGATGAAATGTTGATCTTTTGTGTCATTCATTTTTTATGTTGAATCCAAATGTTTTCAGTCTATAGCAAAAGTAAAATTATTGGCTTCACTGTACCAATACTGTTGGAAGCTAGTGTATAAGGCAGCTACTTCTTAATAACAAGAGGCCAACAAGAGGCCAAGAGGCCAATAACAAGAGGCCAAGAGACCAAATAATGCAAATCTGTGAGGATGTGATGATTCACATGCATATGGTGGGGTGTGAAATACTGGATGTGGTGCATGATGCCTTTTTTTTTTTTTTTTTTTTTACTGTTTTTTATCTTTTTCTTAAAATATTCAGAGCTGTTGTTCACTCAAGCATTTCCTGGTGAAGCCAGTGTTAATTGGAGCGAGCAGTCCTGCGTCCACAAGGCAAACACCACTCAATCTGTTGACCATATCAACATTTTCGAAGCTAGGTCACTCAGCCATTGGTGGGCAAATGAATTCAATTGGCTTCACACAATTAGTGCAAGTCAACAATGAAATAGACGGAGCAGGGGGTTGCTTTCTAATCGTTCCCTGGTAACAGAGTCTTACATGTGGGTGACAATTTCCATGCTGTAATATCTGCAACACTGTTTTCCCACTGTTTATATATATATATATATATATATATATATATATATATATATATATATATATATATATATATATATATATATATACACACACTTTGATGAGAAAACAAAAACAACTCAAACTGAAAACATGACATTTTATTATCTTTATGAAGTATTATCTGGTGGACAACTGGTTAGCACATCTGCCTCACAGTTCTGAGGACCAGGGTTCAAAATACGGCCTCTTCTGTGTGGAGTTTGTATGTTCTCCCCGTCTGTGGGTTTTCTCCGGAAACTCCAGTTTCCTCCCACATCCCAAAAATTCGAACTTGCTCATAGGTGTGAATGTGAGTGCGAATGGTTGTTTGTTTATATGTGCCCTGCGATTGGCTGGTGTCCAGTTCAGGGTGTACCCCGCCTCTCGCCCGGAGATAGCTGGGATAGACTCCAGCACGCCTGCGACCCTAGTGAGGATAAGCAGTGTGGAAAATGAATGAATGAAAGTATTATCTTTATACAGTGCATACTTTTCGGAAGGATGTGGCTTGTGACCGATGTGACCAATTTAATTTAATAATTAACAGCTATATTTGACATACAATGGATGACTTTCTGTTTTTCAATAACATTTTCAATAACAACAACAAATATTTGTTAGATTTATTTAAGCCTTTGAGCTTACACAATTGTATGGTGGCCTGGAAGTGCAAAACAATAACGAATTTTGAAGCACTTTTACATTTCAGAAAACAAATTAACAAAAGCCAAAACACTTTTACATTTCAGAAAACAAATTAACAAAGGCCGAAAACACTTTTACACTTCAGAAAACAAATTAAAAAAAAAAAAAACATGTGTGCATGTGCGCGTGTGTGTCCGTGTGTGTGTGTAAAAGACATTAACATCAGTATGCATGTCACAGGTCCCTGCAGCCAAGGAGTGGTGTGATTCAGGTGTGAGAGGATGGACAAACTCAGAGAGAGCAGGTTGTCATTTGGTCTTTGGTCTCTAGCTCGGATGGTGTCTCTGGAGGCCAGCTGCCACCTTGCCACTGAGGTTCTAAGCTGGTTTGAGCTGGGTTTTTTTTTTGGGCAGAAATATTCACTGCTAACCTCAATTGCTGGATATCAGTTGTATCAGATGAGGGGTGGAGTGGCGGGGGATTAACATGTCCCCTCCTCTCAAGAGTTGTGATGTACATCTGAAGTTTTGTTTCCCCTGATATGACCAAGATTTGTTTCCCCTGATATGACCCTGGTGAGCTAGAATATTGATTCAAATCCATGGGTCCAATAGCTCAGAAAACATTGAGCAATAGCTGTCATCCATTAGGAGAGGTAACCCCCACCCCCCTCTCCCACACACACACACACACACACACACTTACTGTTGCTCGTGCATCCGTCAGTGACCAATCAGCAACTATGCTTTTAGCAGCACTCCTCTCGCCTGCAGTGGGTAAACATATGTGTTTGCCACATTGCTTGTCAATGTCAGTTGCTTAACCATTTATCAGTGCTTGCTGAGCATCTACACCTGGGCAGTTGGCCTGTTTTGGCCTCAGTGGGTTTTAAACACCATCTTATCCAATATAACAGGTCCGTCTTTTCCCTCTGCTGTATAATGCCAGATTTTAACAACTTTTGTTGCATTTATGCCAAATGACAAGCAAGAAATTGAGGAAAGGGGACATCTCTCCCCAGGGGCAAGGCTGGGCAGATACTATGAAGGAGTACTGAGGACAGAGGGGAGGAGTAAAAATCCTGCTCAGCACTTTGCAGTTAGGGAGGTGAATTAGTGCGGAACCCACTGTTCAGTCAGAACTTTAGGCTGCAGCTCGAAGGATCACCAGCTTGACTTTTTTTGGACCAGCAAAAGTTCCATGCAGAAACATCTTGATACGTGTTGTTTTTTTTAAATCAGAATTTTGGGCTATTCTCCCTGAATCATACAGGTATGAGCATATTTCTGATCATCTATAATCATAAATACTTTTAATGGTCAATCTTGCCTGTTTTCATGTGTTGAGAACCTTACCAGGATCTTTTTAGAAAAATAAGGAAAAAGTCCACAGAATATTGTAAAACAAACAAGAAAAAAATTGGGTCTTTATGGTCTTCGGGTTTCATGAATTGTATTGCACTGTGACACAATGTAGATATTATAATGGAAATGAGCTGTCACATCCAAAATCCATTTCTCATGATTCTCTAATGGAATAAATGCACAGCTGGATGGTTATCAGGCTTCATATATGAATATTCCAAATTTGGCTCAAAAAACCCTTAAAGCAAAATTATTATTCTAACTGGAAAGAGGTGGTATTTAATTTTTGTTTTTAATATTGCACTCATTTATGTATTATTTTAAGGGAACTGTTTCTATTCTACACTTTGGTAATATAGGAAAAAGAGCCTGCAGTTACTCTATTTCTGGGGTAGTGTAATTTCTATTGAGCCATATTGGAACGCAGTTGCTGGGTCATACGGATGAATTCATGCTCTGTTAGTGAATGTGGTCCTTTGAATTGTCTGATCTGCACCATAACTTCAAACAATTGTTTTCTAAGGGGATGCTCACTCAATGAATAGTACCCCACTACACACCTTGGCAGCATTCCTAAACTGGCCTCACCTTGTTCTGTCTTTGTGTTATGAAACTGACCTTTCAGCATTTCAAGAGGTGCAAGGTGCAAGAGCTTTTCAACACATCGAAGTGCATAGTTCAAATATTCATGCTTAGATATTTTCAGAAAGTCTTCTCTGTGTTAACAGGTGGCAACATGTTAGAACAGGTTCTGTCATTTGGCCGTTCCCTGGTGCGCCGCAAGTTGGTTGACCTTAACAGTTTGGAGGACTCCAAGCTCTGTCGTTGCCTGGGAACTGTGGACCTGATCGCCCTGGGAGTGGGCAGCACTCTGGGTGCAGGTGTCTATGTCCTGGCCGGAGAAGTAGCCAAGGGAGACTCTGGACCCAGCATAGTCATCTCCTTCCTCATTGCTGCCCTGGCCTCCGTCATGGCTGGCCTTTGTTATGCTGAGTTTGGAGCTCGCGTCCCAAAGACCGGTTCTGCTTACCTTTACAGTTATGTGACTGTAGGGGAGATCTGGGCCTTTATCACGGGTTGGAACCTGATCCTCTCCTATGTGATTGGTGAGCTTCTGCCACAATTACTGACATATTTGTGGTATGTTGATCCTGGTTCCTGTTTATGTTCTGTCCTCACTTTTGTCACATGCAGGTACCTCCTCAGTAGCTCGAGCCTGGAGCGGAACATTTGATGAAATGACAGGAGGACACATAGAAATATTTTGTAAAACTTACTTCAGCATGAACTCTCCCGGTCTGGCTCAGTACCCTGACTTCTTTGCAGTCTGTCTGATTCTGCTGCTGTCTGGTAAGACAAAAAAAATTTAATGCTGACCACAATGTATTGGGCATACTCCAATAATTTTTAATATTTGTATGTACCATTAAAGCTGTTTATCTAATACACTTCCAACAATGAGTCCTTTCACTGTATTTTGCATGTTTTGTATCAATGAGCAAAGTGACGAGAGATGCCATTTTTGGTTCATGCGGATATCTCAGATACTGTTGCAAATTGTGAGGCGGCACCAGCTGTACTGATCCCACTATGAACGACAGAATGTTCTGTTCTCAACTATCAGATCATGTACACTAATACAGAAACACCAAAAGTGTATTAATGTAATGTGGCACAAGAATCATATTTGTATCTCGTCGTGTTCGCAGACTCCCCAGTTCCCTACCGTAATATTGACACATAATTCCAGCTGTGAACTGGTTAGCGGTAGCCCAATGACATTTTGTGTGCTTGTTCATAAAAACTCTAGTCAGCCAGTTGAATAGTCACAATACTCATCAGTAACAGTTGTTTCAGACTGATGAGTCTTCAGGATAGGAAATAAATTCCTCCTTTATGACTATCAGGCTCTACCGTACCTTCACCGTCAGACTCACCAACGTCAAAGACCTCTATGTGACTTTTGGCTTGTCTCATAAAAGGTCACCTGCGAGTGACATGATTTGTGCGGCGGTTTTTACACCGGATGACCTTTCTTACCCAACGTACTCATTTTCACATCTGGTCTTGTGATCAGCCCGGGGGGTACTATTAATATTGGGGTACTGGCCAGAAATTAAACATGCGCTGTCTGCACAAAAGGCAGCACGAACCAGTGTATCTGCTGGTATTTATGCAGTAATACCCTCCCATAAACATTCAACTAAAAAACGAGAAGCTAGTTACATACAATTGAAATCAGGGGCAGTGCTAAGGACTTAGAGCCTTCCAATGTCACAAATTAAAAATAATACTTTCTAGGTTCCCTGTCACACTCATGAGTCCTTAGAATGGTCTTCACTTGTCTCCCCCTCACAGCACCCCAAGCATAAAATTGGTTGTTTAGACTGGAGACTCCACAAAAACTACATTTTTGGATATCAATACCCATCACCTAAGTGCAATTCTCAGTCATCCAAGTCATGGAAATCCGCAAAGGTTCAATCAAGGCAACTGGACAGTTGCCTTGATTCAACCTTTGTGACTGAGTGCAATAGCAATGGATGCAAAGCCAGATGGCTAACTCTTAATTTAAATTTGTAGTTTTTGTGCTCATCGAATTTGTGCTTATGCAGGACTCCTGTCATTTGGGGTGAAGGAGTCAGCCTGGGTCAATAAAGTCTTCACCTCTGTCAATGTGCTCGTACTCCTCTTCGTCATCATCTCTGGCTTTGTCAAAGGAGACACAAACAACTGGAAGATAACAGAAGAATCTCTAGTAAATGTCACAATAGTTGCCAGGTAATTATTTTAATTTACAGTTCTAAAAAATTTTTTATTTGACTTTAAATACCAATAAGGATTCCATAATCGTTTCCCTTAACAGGGTTTTTTTTTTTTTTTTTTTTTTAAAGTATTGCACAGTACCCTGTCCATTTGATCATATATGATGACATGACAGTACTGCTATTTTAGGGACTTATCAGTCATGGGCAACGTGAGCAGTGATTATGGAGCTGGAGGATTCATGCCATACGGTTTCAGTGGGACATTAGCAGGAGCCGCCACCTGCTTCTATGCTTTTGTCGGCTTTGACTGCATAGCAACTACAGGTATGAGCTCGGCCTCATGGTTGTAATTTGTTGGTCTCAACAAAGTTCATCCATGTTGAGCTGGAGATGCGTAGGAGATGTCTCGTTTTTTGTCCTTTTGATATGTAGTTTCTATTTAATACAGAATAATATATACATTGTAAATGTACTGTGTATAAATACAATTGTCGCACAATTCCTAGGGTGCAGTTTTGGGAGGCTCACTGTGCAAGAGCATAGTTGTCCTTAGTTTTCCATTTAAACTATGAACTATGCCCAGAAACATATTAAGTGTAATTAAGTGCCCCCCCCCCCCCCACTCCAAGTTGCATAATCAATCATAAATCATTTTTTTATTGTTCGTCAAGCTTATAATGTTGAAATAGAAACCGGAACGAAAAAAAAATTTTACAATACTATACAGCCCCGGGGCCAGATCTGGCCTGCCGCACACTTTATGTTGCCAACTAAAGCAATTAAAGTGTCTCCTTCATGTTTCTTGCAAAATAGGTTTGTTCTTTTAATGTAATTGCACTTCACTTTCAACAGATATTAAAAAACATTTTTTTCCATCAAATTCCTCTTTAACATAAAGTAAACAACAGTTGAATACTTAATATTTGTGTGCCACAATTTTGCATGACTTCTGATTTCAAGTTAAATTTGTTGTTAACAATATGTGTGACAATCAATTGCCACAGCAATTGTGTATATAAAATAATATGGTGCGGTGACTTTATATTTATGTGGGTTTCTTCTGAGGGAAACCATAACTATGGTGTGGACCGTGACAAAAATTAATTCATCACCCCTTCATAGAGGCACTACAGTACAGTATTTTTTCTTCTTTACCACTGCAGGTGAGGAGGTGAAGAACCCTCAGAGAGCCATTCCCATCGGTATTGTGATATCACTTACTGTGTGTTTCCTGGCGTACTTTGGTGTTTCGGCCGCACTCACACTCATGATGCCTTACTACCTGTTGGATGAGAAAAGCCCTCTGCCCATGGCTTTTGAATATGTGGGATGGAGCCCTGCCAAATATGTGGTCGCTGTAGGTTCGCTCTGTGCCCTGTCTACCAGGTAACCAACTGACTGAGAAACAATGTCATAAATTTGCAGTGGATACAAATATTTCTAATTGTACATGCTTACAGTCCTGCTATTGAAATGTTTTTGGGTTTTTTTCTTCTAAATGGGATATTGTGGTTGAAGGGCTTCTTTTTTCAAATATCTGCATCGCTTTGTAAATGACTGTTTGAAATATAATTGGCCAATCATTTGTCTCAAATGATTGTATGGATTAGGCTCCAGACTGTTTATGTTGAATATGAACAATTTTAAGTATTTTATTTTCATTTATAATGTACTAATGTCTGCGATTGGCTGGCAACCAGTTCAGGGTGTACCCCGCCTCCTGCCCGATGATAACTGGGATAGGCTCCAGCACTCCCGCGACCCTAGTGAGGAGAAGCGGCTCAGAAAATGGATGGATGGATGGATGGATGTACTAATGTCACAAGTAGAATCTAATCTCAGTCATGAGAAGCGGATCACATTGAATAATACTGGATGTTAGACACACTTACACCATAGATCAAACTATGCATTTCACATGCAAATGTTGGTTCGAATGTTGTTTTACGACAGTAGAAAGTAGGTCGAGCAATGGGCGAATGTACAAGTAAAACACTCAACACCCCTCAGCTGTCATCAAAATTAAATTGTCACTCATTCAATTCAAGATAAAGCAATGGATAATGAATAAAAGAAAAATTTGTGTGTCCAGATAAAAAGTCATAGCATCAAAATGGAAAACAAGTCTGGAGCCCATTGTGCCTTTCTTCTCTGAAAGTTTATATTTATTTTAATTAATTCCCATTCATTGTTTTTCCAGTTAATATTAAAGCCATCAAATTTAACTTGTATTGATTGACTGACATTTTGGCCATGGTATGCTATTTGCGCTAATATCTGGCCATTGCCGATTTTACAATGCAACAAGTTGCTGTTTTGTTTGTGCTCCATGTAATTGATTAATAGTTGTTGTTTTAAAGCACAAATTGCTGTGATCTCTAAACAACTAAAGAACATTGTAAGAATAGAACCAATTTGGACTTTCTTTGGTGGATGAAATCATATCCAATTGGAAAATGCCCAATTGGTGTTATTTGTACAATAGACAATGCCCCACCAGAAAAGAAAGGCACATCCTCCCACTTTGAAGCTGTTAAAATGTGATTGTGTTTGCTGTGTGTACGCATGTGTTTTGGGGTGTCTTGACTAATGTGTTGGGCTTGCATGTCTTTGCTGTCTCATGCAGTCTGCTGGGCTCCATTTTCCCTATGCCTCGTGTAATCTATGCTATGGCAGCGGATGGGGTGCTTTTCAAAGCCTTAGCCCGAATCAATCCTAAAACGAAGACCCCCCTTATTGCCACTATGAGCTCCGGTGTCGTAGCAGGTGAGAGCCGGAGAGCGTCAAGCTTCTTCACCAATCAACTATGAAAGACACTGCCCAACATCGAAAACTCATAGCTACCCATTCGAACAATTTCTGATTCAAATCATTAGCCATCATTACCATCATCCTGGCATGTACATGTGTGCTTTCACAGTTGTGCAGGTGAAATGTGTCCTTTCCACAGTGCTCTTCACTTAACCATGAACCCTCTTTTCCATAGTCTGTTGGGCGCCATGTTCCCCCTACCACGCATTCTCTTTGCCATGGCACGAGATGGCATTCTGTTCAAATTTATGTCCAAAGTGAGTAAGCGGCAGTCACCTGTGGCTGCCACCATGGCGGCAGGTACCACTGCGGGTAAGCAGCCAAGACAGGGAGCGGCCTGTTGTACGGGCTTGTGGTGTGGAATTTGTTTGGCTGCGAATCGTCACGCAGTGTTGGTGGTGATGGTTGCATGTTCAAGTTCGTGATCGTTTGCTGAAGTGCATGTGAAAATATTTTTTTTTATTTATAAGTCAAGTGAGCTGGCCAAGAGAAGACCATTCTGGCCTTTTTCGGTTTTTACAAAATAAAAGCTGAGGCAGCTCCAGGTATCTCACTTGGATATAGTTTTGTTGTATATATATATATATATATATTCATATGATATGATAAAAATTAATAGACGAAAAATCACTGGACCTTTTTGGGGATTTTGGTATACCGCGCGCTCACACGCACCAGCTCACACGCATCAGCTCACCCGCAACTTAATGAGGATTAGCGGTATAGAAGATGGATGGATGGATAAATTTATAGTACTTATTTTCTTCACCGGTAATAGGATTTTCACTCAAGTAGCCTTCTCATTGAAAGCATTATGCCTATACAATTAAATAAGATCAGCAGCTGTCACAAAATTAGTAAATAATGTCTTTTTGAGTTACACAAATTGTTACTGTCCAATGACTCCCCAAATTTTATCTTTTATTTGCTTTTCTTTTTGTGTCTTTGTGTTTTAAATATTTTTTCCAAAATCTGGGAATATATGGTTTTCATTGGGGAAATACAAAAATATGTTCAGCTGTTTAGCTGTTTTATAATCCCCCCCCAAAAATACATTTATAAAATTATTGTGGTAACCTAAATAATGTGTAGTTTTTAGTAATAACAGTAACACTATAATGTGTTCTAATAAATTTTATTATTTTTATATTATTATATATATATTTTTGTTGCTGGGACATCACTGTTGGGTGTGCTCTAAGATAAATAGTTTGCTTACCTTGCAGTAAAGCAAAGCAAATTTATTAATATAGCGCATTTCATGCACAAGGTAACTCAATGTGCTTTACATGATTAAAAGCATTTAAAAACAAAGAAAAAAACAGCCTATAAACCTTTAAAACAAAGAGAAAAAAAATGAAAATACAATTAAAACAGCATACAGTACAAGAAATATCATTTAAAAGTGGAAATGCTCTCAAAAGCAGGGGAAAAAAAGAAGAGTTTTTAACCTGGACTTAAAAACATGCACACTTGGGGCTGACGTCACTTCTGTTGGCAGCTTATTCCGTCTCTGTGTAGCATAATAGCTAAATGCTACTTCACCATGTTTGCTTTGGACTCTGTGCTCCACTATTTGACCTGAGTCTGTCGATCTCAGAGCCATACTGGGTTTATATTCCATTTGAATTTCATTCATGTATTCAGGACTTAAACTGGTTAGTGATTTATAGACCAGTAGCAGAACTTTAAAATCTATTCTAAAGATGACTGTAAGTCGGTGTAAAGACTTTAGAATTGGAGTAATATGCTCTGACCTCTTTGTTCTGGTCAGAACCCGAGCCGCAGCATTTTGAATGAGCTGCAGCTGTTTAATGCTCTTTTTGGGGAGTCCAGTCAGAAGACCATTACAATAGTCAAGTCTACTTGAGATAAAAGCATGGATGAACTTCTCTTGGTCTGCTTAAGACCTTAACTTGTGACTAACAATATTTTCGATTCTTGATCATTATATTGGTAGCAAACAATTAATCTGCAGTTTTTTCAACTTCAGATAAAAAAAAAAAACAACAGAAACTTTTTGCTCACTTCCAAAAACGCTAACTACGACTACTGCTACAGACCTCCTGCTCAGTAGGATGTAGGTTTGATAAACAGTACATAGTTGTGTCATGTTGGCATATAAAACAACTTTACGAATTGCGCTTTTATGTTTTGACATGACGTTGCACAAAGAAGCAGAATTGGGCGGAGCAGCTGAGATCAGCTCCATACTGTAGTCAGCTGCTGGGACACAAGAGAGGGAGCTGTGAGCAGCACCACGGTGTCACATCACACAAAACTCAGTATGGAGATGATGCCTGCTGGTTTATCAGCTGAAGGAAATATATGGCTAGTTTGGTGTGGAAATGACTGCATGAACTATGCCTGCAAACATACTGTATATGGCTTTGTTGGATCTGTGTGTTTGGTATAATCTGCTGCCATCTCCTTTCGGGAAAGGTTTGAGTTTGCGCAAGTCCAAGTGTTGGTGGTGTGTTTTGATAAAATTAGTATGCCTTTTATGTTAAATGCATTATGGTGTCTTTGCTTGCTGTTTAGCCATCATGGCTTTCCTGTTTGACCTCAAAGCGCTGGTCGACATGATGTCTATTGGAACTCTGCTGGCCTACTCACTGGTTGCTGTGTGTGTACTGATTCTCAGGTGGGTACATTCACACTGTAAACAACAACAAACCTGGTATTTTTGTACCATTTTTTTTTTTTTGCTTGACAAGCCACAGTTATGATTACCCATTTCTATAAAGTGTAATTTATGATGTAAGCGCTGTGAATGTGACCATTGCATGAATGTGAAGTGGCTGTCGGAGTGTTTTACTATATACAGTAAAATGTGTATGTTAACTGTTCTTACTCTTGTTAAAAACCATCACCTTAAATGTCGTTATCACAACAGTAATTCATGTCTGTGTTAAATTAGGTTGACACTTTTAGTTTAGCGTGTTGATCTTCCCTGTCAATTATACACTCGTCCCACACATTTTATACCACTTGCCCTCATTAGGGTCACTTGTGAGCTGCAGCTATCTTTAGGCGAGGGGCAGTGTACACCCAGGACTGCTCGCCAGCCAGTCGCACTCAACGTGTCCTATGAACTTAAAATTTGCGTTGTGTAATGTTAACTATTGGTTTCTCTAAAGGCAATGCTAAGGATTTCCCTCGTTGTCCAAAGGTATCCAACATTCCAACAAAACAATTCAGTACAGCCATACATAACACCCAGGAGGCCTTTAGAAGTAGAACCTTGTTTGAGAGTTTCAGTCAAAATCATTTAAAATTATTGATTTTGTTTTGGTAAAATGCCTCTTTCTTGGTGAAGTGTCATTTTGATGTTGTTCTGCCCAGCTAATAAACATTCACTTCCAGGTACCAGCCAGATGGAGCTTTGGAGGGGAAAAGGGGAGGTGGCTGTAAAAGGGACTATCTGTCCTCTGAGGAGTGCGAGTCTGAACTGACCGAATCTGAGTCCCACCTCAACACCCTAAAAACAGAAGGCTCAGTTCTGCTAGCAGTCCTGCACCCACCTGCCTCTCCCTCTGAGCATTCATCTAGCGTGGTCAGCATTTCCATTTGTGTGCTAGGTGAGCCATCTTATCATCTACAGTATTTGACATTAACAAACAGGAGATCCAGGGTTCAGATCAAAGCACTGACTCGCAATTGCAACCTGTATCTAGTAATGGCAATAACCTCTGAGATTCAGTGTTACTACTGACAAATGTTGTCACTAAGTGCCAACGAAAGAAAAAGATGACCATTCTGTATAATGTTGATTAATACACAGGGGATTGCATCAAACCAATCTGCCTGACACTCAGTAAGTGCTATGATCTAAGATAGCATACAACCAAGTTACTGTGTGTTATTTTATTATTTACGTGTTATTGTATGTAATTTCATAATTATAGTATAGTCTATGGGGACTAAAGATAAAGAGGAACGCTAATAAGTACAGTTGCCAAAGTGTTTTTTTGCATCCCACCATATACTAGGAATAGGATACCATATCTTAGATAAAATTAATGTGAATGCTCGACTCACCATTGACAAATAAAAGATATACTTTAATGAGCCAGAATTAAGTGTTTGCATGTATATTTGTTGTCCAAACACAGTGCTGCTGACATGTGTGATCAGCTATCTGACCACTTACCACATCGACTCCATCATTGATATAGAAGTGTGGATCCTGGCATCACTGTCTGTGTGTCTCCTTGTCTTTGGTGGCTGCGTCGTAATGATCTGCAGACAGCCTCAGACCACTCAGAAGGTTTCCTTCATGGTATGTACTACACGTCTGGAAACAGACTGAGGTTGATGAACACAACAAAAGCTCATAATAATTGTGTGAGTGTGTGTCTGTTGTCACCACAGGTCCCCCTTTTGCCCTTTCTGCCTATCCTCAGCATATTTGTTAATATTTACCTCATGGTTCAACTGAGTGGAGACACCTGGATACGTTTTTCCGTGTGGATGGCGCTAGGTAAGTCCGAAGTTGTCTGTTAAAATATAGTTATCATTTGGAGACAGATAGTGTCAGAGAAAGGATTTCTCTTACTCTCTCTTACAAAAGTATTTAAATAGTATTGTCAATTGGTTTATTTTTGCTGGAGACCAAAAACATTTGTGTTTGACATCAAAAGAAGAATATGAGACAAGCGATTACAGATGTTTATCTGAATTTCATCTTCCAGTCCTCAAGCCATGTCTTTACATAGAAGTTATGATGCAGATATGGCACCCCGTCTTCATGTTATTCAGAATCAGAATCAGAATCATCTTTATTTGCCAAGTATGTCCAAAAAAACACACAAGGAATTTGTCTCCGGTAGTTGGAGCCGCTCTAGTACGACAACAGACAGTCAATTGACAGAGAACACTTTTGAGACATAAAGACATTGACAAAAAAAAAAAAAAAAACAGTCACTGAGCAATAAAGGGTTGCTAGTTCTCTGGTAATGCCGGTACTTTTTTTTTTTTAAACAAGTGTGCAAAAGGTGCAGAGTCCTCTAGCACTTAGAGCAGTTCGAATGACTAATATTGCAATAGTCCGGTGCAATGACCATTGTGCAAAGGGCGCCGAGACTTCAAGGAGTCATTATAATAATAATAATTTAATAATTTATAATTTATTCAATATAAATCCATCCGTTTACCATACCACTAATCAGAATCATCGTCAGGGGTGTAATGGAGACTATCCTTCTGGAGTTGTTAAAAAATATTGAATTTCCTTTCAGAATCCCAATGTTCTGTGGCATATTATACTCCAAAAATACAGTATGTTGACTGCAAATGAGATTTGTCTTGACTGTACTGTATGTGGCTGCAGAGAACCAACACAGGCTCAAGGACAACATGAGAAAGGCCAGGGTCGAGATGCCTACATGGTCCCTGAGCAAAATTTTATTTGGGGGCTTTCTATTTCTGCGAATAATATTGACCATTGGTCATTCATACACCCAATAAAAACCTATTTCAGAAGTGTTCCACTCCAAGATAGGCCTGGGATTGATTTGCACAACATTCCAAGTGACAAGCATTTAACTGGTACACTGAATATTGTTTGGGCCTACTAAATGTAAAAAAATATCTAAACTAAAATAAAATAAATAAACCAATATACAATGCATTTACTATAAAAGTGTGCTCTTGGTTTATTATTTTTTGTTTCAAAAAAATTGCAAGAGCCATTTGGGAAAAAATTATCTGTCGTACAAAAACAACGAAGTCTAACAACAGGTAAAATCTTGAGTGGTACAATAATCATCATCCTCATCATCATCATCATCCATCCATCCATTTTCTACACCGCTTATCCTCACAAGGGTCGCGGGCGTGCTGGAGCCTATCCCAGCTATCTTCGGGCGAGAGGTGGGGTACACCCTGAACTGGTCGCCAGCCAATCGCAGGGCACATAGAAACAAACAACCATTTGTACTCACATTCACACCTACGTGGAATTTAGAGTCTTCAATGAACCTAACCATGCATGTTTTTGGGATGTAGGAGGGAACCAGAGTACCTGGAGAAAACCCACGCAGGCACGGGGAGAATATGCAAACTCCGTGCTGCCTATTAATAATAATAATAATAATAATAATAATAATAATAATAATAATAATAATAATAATAATAATAATAATAATAATATGTGCCGGGGCACGGTGGGCGACTGGTTAGAGCGTCAGCCTCACAGTTCTGAGGACCCGAGTTCAATCCCCGGCCCCGCCTGTGTGGAGTTTGCATATTCTCCCCGTGCCTGCGTGGGTTTTCTCCGGGTACTCCGGTTTCCTCCCACATCTCAAAAACATGCAAGAATTGGAGACTCTAAATTGCCGTAGGTGTGAATGTGAGTGCGAATGGTTGTTTGTTTGTATGTGCCCTGCGATTGGCTGGCAACCAGTTCAGGGTGTACCCCGCCTCCTGCCCGATGATAGCTGGGATAGGCTCCGGCACGCCCGCGACCCTAGTGAGGAGAAGCGGCTCAGAAAATGGATGGATAATATGTGCCCAGCTACTGACTGGCGACCAATTCAGGGTGTAGTCCACCTTTCGCCCGAAGTCACATGGGATCGGCTCCAGCGCCCCGCGACTCTAACCAGGATTATCATTGTTGAGAATGGATAATAATAATAATAATAATGAGTGGGTGCCTTCCATGTCAATCAAGGTGACCTTACAGGATTATAAAAAACAACCTCCATCATATAAAATTGAGAAATACAAAACGAGCCTTAAAATACAGCTCAGTAGTCTAATGAAAATGAGCAATAAAAAAACCTTTTTATATTACTGTGTTTTTCCTCAATACTTTTTCAAAAGTAAAAAGTAATAATAATAATAAATCTAATACTGCTCCAGGCTGTGTTGACTCTCAATTGTCTTTGGGAGGCCACAAGCAAGTTTTTAGTTTGCTTATGCCTTGGCCAACCCAGTAATGTTACCTTTCTGTATCCGCACACCTCTCTCAGGCTTCTTGATCTACTTCAGTTACGGCATGTGGCACAGTGTGGAGCGCCGGCGCCTTCTCCAGGGCAACAGCAGCAGTGCCAAGCAGGCTGGCTCGGCAGCAGTAGAGAAGGAACAGGAGCAGTTCATCTGCCCAGAGAAGACCAGTCAGTTTTAAGGTTACTCAATTTTACTGCTAATAGACTGTGAGGTGAATCGCAGGCCCAACACACATGTAACTACCGTAAGCCTTGAGTAACTTGTAGAAACAGCTTCGCCAACGTGGTCCTCGCTACATTCAGTCTGTGAAAGCCATGTCAGTATTTTGTGTGATGAGGAGTTGCTCTATTCTGATCTCTTTCACTGTGATGGAACACACACACTGCAATGAGACATTGTGTTTAGAGCACAATGGAAAGGACAGGTAACACACTGGAGAGTGACTTTCCCGCAGACTAAAGCAGTCAGAAGAAGACTGAGATTTAAAAAATGTTTTTTTTTTTACTATGGACGTTACGTTAGAGATTTAACGTATCATTATAAGCAGATTGACTTTTTAAACTTTTTTTAAAATTCCTGTCTTCATTTAATGGTGTATTTTATTTTTAGGCTTTTGTAACAACAATTAGGTACACTTGCACAAACTAAAGCAGCACCACTGCAAACTAAAACCACCAAAACACATTAAAGCAATATCTCTCTGACAATGACCATCCAAACTGAACATTTGTATCTCTGCAAATTCAGATTTATTGATACAGCTCTTGCATTACACATCATTACAGTATTCAGGTGTACCTAATGTGGTGACTGATGATCGTGGTTTGGTGTGATTTGCAGTCTTATTTTAGAAGGCCTTTGTTTGTTGCTTTGATTCTTGAAATACCAGAAGGGGGACAAGGTGCCTGTTAGTGTCTTGTAACGATAAATAGTCCTTGTATTCTCAGCTGCTGTCACAAAGGGTCTTATTTAGCTGCCTTTCTGAAGAATATGTATAATGTTTCAACTGTTACAGTCTGAATAAATGATGTTATTTGACAACAAATTCTTACAGTAAGTATGTGTGTTCAATTTGTTATCACAGTATCACAAACTGGGCTTTAATACTGTACACTACTAATGCAGACTAAATTAAATATGTTTCCCAAATATCTGGAATGCATTGTCTTTATTCAGCTTGTATAGCTTTATTAAATGTGAAGGGAATTAAACAGTCTGATGCAGAGTTTATAAATCTGTTTCTCTTGGCTTTTAGATTTCTGTATTGTTTTCTTAATGGTTGCCTGCGTTGCGCTGCCAGTTGCATGGCATCTACCAAGTTGTTGTGGTATAAAAAAACATGTTGATGTAGCATCCGCAGTGATCTGGCACTAGTCATTCCACAAATCGCCAAACCTGTACATTAAGGCATTGATTCCCAATAAGGGTGCTGAGATATCATCAGGGGTGCCGCAGGATATTATCCAATTTTTAATTTGCCTGAAAAGTTATCATTAACAACATAAAAAAACGATGTATCCACCTGTTGCCATTCATACAACAGAATAGGTTATGCCTTCCTGAGAATATACCAGATTTGTGTTCAATTAAACAGGCCCAGATATCACACTAAGTCCATTTGTGAGCACACTGAGATGAGATCATCATTGTTTTACTATTCAGACTTGTGAGATTTTTATTTGGTGGTGTGCTGTGTGTGGTGTGCCTTTTCTCAATAAATGTTGGGAAACACTGCATTAAGGGATGCTAAATGTAAGTGAGATGGGTTCACCTTCTGGCCAGCTTGGAGACAGCTGTATTTTTACATTTTTATTCTTATTGTTTAGATTTTCTGCTCCAATGGACAGAAGAATCAACAAATTAATTATAAAATGTTCAAATGCCAGGTTTTCATGCTATCAAAAAATTAGTCAAAAATAATTTCAAAACCCTTCTGACCATTATGTTACCAAAAAGCTGTAACTGAAAATTTGCACACCATCTTATAGGGATGTGACTATCTTCAGAAACAACCACTCGCAGCGCGCACACCTACCCGAAGGTTTTATTCTAACACTCATTGGTATTTGGCAATAATTCCTTCCATCTTAACTAAGGCCCAGTTCTAGCTGAAGAAAAATCACCTCAGAGCATGATGCTGCCACCTGGCATAGTGTTCTTTTGGTGATCTATGTGTGTGTGCCCTTGTGTGTGTGCATGCAAGTGATTGACAGCCTTCTGTCGCTACAGTCTCTGATAGGGTGTTCCTGTCTTGGTGGGACAAGTTTTAAAATATCCATCCATCCATCCATTTTATGAGCAGCTTCTCCTCACTAGGGTCACGGGCGTGCTGGAGCCTATCCCAGCTATCATCGGGCAGGAGGCGGGGTACACCCTGAACTGGTTGCCAGCCAATCGCAGGGCACATACAAACAAACAACCATTCACACTCACATTCACACCTACGGGCAATTTAGAGTTGTCAATTAACCTACCATGCATGCTTTTGGGATGTGGGATGAAACCGGAGTACCCGGAGAAAACCCAAGCAGGCACGGGGAGAACATGCAAACTCCACACAGGCGGGACCGGGGATTGAAACCTGTTCCTCAGAACTGTGAGGCAGACGCTCTAACCAGTCGCCCACTGTTCCGCCAGTTTTAAAATAATAATTAAAATTAAAGTAGAGGCATTGGTTGGAGCCAGAGAGGTATCATTTTTCAAAAGATCATTTTAAGAATATTTATTTATATAGTTTTGTCATATATATATATATATATATATATATATATATATATCAGAAAAATACCAGTTTAGCAATGTCAGGCTGTTAATTTGTTGGCAAATATAAGCGACCGTTTGGCTCATAAAGGTGGAAATATGAGTCTAACAGTGACTCACCAGCCATAAACTTCATCACACGTCACTGGACTGCCACGTGCAAAAATTACCATCATCCAAGGCAATGTAAAAAGGAATAAAAACAGAATGAAAAGCACAGCTGGCAGATGTCATGCACGCTCTTGGCCAACAGAGAGCATTAAAGAACATATTTGGCTCAGCGGATCCAAGCGAGTAGTGGGAGTAAACAGAGGTTCCCTCGGTTTTTTCCCCCCCATTTTCCCTTCCCTCTCACTCTAGAGGAGGGATGGAGCTGGAAAGCTGAAGACTGCAGCTGGAGCCTGCGGAGTTCCGGCAAACTTCAGAATCTAACCTCCTGTCCCACTCTGAAGTCCCTTTAACGACCCTCTCGTCAGAGGTCTGTCGCCCTGCAGATCCTTGGGACCCAACATCCAGCACAGCATGAAACTCTGTGTTGTCCTTTGCCTTGCACTGTTTTGGGTGGAGCTCCAACATGGTAAGTCTGTTGCAACATTTCACATATTGATGCATGTTAGATTGATTGAACAATAAAATTTGTCCATGAGTGTCAATGATTGTTTGCCTGTAATCAGGTGTGTCAAACAAATTTTTGACACGGGCCAAATTGTAGTTGTGGTTTCCTCCAGGGGGCGTTGACTGCGAAACCATAAAATGTATTGTCGCTTCATTAAATTGTTAAATATACAGAACAAATTGATGGATAACTAGATTTGAAATCAGAAGTCAAGGAAAATAGTTCATTTAAGTTCAACTCCTGTTCAATTTATTATATAAAAAAGGGCTTGGTAATAAAAGGATACTTGCGATATCTCAACATTCTTAAAAGTGAACACAATTTGCAAAAAGAAAAAAAGCAATTTTGGTACTTTTTTTCATAGAAACATGGCGTAGACACACATGATTAGCTTAAGTGGGCCACATGAAATTTGCACCCTTGCCGTTTCAGTTTGACACCTGCAGTCAATATGTAACCTCGGCTCTCGCCGAGTCACCTCGGCCACAGCACTAATGAGGACTAGCTGAAATCCTGAAAAACAAGCAGATTATTGGTTTAGGGGCACCTTTGCACATGCAGTTTTCTCAATTTGTAGTTTCCTTGGACAGCAGATGTTTTTGATAAACCTACTTTTACTGTGCACCTTTATGGGCAGCTGTTCTTCACTCTTTATCGAAGAATAAAACACAGCACGTTCCCACCAAAATAAAGACTGTTTTCGTAGGTTTATTTCAGTGTTCACTGAGACTAAAATGTACAGCATTGACAGAGAAAGTGAAGCTGGTCACATGTGCACATGTGACACAAGAAAGGATTTCAAACATCCTGCTTAGATGTTAACACAGCTGCTGGAAACACAAAAAGCCCCTGAGAGCAGCAGCTTGGACAACAGCGTGACCCTATTTGGTCTCCCTGTGTAAATGACAATACAGTAACAGAAAATTGCCATCTTAAAGGAGACATATTATGCATTGTTTTCCACAATTCCAAGGTTCCCGGGTGTCTTCATAAAATCTATGACAGTCTATGTTCAAAACACTCAAAGGATATAAAACATGGTGGCACTTGAATCCACTTGTTACATTCTGGTTTAAACTGTTTTTGGGTGCTAAAAATTTATCAGGTTTTTGTGACACTATAGGAGACTTCTGGAGACGCTGTCCAGAGCAGGAGATGCATCCAGACTACAAAAGAATGTCACTTACCGCTGGCTAATTAAACCATATACTGTTACTGTTCGTGTTACAGTACTGTTACTGTACTCTTGTCACTGTTACGTAACGGTGAGGCGGAAGTGCAGACATATTTTTATAAATAGGTGGATAAAAAAAGATTGACTTGGTTGAGAAATGTCACACTTGATGGATGAACAAGCTCTCCAGAGATTAAAAGAGACATTTTCCATAATATTTCCCCTTTAAGTCACCTATCCACTACCTCACTTTTCAAGGCTCCTGCCAGCAAGCCAAGAGAAGAAAGGATTCAGGGGAGAACCGCATCAGACCAGGAGGAAAACGGGGGAAGATGCGTCACCCCAAACTAAAGGAAGGCGGTGGGAGAGGCCACAGCCTGCTGACACAGGTGCTGGAAAAGGGCCGTTTCCTGCGTTTGGGCCAGAGCACGATTCTGGCCCCCGGGGATAACATAGAGCTGCGCTGCAAAGGCAGCAACATCGGGTGGTCTTACCCCTCCTACCTGGACACCTTCAACGACTCTCGGCTCAGGTGATCAGCGGACTTAGTGTCTTATTAGTGAGGACAAAGAATGTATTAGTACATACTAGTACATGGACCTTAAGATGGATATCAAGGATATGGAATAAATGCTCAAACTTTCTTTTCCACCTTCAGCATCATACAGAGCGACAAGTACAGTCAGCTCATCCTGACGTCGCCCTCAGCTGCCGACACCGGACAGTACAGCTGCTGGATGATCGTCTGTGATGGTCGTGAGTGCCAAAAGGACCACGAACATGTGTATGCCTCTCACATCTATTTTGCAGGTGAATGAACATACAGCTTCTCTCGTCATAATTTTATCAAATCACTTTGAAACTTCCTTTTCTCAACCATTCTGCTTCAAATAAGGCATGTTATGTTGTTATGTTGTTATGTGGCGACTGGTTAGAGCATCAGCCTCACAGTTCTGAGGACCCGGGTTCAATTCCCGGTCCCGCCTGTGTGGAGTTTGCATGTTCTCCCCGTGCCTGCGTGGGTTTTCTCCGGGCACTCCGGTTTCCTCCCACATCCCAAAAACATGCATTAATTGGAGACTCTAAATTGCCCGTAGGTGTGAATGTGAATGGTTGTTTGTTTGTATGTGCCCTGCGATTGGCTGCCAACCAGTCCTGTGTGTTCCCTGTCTCTCACCCAAAAGCAGCTGAGATAGGCTCACCCACGACCCTAATGAGAACAACCCCCCCCACTCACAAAATGCATAGATAGAAGACCACAATGCTGAGAAAAACCCAACTCATACTTCATGCAGAAATAATCTGAGTGGGTTTTCTTTTTAGCATCTTTTTAAAGTAACAGATTAAGATAAAAAAAAGTCTTAAAAAGTCAGATGGTTAAACACTTCACATTCACTCCTAAAAGATTCAATCGATGGCCCAAGAAAAAGTGCTATCGTGCTCCTGTAAACTTATCACTGACTGCTAACTGGTGATGTGTGGAATGATTGCCATGTAGAACAACAAATGTATGTGTAAAGACTGGGTGAAGGAACCAACCAATCAGTGATGCTGCCTTCAATGATGGGCACAGTTCAGCCAAACAACTGCATCTATTTTGTACAATTACATCATTCCTCAAACAATGGTGCCTACGGAAAGCTTTTGAGCAATTATTCGATATCAATCTTTTTAAGGTCCATGTACTAGTACGCTTTTTGTTCTCACTAGTAAGCAATTCAGCACACTAGTAGAGCAACCAGGGTGCACTAGTAAAAAGACTGTATTTTACTAGTAATCATAATAACAATCAGAATCATCTTTACTTGTCAAGTATGTCAAAAACACACAATGAATTTGTAGTTGGAACCGCTCTAGTACGACAACAGACAGTCAATTGACTGAATACTTTTGAGACATAAAAACACAGTCACTGAGCAATAAAAGGTTACCAGTAATGTGGTAATGCCGATAAATATTATCGGATATATATATTTTTTTGATAATTGTCCAAATGATACAGAGTTCTCTAGCAATTTAGAGCAGTTTGAAATTACTAACAGAATAGTGTGGTGCAGTGACCACTGTACAAATGGCGCAGAGACTTCAATAAATTTCTGAAGTTCAAAGCGACTAGTAGTGTGATAATCTGGAACATTGTCAATTGTGCAAATGGTGCAGATACTTCTCAACCACATGAGTGCCCAGTATTGGTCAACAACAGATATGTAAATAGTGCAGGTTGGCGAGATTATGTGAATAATCCCCAGAACTGTGAGGCAGATGTGCTAACCAGTCATCCAACGTGCCTACTTCCATACATCTCTCCATCTCTTACAGACAAGGACAATCTCTTTGTCCCGTCGGACATTCACTTCCAGATTGTATACCTGCGCCCAGACAAGCCGGCCGTGGTGCCATGTCGCGTGACCACTCCGCAGGCCACCGTGTCACTGCACAGAGAAGTACCGCCTGAGGAGATCCCTGCCAATGAGACCTTGGTGAACTATGACCCCGCCAAGGGTTTTGTCCTGCAGAAGCCCGGCCACGAGTATCAGGGGGTGTTCTACTGCAAGGCCATGGCCAAAGGAACACCACAGATCTCCAATAAATACCAGCTGCTCTATGTAGAGGGTATAGCTGCCTTTACTTATATTTGCTAACTGTCTGCTTATGGGTTCAAACTGCTAACTAAGGCGAGGCCATCTGGACCTGACCATTCTTGCATCCTTTCTAATGTCAACAGTCCCCAGTAGTCCACCATTCGTGAGCCTGCAGGCTTCTTCTGAGCTGGTCAGCGGAGGCGACAACATCAACGTGACCTGCAGTGTGATAGGGGAGCCGGACGCCGACGTAAGCTTCACCTGGTCTTATCCCGGGCAGGTGAGAGGAACGCCAGGCTTGAAACAACAAATTAAACAGTCAATTCACTTTAAGGGATATTCATGCTGGTTCACTGAAGAGCATCATTGTGCGATCTGTGAAATGTAATCTGTAAATCATAGTCCAATCAATGAAAAATGTTCAGCCCCCGAGGTTTTTCCTTCCACAATAGGGAATGAATTTAATAATAGAGCATGCTAAAACACAAGATCCTAATTGCAACATTAGCTGTCTCGACATATTTACTTACAACAAGAATGTAAAGTTGAAATAATTTATTAATGTATTTGTAAAAGTAACATTTTTGTTACCATGCATCCTTCCATCCATTTTCTGAGCCGCTTCTCCTCACTAGGGTCGCGGGCGTGTTGGAGCCTATCCGAGCTATCATCGGGCAGGAGGCGGGGTACACCCTGAACTGGTTGCCAGCCAATCACAGGGCACATACAAACAAACAACCATTCGCACTCACATTCACACCTACGGGCAATTTAGAGTCTCCAATTCATGCATGTTTTTGGGATGTGGGAGGAAACCGGAGTGCCCGGAGAAAACCCACGCAGGCACGGGGAAAACATGCAAACTCCACACAAGCGGGGCAGGGGATTGAACCCCGGTCCTCAGAACTGTGAGGCTGACGCTCTAACCAGTCGTTCAGGGTGTACCCCGCTTCCTGCCCGATGACAGCTGAGATAGGCTCCAGCACCCCCGCGACCCTAGTGAGGAGAAGCGGCTCAGAAAATGGATGGATGGATGTTAGGAAATATGAAACTAGTCATCAGAGTTAGTAGTAGTAATGCATCTCAACTGTGATCTTTGTATGTCAAGGAGGAGTTACGTTTAGTCTGGGTTGTTAGGGGAAATTAAGGCGAGTCTTTGCAAATGCAAAGGCAAATGACAGAGGTCTCGTTATTGCTTGGGAATTGCTACTTTTACAGCTTACAAAGCAACAACATAGCAAGTCAAATGCAGTTCGTGTGAATAGACGTCCGTCCTGGGTGACGGTTATGGCATGTTTGATGGGACGCAAGTGGGGCGAGAGTCACGGGGCAGCGGCGTGTGTTTAAAGACCTTAAAAAAGTGCTGTAAATGCTATAAAAACATGCCTAGGGTACAATTTATCAATTTATTTCTATATGGCAGATTTCACTTATTGCAAGGGTCGTCTGGAACACAACTTCAGCAATGGATGGATGATTATTGTCGTGTGCTGCCTTATGAACTCCATATTATATTGATATATAACTTAGCTATCTATTTCTGGGAATGATTTGTTGTTTGTTTAAGGGCCAGCGTCCTGTTCACATCCAAACTTCATGGAGGCTGGTCAATCGAGGACGTGGTCAAACGACACGTATCACACAAAGCGTTCTCAGTGTGGAAGACATGGAGACCATTGACTTCGGAAAGTATATCTGCAAAGCCAAGAACCAGCATGGCGAGACGCTTGTGATGACCAGTGTCATGTCCAAATAGCCTCTGTTATGCTTATGTTGCTTTATTGAAAACACACTCGATAAAGGTAAACCATTGCGTTTTTTTTTTTTTTTTTTTAAGAATCACTATTAAAACATTACAAAGCTGAAGGATTGAGTACATTGTGAGTCCAATTTACAAGACAACAAAGCTCTCCAACTTATCCAACACCACTGTGCACTTTGCTGCGCTTCTTCATGCTAAAGCATGACACTGGACGAGAGCATCATTAATAGCTTTGCTGTGGCTTTGTAGCCTGACGAGCAGAAGAATCTGGTAGAAAACTTTTTCCAGACTGAAATGCTAATGTGTTCCACATGTGGAATGTGTTACACATGCCCAGAATGTGCTTTATTTTAATGCTTGCCCCCCCAACCATTTTCTCAACAGTAACTTTCTGCATAAAGTTCATGATACCTTACCAAATGGCATGTTTTGTTTAAAAAAATAAATTAAAAAAACAATGGAAATAGAAACAAGTGACCTACTTTAACAAACTGCAATATATTGTCAAATGAAGATCAAGCAGTTTTTTCATATTTATTTTTTTGTAGTAAATACCCATCTCACAAAAAGTTAACGCTCTTCAACTTGTACGTGACATTTCAGGATGAACCTACAATGCACTACAGGTGAACTTAATTTGAATTTCTCAACTTTTGAATGCACATCAGACTGTTCAATGTTGCACAACTTGCTGTTATCTAACAAGGACCTGAAAAGATTTTTCAATTAGTTTTTTTATTTTCAATTATGTCCACTTCTAAGCCTCTGTTAACTCATCCAGTCTCCGTTGCAAGCATGCGAGACGAAACTCAGGCCAATTCTGCGAGCTTCCTGTTCGTTCAAATGTTCGTCGTTGTCTTGATCTCATGATGTTAAAATGTGAACAGCAATGACAATTACAATTCCGACTGAACAGAAAATGTATTTGCAATTGATGGACACAAAACCTGTTATCAATTTTGCCATTCAGCTCCTTGCTTGAGAACAGCAAGTTGTGTAAAAAGTACTGAAGCATTGAACAGTTGGTCATGCACAAACTAAAGTTTATTAGTAAAATTAAGTTCATGTTGAAGTACATTTTAGGTTCATGCAAACATTTCACACAAAAGCTAACTTTGTCAGTTGTACTGTATATTTAAAAAAAATAATGTGATTCATATAGCATGTTTAAAACAAATGTTCTATTGCGCATTTCAAACAATGCCAAAACACCAATAAGATTTCCACACAAATTCTATATAGGAGACATTTCCAAGACAATGTGCTGAAGCAAAACCTCCTCCTGGCCAGCAACCCAACTTTAAAGCTGCGTTAGGACTCCTTGAGCGAGACGTAGGTGGAACTGACACACAAAACACACTGTAAGAATTTTTATTGGTCCTGTGGCTACCTGGACCTACCACAGCATCAAGCTGTTGGCTTTAATGGTACAGAGATGATTGAGGGTCACACCTTCACATTCTTGTGACTTAAGGTGCAGGAATCCACAGCCCGTATCCGGAATCTGGCAGGACTGTATCCCAACGTGTGCATAAATGTACATGCAGAGGTTCAAAAAGACAAACATCCAGTGGCTACAAGTAGGACAAAATGTTTCATGACATACGAGTCCTAAGATTCCTTTGCCCCACCCACGCACCTCCCTTCCTTCTAGCTAGCCAAACAACAACATGGCCTTGCTTCCTAAGTGCTTGTGTGCATAATTTTTAGTTTGTGTGTCTGTCTAGATCATGTCAGCGTTCATCATGAAAAAATGACCCCACCCCCACAGGCTGATTTGTTGCGCCACCAATAGGTCACCAGGTTGACCTTTAAGAGGGCCAACTTCAATGAGTCTGTCTGCTTCTGGGAAGCAGGGAACCGTCGTTATCTGTGTGAGAGCGGGAGAACAGAGCAGGCGCCGGAGCAGCTGGACGACTGGAAGCTGAAGGAGTGAGAAGGAGATGTAGAGGTGTTGGGGGACACCTTCTGGGGGCTGCTCGGGTCACTGTTTTGGAGTTTCCAGAGCAGCTCTTCATTCTCCCTCGACAAACGCTTGTTCACCTTGGACTCCTTCTGGAGGGATTCCTGTAGCACGGCCTGCTCTGCAGACAGTTTCCTGTGAGCCACAAATGCATCAAATTAAGACAACTGCCAAGTTGTCATTTTGCCATAAGCACCTACCACACACTTCTGATGACAATCAGAAGTGTGTGGTAGTTTCTCATGCATTATACTGTAATTTAGCAAGTGGAAGAAATTCAAGTGTAGCAATTCTACCTGGTAGGGATTCAAGTTTATTGAATGATTCCCAAATGACTCAAAATTGAAGTAGTAGTTTAAAATCTTGAGTAATGCTAAAAACTAAATGACATTGTGATCAAAAGCCTCTGCAGTGCTGTATGGCTGACAATATTTCTTAGAGTATACAGTAACGGCCATAATCCAAATCACACGACAGTATTTATATAGGAACATGTTCTTAAACCACCAAATGTACCCGATACCTGAAAACTGCTTAGAACATAATAATAATAAAACATTTTATTATTAAGGTGCCTTTCAAGCCACTCAAGGTCACCCAACGGGACAATTAAAACAGTTAAAGTACAATCAGATATACAGTGAATAAACATAGAATTATATACAGTTTGCAGCAGACCAAAAGTTGCAGCACAATAAAAGCGGGAACAACAATCAGAGCGAATAGAGCTGTTTAAAAAGGAGGGTTTTCAAGTGAGTTTTAAAATTGGATATTGGGTCCATGTTCCTGCTTTCTGACCAAATATTTGACATTAAAATACACTTTTTACTTATGTACGATATATATTTTAAAAATACTTTCGGAAGGAGAAGAAAAAAAATTGTGTAATATGGCATAAAAGAGGCGGGGGTCTGCAATGTTGAGTTTTGTCATCGGACAGGTAATACAAGTGGTTAGATAATTAAATGCAAATAAATGACCTTCTATAAGTAAGGAGACACCACTGTGGGTCACTTACCGAGAGAGAGTGGCATATTTCTCCATGCGTGCCTTGAGGTCCTCATTTTCCTGCTGGACCTTTTTAAGGCCCTCATCTAACTTTACATTTTTCTCAAGCTGGCGGCAAAAAGAAGTGATCAATGCTACATTTGAGACTATGACAGCTTTCATTCTTGACGATATGCAGTCCCTCGTCAATGCACTAACTCTTACCAGTTCGTCAATTTTGATAATCTTCTCCTGCTGTTGGTGAAGTTGTTTGTTTTTGATATCCAACACCACTTTCAGGCTTTCCAGCTCTTGCTCCAGATACAAAGTGTGCGAGTCCTTCTACAGGGAAAGAAAAAGATATTTCGGGACGCCTTAGGAAAATTTAAATAAGGTTCTCAGAAAACCAGAAGCAGCAACACTCCAGTGACATTCATTCAATCATACTATAAATAATACGGTAATAAGAAAAATCAAGTGACTGGGTTTGAAATCAATACTTATGAGGAACGGTAGATTCACTGTACCACTGCACTCAGGAGAGATTAAAAATGTGAAAGGGCAGTGTTTTTAGTTATTGGGCCCATTGAAGGGAAATAAATAAAAAAATATAGTTTGGTTTGCGATTCCCCCACCTGCAAAACAACGTCAAGATACAGAGACCAGTACCTGACTTTCTGCCAGCTCGCTCCGTTTGTTTTCCTCTGCTGTTAGCTTCTCCATCAGGTCAGCATTTTCCTGAGTCAGCACTTGAATCCGTGCCTGCAGAAAAAAAGGCAGACTTTCTTTAATCCATGACATGGTGACAGGTTATTCGTGTTAGGAGACAAAACTGTCCAACTCACAGAGAGTGCCGCTTGTGCATCCTTCAAACTTGCATTCAAAGACTCCATCTGCAGTGTATGGCTTTTCCTGAGCTCTGAAGAAGTTATGGGATTATTTGTATTTAAAACAAATTTCAGAGCATGATTCAGTTCCACTGCTTCAATCAATAATTGGGAAAGTTGTATATTTTGAGTCAAAGTGTATATAATTGAAACTAAATCCGGTATATAAACTACTTCCACATTCAACAAACCAGGTAAAAACACTTCCTTCTCGCTCAAGTGAATGGGGACTGTTTCAAAGCTCCCGTAGGAACTTTAAATAGCGACTATGACTTTTTTTTTTTAAATAAAGAAGATGTCACCATAGAGCCACCAAAGATGACAACAGACTGTGTTTGGGCTTTGTTCATGTATGATACCTTATGTGTATAAATAAATTATGTACATGTATTTAACTTTTGTCCTGGCACCAGCCATAAAGAAAACAAAAATTTAGCAAGTTCGGCATCAAACAATCATGTAATCAATCCAAGTTATGATCGGTAGTATAGCATACACAGGAAGTCAGTCATCGTGTTCCATGGTGGTCACGTGACTTTCCAGTATTGCGATTAAGCGGTAGAAAGCCCACTATGCATAACATCATGAGAGACTTCGGGTCAATGTACATATTAAAGCATTAACTTCACAAATTTGCTTTGTTTTTTCTTTGGATTTCAGTTAGCCTTAAATTATACAGTGGCTAACTTCGTTTTACACCTGATTTTAAATGAGAAGCGTTGTTTCTAAAGATAATGTATGAGTAGTGTTACTTCAGGGTCATTTAGTTTAACTCTGCTATTTAGTTTAACTATTGTTTTCATACTGGTATGAGAAAAAGCTAAATTGACGATTAAAACATTTTTATTTTCCAAAAACGAACAAATCAGACATTGAGCAGCATCATGGATCGATCTCAGAGGTTCCACTGCACTTGCTTTGTTCAAGAGGCACAATACCAAAAGGCAATGAGTGTCAAATGAAATGCAGCTTTTCAAAGGATGTAATGTTTCCACTCACTCACCTTCCAGTGACTGCTCATGTTGTTGCTTAACACATTGCAGCTGTTCTACTTGGCAGTGCTCTAACTCCAGCTTTGTGGCGTCATGACTGACTTCAAGATGCTCCATCTTTTAGAGAAATATGGGAACCATTTCCATTTCTAGCAAATCCCTGAGAATTACTGAGTTGATGTGCATTTACTATTTATAATAAAATTGTTTACATATATACTGTACGAGCGCGCTAAAGGCTAAAGACTCAATGGGTGCAGGGCGGGGGGGGGGGGCCCAAACCTGCTTCTGGAGCAGAGCTTTGACCTTGTCTGCCTCTTCCTGGTAGCTAAGGTGGCCCTTGTCACACTCAGCCTGGTAGAAGACTTGCAGTCTCTGCTCCATCTCTTCCAGCTCCTTCTGGTGCTGTTCATGCAGTCTGCCCATTGCACACTCCAAGGCATCCTGCAAGTCCTGCTTTTCCTTTTCCAGCTGTTCAGATGAACTGACTGAGCACACTGCAAAATGTAAAGTGCAATTAGTACACCTGCTCATAATATCCATGATGCTGGGTGAGGTTAGCTGTAAAAATTAGTGCCAGCTTTCATGAGAAAAGGTGCAATAAATGGTCCCTTAGAGAACCTGTTTTTGATTATACAAATTAAACACAGTAATTGTTCTTCAGTGTAATGGATACTTTCATGGGCAGTGCTGCCCACACTTGACTACAAGTTATTTATGACCACAAGTTACACATTTTCACATTGTGAAAACTGGACCATGGGTAAAAGATTTCAGATGAGGCCCTTTTACATTGTAATAGTTGGTCTTTTGAACATTGTGTAAGCAGAAGCTTTTGCTCTGCTTCCCTCTGCTACTCTGTCTCAACTGGTTGTAATCAACAAGCTGCTCAACATTAGTTGATGGTGACAAAATCCATAATGCATCTGCTGTCTACAATGACCAAGATGGACCCACATAATGCAAATTATGTCTGAGAGTCTCATAGTTGCAACTGTACGTTAAGACTTGGGGCGACAGAAGAATAAAACGTGAGTACGGGGGTGTGAGAGTGGAATAACTGCGGCAAATCCAGGAGCCAATACTGGGACCAGCTATCAGGCTCCAGCACTTAGGGGGCAGGAAACTCTATTCCGGAACCATGCGCAACTGTGATCTGGTCATATGAGCCTTTCCAGTCCAACTGAAACAAACACCATTTAGCTCATATTGTGACTGTAGGTCTATTTTATGCCATAACTAAATTTAGATGCTCTGGCCCACAGTCCGACACCGGGTTGGTCTTTTGGGAGCAACAGATACAGTAGACACAATATGTGTGATAATTAGGGATTTGTGGCGCAGAGTGTCGTTGTGCTGGCTGAAGACGTCAATGAATTGTATTAGGAGGAATGTGAAGCCTGCAGAGGAAAGTGAACAAAAACACTTTCAAACATTTGTTGCTATCGTACATTTAACAAGGTCAACTTGAGGTCAGGGTAGCTGATGGACCATTCAACTAAAGAATGTGTCAGAACAGTGCTCAGTATTTAATAGCAGTCATGTGTAAGTGACCCAAACCATTGTTCCACTTCAATACTCATTGTGCTTCACTTGTATTGCTCTTTTCTACCTTCAAGGTACTCAAAGAGCTATTAGTCTGTCACCTCATTCACCCAGTAACTCAATGATTAATGGAACATATAGTCACGATGGGGCGAGCTTATTTAAAGACTGATGATGAAGCCCCTCAACAACCTTAACATACAAAGTTCTTATAACATGGTATCACTTCAAAATAGTTCCTTAAAAGCAATTTCTTCCTTGTAGCCAAGGCTTTGGCGCCATCTTGTGATGGCGCCAAAGCCATCAGAAAGTGCACAAAAGGTTTTTCAGTGAAGAGCTGAATAGGTTTGGTGGGTTGGGAGGAATTCTCATATTCATGAATAGCTAATCGTAAATAGGCGGACGTTCACTGGAGAAAATAGGTAGCTGGACGGTCTTCTGCCAGTTAACACTGTTATTGTTCAAATGTCTGATGATATTATTGATTCAATTATAATTGTTTAGGAAGTCTACTTTATGCTTTGTCTGCACAGAGGGCATATGTTCTGCTCAAAATTTAAAATGACATTCAAGCATGCTGCTAAAAAAAAGTAAAATAAAAGCTGAGAGGCTGACTGCTTTTAAGATGCAATTGTGGCCTTATTGCCCAACATTGATGGTCTGACAATTATGAAACACGTGCAATAAGTGTGTACAACCACCGACTGCATGGCCAGGGTCAACTTACCCAGCTCTCCTCGGAGGTTGACCAACTCCTGAGACAGTTCTCTGCACTGCTCTGTGGCTTCATCACGCTGGACAGAAGTTAAAACAGTGCAAACGCATTGATACAAATTTTTATAAGAATCAAAGCAACTGAGTATTATCAGACACAAAGACTGGATAGTCACAATCTCTAAATTAAGATGAAAGACAATGATGCAACAGATTATTGAAATTTGAAAACAGCCGGTCATTCAAATGTTTAATGAATGCCGTTATCATGCCAGGATATTATCAAATACAAATACGTGACTGCAAAATAACCACAGTTTCTGACTAAAGTCAACATCAGGAATATGGGGAAGCTATTAAAAGTAAAACTTGATATTCCACTTGTGTTCAATGTTACCTAATGATTATTGCTGGCACAGATGCTTTACGTCTGCCCTTCTGACAGAGTGGGGGAAGCAGCACTTGCTGCAATACTCTGCCAAGGCTTCAAGTTGATGCATAACTGTTTACTACCCCAACTGCTCTTCTACTGTGCTGATCCCTAGATATCATACTTTACATGTGACATCATGGATGGTCATGCATGTAAAAGTGAAATACAAGATCAAAGATAAGCTAAGCGTCACTTTCCAACATGTAAAACATAAAAGCCTTTCATCTGCTACTTACATCAGGACCAACAAATAAAGCCTCAAAGTACGTTACCTGCTTTGAAGCACAGGGAGCATTAAGGCACACTCTGCTGCCTGAACAGCCCATGATATATCAGCCTTGGATTCCTGGGTACCCCTGCCCCCCACCGGGGTTCGGACACACTGAGTAAACCAGGACAAACGGCAGTCCAGGTGGGTGCACCACCTCTACTTACATCCTGCTGGATTATAGGCAGGAGCTAACAGACTGCAAAGTGCAATGCTGTATTAAAAAAAAAAAAAAAAAAAAAACACAGAAAGGGGGCAGGCTTCCAAAGGAAGAACAGGCTCCTCCCTCCTGAGGTGAGGTCACTTTAAGACAGCACATGCAAGCAGTCGGAATGAAGCAATCAGATCATTTGTAGAGATGATGGAGCAGACCTTAAGATGGGAAGTGACCTTCCCAGGGCGGGGACAAGGGGGAGAGACTTCATTACGAATCCCCATTCTCATCCAAAGAAGCATTGAATCATCCACTAAACCTCTGCACCAGTCCCTCTGTGGAACTCATGCTCACAATTCCACTGTTACACACTCTTTTCCTACAGTGACAGATCATATGTCTAATTTCACTTTTCAGGAATGCATTATTAGGAATCCTACTCTTCTAGGCCGGCCGGACACACCCCACAGCAACATGATTGGCTGGAAGCAGGAAGGGCAGGCTATGGAGACGTAATGAGTAATGAGATAGCCATTCTAAATATATATCACATTTGTACACAATAAAAACAAAGGTTTGTTATGGTTAGGGTTACTCGTTACCCGTTTTTGTGATTTTTGTGTTCTATCCTGTACAGCTTCTTTGAGAACCTTTTAAAAGCTTCTGACAAATAAGATGTATTATTGCTATTATTATTACTATTCAGGGTGGGTTAGGGTTAGTGGGATTCATAATGCCGCCAGACTTTCGTCACATACTTCTTTTCCCATCTGGAAGCAGTAGCGCGTGTTTGACTGGGATTCAGTAGCCAATCATATTGCAGTGACGCACGTCCTGCAGTCAGTAATATTGGAGTGGGGTGTGTCCTGCCTAGAATACAAGTGGGATTCCTAACAACTCAAATCTCAGTCAATAAATGATCTGCCACTTGTAAACCAACCTCAACCAGGCCAAAGAATTAGAAACCAGTTCAACCTTCCCATGGGATGAGAAAATGAGTCTCACTCTCTGTCTAGGCGGAAGGCCTTAGAAAAGTATATACTGCACAAAATTTGCCTGCCTCAAGCTGACTTCCGTGGAGACACTTGTGCTGTATGTGAGCGCTAACAGAGAGTGACAATGGTTTTGGTACGTAGAAGCACCTTGCATCCCCAGGTTTTTAATGAAACAGACAGAAACATCAATTCAGTTTAAAATGGTCAATTTAACAGTTAGTGAAAGACAATTATAAGACCTCTCGTTTTTTATGTTGAACATAACATGCAGTTTCTCTCCTGGTAAAGATTATGCCCCCAGCCAAGGGCAAAGAAAATGTCCCTAGTGTCCATAAAAATGATGCACATCAGGTATACAAGATCACTCAATGTTTTTCCAGTAAATTATTCAGTTACGATGGCTTGAAAATGTTTCAATTGTTGAATTAAAGCAGTTAAGTAGGCTATAGTCAAGTTATTTGCAGATGCCTAGTGGTGTCACAGCCAGTTGTCCACTGCAGTATCACACCACCCAAACAGAAGATAAGAAACAATGTGCAGCACTGGCCAAGTGTTGTGGCTACTACCTCATTTTACCATATCAAGTCAACAGCTGGGGCATTCTAACGCTGTGATGTAAGAGCCATCTATTCTTGGGCCTTTGAATGGCTACTAGTTTTCCACTGTGCACTACTAGCAAATAGTGGCCTAATTAGAAATATCCTACACTGCAAAATATGGAATTTTATATACTTCAACTAATATTTTGCAAATTGAAGCAGTTCAGGAAATGGATGGATGGATGGACCTAATGTTTACTGCGTGCTTTGCACATAGTGCTTTCAAAAGGAGGAGCGTAACACTGAGGGGAATGACACTAGCTTGCATTTACTGATGCAATCAGTTTCACAACCCTGCCAAGCACAAGAGGGAAACTCAAAAGTATTAGCAGGACATCATGTGATCAGTTTCAACAACACTATTGACACATGTGCTTTGATATTTCCAGAGAACTCTTTTTTTGTTGAAGGTCCCCCTTTCATCCCTGTTTTATTCTGTAATTTTGATAATCTTTGATGTCCTTTTATCTGATTTGCATGATAAATTTGGTTGAAAATGTCCAAAATGTCCTTTTTCAACCTAGTCGGTCTTTTCCGCATGGCATTTGAGACTGTCGGATTTCTCATCATTACGTGACATGTAAATTAGTTTTGCTTTTATTGGATCGCTCGTCTTCCCAAACAGCTTGGATCCGATTGGTCCTTACCACTGGGTCTGCTAGATACAGTAATGTCACCCTTCGTTGCTTTCTGAAGATTCGAATCCCTCGCATGAGTTTCATCATGGGAATTAATTATACACTCTGAACGCTTATTCAAATACAGTCTATAAGTATACATATGTTGTGTTTTATAAAAACACCTAGCTACATCTGCAACTTCCAGTGCAACAGTGGTGGCTGAAATAGCGAGGCCTGCACTCATTGTCGCCAGTGATGGTCGTCCGGCCACCCCATTCACATGATGGGCAGCAAAAGACGAGCTCAAAATAGCCCCCTCTCCCATGTCACCCACGTCCAACATCACATCTCAGCCAGGACACGCTGGCAACAATTACACCCGTGAAGTGTAGCTCACAATGACCTTCACACACCGAACGGGCATCGGGACCGTCCCACTCGCGCCACACCGATATGCCACCACGGTCCTCTTCAGTGGCGGCGCGAGAGTGCTCCACAGCACTCCTGCTGCACTGAATATTGAACAAGTAAATAAATAATACATTGTTTTAAAATGAGTTGTCATGGTCTGTGTGATCCTCTAGGAGGCGCCATATCGATGGCTGAGTGTTTCTGCCTTAAATGGGTGATTTAGGACACCCTACTACCGTTTAAGTCATCTGTGGAGGACATCTCACTCTCTTTCTTTCTGATCCTGTCCGTGGCTACCAGACAGCACATTTTATCCTACACCCCACTATTTTGGTCCTGGGTTTAATTGTTTTGTTAACGTTAGAATATGTTTGCCCCTTAAAACACCCACGGATATATCTTCCACTCATCCACTCACTACACAACTGACTAGTAATTACTCACATATGTGAATACTTTAGGTAACATCATACTTTGTTTTTTTGTGTGTAATTCAATAAAATATTCTTTGAGTAAGCCTTACACACGATCTTTCTCCCTTTTTTCTTTGTGGCCTTTGAGCAAAGGTCACAAAGTGTATTTTACAAAATGAATACATTTAAAAAAAAAAAAAAAAAAAAAGTCCAAATCCGTGTTGTGATGTGTTGCACTACTTGTATTGAAGATATTTTCACGCCAATCTGCCCAATGCATCATGGGATGTATTGCATTTCTAGGTTGTTCACCACTCTTCAAAATGTCGAACTGACTATATTATATACATAGTGGATAGGGAGTGATTCCGAACAAAGCCTAGGTCTTGTCTAAAAGTGTCAAGATCATTCATATCAAAATGATGGCTGATGCACATGTTTGAAACCCCGTACTGGCAAGAATTGCTGCTGAAAGCAAGTTTTGCTTTTTCTTCTCACTTGTTTAAACAATCTAATTACCAGTGTTTACATTTGTGATTAATGTAATATTACTTGAATAAAATGTGTTTTTTCCCACCATATTTTGTTTCAAACATTTTTCCATAGAACTTGAAAAATTCATACTGATCATAACACCAACCATCAGTGTTAAAAAAAATAAAACAAGATTTCACTATAAGCAATTATCAAAGCATTCAGAATCAGAATTGTGGCTTTTTGCATTTTTATGAAAAGAAAATTCCTATTAGTTTGGTCCTCTGACAATTCAACATAATTAAGCTCATGCATATTTAAGAAATCCAACTTGATAAAAACTTAACCAGAGATAATGACAGTTAAGACTACTTTCCCAGGGTATAATTTTGTTTTGACAGTAATAAAATAAGATGAGTGAAGTTGAGCTATATTCTGATCTGACAGGCCTGCTCTAACGCACTGTGGCAAGAATAATCCCTGGAGGTACTTGGTTCCTGGAATCCAATCACATGACACTGCTCGACACATCCAAACATAACATGTTTTAATATCCATGTTTAAAAAAACCAAAAAAAAAAAACTGTCGTGTTATCAATGTCTGTATATATAAATTGCTCTTGGCTTGTATTATTGGCTTTTATTATTGTCATGTTAAATTGTATTCCTAGCATTGTAGCAGCAGATAACATTACTTGCTGTGTACTAAAAACTTTAATTTCAGTGTTTTACGACTTAACATTATAACAGTCGCAGTATTAAATCAAAGAAGAGTCTTTTACATTAAATATTCTAGATGGAATGGGTTGTTATTCTCAAAATAATAACATGTATATTTCTGTTTGATTGTACAAAATTTAAAATCCCCAAAAAATAATTATCCTACCTCAGTCAGTGTTTGCTGCAAGATGATAGTAATGGCTTCAAATCTGCAGTTGGATGCTGCAAGGAGTCGCCCAAGATTGTGGATCCTCTGTTTATTTCGATCATCCCGTGGGAGAATGGGTGGCACGACATCTGGAGGTCCAGTATTCTGTTTGGTTTGGGATGTTGACACTTGCTGCCGGCAAGATGTCTTGGGCTTATTTTCGACTGTAAAAGAACATGCGTCAACAGTCGTGACAACGTTCATGATCGTAATCAATCCCCCTTCCATCAGACAACACCACCCTCAACTTGATGCATTCCTAAAAGATGCAGCATGCTCCAACGACAAATTGTGGATTGTTCTACAGCAGACAGATCTGCCCAATAAACTGCACTGCACTGACAATTCCCAGTGCAGCTTTACAGACAGCACTGGCATAAAAACAGAGCCTCTGTATACAATTAGTTTTCCATTTCCTAATGCAATCATAAGCTCTGTGGACCTGGTAACCCAGGGCAACTTGTCTTGCAGTGCAGCCTAGATTTATAAGTTTTATAAATAAATTGTCCACCCAACACACACAGATGTATGACACCAACAAATAAGGGACCTTTGTTTACTAACAACATCAACTACAACCCCAATTCCATTGAAGTTGGGATGTTCTGTTAAACAAATAAAAACAGAATACAATGATTTGCAAATCATGTCCAACCTATATTTAATCGAATACACTACAAAGACACGATATTTAATTTTCAAACTGATGAACTATTGTTTTTAGCAAATAATCATTAACTTAGAATTTTATGGCTGCAACACATTACAAAATAGCTGGGACAGGTGGCAAAAAAGACTGAGAAAGTTGAGGAAGGCTCATCAAACACCTGTTTGGAACATCCCACAGGGGAACAGGTAGGTGCCATGATTGGGTATAAAAGGAGCTTCCCTGAATTGCTCAGTCATTCACAAGCAAAGATGGGGGGAGGTTCACCTCTTTGTGAACAAGTGCGTGAGAAAATAGTTTAAGGACAATCTTCCTCAACCTACAATTGCAAGGAATTTAGGGAGTTCATCATCTACGGTCCATAATATCATCAAAGGGTCAGAGAATGTGGAGAAATCACAGCATGTAAGCGGCAAGCCCGAAAACCAACATTGAATGCCAGTGACCTTCGATCCCTCAGTGGGCACTGCATCAAAAACCGACAATGTGTAAAGGATATCACCACATGGGGTCAGGAACACTTCAGAAAAAACAATGTCAGTAAATACAGTTTGGCGCTACTGCCATAAGCGCAACTTGAAACTCTACTATGCAAAGCAAAAGCCATTGATCAACAACACCCTGAAACGCCGCCGGTTTCTCTGGGCCCGAGCTCATCTAAGATGGACTGATGAAAAGTGGAAAAGTGTTCTGTGGTCCGACGAGTCCACATTTCAAATTGTTTTTGGAAATTGTGGACGTTGTGTCCTCCAGGGCAAAGAGGAAAAGAACCATCCGGACTGTTATGGACGCAAAGTTCAAAAGCCAGCATCTGTGATGGTATGGGGCTGTGTCAGTGCCAATGGCATGGGTAACTTACACATCTGTGAAGGCACCATTAATGCTGGAGGTACATACAGGTTTTGGAGAAACTTATGCTGCCATCCAAGCAACGTCTTTTTCACGGAAGCTTATCAGTTTGAACATCAAATATCTTGTAGTGTATTCAATTAAATATAGGTTGAACATGATTTGCAAATCATTGTATTCTGTTTTTATTTATGTTTAGCACAATGTCCCAACTTCATTGGAATCAGGGTTGTAGAAAATAGAGATGTACCAAACTTGCATTATCAATATAATAAAAAAATATAATTACATTCTGATCTAAGTAGTATAAATAATTTACACCTGTAGAAAACATGTTTTATAATGACATGTTCATGGGGAGGAAACAAGCAGGGTGTTACGTAATGTGGCAATAAGGCTAAGCTAAGACATATCTGGAATACCAGCTTTCATGAGTGGAATTTATTGTACCAACAGTCGGGATACTCAGAGTTGTCACTCCATTCAAATACTGAGTAAACAAGACAGATTAGTACCAATTAGTGATTTAAAAAAAAAAGAATGCTACCACTGTAGCTGAATACATTCTGTGGTGTGCTCTAGACACCTTCAAAACCAAAACAAATATCCATACAGCATGAAGCCAATTAGTACAGTTAATGTGAAAAGAAATCCAGGCACATTTATTCATTGTGGCCTGAGGTTATTGCTCATCCACATAGAGTAAACACAGGGAAAAATTGGGAAGCACTATTAATATCATGAATTATTGTGTCAGTGCTTAAACCTAACCAAACAAAATGCCTTAGCCATGAAAAAACAACACATGACTGTTTATAATTTATTTGTAAAGCAGTGAAGTACATTGTAGAAAAAATAAATTAAAAAATGTTGAATTTACATTAATTTTAAATGTTAAAATGAGTAGTAGTAACTGTGATTGCTTGAGCAGATTAAAACAAATGCATAAGTCAATAGATGACAGACATTGCTTGTTTGATAGGAAAGGTTAACTTAAAAATCTATACAATTTGGCTGAACAATCATTCATCAATGATTAAACGGTCATTCTTGTTGCTTCTCAGCAACTCTATGGGTTTATTTGAATGAGGTTGCCCTCTGCTGTCTGCGCAAGCACCGTCACATAAGAGATTAACATGAATCTGTCGTCTTATAAAAGGCAGCCAAAGTGTGTTGAGGAAATTAGACTAACATTTTCAGTAACAAGCTAAATGCAATCCTTTGCATACCACTATTCCTCAATAATGGGCTCCTTTTAAAATCCAAAGTTGCAAAGGCAATGTTATGTTAGATGTGCTGTTTATTAGAATTTTTACTTGTAATCAAGCTAATAGAATGGCCATGAAAACTGATTTCTGCTTCATTTAAAACATTCATGCTCATGGCCATTTGAATAACTGGACAGGAAGCTTCTGATTGAAAGAAGATAGTGAGTGCACCAGAATGTTACGTCTTTGCAACATACTGAATTATTCAAACTAATAAATTTTTCAAAAGTTGCTTCATTTAGCCATGGACTTTCTATAAACTGCTTTGTCGTTACTGTATCTCTCTCTCTACATAGAGAAATTTAAAAAAATAAAATACAAATAAAAAAATGCATGGACAGACAATATGCACCATTTAATGAAACAAATTTACACCAATCTTATTTGTATACAGCAGTAAACTGCCATGGATGAAATTACAGTGACTGCTGTAGTTAAATGAAAGATGAACCTCCTGCTTTACCAACAAGTAAACAACCAGCTAAACAAAGGCTCACAGTTTACAAGACAGGTCAAATCAATACCAAAACCTCAGCAAATTTAACTTACCAGAGGCTATACAGCCAAAACAATATTAACATAACAATGAGACTAACCTGCTTGGAAAGAAACAGTGTTTTTCCAGCATCCTGACAGCAGCCGAATGTTTTGGAGTAAGCCTTTTGCCGGCAGAAGTACATGGATGTTTGCGGGGAAGAGCTTTGGAGACCATAACATCTCTCAGAAATCAAGGTAGAATGCCAACATGTACAAGTATATAAAGAAAAGAAGTTCAATGATATAATGTTGGCTAGAACCAAAGACAATTCAGCCAGGCAAGCACTGCAAAAAAACAACTATGCCATTGTGGCATAAGAGACAGAAAAAAGTGAAAGCACCCAGGTCAACATAATTGAGCTTCCATGTAATACATTCTGCAGGCCTTGAAAACCTTAATCCTGATTGTAAAACTAGTCTTCAGTCACTGGGCAAACGCTAGAAGCACATGACTTGATGGTGGCAGCGCTGTAGCTGAGGCAGGATGCTAGGACAGGAAGACAGGGGAAAGTGGTGGAGGGGGAACAAGGTTGAGAGCGGCACGGGAGGAGCAAGCAGCAATACTACAGCCAATGAGGAATTTCATCTAGCCCTCCAAGCTCTCTTGGTGTTACTCCATTTCTCCCTTCTTAGCCAACATTTAGATTTGCAGAGATGACAATTCAGCTCTCTGCAACGGTGTGCATGTTAGCTGAGCTGAGAGCAGCCTTGCTAAGACACTGACACAGCTGTCCTCAGCGATCACTGTGCAACATTCTCAACTCCAAAATATGGGCTGAAGGTTACTGTAGCATGAGACCCCAAAATGCATAAAGTGTCAACATCACTTGAACAGAAACATTACTAAATTTATTTATTTTAAACAGAAAACATGGAGGAAGGTGGAAACCCATCAAATACATTTAGAGCTAGATGAGGTATTTGTCACAGCATTGAACTCAAAAAGAGGAACCTCTTACCGGCCTTACGTGGTGTTTGACGAACATATCTAGAAGCAGCTGTTCTTTTTAGCGGACTCAGAGTAGAAGTACCTTTGTTGTCATTAGCAGCTGGTGTGTTTGTTGTGGCTACAACTGTTATGGAGACAAAAACGTTTTAGAGGGGAAACTATGAATGATTAAATAAAAACCTTTTTGATGGTGTTCATGGAGCAAAAGTAAAAAAAAAAAAAAAAATACATGACTCAACAAATTCCCAACAATAAAAAATCTTTTTTTTTAGTATTGAGGATATGATAGATTAAACAACTTAAAAATCAGATCATAATCATATGCATCAAAAATGCAAAAATTAATGCTTAAGCATGTTTATTCTCAGATGGCTTCACAGAACTATATACAGTGGGTACTGAAAGTCCTTAGACCCCCTTAAATGTTTCACTCTGTTATATTGCAGCCATTTGCTAAAATCATTTAAGTTCATTTTTCTCCCCTCATTAATAAACATACAGAGCACCCCATATTGACAGAAGAAAAAACAACAACAAAAAAACCAAATTGTTGATATCTTTGCAGGTTTATTAAATAAAAAAAACTGAAATATCACAGTCATAAGTATTCAGACCCTTTGCTGTGGCACTTAACTCGGTGCTGTCCATTTCTTCTGATCATCCTTGAAATGGTTCTACACCTTCATTGGAGTCCAGCTGTATTTGATTATCCTGAATGGACTTGATTCGGAAAGCCACACACCCGTCTATATAAGACCTTACAGCTCACAGTGCATGTCAGAGCAAATGACAATCATGAGGTCAAATTAAGTGCCTGAAGAGCTCAGAGACAGAAAAGGCACAGATGTGGCCAAGGTTACAAAAAACCCATTCTGCTGCACTTAAGGTTCCATAATCCTTAAATGGAAGACGTTTGGGACGACGAGAACCCTTCCTAGTGCTGGCCGTCTGGCCAAACTGACCAATCGGGGGAGAAGCGCCTTGGTGAAGAAGAACCCAAAGATCACTGTGGCTGAGCTCCAGAGATGCAGTCGGGAGAAGGGAGAAAGTTCTAGAAAGTCAACCATCACTGCAGCCCTCCACCAGTCGGGTCTTTATGGCAGAGTGGCCCGACGGAAGCTTCTCCTCAGTGCAAGACGCATGAAAGCCCGCATGGAGTTTTGCTAAAAAACACGAAGGATCACAAGATGGTGAGAAATAAGATTCTCTGGTCTGATGAGACCAAGAAGGCCAACTTTTTGGCCTTAATTCTAAGCGGTATGTTTGGAGAACACCAGGCACTGCTCATCACCTGTCCAATACAGACCCAACCGTGATGAAACACCCCCAGAGCATGATGCTCTGGGGGTGTTTTAGAGCATGATGCTCTGGGGGTGTTTCATCATGGTGGTGGCAGCATCATGCTCTGGGGGTGTTTTTCAGCTGCAGGGACAGGATGACTGGTTGCAATCAAAGGAAAGATTAATGTGGCCAAGTACAGGGATATCCAGCACAAAAACCTTCTTCAGAGTGCTCAGGACCTCAGACTGGGCCGAAGGTTCACCTTCCAACAAGACAATGACCCGAAGCACACAGCTAAAATAACGAAGGAGTGGCTTCAGAACAACTCCGTGTCTGTTCTTGAATGCCCCAGGCAGAGCCCTGACTTAAAGCCAATTGAGCATCTCTGGAAAGACCTGAAAATGACTGTCCACCAACATTCACCATCCAACCTGACAGATATGGAGAGGATCTGCAAGGAGAAATGGCAGAGGATCCCCAAATCCAGGTGTGAAATTTTTTTTTAGCTCAAAAGTGTGCTTCTACTAAATACTGAGCAAAGGGTCTGAATACTTATGGCTGTGTGATAGTTCAATTTTTCTTTTTTAATAAATCTGCAAAAATTTCAACAATTCATTTTTTTTGTCAATATGGGGTGCTGTGTGTACATTAATGAGGGAAAAAAAGTAACTTATAGCAAATGGCTGTTTCCAAAAAGACTCATGGCTGTATTAGCTCAAAAGGGTGCTTCCACTAAATATTGAGCAAAGTGTCCGAATACTTATGGCTGTGTGATAGTTCAGTTTTTCTTTAATAAATCTGCAAAAATTTTAACAATTGTTTTTTTTCTGTCAATATAGGGTGCTGTGTGTAAATTAATAAGGAAAAATATGAACTTAAATTATTTTAGCAAATGGCTGCAAGAGTGAAAAACTTCAGGGGGTCTAAATACTTGCTGTACCCACTGTATATACAGTGCCCTTTGCTTCCTTTCTCAATTACTTTTTTTGCTTTGTTTCCTCACTTTAAGATTATCAAACAACTGTAAATAGACAAAGATAACCCAAGTAAACATGAAATGCCGCTTTTAAATGATTATTTATTAAAGGGAGAGTATGTTAGTTTTCAAAATGCTAGAAAGACTTGAATCTAGCCTCATTCTCCTTCAGGATTTTCTGGGAAAGAGTAGAATTCATGGAGCCATCAATCACAGAGAGTTGTCCAGATCCTGAAGTGGAGAGCACCCCCAGACCATCACACGACCACCACAATGTCTGCCTGTTGTTATATTGGTCTTTTTCTGAAATGCTGCGTTACATTTACACCAGATGGTTTTTTTTGTTTTTTGTTGCAAAAGTAAGACAAGCTTTTATGTTTTTTTTGGTCAGCTGTGTTATTCTTCCCTTTGAACACCACTGTGGAGTCTTATTGTTGAGCCATGAACACTGACATTAACTGAGGCAAGGGTGCCCTGCAGTTCTATAGAGGTTGTCCTGGGTTCCTTTTGACCTCATGGATGAGTCCTCATTGAGCTTTGAGGGTAATTTTAGTAGGCCGATCACTCCTGCGAAAGTTCACAACTATTCTATGTTATTTCCATTTGTGGATAATGGCTGTCACTGTAGTCCTAAAGCTTTAGAAATGGATTTGTAACCCTTTGTACACAAATGTCAATTCATTTCTCATCTGTTCTTTAATTTCTTTGGATTGTGGCATTTTTTGCAGCTGTTTGAGATCTTTTGCCTGACTTCATTTTGTCAGACATGTTCTACTTACGTGAGTTCTGGTCTGGTCTGGAAGTAAGGAGGCTTGGGCGTGGTCAGTGATAATGAATATTCCCCAAAATATGATTATCCAGAGTTAATTCTTTATTGAAGAGGATGCAATTACTTTTTCACACTGATAACATTGAACAGTTTTTTCCCCAATAAATAAAATCATTTAAAAACCATTACGTTTACGTGGGTTACCTTTTTTCTGATTTATATTTGTTTGAAGATCTAAACATAAAATAAGAATTTGAGAAGGGGGCAAATACTTTTTCACTGTACTGTACCTTTGACATATTAAAAAGAAAATGTGCATGCACATGCGATATTGTGCAGACCAATGTGAGTTTTAAGCAATCGTATGGACATTTAAACCGATCACTTCCAATGAACTAACAATTGATAAGGTTTGATTAAAGCGGTAATGCATTAAAGACCTTGGGTTTAGGTATTCAGCTGTGAGAGTTAAAGTTAGGGCACCGGCCGTGAAGGTTCTCTTACTGTTTAAGGCTAGACACTTAAAAACGTGCATGTGTGTGATCATACTTGGTCTAGTCCACCTTCCAGGAGTTGGTATGACTCTTGCTTTCAGTACAACAGTCTTAACAGGGGTTTGTTTATGTGCAGCTAACCCAGAAACTGTCAACAAGCAACAGAGTGATTAAAAACTGGGAAATGGCATGTGTGACAGCATCACAAGAAGCCCTTGTAGTACAACAGCAGCATTACCAACTGACATTATGTTAGAGATCAGTTAATGCTACCATTTGATAGCCAAGTTAAAATTATTTGGATTGTACTCCTCCAGTTCATTCCATCATTTCCCTTTAATGCGGCCAGCAATGAAAAGATACAAAAGCAATACGATCCACTGAGTAGGCATGTCAGGAGGGTGAGATCACAGTTTAACACTTCATTCCCTTAAGTCACTAAGAGTTTGTAAATATGTGATTTCTATCCAAGTACATTGTTGAAGTCCTTTATAACCAGCCACTGGTCTTTAATAAAACAGATTGCAATGGAGACGGACACAGAAAGAACCCATCAGTTAAAATACCCTGACAAAAAACTCAAAAGTAAGGTGTAAGGGCTCCTGCAGATCATTAAAGGGCATAATAAAAAGGTATGAAAAACTGTACTATATATTTGTTTTCATGTAGCTAAGCCTCAGCATCTTGGCAGATGAGCTATCAAAGATTTGCCTGCAGGGGATTTTCACCAAGTCTTGGCCTTTAAGTGGGTGAATATTAAGGCCCTTCCCCTGAACATAGTGTTCATATTAAACACTTGATCTCATCTCATCCTTGAAAACAATCAGCATAAGCCTCATTTCGCCATACAGTAATCATGCACAGACCACAACATCCCCAATGTAAAGCCTGATAGACTCACCTTGTGTTCTTGCTGCGCCATCTTGATTACTATGAATGCTTTCTTTGTTTAGGCTCCTGGATGGCACCAGGGTCTTGCGAGGTAGTCGTGAGACAGGAGAAGGGAGAGGGCCCATACAAGATGGACGCAAGGGAGTTTGAGGAGGTTTGGATACATTCAGTTGGGGCTTGACACTTTCTGCTGAGACTGGTTCTTTTGTTGTTGGAGTCCGTTTACTCCCTGCAATGAAATGGAGTGGGGAAACATTTGCTAGGATGGACCCAGGGTGCTTGGTGGTACATTTTTCCTGACTGAAATAAAACATTTTCTAAAACATCATATGCATGATTTAATTTCTTTTTTAAAGGTCTTAATGATTCTAAGACAATGGGAATGTTTTTGCACTAAGTATCTAAACAAACCTAACATGTGTAATTAATTTTCTTTTAAATAACCATACTTAAAGATAAATAAAACACCAATGTTATAGAGGCTACTAGAGACAACATGCCAAATTTATATAAAAAAATAATAATAATAATAATAAAATAAATAAATAAATATCCCCTTAAGTCAGAGAATGCATCCTTTCCGGGTGTGTCAGTAGTGACTGTGCCATTTAAAAAGTGAGTTTCTATGTGAACCGCAGTGATTGAACTTACAGCCTCCCTCTTTCCCATGTTTTTCCAAATCCCTAAATAATTTCTTATCAGAGGAAGACCCCTTTCCCTTCCCAAGGACTACGCTTAAAATGACGAGTAAAGAAAAGCTTATAGGAGGCTGTTTAAACACATGAAATAACAAGAAACCAGACTCAGGGGATTATTATTAGGGCTGTTGCCCTGGTATACAAGCTGGGAAATGTCACCCTCTAAAGGCCTTTTCATACCGCACTTGCTCAGTGAAAGGTCCGTGCACAAGGACAACGGCATACCGGTTTGACCATGCCCATATTTGGAGGTGCTGATGTAGCAGCCTAGAAGGGAGTAATCGGCACTTTCGGACCGCAGTACCAATAGCAAGTAGAATTTTTTTCGATCCGAGGGCCTGTCACATCAAATGCCCTCTGCACTTACCGTCCCACGGCATTCCGTTGTCCCGTCCCCTCAGCACATACACAAAGAATTAGAAAGTCGACGGCTTGATGCGCGTTGTGCAGTGTGAAAAGGCCTTAAAGGAGAAGTTCCTAAACTATCCAAAATATTGTTCAGTAGCAATCAAGTCAATCGTTTATTCCTTTCTACAATCCCTTTAAATGCACTTGCAATGTTAGCATTATTTTACCTGCAATACTATTCTGCTTGGACTGTGGGGTGCCTACACGTTTCGACACCCTGAAATCAACCGCACAATTAGTTCCTGGTCGCTCCCTAATAGACTGAGTAGAAGGCCTAGGACTGGCAACGGGAGGATGCGAAACATATGTCCCTCTTGGCTGGTTTGGGAATGTCTGTCCTCGGTTTCTGCTGTTTTCTGAAGAGGCTGCCCCTGCCCTGCCAGAGTCTGTCTGCAAAGAGGTTGGGGTAAGATTCTCAGATTCTTTATCCATTGTGATCAATATATCAGACATACACAAAACCTATGCTCTCAAATAGATCACAGAGATGCCTAGGGAACCCTTTATGTTCAAGTCTAGACAATTTGCAACTCTTACAGACAAGTTACGTTCATATAAACAGTAATTTGAAATACATTGATTTTCATATGACAAACATCTACTTACCACTAGGCTGATCCTATTAACCTCTCTAGGATAGTTTACTGCAGGTCTTTTAGAGGATTCAGTCGGTGAGGTCAGTTTACTCTGAGAAGAGTTGTTTAGGGTCACTGATTTTGTTCGTTTCTCATGTCTTGAAATTGTAATGGGAGTTGATAACTTAGAAACTGTATTCCTTTCCCTGGGTGGCCGAGATGAAGGCAAACTCTCTGATGAACATCGAGGCCGTGTCTTGACCTGACGCAAAGCTGAAGCTGACTTGATTTCAATTTTGTTTGATGCATTTTTCTTTGGAGTTGGTTTCTGATCTTTCTGGAAACTTTTATCGGGAGATTTTTCAAGGGATGATGAGTAGAAAGTTTGGTTGCTAGCGCACTGAGCTGGAGGGTCTGCCACTTTGTTTAAAGTGGTTTGCTCCGTGTCTGTGCTGGCCTTGCTGCATTGGGCTACAGGAGCAGATTTCATTGCTGCAGTAGACATGCTACTATTGCATTTTCCACTGCCCAGAGTCTTCTCAGGTGACAGTATGGTTGCAACAGCCAATTGAGCAGCCTTTGAATTTACTTGTCTCTGAGCATTGTTTGCTCTTTTAGTAGAGACAGAAACAAAAGCATTGTTATTTCTTACTTTATTTGGACTAATTCTGCTAGTTCCAGTTGGACGTTCAGTGCATTTCCTGAGCACATTTGTTTGGATTTGTTTCTGCTGTGGAGATGATCCTGACTCAATTGTTTTGTGCACAGTTCTTGTCAGAACTTTAGAGTTTATATAACTCAATTCTGATTTAGGAACATTAATTTCCATTTTCTTTACTTTTCTGGCAGATGGAAACAGTCCTACAACACAGTGCTTTGTAGGAGTGGCATATGTATGATGCCGTTCGTTGTGGAATAATATTGGACTGCATGCATTTTCAGAGCAAAGGGACTCTGAAAGGGAAGGAAGCATTTCCCCCCCAATGTTTAGTACCGGTGTGGAAGTCTGACCATCCTTATCCCTGTCCTGTATAGTTGACAGACTGGGCTCAAAGGTGATACATTTTTCTGGTGTGACGCCTCCAAGGAGATGTCCCAGTGGCTCAGATTCAACACAAGGCAATGGCAATTGTTTTTTATTATCGTGAGTGTCTTCGCAAACAAAAGTTATCTGAAGACCCCCATAATTTTCAGTTGGCATAACCATAGGAAATGTAGCCACACTTAAGGAGTCTGCCTCAACGGGGAGCTCACAGTTATCAGACAGTGTGAAAGTCATGCCAAGGTATGGATGCCCTGAGTTCTCAGTATTTTTTTCACACAAATCTGACAGGGTGGGTGTGGTCAGTATATTAGATTCATTATGCAATGCTCCATGCCCTGCAGATGGTGAGATGGATGATTCATCAAGGGAAGAAAATACCAAGGGGGACTGCTCTGCTAAACAAAAACTGTTTCTTCTTAACACCATTTCACCAGAGCTCAAGGAGCAGCTAGCATTCTCAATCGATCCCCTTTGAGAGGTTTCACATGAAATCAGTTGGCCTTCTGCAGCATAGTCGGAAGATGTCATAATACTGTCCCACGCATTCCTCTTGGTCAGATTAAAAGATTGAGACTCCTTTGTGTCTTGATTGCCTTGCGCACTCAAACTTGTATTGCAGAAATCCGCATGGTTATCGAGAGTTGTGGGGATGCATGCTTGGTACAGGCTCATAGTTGTGTTACAGAATGAATTACCGTCTAGTAAGGAAGTGCTTTGAATGTTATTTACAAGCGACGCTTTGCTTTGGAAGGAATCCAGCATGTTGATATCAAGGGAGCTGCCGGCTTCTCCATCACTATGATTAGCGATAGTGTTTGAGGATTCCAGTGACGGAGATAAGGACACATTATTGCAAGAGCTTTCAGCAGTGAGACACAGATGCATGTCTTTGTGTGGTGTATTGTAAGACAAGTTAAACGTCGAATTAAACATTGAGGGGCAGTAGTATCTTCAGGTTCTGAAAACACATCCGTTTAGCAGCACTAATCCATCATGTGTGCTGATGAACATCTGTAGATGAGAAAAAAAAGTTTAAATGTTGTTAGACATTCTGTAACCATGAATGCAACATCTAAAATGTGAAACACTTTTTCCTCCTCTTACTGTATTATGCAATATCTATGGTTGTAAAATAATGCTGCTCTACTGGGTGCACAAGCCAGTGCAAAACCTAGGCTAGGTCTGAAGCCCAGATAAATGCAGGTTACGTCAGGAAGGGCATCCTGCATGAAACTTTGCCAAACAATGAGTATTCTTCCTAAGTATTTCACACCAGATTGGTCTTGGTCCGGGTTAACAACTACAGCCAATGGCGGCGTTGACCTACAGGGGGGTAGTGGTATTACAGCAACTGTTGATTGAAGATGACTGAGACGAGGAAAGCTCATCTCCAGGCAGAAATGGAAGAGGAAAGCAAAGAGCCTGACAATGACAAGAGCTAGGGAGTTAGGGGAGAGAGCTCGTGGGATGTGTGGCTATGTTGAGACTTAAATCACATTCAAACTTATGTTAAATGGGAGTCACCATTTAAAGTGTCTCTTATTAACCCTAAATCAAGTACGGATGTTCTAGTATGGTTTTCCTGACATTTTATCTATTTGCTTTGGAGCAGAAGCCTGAAAGTTTACACTGACTGGTATTTGTAACGGCTCGGGATTTCCCCCACCTTAACTGAGTGCCGTCCCCTGCTGAAGAAAAACAGCCCCAAAACATTATGCTGCCACAACCGTGCTTCACTGTAAGAATGGTGATCTTTCGGTGATGAGCATTGGTATTTGCACCAAACATACCATTTGGAATTATGGCCAAAGGGTTAAACCTTGGTTTCATCTGATGATTTTTCTCAAATGCCATTGGGCGATGTCAAGTGTTTTTTTTTTTCCTTTTCTTTGTAATATAAGCCTTCGGGCCTCGCCTCCCAAAACCATAGGCTAGACGTACAGAAGACGGGAGGTTGTTGTCCCATGTGCTAAACAGCAAATACTTGGCAGAAATTCGTGCAGCTACTTCAATGTTGCTGTTGGCCTCTTGGCAGCCTCCCTGACCAATATTCTTGTTTCTTATCTTTTCGTCATTTTGGAGGGACATCTAGTTATTGGTAATGTCATTGTTGTGTCATATTTTCTCCATTTGATGATGACTTGCTTTACTGTGTTCTGTGGTATATTTAATGCCTTGGATTTGTTTCTTCTCCACTGATACCTTTGAACAATGAGATCCCTCTGATGGTGTGAAAGCTCTCTTTGGACCATGGCTCGTGCTATAAGATGTGACTACAAAAATGTCAGTAATGTCCATTAATCACAGCAAGTCATCCAGGTCATGAAGGAGAAAAGCAGCCCCAGACCATCACACAACCACCACCATTTTAGACCGTTGGTATGATGTTCTTTTTTTTAAAATGCTGCGTTACATTTACATGTTTGTTTTTTGGTCAGTAGGTGGTTTTCGCCTTGGATCTCTGCCATGGATGCCATTTTTGCCCAGTCTCTTCCTTATTGTTGAGTCATGAACACCAACCTTAACTGAGGAAAGGAAGGCAGGCAGTTCTTTAGATGTTGTCATGGATTCCTTTGTGACCTCCTGGATGAGTCATCTCTGTTCTCTTGGGGTAATTTCTGTACGCCGTCCACTCCTGGGACGGTTCACCGTTGTTCCATGTTTTCTCCATTTGATAATGGCTTTCACTGTGGTTTGCTGGAATCCTAAAGCTTTAGAACTGATGTCAATTACTTTATTTCTCATCTGTTCTTGAATTTCTTTGGATCATGGCACTTTGTTGCAGCTTTTTTTTCCCACTTTTGTCAGACTGGTTCTATATTAAGTGATTTCTTGATTGAGAAGTTCTGGAAGTAATAGGGGTTGGATGTTGTAATGAACTCAGCTTTCCCCCCCCAAAAATAAATGTGATTAGCCAGTTAATTCATGTTTTAAAAAGGGAGGCATTTACCTTTTTTTTAATTTTTTTTTTTTTTTTTTTTTTTTTTTTTACACAGGGTCAGGGAGCTTTAAATAGATTTTTCCCCTTAATAAATAAAAACTTTAAAAAGTGAATTTTATATTTACATGGATTATCTGTCTGATACTTATATTTGTTTGATTATCTGACAGAAAATGGGGAAACTGCAAAAAAGAAAATTGACAAATACGTTTTCACAGCAATGTAACGTGGCGATTTTCTTTTTATTTAAATTTGGCAATCTTGTTAGCAATACTCTACTGTGCTGTGTCAAAGTTAGAAGACTTTGTTGCTTTACAGAGTCTTTAATCTGTCCACAGTTTATGCACTACAAACATATCTATGTACAATAAACCTGTGCATCCACCTGTTGCCATTCATGCAAATGAATAAGTCATGACTTCCTGTGAGCATAGCAGCTTTTTCGTTTAATTAAGCAAGTCCACATTTCACACTGAGCAAGTGAATTTGTGAGTAAGTTGAAACAAGATCATTATTTAAATTTTTTTTGTGGTGTGCCGTGGGATTTTGTGTAAAAATGGGTGCCTTGGCTCAATAAAAGTTGAGAAACACTGGCTGAGAGACAGTGGCACGAAACATCACAGGAGGCAGAGATGGAGGTGGCAAAGATGAAGATGTTTAGGTTCTCTTAGAGCATGACCAGGTTAGATAGAATTAGAAATGAGCTCAGAGGGAGAGTCAAGGTTTGTTTTGGACCAAAAGTTAGAGAGTAGACTTTGATGGTTTGAACACGTTCAAAGGAGAGATACTGACTTTGTGGATAGAAGGATGATGAGGATACAGAGCTAAACGAAGACCAAAGAGAAGGTTGCTAGATAGTGACAGAAGACATGCAGGCAGTCAGTGTTAGAAAGGATGATGCGGAAGATTGGCTTTAATGGAAAAGGATGACACGGTGTGGCAACCCCTAACAGGACAAGCCGAAAGAAAAAGACTGATTATTGTGAAACAATGCTTATGGTTTCAAAACGACATTTGTTTGCACTCATCAACATTGACCATTGTAACAGTAGCTGGGTGAACAAATTATTCATGGGTTTTTCTAGCCGCATGAATAGAGCCACCAGCAGTACATCTTTTACACAGGGTGCAGGCACAAGTCGATTCTACAATGAGTCAAAAGAAATTCAATATTTATAGATGCAAATTGCAATTAGTGAAGTCTCATTTTAAGTCTTTTATGACAACAAAGGCACCACTGTGGCTTATACCACAGGAAAGTATCAAATCACCAGTAAAATTCAAGTGTTCGAGTATACAGACTGACCGATATCCTGGTGCATTATTAAAGATTCAATTAAACTTAAATATATATTTAAAAAGTTCTTGCTGTAGCATGTTTGTCTAAGATTTTCTTTTCATTCATTTGCCAATACATTCTGAGCAACCTCAAATTGTGGATACGAAAATACTATTCTTGATTAATAGGAAGAACGTTCTGAATGGTTCTGTGCCATAATCCAAACAACAACATGATGGGGAAACCTGTTCAATTTTCTCAGTCATAGGGCAGCAGCAAATAAACTTGATAAAATATAATTTACCGGGCTTTATGAGAATTATATTTGTTTTATATTATTCAAGCTAAGAATGACAGAAAAAAAAATAACCATAGAATTATTGAGGTTAAGAAGAACAAGACGTCAGTATTGGAGCAGCATTAAAAAAAAAAAAAATCATCATAGAATTATGGTGTGGGATACTACTGTTGTAATCAGCAAGTTTGAGGTGGACAAAGTTATAGAAAAACTATTTCTACAAATTATTAACAAGCAACACATTTTACAAGGACTCAACATAATAAATTCACATCCATCACATTGCACACTCTCCACAACCATGTGTGCATTATAAAAAATTTGGTCATGATTAATCCGATAACCGCGTCCATTAAAAACATGAATGCCAACAACACAAAACTGATTTGATGGTATGGTAACACACAGAAACAAAGCATTATAAATTCAAACAATGCTTTGGTGATAGTCTGTGCACACTGAACCTTGGTAGGGCCTGTTCTATGGGATCAATGTACTTTATTCCTGCATTAGGAAATAAAATGGCAGGGCAGAAATTCATCTTATCTGATCCTGAAGGCTTATGAAAAAGTGTGAATAAATCCTGACATTACTTACGGTACAATTAAATATCCGGATTTACGATACCTTGCAAAAAGAAACAAAAATAAAAGAAAACCTCACTAAACAATTAACTAAATGGAATTGCTGTTTTTGCTAAAAGGTCTTATATATCACCAACTGAGCAAGCAGTAGTTATGAGACTCACTTATAGCACCAGTGCAAATGCAGCTCCCTCCTCGTGTCAACCGTGCAAACGTAAGGTCATATCCTGGGTTAAAGTGCCCTGTGAGCTGCTTTTAGCTCCTCTTTTCTCTTTGAGGGCCTTTTGTCAAAAGGTGACATTACCTACAACTCATTGTAGCACTGTAAGAGTCAAAGACTGTGCCCAGATCCAAGTTAACCAAGAATGAACATGTTACCTCATTCCTGCTGAGTCCAGTGCAGTGCAGTGGGAGTGGCCACAAACTGCCAGGCTTAGACGGTATTCACTGTTGCTAAGCAGCCAAAGTCTCCCTTTTATGGGGGAATCGATCAGGCAGCTTTTTAGAAACTTAGAGGTAAAAAGGGGATCGGAATGCAGTATCACAGAGGAATGCTGCACAATCCTAAATTGTAGAAACCACTAGTTTGCAAGCAAACCAACTCTTGTCAGCAAGACTATAAATGATCTTACACTGAAAACGTCACTGTCTGCCTCTTGCTGAACACACATTGCTTGACACTTGATCCCAACACTACAGCAGCGGTGTGACACCATAGTCAAAGACCCCTAAGACACTTGCTATTTAAGCATTATCTGTACAAGGGGCCACGTACTATAGTCTAATCTGGACAGGGGCCTCGTTTAAATCATGGTGTAGAATGCTAGTCTAAGAAACTGAAAGATTAATTGATTTTAGTATGGTAATTCAGGCATTTTAATGATTATTTTCCCAATTACAGTTGCTTTGACAATATCCATTTTAGCATGTTTTGTTTGTGTGTTTGAACACAGAATAAGCCCAAAACCCAGCCACTTAAATTTAAAACATTTACTTCTACTTTAACAGTTTCACAAATTGTCTACAAAGAGAATAAGTCACATTTTTAGTGTTCCAATTTGGCATCTTTTGAAGCCCCTCATCTACTGTGCAGCCAAGCTACAATGGCTTCCCTTCGTCTTTGCATGGGTGCATGCAAAGATCAGTATTAGACAGAAAGTTACAAAATGTGGGTTTAGCCATCAAAAGCCAAAATTCAGGGTGAAATGTCCTTGGGGATTCGAGGCAAATCATCACAGGGACAAAGGTGTCCTCTGTATGGAAACACAACCCCTTAGCAGCTGCTTTCAACAGTCAGCCATGTTTTGAGTCACTTTTCAACAAGACATTACTGAGTCTTACCTTTTTAGATGTGCATACTGAAAAAGATTTAGGTCATTGCATGCAACTGCCAAAATGCCAAAGACAAAAAGAGTTAATAAATTTACTACAGTCATAACATTACAGCAAAACACAGTGGAGGCAAAGTATGTTGGCGACCCAACCCACCACCGCGAACCCCCCAACCCCAGAAGCTGACTAGGGGTTGAATCAAACAAAAACCCCAAGGTAGACATTGTAAGAATGGGTGGGTGCCCCAAACTGCTATTTTAAGCCACAGATTCAACCAACCAACCAATCCACCTGTGCGCAAGGCCATGACACATTTCCCTGCAGTGGGCAAAGTGTGATACCACAATTCTGCAACAGTCTGAAGCTTGCTCACAGACACATTTTTAGAAATAGAAGACAAAATATTAAGAGTTCTTTAATTCATACTTAATGAGTGGGCAGACACTCCATGTACCCAACTATTTTTAAACAAGCAATTAAAGTAAATTTTCCAGACAGTTTTTGATTACATAACCATTGTTTGTTTGTTAGCCATGTTGGAACTTAAGTTGAGATCAGAAAAATAAGCTAAACTAGAAAAGGAAAGACAATAGACCGACTCGTTCGTTTTCGTTTCCCCCCCCCCCCCCCTCTATACAACCCTAATCACAAAGTGGCCATCATAAACAATTACAATATCTACAAAATTCAAACATCTATCACTGCCTTACTGTGTGCGAGGACAAGCAGAAATAAAACCTATACCATTTCACTTGACCCGGAGAAGTTGACACCTTGGCTTACTTTAGCTAATACAGTAATGACTATACCTAATGGTAATCAAGGAATCCTGCATTTTGATGTACAATTATTATAAATACCTCAGCAACAATCAACCAATATCCAACACAAGATATATATTTTATGAATCTGTGGTAAGAGTACTGACCTACAATGTAAAGATTGAAAATGGAGCTATATAATGTTTGTACATGGTTTTAATTTTTCTAAAGTGCTAAAGCTTACCTTCAATGAAGTATTCAGAAAAAACACAGACTAATCGAGTTCAGCTCTGCTGATTCGTGAAAGCCACAGCCTGACTTTTTCCTTGGCTCTTCCACCTGTATTGTTGAAGTCAAGCACCGCACAGTAAGTCACCATTTTTGACAATGCCTACCAAATGTATCCATTAATTCAATAAGCACCGGACAAAAACAATTTCTTGAAGTCTAAAATGCAGGAGTGTCCTGCGGTGCCTGGTAGCTATGTGAACTTGTGGCTACAGTCATTTTCGCTCTTGCATGATGGAAGTTGAAACGCTAATGTTTTGATCAGCCAATGCGGCCTTCATTTGATGTTCCACTGCATGCCAAAAAAAAAGCTGTTAGCAGCAAAGGCAATAGCTTCAGAAAAAAAAATAGTTTCTCGTGAGCTCTTAAGTGAAAATTCACAACGGCATTACTGTCCTTGACTTACGTATTGCCACTATTACAAACAATCCCGTTGAGGTTATTTGCAGTCACGTTCAATTCTAAGCACCTGCTTCCCCACATGAGGCGATTGCCAAACACATAACGTACGGATTTTCTTCCAACAAGTGGTCTCTATGTATAGATCAAGACAAAAAAAAGTCTATAGGGCTCCGCTACAAATATCTTCTAAATGCTCTTCTGGTCCATAAATCATGCTTTGACCCAAGGCTTCGTGACATATACTGCCATTTTAAACCTAATTGGACCATAGCTTGGAGCTAATTTAAAGCTAAAAATGGCAACTAGTGAATTTTTTATTTTTTTTTTAATTACTACAGACCACTTAAACAACTCGCCAGTAAGAGCAACTGGCTTGAAGCCACAAACACAACATTGGATCGATTAACTAAACTGCCTCTAACATTGGAATTTGAAATAACATAAGGCACAAAATTGTCGTTGTCGCATCGTTAGCTCTCAGTCACGAGAATATCGGCATGTTTCTGTTGAGGAATTATGTACCGAAATTCTCAATATATGTAAATAAATGAAACAACAGACACAGGTCGAGCGAATGACAAGAGCAACCTGTAGGGTGAATATTAAAGGACACAATACTTGAGTGGCATGGAATATTGGTAACGAGTACAAAGTGTGTACCTGTAACGGGAGCAGGCACAAGCACCGGGAGCGCGCCCTTGATGAGGTCAAAGTACTTATAGTGTTCGTTTACTTTTACAAATATGATTGTTGCAACAATCCTATTTTAGAGCATCAGAAGTGTCGGCAGTGTATGACATCCCATTTCCGACATGTATGTAGAGTCGAGACACTCATGTCGAACCGCTTCCACACGTGTGCATTTGCTTTTTAGTCGTGTGAATTTTGACGCCATATGAAATGACTATTAGTCTCTTATCGGTTACGTCAATTAAACTACTACAGCACAGCAAACAATCGTCCTTTCATGAGTTTTTTTAAATTGCAAATGTCTTCTTTTCATTTTGTGTTTGGAGGATGATTTATTTGCTTATTGGTTTATAGAGTTTCCAGCTGTCATTTATAGTTCATATAGCACAAACTGTTCAGGAAAGCTAAGTCATAATGACATTGACATGTTATATGTCTGTAAATATTTCAAACTCTTTAACATGCAAATCTGGGTTTGTTTTACTGCTGCAGACGTCAATCCCATAAAAGCATCAGATTTTTATTATTTCAAATCAGAATGTAATTATTAAATACTAAGATGATTATAAACAATATTAACACATATAAGGATGAAAAGTGCATTGCTATGAGAGACATAGAAGTATAACAGATGACAAGATTAGTCAAAACATCACATACATTATTTTGAAGCACTAATTCCAGTCAATCACATGCCAGATATTTAATATTCCATACATAATTAGTCATGTGTAGTATATTTTATGTATAATAGTTTTCTGTTTTACAGTATTTACTGCATGATATATGTGATTGGTAAGAAAACACACAAAGATTTTCAACACTTGTGTTGGATATTCCTTGGACCCCACAGTTGGTTTGTTATTTGTCATGTTTTTGTCCAATATTAGTATTCTGTAAAGGGACCAGGGACAGTGTCTGGTAGATCGTCATCATTTCTCTGAAGCTTGTAGGTTCCATATATCAAGTTTCAGTGCAGATTAATGAACAAGCATGTAAATTAAGTCATTATGGTGCATTTTGTTTTCAGTTTGAATGGCTGGACTACATAAATGCAGTGACAGTGCTACAAATAAGACAGACAGACATCACTTGTTGACCACCTCGCTGCTGTCCATTCGGGTGGTATGAGGTGGGACTTTCTCTCCTGAAGGCAAGTGTACAATATCAAAGAAGCAGCAGTGGGAGCAGTGTCATCCAGGCAAACTGAGGCTAAAGAAGTAAAGCAAGGATAGTGTCATTTTACTGTCCAATGGCAACCATGGTTAAACAGGTGCTTCTCTCCTTTTCCACATCAGCCCTATTATGTCTATAGTCTTCTCATTTGACACAAGAGGGCCAGGTGAGGCCTCCACAAGAAGCAGAGACAATAATGTAAATGACCACCTTAAAGAAGCAGAGAGAAAGAAGTTGTGATAAATAAAACAGATTTTGACATATAATTGTAACAGAAGAACACATTGAAAATCCTATTTATTTAGACATAGAGTGGTACTCTGATGTTGTTTGTCCTGTCCTTAAAGGAAAGCTACATAAACCTTTATGTTAGTGATCCACCGAATTTGGTCCAGAAGAAAATTTTTGGTTTTCGGCTGAAAGACGGAGCCAAAACAAAACGGTCGATACAACATGTTGTAATGACCCAACCAAAAAAACCCCGGCCAGCGCGCGCTTCTCTAGAGAAAGGTTAGAATGGCCGCCAACGACGAGGTGGAGTGCTCCGCGGGTGTCTCAGTCTCACTGTTTAGTGGCTAGAACGGTCCGTCCATGTTCTGACAGACAATACAAATAGCAAACAATAATGTGAGTTGCTCCACTCCGAACTAATCGTGTGACATCAATAGAAGCGTGCCAAGTTAGGCTGACGGACACAACACATTAGCATAGCACGCAACAGGCACTAATGTTTAAAGCCTACTGTGCTGCAGCCGTGGCAGAGTGCTGTTCCCTCAGAAGAAATGACAGGCGATAGCCGAAGGCTGGATGTCGGCATCAATGGATGATATCGTTGACAAGAAATGGCCCAACAGTTCGGCAGTGAAGAGTTATTTTGTTTTTTTAAAGTCTGACAAGAATCAGTAGATTGCACCCCCACCCATCTGAAAACAACAAACAAATTGTATCGCAAAACAAATGCTACCAGTAAGCACGGTTGAAAATAAGGGATTGAAGTTAATGAATAAATAAATAAACACTAAATTGGAATTGGAAAACTTAAAAGCTTTTGCATGGTCAAATTATACATGTTTATGAATATATGTTTTACTTGTCTTACAGTTGTATAATGTTCAATGTCATGTTCAACTATTGACAGACAATATTCAAAAAGTTAAGAGTAACAGGGAACACTTAAGATTGAAAAAAAAATAGTGATTTGTTTGCTATCATGATATATATTAGTATTGACTGATATGAAAAAAAATGGTTATAGGATTTATTCCTATATTGCCCAGCCCTCTCTGTGCATTATTGGAATATCCATCCATCCATCCATTTTCTGAGCCGCTTATCCTCACTAAGGTCGCGGGAGTGCTGGAGCCTATCCCAGCTATCAACGGACAGGGCGTGGTACACCCTGAACTGGTTGCCAGCCAATCGCAGGCATTGGAATATCAGTACTAAATAAATATTTTCATTTTGTAATGCAATTGCAATGCCGGCGGCACGGTGGACGACTGGTTAGAGCGTCTGCCTCACAGTTCTGAGGTCCTGGGTTTAATCCCCGGCCCCCCCTGTGTGGAGTTTGCATGTTCTCCCCGTGCTTGCGTGGGTTTTCTCCGAGCACTCCGGTTTCCTCCAACATCCCAAAAACATGCGTGGTAGGTTAATTGACAACTCTAAATTGCCCGTAGGTGTGAATGTGAGTGTGAATCGTTGTTTGTTTATATGTGCCCTGCGATTGGTTGGCAACCAGTTCAGGGTGTACCCCGCCTCCTGCCCGATGATAGCTGGGATAGGCTCCAGCACGCCCGCGACCCTACTGAGGAGAAGCGGCTCAGAAAATGGATGGATGGATGGATGGAATTACAATGCCTTGCTTTTAATGAAGTTAGTACAGAGTCATAGCCATAAATGTAATTCTAGCAATGCTTGGCATCATACTTTTACTAATAACTGGCAAAATAATTTCTTTCAGTGTTTCTGTTTTCGGCCTTGGTTTTCGGTTTCAGCCAAGAATGTTCATTTCGGTGCATCACTATATGTTCAAGCGTCTCAAAAGTAAAGTGTGGTCTGCCGGTGTTCCAAAAAAATCTGTAACCAGAAAAAATTGCAACCATGATACTACCCAGGGCGTGATGTCAGCCAATGTCAGCTTATTGTTTGCGCTGTAGCATGCCTGCGCGTCTGCATTAATATGCACCTGTATCAATCAGTCAATCAATCTTTAAACCTTCCACATACATATTTGAATGCATGCGTTTCTAAATGTGCAGTGTTGCTTAAATATCATGAAGAAAGGCAGCCACCCTGGATCATAAACACCTCACGTACAAAGCAGTAACCATCAACTTTGAATAAAAAAAAAAATTATATTATATCTCATAAACAACCATAAGACCTGCAGTTACTCACCAGGCACACCAGCACAACAACAAAGGTCAACTTGAGGTTTTTCATACACATGGCTCTGGCCAAATTACGACTTGTGGTCTTAAATGTGACAGACTAAATGAAAAACAGAAAAGGAGTTTTCAATCAACTTTACATGAATAACCAGCTCTTATGTAGTATACACCAGAAAACAAAAAGGACAAAATACTCACAGAATCAACCAGATTTTCCGTCTTGTCAATCAACAACTCCAGTTTCTCACCTCTCTGAGCAACCAAATCTGTAATGCAGACGAGGAGATAATTTAAAATGGACAAAATTTTAATGTCACAACTGAAGCCTCTGGTATGTGTATTCCGGATGGAAATAATTTACACACTTTATTCCCAATTCAAATAGATTAATGTAGACATGTCAATGTTTTATTATGTTATGCATAATGAATCTTAAACTAGAACAGCTTTGTAGAGCTCAGCAATCCACCAAGGCCCAATAATCCTAATATGTATCAGCCTCAGAATTTGGGATCTGGATCATAGAATAAAAAAAAAAAAGAAGAGAAAATCACTTTTGGGTCATACAGAAGCCACACACCAAATATAAATATTTTGGAATTTTTGTCATACTTTGGTTGAGCCCTCTTTACAAACAAAAACGAGACTGCAAGGGTCATGAGACCTGAGCGTTCTTGCTTTTTATGGATTTGCGATGAATAATCCAAAAGAAGAACCAGTCTGAAGAAGTTAAAGACCATCCTAATTGTTGACCACCAAAGCATTGTGAGGCTGAACTGAAGTCAACTGCAAGGAGAGGTGGGCAGTTACGCACTACATTTACTCCATCCATCCATTTTCTGAGCCGCTTATCCTCACAAGGGTCAGCGAGGGAGTGCTGGAGCCTATCCCAGCTATCATCGGGCAGGAGGCGGGGTACACCCTGAACTTGTTTGTTTATATGTGCCCTGCGATTGGCTGGCAACCAGTTCAGGGTGTACCCCGCCTCCTGCCCGATGATAGCTGGGATAGGCTCCAGCACGCCCGCGACCCTAGTGAGGAGAAGCGGTTCAGAAAATGGATGGATGGATAGACTTCCATAGACTCTGTCATATGGACTTAGTATAAAATTGTTTCCCTTTAAAAAAAAAAAACACCTTGGTTTTGTCATACTAGTGTTCAGAAAAGGCCCCTCTGACAGCTACTTCTGTTTGACCCAGTTTTGTATCTGCTTTGTCCATATTTGTCTAAGACCACTAACTTTCCTCCGTGTAGGCGACCCACTTTGTGAGAGCACACGTGTTTGTTATGTTGACAGCGCTGGCTCTGGAGCGGAAAAGTAAGGCGGAGTTCTTCGCTAGTGACGTAGATAAGCTCAAGAAATTTGAATGATCTGATTCCAGGTCTCTTGGCAGAAAAATGTTTGTAACTCAGGAATGAGTGGATGATTTTAATTCATATTTCTTATGTTTACTGAAGCACCACAGAGACAATATAACATTTCATATACTATAAATAGTTGGTTTGGCAAAATATGTCCCTTTGAAGTCACTTTTTGGATAAAGTATTCGTCACTTAAGTTGTAATGAAACATACGCCTTACTTTGACCTGTGTATTTGTGTTAATTTGCTACATTTCGCTTGCTACTTTTATTTTGTATAATTGCTTGTGTGATCTACTATACTTGTTTTAACTATTTTAACTACAGCCTCCTTAATAGTCATTTAAGAGAGTTTACAGCGGTTAATCTAGTATCACACAGATAATTTGTTCAAATGCAATTTAAAAACTTTCCCTGCACGGTTAATGATGGTCTTATGAAGTCGACACTTTGACCTTGGAATGTACTTTTCCTATTTTGAGTGTTTTCTTTCTGTAAAACATAATTGGAGGTTGACGAACATCACAGAATGGATTGTGTTTGAACTTCGGATGCCACAGTACATACTGTGCAAACACTACGCTCTACATTGACGAGGCACTCACCTATGTTGCGGACCATAATGCCCTTCAGGTCATCCACTTGCATCTGTGTTTCAGTCAGACGATCTGATCCCCGTGGGTCTGAGTGATGTTTCTGCAGAGAAAAGTGCAAAGAAAGGAGATCCCATATGATGGTGTTTTACACATGCATGAATAGAGCAGGCAACACAACTTCTCACTCAAAAACATTTAATATTTAGCCAAACAAAAAACAGCGAAGAATAAAAATACTCAGGGCACTCTTGTCTAATTCACCATCTGAGCAGCCAGCGTCGATGAGAACTCGCTGTTCATGGCGTATGGGAGGGCTGTTTGTGCTCGTGACCCATACGTGGTCTGGAAGCGCCTCTTGATCTCACTGAGGAAGCTGAATGCACGTGACCTTTCAAAGTCCTTTCGCGCACAAGAAATGTATATGACTAAACATATATATACATATAGATAGACACGTAAAATGACATCTGAAATGAGAGAACTGCAACCTTCCCACCAATCAACACATCTTTAGCTTTTAAAACAACTAGTAAAGTCACAAATACTGTACATTAGCTGTATGTGTTTAATTCCATGTCAGTTTTTCAAAGTGGCCGAGATGCTAAGCAAGTTAAACAACAGAATTTTATATAATGATGTGAACCAATACTTACATCATCGGTGATACACAGGTATATGATTCTGTCATGGCAGATGTAATGAAAGAGATAGCTGAAAGATAAAGTGTATTAAAGAATATTAATTCATATTCTACCAGATACTCTGCGTTGAAGAACATGAGCTGAAAACAAGAGTGGCACTGTTTCTGTCCAATGAAAGAAATTAAGAGCCTCTCTTCCCTTGCCAATGTATTTGTTTAAGGGGCTAGACTCAGAGGCTTAGGGGTGCCGAGATCCCGGGCAACCCAGATCAATTTCACATACATCCATACACCATATCACTGGAAGATAGCATATTTCCCCATGCCAAAAAGGTTTAAACTTTTGCCTTAATGTACATGTACATACATGTAAGATCGTACGTAAATAAATAGTCTTTCATATTTTCGTCATAGACTAACTGCTTCAAACGGAGACTGAGGGCTGGGCGATATGGCCTAAAATTCATAACATGGTATAAATTTAATTCCTTCACGGTAACGGTATATATTACGATATGTATAAACTTCAGTGTAAAAATTATGATGGAAGTGTTTCTGAATGGGTTATTTAAATGTGAAATGTAAATATTTCCAGTGAAAATGGGCAGAAAGTATGATATTTATTATTTTCTCTGCTTCTCATTCAAATTTTTCATTTTCACGTAAATGTCTTATTTGTATTTTATGTAATGAAATTTTACATAAAAAACAAATATAATCTGTTAACAAAGCTAAATTGATTAAAAAAACAAAGATACAATTCAATTTTGAGACCTATCACTATGTACAGCTCTCAAAACTCATATCTCAGCACTCTATGGTGCAAAAGAGTACTAACGAATGCAAATACCATTTCTGATATTATAAATATTTAACATGCTAATATAGTTTTGGGGTTAGAGCGTCTGCCTCACAGTCCTGAGGAACGGTGTTCAATCCCAAGGCCCCGCCTGTGTGGAGTTTGCATGTTCTCCCCGTGCCTGCGTGGGTTTTCGCCGGGCACTCCGGTTTCCTCCCACATCCCAAAAACATGCACGGTAGGTTAATTGACAACTCTAAATTGCTCATAGGTGTGAGTGTAAATGGTTGTTTGTTTGCATGTGCCCTGCAATTGGCTGGCAACCAGTTCAGGGTGTACCCCGCCTCCTGCCCAATGATTGCTGGGATAGGCTCCGGCACGCCCGCGACCCTAGTAAGGAGAAGCGGCTCAGAAAATGGACGGATGGATGTAGTTTTGACCTCAATAAGCTCTTCTGTCTGACTGACATATGCAGTAACCAATTCATTTCAATCTTGTTAGGATGCCTTCTGGACACCACCCTGGTGAGGTGTTCTGGGCATGTCCCATCAGGGGGAGATCCCGGGGATGACCCAGGACACGCTGGAGAGACTACGTCTCCCGGTCGGCCTGGGAACACTTTGGGATCCCCTCGGAAGAGCTCGATGAAGTAGCTGAGAAGAGGAAAGTCAGGGCTTCCATGCTTAAATTGCTGTCACTATGACCCGACCGCGGATAAGCAGAAGAAGATAGATGGATGGATGGATGGATAAAATGCTTTTATTTTTAGTTTGACAATGAGCCAGTTATGTGGAATTATACTGACCTACCTTGCCCTCGTGTGCAAAAATATAAATAAAATAGATCTGGTTACGAAACTAACTTAATATAAACTTAAATATTTGATTTGTCTTTGTTTACAAGCACACGATTGAATTGAAATGGAAGTATTTAGGCTAAACAATAGAGATAACTTACACTGCAGAGCACCACGTGAAGTTATGGGTGAGGGTGAAAACATTATGCGTGTGGAGCAAATGCACACCTACCTGCCATGGCTGTATGTCAATTTGTTATTCTCTGATGGAATTTTAGCTAAAATCTGTTCAGTCACTTCGAGGAAGTTCCCACCACACCATGCATGCTTGGCTAGGATGGTGGTTCCACGAGCCACCACGGCAAATAGAATTGCCATGGTAACAGCTGCCACGGATCTGTCAACACAAGAAAGGATTTGGGGAGGTAGGCGAACATTGCTTCACCTGAAACGTCCCTGTCGAACGTTCTATGATAACTGGTACTGAAAATGTCTTGCGGTAACATTCAAATAACATTGTGAATATACAAAAAAAAACATTGCTTGGGGTCATCTGGCTGTCGGAGGTACACTAACAAAGAACACGAAAAATAAACTATGATGACAAGGATGGCTAGTTATTTGTTGTGCTAATGTTGACAACACTAGGCGTTGCGCATTTAATCTAATCCAATTTGCGTCAATAGCAAAATAGAATCACATGCAACGCTTACTGCAAAACCCTGATGAAAAGTGATGTTCAAAAAATCACATTTACGCAAAACTCCAACATTTTACAAGACTTCCGCACCTAGAAAATCCCTTTCGAGTGACTTCTGCTTTGTAAAATACCCAAACCACCAGACCGGAAACTAATTCACTGGGTTAATGGGTAATGTAGTCCACATAACAGTTTGTAAACACATAGCTCTGTAGAATCGGTCAATGTTGGACTACATCCGTTAACTTTCCGTTTTCTAAGCATACTTATAGCGTCACGATTTTGCGACTGTGAAAATTTTAAATTAGATTTTCCCGATATGTATTCTTACAGGTTATTTGGAGGCGATTTGTTCTATAACAGCCTGACTTTCAACGTTTAAAATACCGAAATTAGACGATATAATAAATCTGATTGATACATGTTTTTTTGGCTTTTGTAGCACGTAAACAAACGTACCCCACCATTACCTGTCAGACAAATACGGGTTTGTTTTCATCAATAATAACTGCGGCAGTGTAAGCTAACAGCATGGCAGCTGAAGGCGAGAAGAAATGCATTCTGGAGATGGTAAGAGTCATAAACATCGTAGAACCGAGTAATTTGACCAGACTGTTTATTTGGCAACCGATAGCTTTAATTGCAAGCAACACACCAAGATACAGTCCATACAACTAGCTACTCTGGGGGCTATTAATTTCAAATTGTTCGCATTACACGTAAACGTTCATCATCAAAACAAGCACACACTTATCAACACTTGAGCTCTTCCTTTAATGGTCATCTTTAATATACATTACTGTATAATGTAACGTAAACGACATACTGCACTTTTACAATTTACATACTGTATTTACTTTTAGCCCAACAGGCGACGTACTTGCCACTAGGGAGCGCTATTGATCGGTGACGTTAAAGCTAGTATTTGGAGTTACAGTACCTGTATTATTTTCTGCGCTGTGATTTAGGTCCAAGCTGATGGTTCCGATGAGGGCAGTGTGACGTTTGTGATGCATGATGAAGACCATACACTGGGGAACTCCCTGCGATACATGATCATGAAAGAGTTAGTGATTTTGACCAAGTTGGGCAAAGCAGTGTGTAACAAATAACCCAACCCAAAATTCACAATTATCCCACTTTTGCTTTCTTTATTCACACCAGCGAGTCAGTTGAGTTTTGTGGCTACACCATCACGCATCCATCAGAGAGCAAGATCAACTTTCGCATTCAGACACGAGGTAAAGGACACCCCTGATATCGATATTTTTGCTTAAGAATCTTTTTGCTTCTTTGACGACGTGCAACATAGAGAGTAGCCATTTTGCCCAATTGCTACTAAATCCCATAGGCTTTCAGCAACACACACAGCCCACTTTGCTCACAGATTATACAATTTAAGAATTGCAGGGCTAAACTGTCACAATACCTGTAATAACTATACAGGCACAATTTTGATAAACATTGCAACACATACAAGTATAAAAATAACTTACCCCTTTAATATTAACGTTTAAAATGTTAAACACTTGCAGGGGCACTCAGCCATTTGAAAGCATAATAATATCCCCAACAACATGCAAATATGCAGATTTTTCTTTTGAAAGCTTTCTACTGAACTTGTATCCACGAAGACACTGGAAGATGCATTCTGATTGGACTTATATTGATGAGAGACAGATTGCTTATATTGATGAGAGACAGATTGCTTCCTCATTTTTTTTTTTCATTGTTCTAAAACACCGTTTTGGCTGTGGATGATGTCATGTTTCACAAATGTACAATTGAGACCAGAAGTTTACACACACTATATAAAAAGACATAGGCTTTTTTTCTCACTGTCTGACATGAAATCAGACTAAACTTTTCCTTTTTTTACTTCATTTAGGATTACCAAAATGATTTCTATTTGATAAATTAAGAGAAGGATATTTTGTTGGACAATTTTTCATTACTTTCTTCAAAGTCAGAAGGTTGCATACATTTCAGTAGTATTTGATACCATAACCTTCAGACTGCATGAATTGGGTCAAACGTTTTGGATATCCTTCCACAAGTCTCACACATAATTGGCAGGAATTTTGGCCCATACCTCCTGACAGAACTGGTGTAAGTGAGCCAAATTTGTAGGCCCCCCTACATGCCTTTTCATGTCTGCTAAAAACATTTCAATAGGATTGATATCAGGGATTTGCAATGGCCACTCTGAAATGTTATTCATAAGCCACTTCGTAACCAATTTGGCAGTATGCTTCGAGTTATTGTCCATATGGAAGACCTATTTGCACCCAACCTTAACTTCCTGGCTTATGGCTTGAGATGTTGCTTCAGTATTTCCACATAATGTTCTTTCCTCATGATGCCGTATATTTTGTGAACACAACATAATGCTGCCACCCCCGTATTTCAAAGTTTGGGATGGTGTTCTCAGGCTTTCAAGCTTCCCTTTTTCTTGTCCACCGCATAACGATGCTCAGTATGGCCAAAAAGTTCAATTTTAGTTTCGTCAGACCATAGGACGTCTCCAAAAATTAAGATATTTGTCCCTGTCTGCATTTGCAACCTGTAATCTAGAATTTCTTTTGGAGTAATGGCTTCTTCATGTCAGAGTGGCCTTTCAGTTCATGTGGGTACAATACACGTTTCACTGTGGATAATAACACTCTCCTACCAGTTTCAGCCAGTACATTCACAAGGACTTTTGTTTTTGTTCTGGGGTTGATATGCACAAATAGAATGTTCATCTCTGGACACAGAACCCTTCTCCTTCCTTAGCGGTATGATAGCTGAACATTCCCATGGTGTTTATAATTGCGTATAATTGTTTGAACAGATGAACTTTGCACCTTCAGACATCTGGAAATTACAAGTCCACAATTCTCTTCCTGATTTGTAGGCTGGTTTCTTTTTACTTTCCCACGATGTTACACAAAGAAGCAGTGTGTTATGGGTGTTCAAATAAAGTGGGTACGGAAAGTATGCAGGCCCCTTAAAATTTCACTTGTTATATTGCAGCAATTTGCTAAACTCATATAAGTATTTTTTTTTCCTCATTAATGTACACACAGCACCCCATATTGACAAAAAAACCCCAGAATTGTTGAACATTTTGCAGATTTATTAAAAAAGAAAAACTGAAATATTTCTGAAGTATTCAGACCCTTTGCTGTGACGCTCATATATTTAACTCGGAGACAGAATTGTGGCAAGGCACAGATCTGGCAAAGGTTGCAAAAAACAAAATCTGCTGCACTTAAGGTTCCTAAGAGCACAGTGGCCTCCATAATCCTGAAATGGAAGATGTTTGGAATGACCAGAACCCTTCCTAGAGCTGGCCGTCCAGCCAAACTGAGCAATCGGGAAAGCAAAGCCTTGGTGAGAGAGGTAGAGAAGAACCCAAAGATCACTGTGGCTGAGCTCCAGAGATGCAGTCAAGAGATGGGAGAAAGTTCTAGAAAGTCAACCATCACTGCAGCCCTCCACCAGTCAGGGCTTTATGGCAGAGTGGCCCAACGGAAGCCTCTCCTCTGTGCAAGACACATAAAAGCCCGCATGGAGTTTGCAAAAAAAAAAAAAAAAACACCTGAAGGACTTACTCTGGTCTGATGAGACCAAGATAGAATTTTTCGGCCTTAATTCTAAGCGGTATGTGTGGAGAAAACCAGGCACTGCTCATCACCTGTCCAATACAGTCCTAACTGTGAAGCATGGTGGTGGCAGCATCATGCTGTGGGGGTGTTTTTCAGCTGCAAGGGCAGGACGACTCGTTGCAATCGAAGGAAAGATTAATGCGGCCAATTACAGGAATATCCTGGACGAAAACCTTCTCCAGATTGCTCAGGACCTCAGACTGGGCCAAAGGTTCAGCTTCCAACAAGACAATTACCCTAAGCACACAGGTAAAATAACAGAGTGGCTTCAGAACAACTTCGTGACTGTTCTTGAATGGCCCAGCCACAGCCCTGACTTAAACCCAATTGAGCATCTCTGGAGAGACCTGAAAATGGCTGTCCACCAACGATCACCATCCAACCTGACAGACCTGGAGAGGATCTGCAAGGAGGAATGGCAGAGGATCCACAAATCTAGGTGTGAAATTTTGTTTTAGCTCAAAAGTGTGCTTCTACTAAATACTGAGCAAAGGGTCTGAATACTTATGGCTGTGTGATAGTTAAATTTTTCTTTTTTAATAAATCTGCAAACATTTCAACAATTCCTTTTTTTTGTCAATATGGGGTGCTGTGTGTACATTAATGAGGGAAAAAAATTAACTTATAGCAAATGGCTGCAATACAACAAAGAGTGAAAATTTTAAGGGGGTCTGAATACTTTCCGTACCCACTGTATAGCCAGAGGTGTCTCAAATTAAATGTCGTCAATAAACCTACCAGACTCTTCCAAAGAAATCACATCATCATCTGGGTTTTCCCAAATTATTTAAAGACATTGTATTTAAACCTATGACTTTGAGAAAAAAAAGCTTAAAAAAAATCCTTCTGGCATTGAGCAAATAGAAATAATTTTGGTAATCCTACTTGATATAAAACAGGAAAACATTTGTCTGAATTTATTTCAGATAGTGAGAAGAAAAACTGTCTTTTTATATTGTGTATGTAAACATCTGGTTTCAACTGTATATATATTAGTCCTGACTGCACTGTTGCAAGCCTTGACATTTGGCTTTGAAGAACAGAAAACTGTAAAGTGACTGCAAGAAATTATCTCATGTTGCAAATTGTAACTTGCATGCTTGAAATGTATTTATAGGTAATAAAAACAGTTGTGAAATCCAAAATACAGTGAATACCTTGTTTTTGACAGCTCTTTTGGGAGCAGGCTTACAATATACATTGCATCATTAAAAGATTGCTAGCACAAATTTTTTAATTTTGGGGTGGTGGAAGGCCACTTTCTCACAGGTACCTGCTGTTCCCCCCCCCCCTCCCCAGATGGAACTCCAGCTGTAGAGCCTCTGAGGAGGGGTCTAACTGAACTCCGGGATGTTTGTCAGCATGTTCTCAATACCTTTGAGGTAAGCTTTCACAGATTTAAACTCAGTAAAGCCATCAACAGTCCAACAGTTGGTTCACAAACGACCCTGCTGACCCAACAGATCAGTTTACGAGCCAGATTTTTTAGCATGTATTGCTCCGGTTTACAAACTATGGTTCAGTTTCCGCGTTGTCATAGCATCAACACAGAAAGGTAGGTTGTGCATTTTCTCATGCAGTGTCAACATTGTTCACTCTGTGTGGCATGTATTTCACATCCAGGTACAGTATTATTTTCTTCTTCACTCTAAATTGCAAGTGCTATTGGGAAGTGTATTTGTTTTACTGTTAAATAGCTAAACAAGAGAATGCTTCCATGTTCCCGGACTTGCTACGCAGTTTGACGGAATCTCATCATCTGTTGGGAAGCAGCCACCTTGCCGTCCGCCCCTCCCCTTTGTTAGAGCTGCGGCGTGGGTGCGTAATCAGCCAGCTCGACATGGTGCGCTACAGATGCAATAAAAACTTCATTTATTTCTTTATTTTAATTTTTTTTTTCAATAATTTTTTTTTAAAATTAAGATAAAAAAAGATACACATAACTTGGTTCTGGGGCTGCAATGGATTAATTTAGATTCATTTTAAAAGGCAAAACTGCTTCGGTTCCCAGAGTCTTGGAAAGAAATGAGTTTGTGAAGTGAGATTCCACTGTGTGTAATTCACTGTGCGAGTCACGGATGTGTGTGATGGTTAATTCACCTGACTTTTGTGTAGGCAGCGTGGGTTGAATTCCCACTCAGTGAATGTGATATGAAGTGTTTCTGTCTCTGTGTAACTCTGTAATTGACTGGCGTCCAGTCCAGGGTGTAGTTTGCATTACACCCAAAGTCAGCTGTGATAGGCTCCAACTCACCATGACCCTGAAAAGGTTAAGTGCAATTGAAACTAGATAGGGTTAATTCACTAAACCTGGTCGGCAGTAGACACGGCATATGTCATTCCGAAGCCTCGCTCAACAAAGTGCGGCTCAAATATACTGTTTCACTCCACAGCTGGTCATGACGCGCTCTTTCTTGTGGAACATCAGGAGTCTGATCCAAAATGTGAGAAAATGTTCAGATCTGAGAGAGATATGGGGTGGCTTGGTGGGAACGTCACGTCACATGCTAATGTATGGAAAGGCATGCTTTAATGCTTTTCAGTTTATCGTAGGAGTACTTTGATGAAGCTTGGGATAGTCACGAAATGGATAGATACCCTAGTGAGGAGAAGCGGCTCAGAAAATGGATGGATGGATGAAAACTTTCCGTACCCACTGTATATGTGAATACATGATCGGTTTGACAGGAGAACAAACAGATGAATTCACTTCACTGTATATTCGTCCCTTGCCATATGAAAAGAAAAATAGGCAAGATAGCAGATTTTAAAATCATACATATCTAATTATATATCGCAGATTTGTCACCAACTTTTGCAGTGAACATTTTTCCTCATGGACTGCTACTGCAGACTCAGTAGGAAAGAACACAAAACAAAAAAACAATGTCCCATTTTTATGATCATTTCACACTTAAAAGAAGATAAAGTGCAATGTATCCACATCAAAGCAGAACTGGCATGCACAACTGCATGTCTAGGGCAATATAAACATAATTCGCAAATTAAGTATAGCCTACCACTGCTAGAACAAATTGGAATTCCTCCACGGGTGGTCAAGGATAGACACAGCTGCCGGTGGACTTTCAATTGCTTTATTGAACAAACGGTAACAAAATAAACGCTTAAGCACATTCATACACAAGATGCACGGCCACAACTGACGCCCAGGCACTCAACACGCACACTGGCTAAAAGTTACCCAGTGAAGAGCCCGCTGTTATCCTGCAGTTATACAGCAGTCTACTCTACACTCTCATTCGGTTATTCCCACATCACTCAAAAGGTGAGACAGCCCCCCTTTTAAAGCCTCATACATTAAAAGTCAATGATCCTACAATTTAGAACGTGATTGCGGAAGACCCCAAGTGGACAAAGTAATAACTGCACCTCACAGGCAGATTTTGTATTGGTATTGTGCATAACGCTTTAAAATACAGTATGTATGAATGATAAAATGGCTATATGGTCACTGCTTTGCGGATTTTCGTTTATCGCAGGAGGTTAATCAAAACCGATAGACGGACTACTGTACTGTCAACTTTCACATGGAACAAGTTTTTTTTCCCTTACCCATGTGCCACTCTGCAACTAAATATCTCTGTAGTTGACACATAATCCTGATAATTTATTAACCAAGAAATAATCATCATACTGTCCATCTTGTTATTCTATATTTGCTCTGGCGGTTTAGCATAAGTTGGTAATATTGCAACTTAGCCTTTGTGCTGTGACTGCCTTATGTATGGCTCAGGAGTCACAGTTATCTTCCTTTAGTGTTCGCAAGCACTACTCAGCTAGCCTTGTTTCAACCCATGACAGGGCCTCTGCCTTCTTGCCCACCCACCGTGTTCACTCAAACGTTATTTTTGTGTACACACGCACGCACAGTCTGTTTTTTTCTCATGTGGGTTGCAGGCAGAGATTCCGTTTCAACAAAATATTGTTGTCACTGTCACAACTTGACTGAATGTTCGGTTCTGTTCCAGGCAAACGTAAAGGAGTTCAAAGAGAAGCAGGAGCAACCCATGGAATGAAGACCATTAACCAAAATCAGTTAACATTTCTTCTGTATATATATTGTCTTATTAATATACTAAGTCTAGTTTTATACAGAAGGGACGGCATGTTCAAAGATGTTTGTAGGGCCTTTTTTGTGAGAAAAAGCATGTTTGCATTTTTTTTCTGTACCATTTTTCTTGAATTGTTGGCATGAGGAGAGAAAACAACATTAAACTTTCAAACACAAATGATAAATGTCAAATAGTTTTTCCACATTTTTCATTCTTAAAGTCCCCGAATACTCAGACATTTTCTGCGATATGTATTGTCATAACTGCTCGTGTGTCACTCATTTTAATGGTTTTCCAAAGCATTGATGTGATCCTTGGAACACAAAATTGTTCACATCTGTCCTTTTGAAGAGGTGTTTCACATACGAAGGAAACTTTGGGGTTTCAGCTGTCATAATTAGCTAAAAAATGCAGTCTTGAGTTATTTTGCACTGTGCCACCAAGACAAGCAGAAAAAGAATGGGCATAGTGAAGTGTAAATGTAAGTTTTTGAGTGTTAATCATATCCCTCTGTTGGTCACATGTAAAAACATGCGTGCGTTGTTGGGAGCAGAGGGAACTTTGGAACAATTGTCAAGAAGTAGTTGATGTTCAAAATGAAATTTTCCTTTTGGCCTTGCTGCACCAATGCACTCAGTAGACATTTAAATGCACAGGCCACATTATTGATGGACATTTTCTGCCAGAACAGGATAGAAAGACCGCCTGCATGTAGCCATGTAATGACGTCTTGCTGTTAACGTCCATGCAGTATCAGTTATTGTGTCCTACACTTCCAAAAAGCATTGTCATTTGAAAGTGTTCAATGACAGATGAGATTTTGTCTTGTTGCATCCAAAAGAGCATATCCAATTTGACATTGGCAAAAATACTTTGGTTGTTTATTGACAGTAGCTACATGTTTTTACGGTTTCCAGTCGAAGGTAACAATCTCAAGGCTTGAACTTTTCTGAACAGACAAACTTTAGTTATCCTCACAGTTAACTCTTGGCGTGAAGAAACCCAAGATGCTGTTTATAAAACAAAGAAATTAGGCATGTCAACAAATAATTTGTTTTCTGGTTCACGTTTGTTGAACTGTTTTTAACATATCAAAATGTACAGGTGTTGACGACTGCAAGGAGTCCTCCAAAATGTTCAGTTGTGAAAAAGCCCCATCAAGCAAGGGCCCAGGCTTTGAAACTGTTGTTTGCTCAGTGGTTACATATTATTTCTTGACATGCAGGGAGGCTGAAACACAGAAGTTGACAAATAATCCTCTCAACCAGTGCCGTTAGGCCAATTTTAGGGTGGTCTCAGCCCACATATTTTTTTGTTTGTTTTGTGGTTAAGGACTTCTTGTGTTTGTGTACTGTATTAAAAAAAAACTGTCTGAAATAACACTACAAATGTCACGGTGACTTTGAACTTTTACCCAGTATGGTATTGTTTTAAAATCTGTCCAAAAACGTTAAAAAGCAATTTCTCAGTCTTTGTTAGCTGGAGCACTACATTCGCTCACATCTTGTGCATGTCCTGGGGGCTAAGCCACTGACCCCATCCATAAAACCTACTAATGCCCCTTATCTAAATAGCTTCCACATCAGTTTGCATGAGCAATCCAGTTTGCACCCGCTTTGCACAATTGTCCAATATATGGACTACATATCAATTTCTTCTATAATTTTGACAAGACAATTCTACGATTGAAAATTTTTTGGGAACAGTTTGGCAAAGGCTTCTTTTTATCATCCAGCATGACAGTGACCCACTGCACAAAACAAGATCCATCAAGGCATGATTAGATTAATTTGGAACTTTCAACCTTAAACTCACTTGGGAAACTTCCATCAAAGATCAACATAATGACCTCTGAGCCCCCCCCCCTCCCCCCCCCCAAAAAAAATCACACACACCAACATCTTGTAGAAAGTTTCGACACTTTTTATTCCATTCACAGTCCTGCAGGTGTAAAGGCCAGGTGTCCCAACATTTTTGTACATATAGTGCACTGTATGATGGCACTAAAAGTTTTGTCACAAATGTTGAACGCTTTTAAGATAATCTTGCTGTCTGTCATTCACATTACAAGCGCTCTCCTTTCGAAAAGCACATTTTAACAGAATACTTCCAGTCTTCGCAATATATTTAATAGAACAACAAAGGTAGAAAAGATTTGCTACTGATGCCCCTCATCTAAATACTTGTGCTGCATCTTGATGGTCACTATAAGAGCACTAAAAGGCAGGAAACTCAGCAATACCTGTGACACATATGAATGATTGCTATACTGTAAGTAACAAGATGAATTCTAAGGTGTATAGGGCCATATTGTCTGCTCACATTCAGTCAAAAACTACAAAACTGATTTCCATGTGCTCTGAACTTCGAGTACTCATTGATAGCAATGAGTTTTCATCCAATTACAGTACTAGAAATAATGGTAATTAATTCCTACAATCATGTCAAAAGTCCAAACTTTTATCCCCTAAAATTGATATACAATATTCTAAGTTTAAATAGCTATGTTGCCTGAATAGTAAGTACAAAGGCAAAATCATAAAAATTCTGTCACTGTCCAAAAATGTGCAAGATTTAATAAATTCTAACATAATTCAATACAATTTAAACGTAATAAACTATAACTGACAAGAATGTTATCCACCCCAAAAGACAATCGCTCAAAACACTAACTTATACCATAAAATCTTTATAAATCTTTAGAAATAGATAGTCTGGAATTTGGGTGTCAACATTGCTTTGTACTTCAGCACTGTACATCTTTCTGACGCTGTCTCAGTAATGTACAGTGAAGTGAAAAAATATTGCCCCCCTTTCTCAAACTCTATTTTTGCATGATGCAAAATGCTGTTTTTCAGTGTTTTTTTTATTTAAGGATTAATATATATATATATATATTCAAAGTTACCTGGCCCTGTGTGGAAAAATTAATGTACCTGCACCTTCAAGAATCAACTGTGACTAATCACATTTTTTTGGTTCATTTTCATTGACCACACCCAAGCCTGTTTACCACCAGACTTGTTCAATAAAGAAATAAATCAAATAGAACCTCCATCCATCCATCCATTATCTACACCGCTTATCCTCACTAGGGTCGTGGGTATGCTGGAGCCCACCCAGCTAACTGCGGGCAGGAGGCGGGGTACACCCTGAACTGGTTGCCAGCTAATCGCAGGGCACATATAAACAAACAAGCATTCACACTCACATTCATACTTATGGACAATGTTAGGGTCTTCAATGAACCTACCGGTCATGTTTTTGGGATGTGGGAGGAAACCGGACTGCCCGGAGAAAACCCACGCAGGCACGGGGAGAACATGCAAACTCCACACAGGCGGGGCCGGGATTTGAACCCCGAGCCTCAGAACTGTGAGGGAGATGTGCTAACCAGTCTTCCACCGTGCCTCAAATAGAACCTGTTTGACAAAAGGAAGTCTGCCAAAAGATCTCAAAAAGCTTCAACAAAATGCCACAATCCAAAGAAATTAAAGAACAGATGAGAAATAAAGTAACTGACATCTATCAGTCTGGAAAGGGTTACAAATTCATTTCAAACACTTTAGGATTCCAGTGAACCATGGTGAAAGCCACTATCCTTAAATAGAGAAAACATTGAACAGTGGTGAACCTTCTCAGGAGTAGAAGAACATAAAGGCTCGTCTTACGACACACAAAAAAAAAAAAAAAAAAAACTACCAAGGCTTTAGGGAGAATATTCTACAAACTGATGAGACAAAATTTGAATTTAGGTGTTTCTCATTACATATGGCGTAAATGTGGCGGCACGGTGTAAGACTGGTTAGCACATCTGCCTTACAGTTCAGAGGACCGGGGTTCAAATCCCGGCCCCGCCTGTGTGGAGTTTGCATGTTCTCCCCATGCCTGCGTGGGTTTTCTTCGGGCACTCCGGTTTCCTCCCACATCCCAAAAACATGCGTGGTAGGTTAATTGAAGACTCTAAATTGCCCGTAGGTGTAAATGTGAGTGCGAATGGTTGGTTGTTTCTATGTGCCCTGCGATTGGCTGGCGACCTGTTCAGGGTGTACCCTGCCTCTCGCCCGAAGATAGCTGGGATAGGCTCCAGCACGCCCCTGACCCCAGTGAGGATAAGCGGAACGGAAGATGAATGAATGATGGTCTGGGGCTGTGTCAGTAATTCAAGGCCTGGACTGACTTTCTGTGAATGATGGAACCATTAATTATACGCTTTACCAGAAAACCTGAAGGAGAAGGTTCAGCCATCAGTTTGTGACCTCAAGTTGAAGCGAACTTGGGTTGTGTAGCAGGATAACAATTCAAAACAAACCAGCAAGTCAACTTATGAATGATTTGAAAGAAAAAAGTATTAGTGACCTTGTCAAAGTTCAAACTTGAAACCGACTGAAATGCTGTTGTATGACCTTAAAAAGCCATCGCTGGTCGAAAACCCTCCATTGTTGCTGAATTAAAACAAGTCCACAAGGAAATGTAGGCGATAGTATCTCCACATAGATGTGAAAGACTCACAGCCAGTTATAGAAAACGCTAGATTTCAGTTGTTGCTGGTGAGGGTTGCCAACACTTATTAGGTTTTCGGGTGGGGGGCATTACTTTTTCACACAGGGCCGGGTAGCTGAAGATTTTTTTTTTTCTTAATAATAAATACAATCACCATTTCAACAGAACATTTTATGTTTACTTGGTTTATCTTTGTCAGATACATTTGTTTTATGATATTAAAGTGTGGAAACGATGCCAAAAAAATATATTTCAGAAGTGCGCGAATACTTTTTCACAGCACTGTAAGCTCACAGCTTGGATCTTTCTTGCAGTCTTGGGATGGATTTGGAATAAATGTACAAAATTGAGTTAATCGTTGTGCATGATCTGCTAAGCGCTTCTGCAAAACAAAATACCGTAGCAAATGTGTGAAAAATGCATTTGTTGAATAATGTTAGGGAAAGCAGATCACACGACAACATAAAAAAACTGATGAGTACCACGTGTAAAAAAAAAAAAAAAAAAGAAATTAAAAAAAATAAACAAAACATGCTGAAACACTTTTTTCAGGAAAACAACCAGATGTAAAATGCAAGTTTCACCAAATGTACTTGCAGATATAATGAGCTGCATGGGCAGAAACCTGTTTCAGGTCAAATATGACCTTCTCAATCAAGTAGCCTACTGTACAACAAATGGCAGCTTCTACATTTAATCACACTTTGAAGGGCCAAACCTTATTATTTTCTTGATACAATATACAAAGGACCTGAATTACTAAATTTCCAAATAGTGGGTGCTAAAATGTGTTCACTCTAACAGTTTACACGAGTTGTTGGTGGGCATGTTGTGTTTGATCTACTGAGATTGTGGCAGAATTGGCAACAATTTTGAAAGCAGTACACTTCATCAAATATTAATTGAGTGACAAAAAAATTATTTAAAAAAAGTAAACATATTCTTGAACACTTAGGACTAACACCAGCAATTGAACAAGATTAATTTCAACCTTGTTTTGTGAGATTTGGCACACTGGAGTGACTAAATCAGGGGCGTTTTTTACTACATCTTCTTCTTTTCCTTTCGGCTTGTCCCTTTAGGGGTTGCCACAGCGCATCATCCTTTTCCATGTAAGCCTATCTCCTGCATCCTCCTCTCGAACACCAACTGTCCTCATGTCTTCCCTTACGAGATCCATCAACCTTCTCTTTGGTCTTCCTCGAGCTCTCTTGCCTGGCAGCTCAATCCTCATCATCCTTCTACCAATATACTCACTATTTCTCCTCTGGATGTGTCCAAACCATCGAAGTCTGCTCTCTCTAACTTTGTCTCCAAAACATCGAACCTCGGCTGTCCCTCTGATGAGCTCATTTCAAATTTTATCCAACCTGGTCACTCCGAGGGCGAACCTCAATATCTTCATTTCCGCCACCTCCAGCTCTGCTTCCTGTTGTCTCTTCAGTGCCATTGTCTCTAATCGTACATCATGGCTGGCCTCACCACTGTTTTATAAACTTTGCCCTTCATCCTTACCAGAGACTATTCTGTCACATAACACACCTGACACCTTCCTCCACCCGTTCCAACCTTCTTGGACCCGTTTCTTCACTTCCTGACCACACTCACCATTGCTCTGGACGGTTGACCCCAAGTATTTAAAGTCCTCCACCCTTGCTATCTCTTCTCCCTGTAGCCTCACTCTTCCCCCACAACCCCTCTCATTCTTGCACATATATTCTGTTTTAACTCGGCTAATCTTCATTCCTCTGCTTTCCAGTGCATGCCTCCATCTTTCTAACTGTTCCTCCACCTGCTCCCTGCTTTCACTGCAGATCACAATATCATCTGCAAACATCATGGTCCACGGGGATTCCAGTCTAACCTCATCTGTCAGCCTATCCATCACCACTCCAAACAGGAAGGGGCTCAGGGCTGATGTCCTGTGGGCTAAGCCCCTGACCCCATCCATAAAACCTACTGATGCCCCTTTTCTAAATAGCTTCCACATCAGTTTGCATGAGCAATCAGGTTTGTGCCCGTTTTGCACAATTGTCCAACACAAGGACTACACATCAATTTCTTCTATATTGACAAGACAATTCTATGATTTTAACTTTTTGGGAACAGTTTGGCAAAGGCCTCTTTTTATCATGCAGCATGACAGTGTGCCACTGCACAAAACAAGGTCCATCAAGGTATGATTAGATGAATTTGGAACTTTCAACCTTAAACCCACTTGGGATGCTTCCATCAAACATCAATATAATGACCTCTAAGGCCCCCGGCACACCCCAAAAAAATTTAAATTATTCACAAACATACTCCAACATCTTGAAGAAAGTTTTGCCACTTTTATTCCATTCATAGTTCCTGCAGGTGTAATAGCCAAGTGTCCCAACATTTTTGTACATATAGTGCACTGTATGATGGCACTAAAAGTTTTGTCACAAATGTTGAGCGCTTTTAAGATAATCTTGCTGTCTGTCATTCACATTACAAGCACTCACCTTTAGAAAAGCACATTTTAACAGTATACTTCCAGTCTTCGCAATATATTTAATAGAACGACAAAGGTATAAAACATTTGCTTCATAAAGGCGTAAGCAAAAAGTGTTTCTTAAAAACATAACACAGTCCGTCACATTTAATTAAACAGCTTTTAAATTGGTCCCCTTGAAGTGATTTCCTGCTGTGACAGGGCCAAGCCGAATGTCGCAAAGACAGCAACCACACGGTGACAGAGGTGAAAATAACTGCTCAGCACTTGAGGACCATCAAAGCTAATTTTGCCTGGCAACAGAAGCTGTCATAGGACAAGATGCTCTACACAGTTGGAACACTCAACATCAAGCAGGAATAATTAAAGAATAATAATATTCACAAAATAGGAATGATCTGATGCATACAATATCTTCACAACAGCTGCCCTCTCCTTGACAATAAGCAACGTGCCATCACAATTTGTCTGATATGATGTTGAAGGCACGTGGGCATTGACGGTGCTCAGTTTTAGATATTGATTCGGTTAATGTCTAGACGCATTATTATGCTTTTTTTAAACAATAGCACAGGCTCATCTTTTAGCACTTTGCTTTCAATATAAGCTATACATACTTTGTGTGTGCGTGCATGTACGTGTGTGTCTGCAATTTTGCATGGAATTAATACTGTACAGACATCCACATGTGACTTGATAAATGTATTTCGCGACCACAGAGCAACATTCAGCCTCTGTGGAATGTGAAGGAAAGCGTGAAACCTTGGTGTTTGTCTTTCTGCAGGTACAGTCCAGTTTGGGCTGATCCTTTGATGTCTTTCAGTCCACTTCAGACACAAATCTGGAAGACGTCTACCTAGCTCTGATATCCCTTCCATTGTCGTTGCTAATTGTGACATGGAGTTTGTAAGAAAAGAAGAGCATGTTAAGCATGTGCGTGTTTATGAGGAGCTTGTGTATTTTTGACTAGAGCGGGAGCTGGAGCGATCGAGTCCGTTGCCATGGTAGGAGCCCTTCCACCCTGGGCCGGAACCTCGTTCATCCAGTGTAGATGTTCCATAGCACCAGCAGCACAGGCAAGACTGCAAGGAGAAAACAGTTATTAATCATGTTTCATGCAGGAAAGCTCTCGCCTGCAGGGAGCCAATGAGTTGCTCCTAGAGGACTTCCTCATGCATGTGCACACAACGGTGTCATACAATTAATGTGATCATTCTTCTTGCCAGTTATAAATGATTACCGCTACCTTGCACAATAGAAAAATGCATGATAAATCGACAATTACTCTAAATGAACCACGTCGAGTAAAGTTGCAGTAACAGGATGTGAGACGCATCTTCAAACAACAGAAGATTAACAAAGCGGCAGGCCCGGACCATGTGTCCCCATCCTGCCTCAAAGTCTGCACAGACCAGCTCGCTCCAGTCTTCACTCAGATCTTCAATAGATCTTTGGAAATGTGCGAAGTTCCATCCTGTTTCAAACGCTCCACCATCATTCCAGTCCCCAAGAAACCTGCAATCACGGGTCTGAATGACTACAGGCCTGTCGCTTTGACATCTGTGGTCATGAAGTCCTTTGAACTTCTTGTGCTGGACCACCTCAAGAGTGTCACAGGTCCCTTCCTGGACCCCCTGCAGTTTGCCTACCAAGCGCACAGGTCTGCGGATGATGCAGTCAACATGGGACTGCACTTCATCCTAGAACACCTCGACAGTGCAGGGACCTACGTGAGGATCCTGTTCGTGGACTTCAGCTCAGCGTTCAACACCATCATCCCTGAACTCCTTTCAACCAAACTTCTCCAGCTCAGCGTCTCACCTGCCATCTGCCAGTAGATTTACAGCTTTCTGACGGGCAGGACACAGCAGGTCAGGCTGGGGGAGGCCACCTCATCCACACGCAGCATCAGCACTGGGGCGCCCCAAGGTTGTGTCCTCTCTCCGCTGCTCTTCTCTCTCTACACGAACGACTGCACCTCAGCGAACCCGACTGTCAAACTCCTGAAGTTTGCAGATGACACCACTGTCATCGGCCTCATCAAGGACAGTGATGAGTCTGCATATCGACAGGAAGCGGAGCGGCTGGAGCTGTGGTGCGGCCGACACAACCTGGAGCTGAACACGCTCAAGACTGTAGAGATGATCGTGGACTTCAGGAGGCATCCTTCGCCACAGCTGCCCCTCACGTTGTCCAGCTGCCTTGTGTCAACCGTCGAGACCTTCAAGTTCCTGGGAATTACAATCTCTCAGGACCTGAAGTGAGCGACCAACATCAACTCCGTCCTCAAAAAGGCCCAGCAGAGGATGTACTTCCTGCGACTTCTGAGAAAGCACGGCCTGCCACCGGAGCTGCTGAGACAGTTCTACACAGTGGTCATCGAATCAGTCCTGTGTTCTTCCATCACAGTCTGGTTTGGTGCTGCTACAAAAAAGGACAAACTCCGACTGCAACGGATAATCAAAACTGCTGAAAGGATTGTCGGTACCCCCCTACCCACCATTGAGGACTTGCACGATGCCAGAACTAAGACAAGGGCGTGCAAAATCCTCTCTGACCCTCCGCACCCCTGTCACCAGCTCTTCCAGCTCCTTCTCTCAGGTAGGCACTACCGATCAATGCAAACTAGAACTAGTAGACATTCCAACAGCTTCTTCCCTCTTGTGATCAACTTCTTAAACACCTAACCTATAATTCCATTACAACAAGCTGCCAATTTTTTGACTTGAGTTCGTTGTCACATTTCTGTGGGGCCAATTATGTATTACTCGTGGACTCACTGTACACGAGTAATACTCTAGAACCACTCGCCATGCTGCACTATTTGCATATACTGGCCACTCATGCCAGATTAGCATCTGCTCCATTTGCACACTGATTGAGGAGTATCTAACATTTGCACAACCAACATTGTCCCAGATGATCGCACTACTCGTCACTTTAAACCGCATACACTCCTTGAAGTCTCAGCGCCCTTTGCACAATGGTCATTGCACTGGACTATTGCAATATTAGTCATTTGAACTGCTGTACGTGCTAGAGGACTCTGCATCTTTTTGCACAATTGTTTTTTGTCAATGTCTTTATGTCTCCAAAGTGTTCTGTAAATTGACTGTCTGTTGTACTAGAACGGCTCTAACTATCGGAGACAAATTCCTTGTGTGTTTTGGACATACTTGGCAAATAAAGATGATTCTGATTCTGATACAGTGTTGTATTATGAAGTGATGGCAAAAACAAATATGCTGAATTGCACATGAGTGTCGAACAGTGTGAGTTCGGACCTTCCTTCCATGAATTTTCTGGACTGCTTATCCTGCTCTTTTGTTGGGGAGTAACTACTGTAATTACATGTAATGAAATAATGTAATTGAATTACACACTTTATGTAATTGTAATCCATTACATTACTGAGAGAAATTGTATAACTGAATTGCAAATGCTTTTGTGCATTTCCATGTTTCCGTCCATGAAAAAGATGTTGTTTGGATGCCAGCATGTTTCTCCAAAACCTGTATGTACCTTTCAGCATTAATGGTGCCTTCACAGATGTGTAAGTTACCCATGCCATTGGCACTAACACACCCCCATACCATCACAGATGCTGGCTATTGAACTTTGCGTCCATAACAGGCCAGATGGTTCTTTTCCTCTTTGGCCCAGAGGACACAACGTCCACAATTTCCAAAAACAATTTGAAATGTGGACTCGTCGAACAGAACACTTTTCCACTTTGGAAAAGTCATCGGTCCATCTTAGATGAGCTCGGGCCCAGAGAAGCCGGCGGCGTTTCTGGGTGTTGTTGATGAATGGCTTTTGCTTTGCATAGTAGAGTTTCAAGTTGCACTTACAGATGTAGCGCAGAAATGTATTTACTGACATTGGTTTTCTGAAGTGTTCCTGAGCCCATGTGGTGATATCCTTTACACATTGATGTCGTTTTTTGATGCAGTGCCACCTCAGGGATCGAAGGTCACGGGCATTCAATGTTGGTTTTCGGCCTTGCCGCTTACATCCAGTGATTTCTCCAGATTCTCTGAACCTTTTGATGATATTATGGACCGGAGATGATGAAATCACTAAATTCCTTGTTATTGTACGTTGAGGAAGATTGTCATTAAACTCTTCGACTATTTTCTCACGCACTTGTTCACAAAGAGGTGAACCCCGCCCCATCTTTGTTTGTGAATGACTGAGCAATTCAGGGAAGCTCCTTTTATACCCAATCATTGCATCCACCTGTGGGATGTTCCAAACAGGTGTTTGATGAGCATTCCTCAACTTTGTCAACTTTTTTTGCCACCTGTCCCAGCAGTGTTGCAGCCATAAAATTCTAAGTTAATGATTATTTTCTAAAAACAATAAAGTTTATCAGTTTGAACATTAAATATCTTTGTTCAATTAAATATAGGTCGAACATTATTTGGAAATCATTGTATTCTGTTTTTATTTATGCTTAACACAATGTCCCAACTTCATTGGAATTGGGGTTGTATTTAAAAAATAGCCGCAAAAGCTCAGACTTTTTTCTTCAAATTATTTTCTCCTTTACACAATGTCCTTAACTTACTTCATTGGAATTTGGGTTTGTTTATATGTATGTATGTATGTATGTATGTGTGTGTGTGTGTGTGTGTGTGTGTGTGTGTGTGTATATATATAGATAGATAGATAGATCTATATATATAGATAGATAGATCTATATATATAGATAGATAGATCGATAGATAGATCTATATATATACACACACACACAAACAAAGTATTCAGATATTATTACAGTATTATTACAGTATTCAAGTATTCAAGTATTCATTGCAGCTATTTGCTAAAATAATTTAAGTTTTTTCCCTCCTCATTCATGCAGAAACAGCACCCCATATTGTCAGGAAAAAAAACTTAATTGTTGAAATTTTTGCAGATTTATTAAAAAAGAAAAACTGAAATATCACACAGCCTTAAGTATTCAGACCCTTTTCTCAGTATTATTGTATAAGCACCCCTTTGAGCTAATGCAGCCATGAGTCTTTTTGGGAATGATGGAACAAGTTTTTTCACACCTAGATTTGGGGATCCTCTGCCATTCCTCCTTGCAGATCCTCTTCAGTTCTGTCAGGTTGGATGGTGAACGTTCGTGGACAGCCATTTTCAGGCCGCTCCAGAGGTGCTCAATTCGGTTTAAGTCAGGACTCTGGCTGGGCCATTCAAGAACAGTGACAAAGTTGTTCTGAAGCCACTCTGTTATTTTAGCTGTGTGCTTAGGGTCATTGTCTTGTTGGAAGCTGAACCTTTGGCCCAGTCTGAGGTCCTGAGCACTCTGGAGAAGGTTTTCGTCCAGGATATTCCTGTACTTGGCCGCATTAATCTTTCCTTCGATTGCAGCGAGTCGTCCTGTCCCTGCAGCTGAAAAACACCCCCACAGCATGATGCTGCCACCACCATGCTTCACAGTTGGGACTGTATTGGACAGGTGATGAGCAGTGCCTTGTTTTCTCCACACATACCGCTTAGAATTAAGGCCAAAAAGTTATATCTTGGTCTCATCAGACCAGAGAATCTTATTTCTCAGCATCTCGGAGTCCTTCAGGTGTTTTTTAGCAATGTGGGCTTTCATGTGTCTTGCACTGAGGAGATGCTTCCGTTGGGACACTCTGCCATAAAGCCCTGACTGGTGGAGGGCTGCAGTGATGGTTTGACTTTCTAGAACTTTCGCCCATCTCCCGACTGCATCTCTGGAGCTCAGCCACAGTGATCTTTGGGTTCTTCTTTACCTCTCGCACCAAGGCTCTTCTCCCCCGATTGCTCAGTTTGGCCGGACGGCCAGCTCTAGGAAGGGTTCTGGCCCTCCCAAACGTCTTCCATTTCAGGATTATGGCGGCCACTGTGCTCTTAGGGACCTTAAGTGCAGCAGAAATCTTTTTGTAACCTTGGCCAGATCTGTGCCTTGCCACAATTCTGTCTCTGAGCTCTTCAGGCAATTCCTTTGTCCTTTATACATTTTTTATGTATGTATAATGAGCTATGGTTTTAATCTACTTTTTTAGAGGGAACATCCAACATTCCTGTTGATGCATTCATTCAAAATATGTTTTCAATTATTTTTCCAAAGTAATCTGTCATTGACCATGGCAGATAGAGAGACTGACAACAATTCATACATTCTCAATGCCACCTAACGTGTTTGTGCGCGCGAGTGTGTGCACATTATTCTACACTTTCACATTTATGTACGTAACTGTCAATTAATTTGTTTTAAAACAGTCATCCAGAAATAACTTTTTTGATTTGCATCTAGATTGATGACGTTGATCTTGATGCTGAGACTGATCTTTCTTTCTAATTTTATTTTAGCAATCTTACCTGGAAGCAGTTTTTGAACTTCTGACTGACAAAGTAGAGGGCAATGGGGTTGATGCAGGAGTTCAGGGAAGCCATGTTGATGCCGATGTAATCCATCACTAAGAGGAAGCTGAAAGAGGGCGGTGGTAGGAGTGACAAGGGTTTTTAGTGAATTCAACAGGAAGTCACAGGACTGCGAACAATGGGTTCTCATGATGTGTGCAGTGTATTTGCCTGTGTAAGCCTACCTGAGGAGTTCACAGCGGTTGGGGTCATTTTGGTCATAGACTGTTTTCTTCAGAATACGGCTGAGGTGAAGTGGCAACCAGCAGAGAGCGAAAATCAGCACAAGGCAGAACACTGTCTTGGCCACTTCCCTCCTCTAGACATAGAGAAAATTATGCTCAACTTGGGGAATTACCACAGCCACTAGGGAAGTCGGAGGGCCACGATTTGATTAAATTATCGATGCTTCACAATGCCTTTTTAATGGATCAATCTGCAATCAAATATTTCTTTTTTTATATTTCCTTTTTCCTGTTCCTGAAGAACTGAAGAGTGATTCGTTCCTTGAACTTATCGTTCGCAATTCGTTAGACACGAGTGATTCGTTCGATGAACTTCTTCGTTTGTGATACGCTGAGGAGCGATGCACTTGTACGACGAGTGATTCGTTTGCGGAAGGAACGGCGTACAATGCAGTGCACGTACTCATGAGTGATTTTAACCGCAAGTCCTGACGTTCTCGCGGAGATAGCTTTCACTAGCAGGTTCAAGCTAACAGCTTTTTTTTTTTTAGTCAGTCAAGCACATGAAAACAAGCACATAGATTTAAAATAATAATTAATAATAAATGTATATACGTACACATCCATATAATTCCCTCTGTCCCTAATGCAATTATTAAAGCTTTTTATTTAATAATAATAATAATAATACATTAAACTTATATAGCACTTCTCAAGACACTCAAAGACGCTTTCCACTAATCAGATGACAACAGTAAGGTGAGTGAGCAGAAAGCCCAGGTGGCGGGGGCTGGTGTCAGCGACGGTCCACTGCGGTGGAATGCAGAAAAGTCACGCTGGCTGGCGAGAGCCTAGCTGGACTTCAGGGGACGCGGAAGGATGGTCGGTAGCTGAGCTCGCCGCATGTATGTTCACGAGTACCAACTGAAGCCGGGTGTTTGAGAGCTTGCTGAGATAGAGATAGGTAGGTGATAATTTAGCCGTTTCTTTTATTTTTATTTATTTATTTATTTTTTTAAATCATCTCCCCACCTTTACATGTCAAGTGAGTGAACGTGAACCTCAGGGATGGATCATTAAATGAATGAAGAAGCACTTGAATGATTTTGTGAAAAAGAACTGAACGATTCGATGAATGAATCGTTTTACTAAACTGATTCGAATCATTCAGTACACTCAAAAGAACTGTCGTGCCCATCACTAACATAATCTCACAAAACCGAAGAAGAAGAAACACTTCCGGTTACGCGCCAATGTTTCCCCGAGTGTGCCCGAAGGTTGCCGTAGCCAAGAGCCTTGAAAAATAGCGATGTTCTCAAAAAACAACTTGCATTGAAAAATACTTCTTTCTTTCTTAGGAACCCACTTTTATACATAAAATTACATCGGGTAAGACATTTTTGTATTTATTTACAGTCGCTTCCGTGTTCATCAGCCTTGGGTGCTTCTTTGATTGGCTACATTCTGTTCAACGTCACCATTCTCAGCATCACGTCTCGGTAGAAGTCGGCGTTTCCCACACACATGAAGAGTTTTGATCGTAAATACTGAACATGTTTTATTATTTAAGAATGTCCCCGACCTTTTTCGGACCCTAAAATCTGGAAGCATCCAGTCTTAACACACATCAGACCGAAGGACAATCTTATAGGATAATCTTGTAAGACAAAAGATTGTCTAGCGTTTGACGTATTTTGCCGGGAAGGGGCAGAATACAAAAAAAGAACAAAAACAGGCCGATTGTCTTTATGTTTGTACTGGACCTAAGGTGGTGGTGGTCTGGGATGTGACATCACTGATGTGTGAGGTCAGTCACCTTCCTCAGCACCACAGACAGACCAAACTCAAGATTAATGTTGTCATATCTTATACTGTAGTTCAGCTGGTTTCTGTTTTTCTTCACATGATGCAGTTGATGGACTTTATGTATTAATTATGCTTGAGAGAGGAGCTAAGAAGTGGAGCGGTGCACACCTCTAGTTGCACGCCAAAAAACGAGCGTGTGATTTACATAATGTATTTCAATCATATAAAATTTTTTATGGACCCCTGCGAGTTTGGAGATCCAGTAGTGGATTGACGCTATTACGTCAATCCACTTTCCGGTACAGAATAATCATCCACATTGGCTGACATGCTACTGCTCTGCTCTCAAAAACTCTTGTGGCTTCACTCTTTGTTGTACATACAGTTTGTACACTTGCAATACAGTCACAATAGTGTTTATGTATTTATTATTATTGACAATTATTGTGTATTAAAAAAAAAAAAAAAAAAACACGGTTTCACTACAACAGACATGCTAATGGGATATAAGCTCAGTAGGACTCTGAGATCAGCTGACTCAGATCAGATAACGGAGCACAGAGTCCAAAGCAAACATAATAAAGCAGGTTTTAGCTGGTATGCTGCACGCAAATGGAATAAGTTGGCAATAGAATTGAAGTCAGCCCCAAGTGTCAATGTCTTTAAGTCCAGGTTAAACTCCTCTTTGTTCTTATGCTTTTTAGAGCATTTCTACTTTTAAATGATATTTTTTTGCCTTGTATATTGTTTTTATTTTATTTATATCTTTGTCTTTAAATGTTTTTGAGCAGTTTTTAGTTTTTAATGCTTTTAATCATGTAAAGCACATTGAGTTACCTTGTAAATGGAATGGCCTATATAAATACATTTGCTTTGCTTTGCTTCACAACACTCTATGTCCAGCACTTCGACTGGAGAGAGGGGACTGCACTTCCCACCTTTTTATTTCCACCAGCATTATGTTATTTAATAATCCATTATTTAAATGTATAAAGCAATTCAGAATCCACATTGCAATGCATCAAAGAATCCATTATTTCTCAGACACCTGACAACCACAATACTTAAATGTATAAAGCAATTCAGACTCTACATTGCAATGCATCAAAGAATCAATTCAATGCATCAAAGAATCAATTATTTCTCTGACCCCTGATAACCACAATACATCAGAATGCTTGCAGTCATACCTGTTTCATGTGGTCGTTGAGTGCAATCCGCATGCCTCTCTTGCGACTCAGCATCTCGCAGGACATGAGGCTGTAAAAGAGTCCTGTGCAGGCAAGTGGTAGGCAGAAGTAGAAGCCAAACAGCCACCAGTCTTTTACAGCTTGGTAAAACTGAAAGATGCAAACACACTCAGAGAAAGTGCATTTTAAAACTATTTAATACGAACAACTTAATCAAATTCCTAAACTTTAACAGATATATCCGATTGTAGTGTACATTAAGCATTAGGCAAACCGTTATCCTGTCAATATTCCACAAACACTTTTTGCTCACTTCATAGCCCATTATAGGGCAAGGGACCATATTTTGGTGATATAAAACAGAACCCAGTACCTCACTATAAAGCAGTTGAAAGAAATGTAATGATAATGGAACCGCTATAATTAAATATGCTGTATACAGTACAATATTATATTGATGTTATTATTATGTGACAAATGGTTGAAAATGTATGTCTCGTTATGTAATGTACAATTTTAAAATATTACCTTTTCAAGTATTTAAATGAGTGCCCTATAAAATAAAGCAAAAACAGTATGTACAATACATTAAAATAACTGCTTAGTCTTAATTAACTTTGACCCATAAAGTTCAGTCTATACTATTTTAGGTTTTGAGTCCATGGCATTTTCTGCAGACTAAGATGTAAATGGTTCAGGTAGTGCCTACCTTTATGAAGTTGGAGCTCTGCTCTGGATGTAACAGACACACACGCAGCTTGTTGCCTCTGTATGGCATCTCCAGCATGTCAAATGCAAGCGCCTCAGGGACTGCTAGCAGCAAAGCAATCACCCAAATCAGTGTCACCTCCACTGCTTTCCACAAAGGGATGCCCATTCCCTTCACCCTGCTCCATGATGTTACTGCGTGGTAGCTGCACATGCAATGCACACACATTTGCTTTAGCCACTTTGAGCACTTCAGTTCTGCATTGTTTTGTGGATTACTAGCATACACACCGGTCCACACTTAGAGCGCACAGGCTGAGGACAGTGATACCCACTGAAGCTTTTTGGATGAATGGTATCATCTTGCAGACATGCACTCCAAATGGCCAGTCCTCTGCTATTAGCTGAGGATAATAATAAAGACAGACAAATTTGCAGTTATGGAATTATTGCATTGGTCCAGCCATGCATTTTCTGAGCCGCTTCTCCTCACTAGGGTCGCGGGCGTGCTGGAGCCTATCCCAGCTATCATCGGGCAGGAGGCGGGGTACATCCTGAACTGGTTTATTGCATTGGTGTTCCTTTCTATTCCTCTGTGTTTCTTCTATTATATGATAGTCAAGCCCAAAACTAACAATGCAGTGTCTACTTTCAGATGAACTATTTCTCCCAGGGGCTGATCAAATCAGTTCAGCATCAGGGCAGTTTCTCAAGTTACTGTATATTGAGGACAAAAAAAAACAACCTCTCAACTTTTCAAAACCTCAATGCCATTTTTAACACACACTGACAATTAATCATCAAGCCATCATCTTAAAATACATCCCAGTCTTAAAGACTGAGTTGCACTACACAGAAATAAAATACAACCCTAATCCTATAACTAAGTACACACAGGGAAATTGATTTAGAGTAAAGCCATCATGAATTAAATACTGGCCAGTGGATGGATAATAAGTTGGATGTGACATCTTGGTGTAATGAATACAGTAGTTAAAATGTTGAACAGGGCTTTACCATGTTGAAAAATACTGCTTTATTTTTAGTCCCAGTCCAACAACAAGATGGATTCTGGAGCGAATGGTTATCTTTTAAGATTAAGCCTTGTAGAAGCCCATCACGTAATAATGGCCCATAGGGTAATAATGACCCATTCATTCATTCATCTTCTGTTCCGCTTACCCATAAGGTAATAAATTTGACCTTCTTCAAATGTAAAAGGCCCATAATGTAATAACTGGCCAATAAAGTAAGAAAAGTACCGAACCTATAACGTCATACCTTTTGGCCAATAATGTAAGAACATATTACATTATTGGTTGATTTTTACATTATTGCCTGGTGCATGTAGCAAATCCAATAACTGAGCCCGTAACGTAATATTAAATTACGTTATGGGCCCATTACTTTTTTAAAAAGACAAATTTATTACATTATGGGCCGTTATTACGTTATGGGCTTTTATTACGTTATGGTCTTATTCAAGCGAAGCCCATAACTTAATGACAGCCCATAATGTAATAAATTTTACATTTTAAAAATGTAATAGGCCCATAACATAATAAGTCCTGAACATTCACTGCATGTGTAGATAATTTGAAACTAAGTGCAGCAGAGAGGACGAGAGATCATGCTAACCATCATGTTAAGTAAACAAATACTGTATATGTAGAGAGAGAAAAAGAGAGAGAGACAGAGATGGCGAGTATGCATATTTGCAGTTATATGCATAGAGTATGCATAGTTACAGTTATATCCAAAAATAAAATGTTATATAAAGTGATATTAACATTATTACGTTATGGTCTCAGTTACAGTATTACATTTGCAAAAAAAAAAATTATCATAATAAATTGACCAGGCAAATAACGTAATAACCAGCCAATAACAATTATGATATTACTGGCCAAAGGTTATTATGTTATTAAGTTCAGGACTTTTCCTTTTCTTTTATTTAATACTTGTATTACTTTCTTGGCTGGTTATTGTTATGGGCCTATTACATTTTAAAAAGGGCAAATTTATTACGTTATGAGCCGTTATTAGGTTCAGGGTTATTTTCACGTCATTGGCTTCAACAAACCTATAAAATACAGTATATACTGTATACACTTTTGTTCATACAACCATTACAGTAGGGAAGCACACCACCATGCGACAGTGGGAAACTCTTCATCCCTTGAAGAGCGACAATTGGTTCATATCATGATCCTTGAAAAGGTTTCCATGAAATCTAAGCAATTGCAGTCGAGTTATAACAATGTAATTCTCAATAGCAGAGGCCAAGAGTCCCCACTATACTCTGCCCACCAGCTGTGATAAACAATTTGCAATTTAACATGCTCCATGACCGGGGCATGATCATCACGCAAACAAACTTTGGCTAAGATCCAATTTAGTGGAGCTGAGACAGTTTTGAGGTAGAAATTTGCTTCCATGCTCTTCCACGGTCATATGGCCAAGCCCAAAATGCTTTACAATTTAGAATTGCTCATCTGTCTATTACAGGTGATCAAAATTTGGTAGCCAACGGATCAATCCTCTCTGTTTTAATTTACTAACGTTTGAGGTTTGTAAGAGGCTACTTCAAACCAAAATGGCTGACTTTCTGTTTGGTTTACTGCATGGATTTGTTTGTGTGTTCTGTCATGACAGACATAATGGCCCCGACGGAGCCAGTTGTGGGAGGGGTAGCCTGTAGCTCCAATTGTTGTGGCCCTATCAGGCAGGGATGTGCAGTCAGCGGAGGCAGGGGAGTCAGAGCCTCACCTCCATGTGTAGAGAAAAAAAGCGAAACAAAAAAAATAATTACATAAAATTATTTTCCATTCTAGTTCTCTATGCTTTATATTGATATTTTTTTCCCCCCAGTAATGTCCATTATTTCATTGTTAAAATTGCTGAATTGGTCTATTTCCACTTCAAATACATGGGCAAGATGGGAAGTCCGGGGGCGAGCAGCCAGCCACTCCTCAGCTTGTGCGATTCTCCCCCCCCACCCCCACCCCCAAAAAAAGCACAGCAGCACTATCTATTAGTAAAATTGCTACACGACAACAGGGAAGCCTATTGCCAAGTGCCTGTTCTGGCTCTTTTGACATCTCCAATATTTCTCACACACTAGTTTCTCAGACACATTCTGATTTTCCATAGTCTGGTTAATGTAATTAATTTTTGTGTGTTACATATTTAAGGCCTTTTCACATTACACTTAGCAAAGTACAACACGCCATCAACGAACCCATTCATTGTGTATGTGCTGCTCACAAATTGTTGGGAATGAATGCAAAACTCCCAGACAGCTTCTCATCTTTTTGGCCGAAAAGGATTTGATCTACAACGGACTAGAGATGAAAGTTTCTCCAGCTTGCGCTCACTGTGCCAGCTACAACAGTGTGGAAAGCTCTTTCTCCCATTAAAAAGACTCATTCGTTTTGAATAGGACTGATCAAGGAAGACTATTCTTTTAATAAACGGTCAAATATGACAGTAATATTTCTATATAGGTATGAATTAAAATTCATTTTGCACAACACTTAAGTAATTTAATGAGGAGCTTATTTAAGTAAGTAAGAAATTGTATTCGCTACTACGGTCTGTCTTCATGTTCCCTATGGCCAAAAATTATGTGTAAAAAAAAAAAGAATGCTGTTTTTTTATTTTTAACCATTTTTTTCATGTCTGGCTGCTAATTGAATGGTAAAAAGGCCACTGTTTGGCTCATCCATGGATCCATCCATTCATTTTCTACCGCTTATCCGAGGTCGGGTCACGGGGGCGGTAGCTTTAGCAAGGACGCCCAGACTTCCCTCTCCCCAGCCACTTCATCCAGCTATTCTGGGGGGATCCCGAGGCGCTCCGAGGCTAGCTGGGAGAGACAGTCTGTCCAGTGTGTCCTTGGCCATCCCCGGGGTCTCCTCCCGGTGGGACGTGCCCGGAACACCTCAGCATGGAGGCGTCTGGGAGACATCCAAATCGGATGCCCCGGCCACCTCATCTGGCTCCTCTCAATGTGGAGGAGCAGCGGCTCTACTCTGAGCTCCTCCTGGATGGCTGAGCTTCTCACCCTATCTCTCAGGGAAAGCCCGGACATCCTGCGAAGGAAACTCATTGTATCTGAGATCTTGTTCTTTCGGTCACAACCCACAGCTCATGACCATCGGTGAGGGTAGGAACGTAGATCGACCAGTAAATTGAGAGCTTCGTCTTTAGGCTCAGCTCCTTCTTTACCACAATGGGCCGATACAAAGTCCGCTTCACTGCAGACACTGCACCGATACGCCTGTCGATCTCCCGTTCCATTCTTCCCTCACTCGTGAACAAGATCCCAAGATGGTGGACCAGAATTTCCTCGAAGCCGTCCGGAAGTCTTTCTCCATGGCCTCACCGAACTCCTCCCATGCCCGAGTTTTTGCTTCAGCGACCACCGAAGCTGCATTCCAGCTTGACCAGCCAGTATCAGCTGCCTCCGGAGTCCCACAGGGCCGATAGGACTCCTTCTTCAATTTGACGGTATCCCTCACTGTTGGGTGTCTTTTACAGCTTTTACAGCTTTTAAACCCTTATCTGTGGCTGTCTCCAGGGCAACATAAGTGATGTAAAACCTGAGACCAGGGGCGGAGCCAGAGGGGAGGCCGGGGTAGCACCTGGACCCCCCTGAAATCTGATTGGACCCCCCCAGGTGCACCCCCCAGATGATTGACATATCACGGAACCGCACGTGTTGTGGCCATTTTGAAATCAGTGACGCCTTTTGACTGCTAAGCCACGGGTATCAAGCTAAAGCGCATGCAGTGTTTCAATAACCAGCCAGTGCCGTGTGCCACTCTCTCTCGCCCGCTGGCACACACAAACACGGGCACGTGGACAAGTTACATCTCATGGCGTCGACACATGACCAGTGTCAGCTTCCAACAGCCACTCCAAATTAATGTGCACATTTAATTCGGGTTGCTGCTTATATTGACGTGTTTCTCCAATGATTTTAGAGGAAGGAATGAAACTAGGAGACAATCGGCCAGCTAGCAGTTTCATGCTCTGTTGGCCTGAATGAAATATAACATGAAGGAGAATGGGGGATTATCCTTCACGTTTTGCCCTTATGTCTCTAAACTGTTGGTATACTGATGTTTGTTTAAAAGCTTCAAAACTGACACCGCTACAGTGTCAAAAGTGTTGCTGTTGCATTTTTTTCTCTTCTGTATGGCATCTTATTTCATTCATCTAAATTGCCCGTAGGTGTGAATGTGAGTGCGAATGGTTGTTTGTTTATATGTGCCCTGCGATTGGCTGGCAACCAGTTCAGGGTGTACCCCGCCTACTGCCCGATCATAGCTGGGATAGGCTCCAGCACTCCTGCGACCCTAGTGAGGAGAAGCGGCTCAGAAAATGGATGGATGGAGGCGAAACCAGTTGGGAACCATTGACTAGCTGAAAGTTTGAATATGCAACTTACATCTACAGTGGTCTATTTCCCCTGACATTTTTTAGGCTTGAAGTGGGGATTTGATTACATTTTGCAATTGTAAGTGATGCTAAGAGTAACAAAACTGGCCTTTTTTTTTTTCATAGGGTCCGTTGAGAAATGAAAAGACAGGGAGACAAGATCTATAACTTCTTTTTAAAGAGAAGCAAGTCAGGTAACGGTAAAGTGGACAGAGAGTGTGAGTGAATAGCTTGTTTGTGTGTGAGTGGATAACTGTGGAAGCGAGTTACTCTGTGATTATTGAAAAATTGTTGCAGTTGTTGAAGTTGTGTTTGTGTGTACATTGTGTTGTAAACATTGTTAATAAACTTTAATTTATGCGCACAAACCTCATCTTCTGTGTGCTTAGTATGTGAATTGCAACATTTAGAGACTCGGATTGCAATTCATTGGTCGAGAAACAAATTCATTGTCATAGTCTAGGACCCTGCTGAAATAGCCTTGGCTACCCCCTGGCCACCCCAAGGATGAATGTCGAGCACCACCACTGCCTGAGACAGCAATCCAAAATACCACACTTTACCTTATACACATTGATGGGGATGGCAATGATGATATAAAGTAGGTCCCCCAGTGCCAGGCTGCCAATCAGGACGTTGGGTCCATTCCTCATACACTTGTTCTTGTATATAATTCTGAGGAGCGTGGAGTTGCCAATGATCCCGACCACAAAGATCAGGCAGGACACAATGGTGTTCACATACTTGAAGGCGTGCTTAATCTCTGTGGGCCTTATGCACATGGGGGGGAAAGAGCCCCTCGGCCGGGCTGGCTGTGGAAGTAGACGTGGGATGGAAACATTATTCTTGAAGACTTCAGAAGTGTCAGGCACAGCCGGGGAGTCCCGGATGAACCGAGAGGCCTCGACCTCCACAGCCATCAGGAAACAGAGCAAAGTGAGGGCCTTCATTGTGAAGTGAGGGAGGTTCTTACACAGCGAGGCGTTTCCTCAGTCAAAGGCACACAGCAGGCTCAACATACACCGTCTCACATACCCATTTTCCACACTTATTTGCTTTTGGTCTGGATCCTTATCGCAAGATGTTTGTCCTGCATGGAAAATAGAAAAATCATCATGCAAAAGCTGAAAACCAGCTATGTATTTTAGAGGTGAGCTTTCAAACAGGCTTGTAAAATTATTGCTTGAGGCTGAAACGTTTTGTATATCGTTAATTATTAGGCAATTAAAGCTACAGTAAGTTATTGGGTTTTGTATCCCACACCTTATCATAATTTTACAATAGAACAGAATAGAATTTACCTCTTAAAACTTCATTTACATAGCACTTTAAAATGCAGCACAAATCACTCTCCATAACAAAAAAATAACAAAACAGAACAAAAGCTCTAAGCATACAAACAAAAAAAGGAACAAAACAGAACAAATGCTCTAAGCATACACATGTATGCATACGCACACGCACACACACACACACACACGCACACACACACACGTACACACACGTTATTGTAGGACCAACATGTGAGTTCACATACCCGCAGAACTACAAAATGCAAGAGAATGAAAATAAATAAATAAGGAAGCACTTTATCTTATTATCAGCTCTTTGTTGTGAGAAAATACCAGTTTATAAAATAAAATAAAAGCAATTAGAAATGTTTTAGAAAATTAAAGGATTGAGACTTTGCCAGGTGCAGCTCTCATGGTAATAAAAACATCTGTTTACAATATCCTACATGCACAATCTTCTAATATCAAAGCACATAATATATATAATGTTCCTGAACGCAAATGAATTATCTTCATGCATGCACATGCACAGCCTGCAAATTACAGCTGGCATTGATGGCTGGCTTAAGTCCCAAACACAGAGGCTTGTTGTATTTGCACACACAAAGACAAAATCACATGGATGAGATCACACACGCTGTGTCACAACAACAAAAATGCCAAACTCACACTTAAGCCTCAATCTCTTCAGTGAATTTGTGCTTGCCCATTTTATTCAAGAAACAAGGTGATTAAGCACTGAGCAAGAGAGAACAGTGTGGTGTGATGTGAGTTTTGATTGAAAAGAACCTCTTAATCCAATAGATTTTTACCTCTGAAACCGTCTGAGCTCTTGCTTTGCTGGCTCCAAAAATTAAAGGGAGGAGTTTCGTAAAATGGCAACCTCAACAGTGAATGAGGTCAAGGCCTGGAGATGAAGGAATCATGTATGTGAGACATGTAAGCAATGGACTGAAATTATTATGAATGGCAATTTGATAAATGTGAAGAACAATGGGAGTGATGACTGCAAAAGTCATGATGACAGAGTGAAAAGGAGCCAAAGAGCACACAGAGGTCCTAAGGGTGACCTATAAAGACTACAGTAGAGACACAAGTTGGCTGCAAGATGGCAGTGGAAATACATTTGTCATGAGCCTCTGATCCTGCCTGGTATCTATTTTTATTTATTTATTTTTTTTGCAGTTACTGTCAAGGATGGGCGGAGCCTCCTGTGCGCACCTGTCCCACATTGCTACCAGCTTGGCTTTTAAGCATGGAACTAACAGGTGACAAACACCGGACCATTGCTACTCTTCACCAGTTTCACTATTTGGTGTCTGTTCCCTGTTGCACTCTGTCCATCCATATTTGTTAGTTACAGTGTTTGTTTTCGGGATCTTCACGTCGTCACTTGTCGTCGTCGTCTTATTTTCGTCCTTATTTGTTAACGCTCACTGTCAAGTGCTCTTTTAGTTGAATTAAAGTCTTATTAAATCGCCTGTGCTTTGAAGTTCAAATCTTTTTAATACGAGCCTTAACAACATTAAAGACCCAGTAAAATTGTTTGTGTGTTTTCTTTAATCCAAATACGTTAAATATGTTTGAAGATAAGTGCTGAAACCATGCGAAGAAACTTTGTTGAATTTAATCGTTAAGATATTCCATTAAACTCTATTTCTCTTTCTCAGTTGACCGAATTTTTTGGACAGGGCTAAAACGAAGCCAGATGACACAAGCAGGCCTTTGGGATGAGTCGTCCCTCTCCTACGATATAAGTACCAAGCGCCCTTATTCCATGCAGTGACCTTTCTGTGCAATTGCTACATCATAATTGATCATTTGGACCATTTGTCTACCACGACAGCATGCAACTGGTCATCAAGCTATGCCTACAAGGCCCAAAAATACATCTTCCATGAAGTGTTATTTGGGCTACAGTCTCTGTTGGGTGACCCTATACGAAGCGAACGGCTCCCCACCCCGCATCAGCTTGCCAGCGGCTAGAGTCGCTGCCCGCAGTTCGCCGCACCGGCATTGGGGCCCGTCCAACTCGCCCAGCGCAGGTCCTCAACGGAGACACTTTAGGGTAAGATAACTATTTATTAAGTGTGTGAACTAACAAGCTAACAAGGCAGCGAACTCGCCAGTGCAACGTCGGCTCATCCTATAAGTCGCCGCCTCACTTAGTTTTGTGTCGTGTGTGCATCCACATAACAGCGATGCATCAGGGAAAGTCAACTGTTTAATAGACACAGCAACAATCAGCTTGTGGCTGTGTGTGGCTGTCTGTGCCGTGAAGAGCCACAGACACATATGTGATTGACAGGTGAAAGTTCCGCAGAGTGCACTCAGCGGACACTCCGACACAATCCTGCAGCTGGAGAGCGGGCTCTAGTTTTCATGATTTGGGAGACTTTACAGTATATTTTTTCTTTTATTATTATTATTTTTTTATTCATTCAAATTTGGCAGACTTGTTGACAGCAGTCTTCTCTGTGGTGTGTCAAATTTATAAGATATCTTTTTGGTTAGTTTACTGGTCCTTTAAGTATGAAATCACAACAATTGCACCACACTCCAACACTCAAGATCCAGCATGGTGTTAATATTATCCATCCATTTTCTTTACCACTTATCCTCACTAGGGTCACGGGCTACTGGAGCCTATCCCAGCTATCTTCGGGCGGGAGGCGGGGTACACCCTGAACCGGTCACCAGCCAATCGCAGGGCAGATATAAACAAACAACCATTCACACTCACATTCACACCGACGGGCATTTTAGAGTCTTCAATCAACCTACCACGCATGCTTTTGGGATGTGGGAGGAAACCGGAGTGCACCCAGACACGGGGAGAAGATGCAAACTCCACACAGGCGAGGACGGGATTAGAACCCCAGTCCCCAGAACTGTGAGGCATATGTGTTAATAATATTCAGTCTAATTATCCTCTTTCTTTAAAATGGAAAAGCACTTAAAACACTCCACGGACTGCTCCTGAAAAAAAAAACATTATCCTCAGATAACAAGAATAACAACCGCAATAAGATTAAAGACAATAAAGTATTAAACAAATCCCAGTCACACATCAATCCTTGTTTTTCTTGAGTCTTTGATGGGTGTGTTTTACACTTTCTTTTGTGTTATTTTTATGAGGGGATCATTTTGGCATTGTATTGAATGCTCCTGTTGATTTATGAGTCAACTTTTCAGACAAGCACCGATGGAACTCTGCCTGAGAACCCTCAATGCAAACAGACATGTTGTCAGCTGGAACTGAGGAATAAAGATGGATCACCACGAATAAATATCCAATAGGAGATTTGATGGTACACAAATTTAAGAGTCTAACCATGAAATACACAGAATCCCACAAATCCTACAAAACCTACAATATGAAATATGATTTATGTTTATATTTCTGTTTTCACAATGGAACTGTAGAAGTGCAACACATTCCCACACGTGTGTGCTTTTGTAGTCCCACATGCTGAACTGTACATCATGCAAGTGAAAAGCATGCACATTGTCACTGGATGGTACATCAGCTGGAGCTAACTGTTATTATTTTAAGTACACAGCACACACACACACACACACACACACACACACACACACACACACACACACACACACAAACACACACACACACACAAATGCCATTGTATTTTAAGAACATCTCGGAGACAAATACATATACCCTTTCAAACTGTACAGGAATCTGTCAAATGAACTTTATTTGTTTAGTTTTACTGATCAATACTGTATATTGTTCTAGAAGTTTCGATCCACAAGTAGTGAAGATGCCAAAATAAAGAGCCTTTTTAAATTAATGGTCTAAATTAATATCGTGATTACCGAATTACTTAACCATTAAAAGTACTTGTCTCGGGGGCCATCTGAAGTGGTTTAATGCAGACGCGCTCTTTTTCAGTGGGCTCTCGACATTTTACCGTTTTGAACGAGAATAAGGAATTGCAACTTCAATTTAGCTCAATAGCCTTCTTGAGAATTCACAAATTAATCAAGCATGACAATTAATAAAAAACAATGTTTCTGTTCAGGAATGCAAGTAAACTATAATTTAACACCTTTAGTAATGCGTTTTACTATTTTTCAGTTTTTTTCCGAAACATTTGAAAGTTCATTGAGAGCAATAAAAACGTAAATTAGGCATTAAAATGTCATGTGGGTTAAACATTACAGAAATAAATAAATATTTAAAAACATTTAAACATTACATTGGGCGGTTGTCCAATAGTTTCATTATATGCACTGTAATTTCCAAAACAGATAAATGAACCGTCTGATTAACTTTTCACTAATGATGTACACATTTTTGGGGGGGGGGGGGGGGGGCAGAATACGAACTTAAACATAACAATTATGTCAAGCGGTGGTTACTTCTATATCTAAAGTATTTACTTTAAAATTGTCATTTGGCAATCTCTTTTTTTTTTTTTTTTTTTTTTTTCCCCCTCGTAGAAACCAGTTCGATTACTTACCGGAGAGTTATTTTTGCAGTGAGTCTAGGGCTACTCAGGGTTAAAGTTTCCTCATCAACGTTCCACTAGATTTCCAGGTAAATAAAAATTCGAGCAGTGTAGAGCGTCGTGGTGGTAGTTTGCTCCTCTCTACTCTACTCTTCTCTGTCTGAGCTCTGACGTGCAGGAGCACAATGCGCGGCTTTATATGCGCCAACACACGGCCAATCACGTGACAGCATAGATACCCAAAGTGCGCTTTAACTAGGTTTTCTGTAATACTTTTTTAAAAGTAATTTTGTTTAACCTATCAACCCCCCTTAAATTTTCGGACATTTACTGGCCACATCACTCAGATGCACGTGTCTTTTGCAAAATGTGCTGTGTCAGAAAATTCAGAAATTACAGTTGTTGTTTTTTCTAAATGGGGACAAGTTTATATTACAATAGGTATTAAGAATGGGCTTATTGTAATGGTTGTAGAGCTGAAACACACATTTGCTGCTTCTAACATTTTGTCCCTCTCTGTAGCTAAATTATGTAAGAAAAATATGAAATACCTCTCAGTATGGCAACCCTTGTGAGGATAAGGCGTACGGAAGATGAATGAATGATGCAGTAAAGTACAACCAACACAATAAACCAATTAGTACAATGTCAATCAACAAATTATATATATATTTGAGTGAAATTATAGATTGCGATAGAGCTCTTTTTTTTTAACTCAGTAGAATGTGGCCATTGATGTGGCCATTACTGTGCATGTTCACCCTATCTTCCCTGGCATTATGAGGCTTTGCTTAAATGTCAGTGGTATATGTGTACAGCTTTCATTACGAATGTAGGCTTTTGTAAAATCCAATTTTTGTTTTTTCTTGTGTGTCTTCATGGAGAGCTAACATTGCATTGGAGATGAAAGAAGAGTTCTGTCCGTTGTGTTGGAAAACTTTTGTCACGGGAGCAGCTCAGCCTCTTGGGCTCTTCCCTGCGTGAATAGTTATCATTTCATTTAAAACAAACCAACAAACAAAGCCCCTTGCACACCCATCTTTTGCATCATTATGCCTGTTGTCCTTGGAAAACAAGCTTTCATCAGCATAGTGACTTAAAAGATCAAACAGTCATGAGCAACTTTTGATGCATGGAGTTATAAAAGAAACTAAGGAACAAATGACAACTTTTCATTCATTCATATTCCATTCCGCTTCTGCTCACTAGGGTCGTGGGCGTGCTGGAGCCTATCCCAGCTATCTTCGGGCGAGAGGCGGGGTAGACGCTGAACTGGTCGCCAGCCAATCGCAGGGCACATAGAAACAAACAACCATTCACACCTAAGGGGAATTTAGAAACTTCAATCAACCTACAATGCATGTTTTTGGGATGTGGGAGTGAACCGGAGTACCCAGAGAATACCCACGCAGGCAGGGGGAGAACATACAAACTCCACACAGGCGGGGCCGGGATTTGAACCCCGGGCCTCAGAACTGTGAGGCAGATGTGCTAACCAGTCGAACACCGTGCCACCTCAAATGACAACTTGTTGTATAAATATATATCAGGAAGTATTTTCCAAAACGTGATTAATGGTCTTCTGTTGTGTACGGACTATTTATTCAATGTGCACACTGCTGATTAAAAAGTTAATGAATTTCGATCATTTGTGACCTCTTAAGGAACATCAACATCAAACATACAACACATTGGTCACTTCACAGCATTATCAATAATGGGCAAAGATATTACCACACCACATAAACCCCCTATTTGTGCACTCTTGTCCATGGCCTAACTATTTCCAGAAGCAACTTTTCTACTCCATCATTGTTGTCATTAGCACATACTACTGCTTTTACATATTTACGCAATAGCAAAATATCCCCTAGTTGTATTGCCCATGCGTGTGTGCGCGTGCGTGTTGGGGGGATGTGCATTGGTAGAGGAGATGCTGTTGTTGCAGTACTCTTCATCATGTGACCCTGGCAGAAGGATGATGTTGGAAAGTTGCTGTACAGCAGTGATTCCTAACCAGAGTGCTGTGTGGGAAATATCAATTTCCACTTAATTTGTCCTAAAAGTATATATGAACTGGAAATATATCTTTGTTCATCTATCTACAACATATACTGAAAAGCAGAACAATTAATTGATTTTCAATTAAATGGCAGAATCAGAATGTACAATAAACCTGTGTATCCACATTTCGCCTTTCCTACAACAGAATAAATCATGACTTCCAGTGAGAATATCAACTTTATGTTCAATTCAACAGGCCCAGATTTGGCTCAATTTGTGAGTAAATTGAAACGAGATCATCATTAATTCAATACTTTTACTTTGTGGTGTTCCATGAGATTTTTCTGGGTGCCTTGGCTCAATAAGTTTGGAAAACACTGCTGTATAGTAATGAGTCATTACTCTTCTTACACAGTAAGTGATCCTCATCCTCTCGCATAGGAAAGTTACTTGCTTTGAAGCTCACATGTTGTACAGTTGATACCGTTGAAAGGGACACATTATTCTCCAAAATAGCAACTGATGACAAACAAAAAAAAGACTGGCAGGAGGAAATTACAAGTAAGAGATGGATTACAACTCATGTACAATACTTATAGCTGATCAGTACCAGACAAGGGAGAGATTTCTAAAGAGACAAACAAGAATAAGAAATAGGTACAGGCAAGAATTGGGATTGTATTCTTCTTTCAATAGCATCTGTGCTTGAGCCATAGTATCACTGCTACAATCCTCTTGTTGGGAAATATGCACAATATGGTTCGGGAGTGGTTTACAGTATGACAATATTGTTATAAAAAAAACTTCATCTGTACCTCATTAGACACATTTTATCATCACTATCAGGTACCTTGATTTGGGAACAACAAATATACAGTATTTAAAAATACAGTATAAGAAGGCCGACGTCTGTCACACCTGCTATTCCAATTTTGTTTGCTTTTGTGGTTGTATCAGAATTACAAGTGATGTGTGATTGAAAACTCTTTAGAGGTTTAAAAAAAAAAACAGTTAAATGCATCTGAGAAGGTGAATAGAAAAAAGGCTTAGATCCACCAACTGATTTGAAATATAGAGGGAAGCTGTCCAATGAACACACCAGATAGGCCCCTGATTCTTATTAAATCCTACTTAAACTTTTAACATACCACAAGTGAGACCTAAAATGCACCAGTTTTTTTCTTCTAAGTCGTAACATGTTTCTCTTGGCTTTAAATGTTTCCACTAGCCTACCACTGAAAAGTAAATATCTGGGTGTCAAACATGAAACATGGAAGTCTGACTTATTTACAACCTCTAACTTAGCGGCTCTAAAAAGGGTGAAAGCTCGAAAGGCACTCATAATTGTTTATACAGAATTCTTATGGCTCTGGAGCGGCACTGCATTGCGCGTGGGTATGTAGATTGAAAATAAGCCACCAGTCATCCTTGGTAAACTCCTTTTGTTCAATTGAAAATTGGGATGTGTGAAAATGTGAAATGAAGAACAATATATTGGTTTTACTCTTGACATCACCTCACCTCCCTCATACAACTTACAGGTGCTATCAACACAGTCCCTGAAAGTTGGAAGAAAACCAATCTTTTGACTGAAAAGTTGAAAAAAAAGGATCTGAACATTCTCTGTTTAGATAATTATGGGGGACTTGATTGTAAAGTGTACGGGACACTAAAGAGTTGAAGGACCGGGCATGTTCATTTTCTCTTTGGAAGGAGTAGCACTCACACCAGAGTATTTGGTGAACAATACATTTATTAATATACACAGTTGTAATTTGAAATTGCATCATACTGACTGAAGGTGTTACATATATTTCGGATAATTTTTGAGAAAATGTTGGACTTGGATCAGACAAACAAAAAAAAAATGTTAAATCAAAACATTTGCTGCAACACCTAATTGGAAGATTGGCCATTCTGTACTTATCATTGATTGTTCTACTCTTCAGAATCCTGGCAAATCTCATGCATGTCTCATTTTGAATCACAATTGATTTCTTCGAATGCTGTGATCGTTAGAGAAGGGGTAACTATGCATTGCAATTTAAAGACTCTTCCACAACTCTCAAATCCAAATATCACATATACAACATTGTTTTGGAATCTTCCAGATGATGCAATGCTGATTTTATTGTGGAATTCATGAAGATATTTTACTTTGCTCTTCAACCTTTGGCAAAAGTCTGGTGATGAAAGGTCACAGAAAAGTGTTTATTATTATATATATAAAGATACCTAACATAGCTGCTAGCATTTCTGTCAACATACTGTAAAGTATATATAAATGTAACTGATGACAGTTGTGTCTTGAAGGATTGTTGCTTGTAAAGCTTATGTTTTGCAGCTGGTGTGGGTGGAAGTTGGCATGCCTCTCAGAACTAAGCGATTACAGCGTTCAGTTGTTTGACTGCTATGGCAAGATGTCCTCCTGCTGCGCTCATGCTTAATGACTTAAAAAAAAAATCATGAATACTGATGTTTGTGGGAATCTATTCAGGTTAAATTCTGGTATTATAGACTATAGGGAGGAAATAGTATTAGTATTAGTATTATTTGGGAGTATTAACTGTTCGCATTTTCAGGTTTGATGCGTGCACCCATACCATGGTATAAATTGATTGTTCTCATTTTACATACTGTAAATCTACTGCACATTTACATTGTTCTGTCTCAGGGGTTTCCACACTTGATGTGACCTGTGCAGTTCATTATAAAAATGGAAAGGCCCACTAATGATAATTGAATGATTTCGTAAATATTGTTACGCAGAAGTCTCCTGGCTCATTTGGCGGTGTGAAAGGCGCATACCCTCATCCATCCATCCATCCATTTTCTACAGCTTATCTGAGGTCGGGTCGCGGGGGCAGTAGCTTTAGCTTGGACGTCAATATGTACTGGTAAGCTGCGTATATAGAAATGAGTGGGTGCATGTTTTTACAAAAGTCTGCGCTCAAAAAAGCAGGACATATCAGTTGTAATTTGAAATTGCATCATACTGACTGAAGGTGTTACATATTCATCCATCCATCCATTTTCTGAGCCGCTTCTCCTCACTAGGGTTGCGGGTATGCTGGAGCCTATCCCAGCTGTCATCGGGCAGGAGGCAGGGTACACCCTGAACTGGTTGCCAGCCAATCGCAGGGCACATAGAAACAAACAACCATTCACAATCACAGTCATGCCTACGGGCAATTTAGAGTCTCCAATTAATGCATGTTTTTGGGATGTGGGAGGAAACTGGAGTGCCCGGAGAAAACTCATGCAGGTACGGGGAGAACATGCAAACTCCACACAGGCGGGGCCAGGGATTGAACCCGGGTCCTCAGAACTGTGAGGGTGACGCTCTAACCAGTCGGCCACCGTGCCGCCGGTGTTGCATATATTTTGGATAATTTTTGAGAAAATGTTGGACTTGGATCAGAAACAAAAAAAAATTGTTAAATCAAAACATTTGCTGCAACACCTAATTGGAAGATTGGCCATTCTGTACTTATCATTGATTGTTCTACTCTTGAGAATCCTGGCAAATCTCATGCATGTCTCATTTTGAATCACAATTGATTTCTTTGAATGCTGTGGTCGTTAGAGAAGGGATAACTATGCATTGCAATTTAGAGACTCTTCCACAACTCTCAAATCCCAATATCACATACAACATTGTTTTGGAATCTTCCAGATGATGCAATGCTGATTTTATTGTGGAATTCATGAAGATATTTTACTTTGGTCTTCAACGTTTGGCAAAAGTCTGATGATAAAAGGTCACAGAAAAGTGTTTTTTATTATATATATATATATATATATATATATATATATATATATAGATAAAGATACCTAACATAGCTGCTAGCATTTCTGTCAACATACTGTAAAGTATATATAAATGTAACTGATGACAGTTGTGTCTTGAAGGATTGTTGCTTGTAAAGCTTATGTTTTGCAGCTGGTGTGGGTGGAAGTTGGCATGCCTCTCAGAACTAAGCGATTACAGCGTTCAGTTGTTTGACTGCTATGGCAAGATGTCCTCCTGCTGCGCTCATGCTTAATGACTTAAAAAAAAATCATGAATACTGATGTTTGTGGGAATCTATTCAGGTTAAATTCTGGTATTATAGAGTATAGGGAGGAAATAGTATTAGTATTAGTATTATTTGGGAGTATTAACTGTTCGTATTTTCAGGTTTGATGCGTGCACCCATACCATGGTATAAATTGATTGTTCTCATTTTACATACTGTAAATCTACTCCACATTTACATTATTCTGTCTCAGGGGTTTCCACACTTGATGTGACCTGTGCAGTTCATTATAAAAATGGAAAGGCCCACTAATGATAATTGAATGATTTCGTAAATATTGTTACACAGCAGTCTCCTGGCTCATTTTGGCGGTGTGAAAGGCGCATACCCTCATCCATCCATCCATCCATCCATCCATCCATCCATTTTCTACAGCTTATCTGAGGTCGGGTCGCGGGGGCAGTAGCTTTAGCTTGGACGTCAATATGTACTGGTAAGCTGCGTATATAGAAATGAGTGGGTGCATGTTTTTACAAAAGGTCTGCGCTCAAAAAAGCAGGACATTTCTTCATGACATGAGCTGACTCTCCCTGCTCTTTCAACACACAATTGGGTTATTTTGTGAAACTAATTGCTTGATGGATGTTCAAAAAGCTTCAATGAGCCGCAAAGGAAGGCTCACAATTTGGCAGGCTTGCTCAAAATGGTTGTTCTCAGGATATTATGGTATGGTATTGTGCAGAGTACCACTACCTCACTCATAAAAAGTAATCACTGACCCAACCACCGTGGCTGTGTCGTTCTGAGAACATGAACGGTGACTTCCAAATAATGACATTAATAAATGGGAAATGCCCTGCATGCATGCATGTGGTTTATTATTGTCCAACGTATGCTTGGAAGGAGAACAATTGGTCAGGGTCTTTACTCTGAGTACAAACATAAAGGCCCCTCCTGGAGGCCGTCACCTTATTGTGGTGGAGGGTGTTTGTGTGTCCCAATGATCCTAGGAGCTAAATTGTCTGGGGCTTTATGCCCCTGGCAGGGTCAGCCATGACAAACAGGTCCTAGGTGAGGGACCAGACAAAGCACGGCTCAAAGACCCCCTATGATGATGACAAACTATGGACTCAGTTTTCCTTTGCCCAGACGCGGGCGAAGCAGTGCACCATCAACACTGTGTATAGTGGGGATGGGGCACTGCTGACCTGGACTCGGGACATTGTGAGTCGGTGGGGAGAATACTTCGAAGACCTCCTCAATTCCACCGACACGCCTTCCCTATCTCTGGGGTTGAGGTCTCAGAGGTGGTTAAAAAGCTGCTCGGTGGCAAGGCCCCGGGGCTGGATGAGATTCGCCAGGAGTTCCTAAAGGCTATGGATGTTGTGGGGCTGTCCTGGTTGACACACCTTTGCAACATCGCCTGCACATCGGGGACAGTGCCTCTGGATTGGCAGACCGGGGTGGTGGTCTCCCTTTTTAAGAAGGGGAACCGGAGGGTGTGTTCCAACTACAGGGGGATAGTAGTTGCAGAAAAATGGGTGTCAGAGCAGATTGTCCATTATTTAATCAGCAGCTCCCCCTCTCTCCACGCCATGCAGTTTGGTTTCAGATCCAAGCATTCCACTGAAATGGCTACATGCCTCTTCATGGAGAAAATAACATCTTCTCTTGACAAGGGTGGAGTTGTAGGGGCGGTGTTCTTGGACCTCAGGAAAGCTTTCGATACAGTAAATCACTGTTCTTCTTACCAAGCTCTCAAAATTTAACTTCTCTCGCAAAGCTGTGAGCTGGATTGAATCATATCTGCATGACTGAACACAATCTGTATCAGTTAACAACTGCAGATCAGAGTCTCTTAGGCTAACCTCTGGAATCCCTCAGGGGTCAATATTAGGCCCCCTTTTATTTAGTCTTTATATCAACAATTTGCCCACTGTTTGCTCTGAAGCAGAGTGCGTAATGTTTGCAGACGACACAGTTTTCTTTGTTCAGGGTCGCTCCAAAGATACTGTTGCTGCTAAACTCACTAATACAATGTCCTGTGTCACAACTTGGTTGCAGGAGTGCTGTCTACAGCTAAACGTTTCTAAAACTGTAGGCATGTATTTCACTAAAACAAATAGAGTATCACCTGACCCCGACATACTTGTTAATAGAGAAAAAATGCAGATTGTCAGCCAATACAAATATCTTGGGTTAATAATAGATTCACAGCTTTCCTTTAAAGCCCATATTGACAAATTGTGTAAAAATATCAAATTAAACCTCACAAATTTTCATGCAATTCGAAATGAAATGTCAACTGAAGCCTGAGGAGGTTAAACTGCTTACAACATACAAGGCCTTCACAAAAAAACTGAAAATGTGGCTAGTTAACACCTATAGCTGCAAACACTAAAAGACAAGTATGTTATGTTGTTTTTTTGTTATGATAAAAAAAATTATGGTTTTATTCTCTCTTAATAGTATAGTTTGATTATGTAGGGGGGGGGGGGGGGGTGCTTCAGTATGGGGTACCGAACCTCCTGATACGGGCTGTTCGGTCCCTGTACGACCGGAGTCAAAGTTTGGTCCGCATATCCGGCAGTAAGTCGGGCTCGTTTCCGGTGAGGGTTGGACTCCACCAAGGCTGCCCTTTGTCACCAATTCTGTTCATAACATTTATGGACAGAATTTCTAGGCGCAGCCGAGGCGTAAAGGGGGTCTGTTTTCGTGGCTGGATGGATGGATAAACATAAAGGAGAAGGAGTCAGGATATGTGGGTACTTCCTCTCTACTCTGTCTCTGTGCAGGAAACTGCTGATACACAAAGATAGCAGCAGTAGATAAAAGTCACGTCTGAAATGCATTCGTTGTTCACATTCAATTTGAGAAACCTTGTTATTACAAAAAAGTCAAAAATTACATGTGAATTACAGCATTTCAAATAAGAGTCATATGCTTATGCATTCAACTGACCTTCCCACATCAAACATGAATCCTCCCCATTTTCATTTCCCTTCTCACTTCACTGTGAGTGAAAGTTTACACAGATATTGTTATCTTCTAGTTTATCTGTCCAGTCTTTAGGTCTACCCTGGAGGTCAAAGGTCATTAATTATTGACAATACGAAAGAGGTTTGAGACATGCTATCAATCGTCACTATGTTGATAAGACCAGTGTCAGAGTCTCAGCTCTCTGTATGAGCGGCCAGTGCTGCTAGTATTGCAAGTATGGCAGAGTTGGGAAGTAATGAAGCACTTTGTTACTGTACTTAAGTAGATTTTTCATGTGTTTGCTTTTGAGTATTTTTTTTTATGGTGACTTTTACTTTAACTCCTTACTTTTTTAACACAAATATCTGTACTTTCTACTCATTACATTTTAAAATTGAGCTTGTTACTTTTAAAACCTTCTGCAGTTTGTGACGACGCGACGTAAAAAGCAGAACGCTGAAAAGCCGGAAGTAAGCGAGTCAAGCTCATTAATCATCAACATTGTAGATACGACACTATGCTTTGATTACGCTAAGATAGAGGGGCAAAATATTGGCGCATTCCATGTTGCTAAGCTAGTGGGGGCAAGCTGTCGGCGCATTCCATGTTTGAGGATGGACGACACGGTCGGAAACCAAAATATCCAGGATAGCTGTACTTTGTTCTGCATACGGTTGCACACGTCATAAAACCACAAGGGAACTCGGAACTAGGGATAACCAAGAATATTTTTTTTTTTTTTTTTTTAAAAGTACCTGCACTCTTGAACCGCGTTAGTTTTTTCGAAAGCTGTCTTTTTTTTTTTTTTTTTTAACTCAAATTTTGTCAGTTGACAAGGAAATTATTAACCATAACAGAAATATGTGAGTAAAGATTTAGGTACAGTAATTCTTAAAGTTCCTCTAGGTATTTTCACTGACTTGACCAGTTACCATGAATATGTTTTTTTTTTTCTTCAAGTTGACACCTGTCCATAAAATACTAAAAAAACAACGGGCTTTCTAATGTTTTTCAAGTAACTTAGAGGAAGGCAAGAATAAAAACCCTTCCTCCCTTAGAAGGTTAGAGCATGAGATCTGTTATCTGATGTGGGGTCAGTTGGAAGTCCAATTACGCTTTTCAAGGACATTTTCTGCACATTCTTACAGACAACAAATGTTGTCCATCCTCCTCTTGAGAAATATTGTCTTTGAATGGTGGCCCACCATGATGGGAGTACATCAGTATGTGTGTGGCCCCACGTCAGGAATGTTGAGTATTTGTTTTGAGTGGACGAATTTGTGCACCGTGGTCTTCTGTTTGCTTGCGTGTTTGTGTGCTCTAAATCTTTGGGTCATTTGAAGAAGAGGCTCACCGTGGACCTCTTAATGAAGTTCTCATGTTCCACGTTACTGGTTGGCAGACGGTGTAATTGAAGACATAAAGCTGCTCATTGTTTTTTTCTCTGATCAGCATAATTTGGACATCTGTGGCCATGTAATTCGGCTGGGGTTTATGATTTTATGCGACAATAAAGTCAGAGGAGAGTATGGCTTTACAACATGCAAACTAATAGACGAATGGCATCAAACCTAAATTATGTTTGAATGCTTTTCACTTTCATACAGGGGCAATACAATAATTTGTTTTGAGATATCAAATTGACAATACAACCCCTGTTTGTGGGATCCATTTGAAACCTGGATTTGAAGCTTTTAACTATTTCACTTTCAATTGAAGCTTTCCTCATTTTCTCATTTCCTAGTATTTCCACCAAAGAGTCTGAGGGGATATCTGCTCAACAGAGCCAGTTGAAAAGGACTGTCTTGAACTCATCCTGGAACATGGAGTGGAGAATACCATCAGAACTGACATACTCCTGAAACATTATGATGGATTCATATCTGCTTTATATTTCAATTTTTCATTCCTCCGCCATGTAAACTGAGTCGTCATCACCAAGGTTGAAGTGAGGGAGCCCCCTGGAGTAAATCCGTGTGCAGAATTGGTGATCTTATATAAAGTTCTACCTTCTTTACAGTAAAACATGTTGTAAATAGAATGTTATACCACCAGTTGTTTTTCTCTGTCTGGCAGATAGCAGGAAGGAAAACAACAATTATTCAGACTCTGTATATTTAATGCTTAGCATTAAAACATTGAATAATTTCTGTTGGAGGTACAGACCTGCTTCTGAAGTCTATAAATCCTAACATTTCTGTCAAGCACTTTCCAAATAGTGTAGCTTTTTTGTTTTATTATCTAATAATTATCTAAATAAAATCAGACAAAGTCAAGAACATCATCATGTCAGTTGATTAGGAGCTTACACTCAAAATCTTAGCTTTTTAAGTTAAATGTGTGCAAATAGGGGCTGTCTGAAATTGAAGAGGTCGCTAATTCATGACTAACAATACTGTATTGCATTTCAGGTAAATTGAAAAACAAAACAAACAAAAAACATGCACTTCTTTCGCTCAAAGTTTACAGTGGGTGCCAATATGAAAATAATGGAGTGAATTAATTTTTCAGTTTTTGGGTATTTTACATGTACTGTGTTTTAATATTAAATTTAGATTTTTCATGTCTTAACCTTTAAAGAAACATTTGAAAAACTATATTGTTAATTACGAGTTCTGTTAATTTAGGGCAGCTGTACGTTTATCTTATCTGTGTAAGTAAATGGAAAGATGAGACAGACAAACCTGAACTAACAGTGGTGCCTTGAGATATAAGTGACCCGACTTACAAGTTTTCTGAGATACCAGCTGTCGATTTTTTTCTTTGACTTACGAGCACAAACTTGAGATATGAAAACAAAGAGAATTGTGTGTTGTGTATTTAAATCAAGCTCTTGGACTGTTGCTTCTCTTTCCTGGAGTGGCCTTCCTGTAAAGATGACTGCAAGAGCACAGCGCAGAATGCTCAATGAGGTTTAAAAAAAAAAAAAAAAAAGGAACCCTAGTATGTCATCTGAAGACTTTTAGAAATCACTGGCACCTGCCAACATGTCTGTCAACAAATCTACCATATCTAAACCAATACCAAGGAGGAAGCCATTGCTGTCCAAAAAAAAAACATTGCTGCATTTTGTTAAGTTCGCTAAAGAACACTTGGATGTTCCACAGCACTACTGGCAAAATATTCTATGGACAGATGTAACCAAAGTTGAATTGTTTTGGAGGAAACACACAACATCAAGGGTGGGTGTTACAACAGGACAATGATCTCAAACACACAAACAAATCAACAGAATGGCTTCAGAAAAAGAAAATATGTCTTCTGGAGTGATCTGGGTCAAAGTCCTGACAGCAAACCAATTGAGGTGCTGTGGTATGACCTCAAGAGATCTATTTACACCAGACGTCCCATGAATTTTGCGGAACTGCAACAGTTTTGTAAAGACGAATAATCAAAAATGCATCCTGATTGTTGTGCATGTCTGATCTGCAACTCCAGGAAATGTTTGATTTACAAGGTTGTTGCTGCCAAAGGAGCGTCAAACAATTATTAAAGCCAAGGGTTCACTTATTTTTTCCTCCCTGCCCATTGAATGCTATTTTCTCTAAAATATGAAAACACACCATTGTTTATATGGTATTAGTTTAAGCAGACTTAGTTGGTTTTTTTTGTCCGACTACATTTGATGACCAATTTATGCAGAAATTGAAGACATTTCAAAGGGTTCACATACTTTTTCCTCACACTGTATAATCGCAACAAGCAGTCTATTGTGAGTATCTGAGTGCATAATTTTCTGTGCATCTCTTTGTGATGGATGGGGGAAGTAGTTTATGAGGAGACTGTGACAAGGTATCATGTGATGGCACGAACAAACACAATGACCTCTCAAAGAAGAAACTAAACAGCAGTCTTTATTCAACATCCAAGGGCTTTGACCTTTAACCAAGTTACACATTCCTAATAGCGTAGTTAAACACAACGCTTTAACCCTAAAAATGTCCTCATTAGGGTCATGGGTGAACTAGAACAGATCCAAAAATTTTTAGATTTTGTCAAAATCCAACCAATGGGTTTACCCACAAAAGCCTGACTGCACATACAGTGAGATTTGCATAAACTCATGATGGGCATGAACTTTATTTTCACTTTGGGCTTGTGACTGTTTATTTTTATTGAAAATTTTCCTGGGTGCAATGATTATACAACATTGTTAAGGATTTGTTTTTTAATGGTTGGAAGTCATTTAGGCTTTTCTTTAATCCACTCTGGGTAAAAATTATAATACTCAGATATACAGTATGCTTTATCAATTCCAAAAGCAGTTTTCATGATGTGTTTGGAATCTTTGTCCTATTGGAATACCCAGTTTCGGGCTCCTCTTTTTTTCATTTTTTAATCAACTGTGCAGTGCACCATGATCACTGACAAAACCATAGCATGATGCTACCACCACCGTGTTTGACAGTTGGTTTAGTTCTTGGGTTTGAAAGCCTCGCCTTGACTCCTCCAAACATACTTCTTGTCAATGTGGCTGAATAGCTCAATCTTTGTCACACCATAAATGTTTTGTCCAGAAGGTCTGGATTTTCCATCAAGACCAGTTCAGACCAGTACTGATCTGCTATTCTTCAACTTCGTTATTATGATAAGAAGGAGAAGCACTTGGTAAAACAACCAATACCTTCAATTCATGTGTTACTAACACAGGTGTTAAACACAGGTAAGCTAACGTTAACTGTAAGTAACACCAGTGAATCTAATACTGTCTTTTTTAGATCAATATTTCTGTAAAGAGGTTTTAATTGCACTTTAAATTGGCTTTATTTAACAGTATTATACTGTTGCTGTAGCTTGTGCTACATGTATAGCAACTGAATTGGGTATTTTTTCAGTCTTTTTAAATGCACACAGTCATGCTCAAATATATTGGCACCCCCTTTTTAGCCATGACTGTATGAAAAGAAAGAAGAAAGCTTTTTTTCCTGACTGTGGCATAAAATCAGACTAAACTTTTCCTCTTTTAAGTCAGTTAGGATTACAGTATGTGTATTATGTGACGTGACAGCTTCCAGATCTTGGCAAAGTGCTGACACACCCAAATAAAAAAATTCACTCTTTCTCACGAAGTTCCTTGAACTTTTCCATTGTTCTGAATATTGATATCATATATACAATGTGTGCTGTCAAACAATTTAATTTATACTGACAAGGAGAAACTAATTAAAATCAAAATATGAATATGGGACATTATATCCACATTCCAGCTTTTAATTTCAGGTTTTTACATCTGGATCAGATCTACATCTAAATAGAACCTTTTGTTCGACCTACCCATTTTTCATGTGAGTGAGTGAAAGTAACATGACTAACAGGTGTGTTTATTTAAACAATAAATAGTACTGAATGTCTATACCTTTTCAGACAAAGGTATTGGTGTCACCACCATGAAAGCCAGAAAGCCTTCTCTGAGTGAGAACACGTAACTGTGAAGCTAAGAAAATATCGAAAATCAATCAAAGCATTGCACAAATATTGGCTATTTTTTCTACAGAACAAAGGGAGCCTTGGTGTACCTGTTGAACGTGGAGCTCAGTCATTCTCAGAGTTTGGTAAGTGAGTGAAAGAATCAATGAATTTTAAAGAACTATACAAACACAATAAAATACATTTAAAATAAAATTACACGTTAGAATGACTGAAAAGATCTTATCAACCAATTCCAAGAAAATTAAAGGAGAATGAAGTTAAGAGTTAAAAAGGTTTGCAAGTACTTCTGGGTAGCTGTGCGTAGCATTTATAACTGTAAGACTCAGTAACACATCGTACTAGGCTGTGACGATAAGAGGTTGAGGAGATTTAACTAAAATAAAAACCTCAACTATACTAAACTCAACTAAACAATAAAGAACTTGACCAAACTATTTTCATGGGTGAGGGCTGCCAAGGAAAGTGAGGATCGGGAAAGTGTTTTAAGCACAAAAACTGAAGACAAGACATGAGCCAAGCACAGGTGCTAATAGTGGCAAGTGGATAATGGTACGCAATATTGCAAGATTTGGTATCAACCTGAAAAATAAATATCAATGCCAGTATCACCAATATTTTTTCATAATTAAGGTTGATGCATCATCAAATTGCTCAATCTGAGTTTTCATGACCTGTAATTGCTTTTTTCCTTTGGATTATTGATTATATAAAAGGCACAAAAACAATTTAGTGACATCAGCAACAACTTCCAGATGGCACAAGCTCTGGGAAAGGCTGGCTCACCAATCTTCTTTGATGATGTAACCATTGACATTAACTTTTTGGGTCACGAGCCACCGCAGCGACTGGTTTCCCAGAGTTACGAGCCACAATATTATATTGTATGTAAGTATTTTGCCAACCACTATCGTCAACGGGGAGGGAGAATGCTGATCGAGCTATTTTTTTCAACGCGGTTGGAGCGGCTGCAGATGGAATTATTTCCCGATTGAAAATACAACCGTGGCACGGTGCCCGACTGGTTAGAGCGTCAGCGTCACAGTTCTGAGGACCTGGGTTCATTCCCCGGCCCCGCCTGTGTGGAGTTTGCATGTTCTCCCCGTCCGTGCCTGCGTGGGTTTTCTCCGGGCACTCCGGTTTCCTCCCACATTCCAAAAACATGCATTAATTGGAGACTCTAAATTGCCCGTAGGCATGACTGTGAGTGTGAATGGTTGTTTGTTTCTATGTGCCCTGCGATTGGCTGGCAACCAGTTCAGGGTGTACCCCGCCTCCTGCCCGATGACAGCTGGGTTTGGCTCCAGCATGCCCGCGACCCTAGTGAGGAGAAGTGGCTCAGAAAATGGATGGATGGATGAAAATACAACCGTAAAACTGGCTAGTTGGAGCGGGTGGTGCTACCTGCCACTGCTGAAATTCACCCGCATTTGGTGGCTTGGCGGCTGTTAATGTCAAGCCCTGGATGTAACAGATGATGGCATCAGCAAAATGAACTTAGATGTCAACTGAAAAATGTTGTCTGCCAATTTAGAAAGATTGGAAATTGATAGGAAGATATTTCATCATGTAGCAATATAATGACCCACACACACTGCCATACCAAGGAGTTTGTTAATCAGAGGTAAGAAGTTGAAGATTTTAGACTGGCAATCTCCAGACCTAAACCCTGTAGAGGATGAATTTGATCTACTAATGAGGAGACTGAAGAGAGTAACCTCTTGAAGCCCATTTCAAAAGAATTTTTTTAAAGCCCGTTTCCGCTAGTAAAAACAAACAAACAAAAAACAATTACTTCCACCAGCAAAAAAAGAAATACAGTAAAAAAAAATACCCCAAAAAATCAATAAAATTACTGTCAGAAATGAGTCATTCCGGAAAAGTAAAAATAAACACCAAAAAACTGCCAATGGTTTTCGATATGTAGCGCCAAAGCAGTTGGAAGGTTGAGACAAAGCTTTGCAGATCTTAATGTAGCAACTTAAATACGCATTTAACAGGTCAAATATATTTCCAAAGGTGCTACTGACATACACATTTCACCAGATGTTGGGAACAATCCAAATAATACATACAAACAAAGAAAGTAGAACAAATAAGATCAGAAATTAAGTTGTGTGGAATAATGTGAAAGGACACAAGGAAAAAGTATTGAACACACCAACTGGTATTTATTTAATACTTTGTACAAAAGCCTTTGTTTGCAATGACAGCTTCAAGATGCCTCCTGTATGGAGATACTAGTCACATGCATTGCTCTGGTGTGATTTTGGACCATTCCTCCAGACAAGCAGTCTTCAAAATCCTGAAGGTTCCTTGACTTCTTTTATCGACCTTGAGTTTCAGTTCTTTCCATAGATTTTCGATTGGATTCAAGTTAGGTGATTGGCTGGGCCATTCTAACAGCTTTATTTTTGACCTTTGAAACCAATTGAGATGATGTTTTGGATCATTATACTGCTGAAATGTCCACCATTGTTTCATTTTCATCATCTCATTTTCATCATGTCTGTGTGTATTTGTCCTTTCATCCTTCCTTCAATAATCTGAAGTTTACCAGTATAATTTGCTGAAAAGCAGCCCCACACCATCATGTTCCCACCTCTCAACTTCACTGTTGGTATGGTGTTTTTAGGGTGATGTGCAGTGCCATTTCTCCTCCAAATGTGGTGTGCATTATGGCATCCAAAGAGTTCAATTTTACTCTCATCAGACCAGACTATATTCTCACATTATTTAACTGGCTTGTCCAAATGTTGTTCAGGAAACTTTAAATAAGCTTTGACATGCTTTCTTTTTTCAGCAATGGGGTCTTGCGTGGTGAGCGTGCATACAGGCCATAGGGGCGGAGTACATTACTCACTGTATTCCTTGTGACAACAGTACCTGCTAATTCCAGGTCTTTTTGAAGCTCTCCACAGGTGGTCCTTGGCTCTTGGACAACTCTTCTGATTATTCTTTGCACTCCTCTTGTCAGAAATCTTGCGAGGAGCATCTGATCGAGGCAAATTTATGGCGGTATGATTGGCTTTCCACTTACGCATTATGGCCCCAACCGTGCTCACTGGAACGTTCAGAAGCTTAGATATGCGCCTGTAAACAATGCAATCGTTATGTTTTGCAGCAATTAGTTTGCGATGGTCTTGAGACAGCTGTTTGTTCTTACCCATCATGAGATGTGTCTTGACTCACACCTTGGCAGTGAGATCTTTTTCTATGCTGTCAATTAGGACTAAACTATCTGATATTCATTTGCACTGACAAAGGGCTGGATTGTTGTTTGATTATTGATAGACTTTAGGTGTTGTCTTGGGTTTCCATGACTTTTTGCAACTCCCTTTCTTCATGTGTTCAATACTTTTTCCCTGTGTCATTTCACATTTTTACACATACCTTAATCTCTGAGTTTATTTGTTCTACTTCTTTGTATGTATGGATTAGTTGGGTTGTTTACAACATCTGGTGAAAGTTTCAGGTAATAGCACCTTTGGAAGTATATTTAATGAGAAAAATGGTGATGTGTTAAATACTTATTTCAGCCTCTGTATGTCATCATTGAAGACTACTGGAATCATTTTACGATATCAAAGCCATCCAAACTTTCAAATCAGCCCAACGTCTAGATAACAACATCTACACATAGCCTGTGTACTCTAAATTCGTTTCGAACGTTGGTTGCCAATGGAAGTGCTTGTGCACGTGAATGTGCTTTGCTTGTAAGAAAAAATAAATAAATAATAAAAATTTAAAAAAAAAAAAAAATATATATATATATATATATATATATATATATATATATATATATATATATATATTTTTTTTTTTTAATACTGACAGAAATGGGCTTCCATCGTAACCTCCCAACCCCAAAATATACAAACAAACTAACAACTGAAAGAGGCTGGAGAAAAATCCGGGAAACTGAAAATGCATCACTAAAGAACAATGCAACAGTTTGGTGATGAGTGTACTGCATATGAACTTCTAACCACATCTTCATGAGTGCATGAAGTATTTGAATTTAGAATGTGATATTAACCTATAAAGTCATTCTCCTGCTCATGCTAAATGAGGAGTAATCTGTTCAACTGAAAGATGACTGAATTAAAGCAAATTAACATTTCAGTAATACTTATTCATGGAAAGATAGCAAGCATTTAGACCTTTAATGCCACTCAGCCATTTGATGAGGAGCGTTAGCTGTCAATGCTGCGCCTTTACTTGGTGTTAGAACCTGAAGAAAAATATATACAACAATTTGATGTTTTTCATAAATGCCATTCTACACATTGTTAATATACAGTAAGAAAAAAAGAACACACTGCAAAGTCAGCTGTTATGTCAGGAACCATTTTAATGTGAGGAGACTCATCACAAACACATACAGTAATCTGCCAGATGTGATCTGGGTAAAGAGTACATTTATTGTTTCAGTTTTACTGTATGTCTTGTTCATCTTTAAATAATGTGGTGAAAAGAGTTTGTTCAGTGTGAAGCATCTGCAGTATTGGCTGTTGTCTACATTTTGGATTATCTCTGTGAAATTAATGTAATGTTGTTTTTTTTGGCAAGAAGAGCCCAAATGTTTACTTTATTCAAGAATGACCCAAGGCCAGTGATTTCTAACCTTTATGGGGCCAAGGCACATATTTTACAATTGAAAAATCTCACGGCACACCAACAAACAGAAATGTCACATTAAGTGGATACATTAAATCCTGTATGTACTTTCTTCCATCTAATAGAAGAGCATTTATTTGTTCTGTCTGTCACTATGCCTCAGTGGCATAAATAGATGAACAAAGATACAGTATTTCTTGTAAATGAATAATTTTTTAGCAATTAAGTACAATTTTATAATTAAAACGTCACACCTGAAAAGGGCTCACGGCACACTGGTTGAGAATCACTGCCTTAGACACAAGAAGGCCAGTATTAAAATCTTTAATGGTTACCAGTTGCACTGGTCTGGAAATAACATTCATTCAAACTTGAAGCAGCCAGAGTGAAATAAGGGATAGGGGCAAGTAACGAGTCACACCAATAATAGATCCAAACTTTCACAAACAAAATAATCTTTATTACCATAGATAGATCATCACCAGCTCGATTATTGCTGCCTTTCTCTTACATGGAACACATAAATCTATAAAATGTATATCCACAAAATCAATTTGAATTGTTCTGAGCTACAGTAGGTAGGCTACTGTATAAACTTATCTCATGGCGTGACATAGTTAATAGTGTGACACGTAACTAAAAATTCACCGACATAAAATACTCGGATAGGTATTATTTTCAAATAAAACTTTATCTTACCTTATCTTTCAACCCAATAGTGCAGGCAGAAAGTTGGCTTGCTGATTGAAGCTATATCGTCTAGCAAGCCAGAGTCTTGAAAGATGCCTCCAGCTCTGAATAACTATTTTTGTCTGCATCACCTTCCTCCAGTCGGAACTCAACAATGACCATCACCTCAAATAATACCCTTTAACCTTGCACACTGGAGCCAAAGAAATTCAAACCGCATGGGACCTTTGAAGATGGTTCAGTGGCCATATTCAAAGTATATTTAACACATGCACAAAGGTACATAGCATATGTTGACCAGTTAGACTTGTGGCTTTCATCTTCCTAATTTGGAGGTGACTTATTTAGTATATGAGGTGTATTTGCAATGCATATGAAACAGCTCATAAAACCAAATGTGCCTGTGCTTCAAATCACATCTAACACGATATGTTCTAAGAAAATTGCATATGGAACCTTAAGCCATATGGAAATACTTAAAAAAATAATAGTGGTATGATCTACTTTCGGGTCAAACTCTGAATAAACAAACAGCATCCGAGGTGCAGAGGCTTCTCGTCACTCTCTTGGTCAAATTAATAGACTGGAAGAAAGTAAACTGTTTTTCTCCTTGTTTCTGTCTGTGTTCATTTTTGTCTTGCAGTTTCCTTGGATATCGCTGATGGGCGGAGCCTGCTGCTGCCCCTACGGTGGCCTGCAAGTGCAATACTATATAACAGATTGTGAAACATGTTAACATTTCAGAACAAAAAATTAACAAAACACAAAACACTTTAACATTTCCGGAACCACTAAAACAAAACACTTTAACATTTCAGAAAACAAATTTACAAAACATGAAACACTTTAACATTGAGGAGGATGATTGAGGAGGCAGAGGTGGAAATTTTGCCTTTCCAACGCATGCGTGGAGAGCTATTTTGACGTGATAACCCCGACATTAACCATTTCTCTTCTTAATTAGACATTTTACAATCAATAACATGCATAACATAAATAATATTTTTTGATGAAAAGAACTTCCGCCTACAAGTAGAACAGCTTTCCGACTAATTTTCAGCTTACTGCAACGCATTATGCATGGAATCAATTATCGTCATGCAGCTCGAGAATCACAACATAGATCCTTCTGTTCATCTATACCAAGACAATTCGCAAACCAAAAATAATATATGAATACAGTCCAGATAATTGGACGTAACCCAAGTTGTTCGTACAACGTAGTACCGGTCGTTCGTAACTCGACATTCCACTACAAAATAAAAGCAATATGACAATATGAAAGACATGACTTAAAACTGAGACCTTAACATAAATGAGTGGACCTGACAATTATCTGAGGGACTGCTTCAAATGCCGTTGTGTGTTTTTTTTTTCTTTTTTTTTTTTGATGTTCAGTCAAAAAATATCACTTTAATTATGGCAATGTCTTCCGTATTATATGGCATTGTGGTTTGGTGACTGCTTCTGTCAACAATGGAATTTCATTTTTTTGCAATCCATGCTCCTCAGTACAAGTCCTGAACTTTGATATTCGTTACACCCAGAAAGTATGGCCGACTGGTTAGAGCGCCTGCCTCACAGTTCTGAGGTCTGGGGTTCAATCCCAGGCCCCGCCGGTGTGCCTGTGTGGGTTTTCTCCGGGCACTCCGGTTTCCTCCCACATCCCAAATACATGCATGGTAGGTTAATTGAAGACTCTAAATTGCCAGTAGGTGTGAATGCGAGTGGTTGTTTGTTTATATGTGCCCTGCGATTGGCTGGCAACCAGTTCAGGGTGTACCCTGCCTCCTGCCCGATGGTAGCTGGGATAGGCTCCAGCACGCCCACGACCCTAGTGAGGAGAAGCGGGTCAGAAAATGGATGGATGGATGGAAATATCCATAGTGCTTCTCTTTTTCCACATTTTCTGACAGCCTTATTCCAAAATTGATTGGATTTATTTTTAGCTATATAATAACCTAAATATGGCAGTTATGGTTTGTAAAGGGGTTCGAGAGGTATGAAGAGGAATTTTTAAATCTCAGAAATTTGACCTTTAAGCATCTAATAATTAATGATAATAAATAATAAAATAATTTCTCTCACTCTCTAATGTAATGCCATGCATTGTTATATTGCGTTTTTGTATATTTTGAAAAATTGCAACGTAATATTGCGTCACTGACATCACGCACAGTCACACACAACATTAAAACAGGTATACGGTACGGCGGCCACACACACACACACACACACACACGTGTATACATACCAATCGCAGGGCACATATAGATGCAGACAACCAATCGCACTCACATTCACACCGTCACTGAGTGGGAACTGAACCCACGCTGCCTGCACCAAAGTCAGGCAAGTGTACCACTACACCATCAGTGACCCAGCTGAATCAACAAAGGCCTTTTATTTTATGCAGTATTTTGCACCTGTGTTCTGAAAACCCGTTTCTCAAAGTGTAGAATGAATTCTTGCATAGGCTGCTTCTGTGGAGGCACCAAATGGTGGGCTAAGTTTGAAAGCAGTTAGCTCATTAATGATTAGATGCTGTGATATGTAATTGGACAGGAAGTGACGTTCTCCATGCGAATGAGCAATTTTCTTATTTTTAGCATGTTTTGTTTCTATTTTATATTTATCTCACTGTTAGCGGCTGAAATAAATTGATGAAATTATACATAAAGGCTGGCACGAAAAGGCTACACTTCAGAAACCTGTGGCAGGGCAAAACCCATTTGGTGGGGCGGGGGGGAGGCGCACAGTAAAGGCCTCTTCATACTCCCGCGCAACGCCATTGCATCACGTTACCGACGAATTGGCCTGCGTGGCCCCTCTGTGTAGCTTGACGCGCACAAGGCAAAAATTGTTGCTGTGCGTAGAATGCAGCGGAGATCATCGCTCGTGATTGGTCCGTTTTAGTCACATGCTGTGATGACGTAATCAGCATGCCCCTTGGGTCGACATACCATCAACGCCGCCTTCGCGATTGATTTTGCAGCATAATTAAACGTATCATCTGGTCATCTAGGTCCATTTGTTCTCGCAGACACTGTTCAACGGTCGCCATTGTTGTTGCTTTGTTCCTTGTTACAGAAAGGAAAGTAAAAACGGCTACCGAAAATGGCCCAAAAAATGCACAGGAAACTCCACCCTGTGGTGCCCTAGCCAATACCAGCCGTAGCGACACCCCCGACTTGGAGGTGAACTGCAGTACATTTTCAAAAGTGCACGCGTGGGTTGCACTCGAGTATAAAGGCAAACTACGCGCGGGACAGCTGTAGTGACGTCAGTGTGGTCGACGCCCGCGTGAGTCTAGAGAAGCCTTAAGGCATTTAGCGGGGTGTAGCCCGCGCATGCCACCCCCCCCACCATGACACTGACACTGGTTTACAGTGAAGGTTGGACTTCACCAAGGCTGCCCTTTGTCACTCATTCTGTTCATTACCCTTATGGACATAATTAGGTTTAGGCGTTGATGGGATTCGGTTTGGTGATATCTGTATATATATATATCATATCTGCTTTTTGCACACGCTGTGTTTATGATGGCTTCATCAAGCAGCGATCTTCAACTCTCGCTGGAGCGATTCGCAGTCGAGTGTGAAGCGGCAGCACCTCAAAATCTGAGGCCATGGTCCTCAGTCAGAAAAGGATGGCATGCCCTCTCAAGTATCTTGGGGTCTTTGTTCACGAGTGCAGGAAGAACGGAGAGGGAGATCGACAGGCGAAATGGTGCAGCGTCTACAGTGATGCGGACGCTGCATCGTTCTGTCATGACAAAGAAGGAGCTAAGCCGAAAGGCGAGGCTATCAATCTACCGGTCGATCTACGTTCCTACCTTCACCGATGGTCACGAGCTTTGGGTTGTAACCGAAAGAACAAGATCGCGACTACAAGGGCAGGGTATCCGGCCTCTCCCTTAGAGAGATGGTGAGGCGCTCGGTCATCCGGGAGGGGCTCATAGTTGTGCCGCTGCTTCTCTGCATTGAGAGGACCCGGATGAGGTGGCTCGGGTATCTGATTAGGATGCCCCCCGGAAGCCTCCCTGCTGAGGTGGGAGGCGTAGAGGAGTGCCAAGGACACGCTCGAGGGACTATTGGGCCAATGCCAATTCTACCACTTAACCCTTCCCCTTTGTCCTTGATTACGCGTGTGCACGAGCCCTGGTGTACAGCATCTTGGTCAGGACCTTCTGGAATCGGTTGCAGGCTGTGTTTTCTTCATGAGACATATTTCTAAGTTTTCAGGAAGCAAAAATAAATCTAAGACTCGAAGGGCCAGATAAAAATCAGAAGACAAGAGCTGTGCTAGTCACGGGTTGTATTTTTCGAAGCTTCGGACAAACAATGAGCATATCACCCGCACTTCACCACAATGTATTGTATTTTACAAACGATTAGAAATAATTCCTATACAGCAAAGTCACATTCGGAAGCAAAGTCGCCACTGTAGTGTCGCTAATAATGTCGCTTCTGAAGATATCGTGACGTTAGCTTTCCATATACTAAAGCTGTAGCCACATGACTCATGTAATGCAGTATTTCATCGGTGTGAACCCTTAGCTGCGATTCCCCGTGAATGTCCTGATCTGACACTAGGTTACGAAAAATACATGAGGTAAATGTAATAAATAAACAGAGGCCTTTTCCACAGGGACACAACAAGGCAACCGTCTTCTACAAAAGCACACAACACTTGAGAACGACAAGCCCAGTGCCAAAATGACAACAGACACAAAATGCAATTCTAATAATGGTTTCAGAGGAATATGCACAAAAACAACATGAGACTGAGGCAAAAAATATATAGTTTAAATTTAAAATGTAGATACTGTATTTAAATGTGTTGGTTATGTTCCTAACATTGTATTATTTGTATTTCATAAGTATTTATAGTCATACACGTATGTTCGATACATTTCTTATATAAATATTTTCAAAATTTCAAATAAAAAAATCTACAATACCTAAGTATAAACAATCCCACTACTACATGGACATTTTCCCAAATATCAATAACTATATGTTCTGTAAAGAAGTGTGTCTCTTTGATAATTGCATGCTTATATTTTACCTCAACGCTGCAAATTGTGAGATGTCTAACTGATATTCATTGCTCCTGTGACAGTGACAAAGTTCTTTTCTATTCTATTCTGTTTGAGATATTTTTTCTTGTGTGTGTGTGTGTGTGTGTGTGTGTGTGTGTGTTTACAAATGTTTGGTTATGTGTTTTGTGATGGTTGTTGTTGGTGTTATTTATTGGCCAACATTAGGCCATAAAGTGAGTCAAAATATGTTCCTTCTTTAAAAATGTATTTTTAGACTAGATAAAAATGAAATATAGAAATGTATGCACCCTGTGATGTGGTAGGAAACATTTATTATGAGCAATTTTAAAATACCAGTCAATTTAGAAACTGCACAGACACATTTCAATAAAAGCTATTCATAATAAGAGTAACATTAATTTGACACAAGACGGCATCTTACAAATGTAAACAATTGTCACGTCTGCCTAATACACAGCAAACAGGAGCTAAGGGGTTGTCCCAATTTCTAGTGCCATTTAGCCTTTCATCTTGGCCCTTTAAACAAAGGGCTAAGGGGTAGGGATAAGAGGAAGGAGAAGGGCTAAGGAGTAGAATTGTTTCCCGGCTGACCTGGGAACAGCTCCGGTCCCCACCGGAAGAGATGGAAGAAGTGGCTGCGGGCAGGGACGTCTGGGCTTTTCTCGATCAGATGCTGCCCCTGCGACCCAACCCGGATAAAGTGGAAGAAAATGGATGGATGGATGGATGGATTAGGGGAGCGTCAGTTATTCAGTAAATTCTCTATTGACGGTTGGATCCCTATCCCCCGCAAATAGGGGAGGCCCGTTGTGTTGCACATGATTACAATATGCGGTCAGACTATGAAAATACACAGAAGCTGTGTGAGATTCAAATCTTTAGAGAGAAGCTGAAAACCCACGCTGGCACGGGGAGAACATGCAAACTCCACATAGGCGGGGCCTCAGAACTGGCAGGCAGACGCTCTAACCAGTCGGCCACACACACAATCACTGACATCAAATGGTTTCTGTGTCCAAATTTATGACATAAGATCAGGATGAATGGTTTTGTCCAGTGACGTGCATAGGAATCATGTAGCGTGACATTTGTTAATGTCTTCACTTTGAAGCAGGGGTTGTTTTCCAAGACTGGAGTTACCCTTCGCTTTACAATATACTGTCCCTGAGGTCATTAACACTAACACAGCTGCTCTTGTAGACTGCTTCCATATTTTTGACTGCAAAAGTTAAGTGTGGCTGTGCCAGATTCCACATTTCTAATATAGATTGATTGGAGGCGAACTGCGAAGTAATGTTTCTATTTGTTTTTGTTTCAGTAAAATTTGCCTTTGTCTGTAGAAAATGCAACCAAAGGCAACGTTTTCATAGTATTAAACATGTACCGAGCAACCACAACATGATGATGACTTCCATCTGTTTTTAATACTGCTTATCCTCATTAGGGTCGCCGGTGCGCTGGACCCCATCCCAGCTGACTTCAGGCGAGAGGCATTCTACACTCTGGACTGGATGCCAGCCTACAGACAAATACCCATTAACACGTACAGACATTTCCGAGTCGCCAATTAACCTACCATGCATGTTTTCGGAATGTGGGAAGAAACCGGAGTACCCGGAGAAAACATACGCTGGTAACCAAACACAACACAGGAAAGTGGGAGACCAGATTTGAACACGCAACCTCTGTACTCCGAGGCAGAAGTGGTAACCAGTTGTCCACCATTACGACGACTTGCAAACTTTAATTGTATCCAATTCAAGAGCTATTCCAAAAATTCTTGCTTTGCAAAGATCTTTTCTTGATCTGTGCCCTGCAGTTCCTCCTTAGGAGTTTGAGTGGTGCGTTACGCCTTGCCTTTCTCTCTCGCCCTCTCTCTCCCCAGCAATTAGCATCACCTGGGTCGCCTACCTGTCTTCAATCAGCACTCATCATTGCCTGCATATAAGCCTGCCAGATCCAGGATTGCAACGCCAGAGTATTATCACTCGATTGTGGAACACAGGACAACTCTCGCACTGTTGTTGTAAATTACTCGACTTCCTGTAATCACACTTACTAACCTCCTTGTGTTCTTCTTCGTCTCCACGGCTCCTTCCGTGCCTCCCGCCTCTCTGTCCGCTCCAGCCACGCCACCAAGCTCTCCCACCTGCTCACGCCCCCCACTTCCTCCACGTTCCTTGTCCCGACAGTCCACCATCACGCCTTGGAGATACCCTGAACTGGGTTCTAATAAACCATTCTCCACTACTTCCTCCGTCTGCTTCTGGGTCCAGTCAACATTGATACGATTGAATCGTGACAGATGTTTTAATGGATATTGTCAGTGAGTTATTAATTTTACGTTTATTTTAGTGGTTGTAGTTTGCAGTTTTATAAAACTTCACTGGATCATAAAGACTGTTTCTAGTTCTGTATTTTTACCTTAATTATTAACATGAGAGAGACAACATTTTTTGGAAGAGGTCTGTGTTATACAGAACAGTTTTTGCTATTACAAACTACCCATCCATCTTCTATACCGCTTGTCCTCATTAGGGTCACGGGTGTGCTGGAGCCGGGAGACGTGGTACACCTTTGATTGGTTGCCAGCTAATTGCAGAGAACATATAGACAAACATCCATCCATCCATTTTCAACACCGCTTATCCTGGTTAGGGTCGCGGGACGCTGGAGCCTATCTCAGCGGACTTCGGCGAAAGGCGGACTATACCCTGAACTGGTCGCCAGTCAGTCGCAGGGCACATATAGACACGGACAACCATTCGCACTCACATTCACAACGTCACTGAGTGGGAACTGAACCCACGCTGCCTGCACCAAAGTCAGGCGAGTGTACCACTACACCATCAGTGACTCCTATAGACAAACAGACAACAACAATTCACACCTATGGACAATTTAGAATCTTCAGTAAGCCTAACATGCATGTTTTTGGAATGTGAAACCAAGCATTTGGAAAACATACAAACTCCACAGGAAGGCCGCACTAAAAAGTACTACCACAATAATCAAGATAGTATTCCATCCATCCATTTTCTTAGGCGCTTATCCTCACAAGGGTCGCGGGAGTGCTGGAGCCTATCCCAACTATCTTCGGGCAGCAGGCGGGGTACACCCTGAACTGGTTGCCAGCCAATCGCAGGGCACATACAAACAAACAACTATTCACACTCACATTCACACCTATGGCCAATTTAGAGTCTTCAATGAACCTACCATGCATGTTTTTGGGATGTGGGAGGAAACCGGAGTGCCTGGAGAAAACCCACGCAGGCACGGGGAGAATATGCAAACACAGGCGGGGCCGGGGATTGAACCCCGGTCCTCAGAACTGTGAGGCAGACGCTCTAAACGGTCGTTCACCGTGCCGCTAAAGATAGTTTTATGAAACAAATTAAAACCTCTGTGTCAAGCAAAAGTGAAAATTAAATGCATTATTTTGGATATGAAGTGGTAATAGTGCCGTTGGCTTCCCAGTTTATTTAGTACATGTAATCTTTATATGTTTTGGTTTTAAAGTGCTTAAATCTAATTTTCTGCATGCTGATAGTTGCTAAGTGTTCACAATAAAGCAGCAAAAATGCATTAAAATACAGTCACGTTCAAAGACTAATTTTGAGTCCGAACAAAATGTTTATTTAGTATTAGACTTGTTCTGCAGGTGGATCAGAGGCAATGCTTTTAATGACTGGTAAGCTGTCTAGTTTGCCCAATGCTGTCCATTAACTTAAGTCAATTGGGATAGGTTATTGCTCAGGTTGTGGATCTGGAGGGTTACCCTGCACTGAGAAAGCCCAGGAAGGCAGCGGCTGTGATGGGTACCAGGCAGCCATTAATGAGGTCCAGGAAACTCCTGGGCACAACAAAGTGAGAGATAAATCAATTTTATGTCAGCCATGTCTCCTTGGAACACAAGAGGCTACACTCCCTGTTAGCCCTCTGGCTGTTTGCTACAGCCATCGGTTCCTCTGTTTTATTGGCGAGGAATGACTTGTTTCCCATATAGATCGTTAGAAGGAACGGTTTAAGTCTCCTGTCCTTTTTTATCCTCTCTCTTACTTTGGCGCTTTTACTTTGTTACAGTAGTACATGTGACTAGAAAAGATTTCAAACAGGAGGCTATCCAGTAAGCTGATATTATTCCATGTATAGATAGATAGATAGATAGATAGATAGATAGATAGATAGATAGATAGATAGATAGATAGATAGATAGATAGATAGATAGATAGATAGATAGATAGATAGATAGATAGATAGATAGATAGATAGAGACCTCAATTTTCACATTAATTATTTCATTAATTCCAGTCACCCAGGCTCATAACAGCTCAAACAGTACCGCCCCCTGGGTTCACAAATTCAGCTGAAATCTAATTTACACTTTTAACATCAGTAAGTATTGATATATGTATTCCTTTTATCTTTTGCTGTCAAACTCTCAAATGTAGGCCATGGCCGACACTTATCGACATCGCCCATGCATAGCCTCCTGGTTACCTCTTGGTCGCAATTTTTTTCTGTAACTCCCTTGATGAGTCCCTCCTTCACGAAGTGCACCCGGGGGAGGATGCCTGCAACATGTCTGAAGTGCAGTTGCTCCTCGCCGTTCTATGTCAGCATACTAAACAACCGGCAGAAAACATATCCTCGGCCAATACATATCACAGCTAAAACGATGTGATAGTGCACCCATTTTAGCACGATAAGACTACTTAACGGTAAAAAACAAAACAAAAACAAAAACGGGGCATCTTTGAACAACTCAGTCAACACAGTGAAAAAATGAAGTTTGAAGTGATTGAGTTGGAAGTTTTAGAGAAAGAGCAACAATTACTTTCAAAGGAAAAGAAGATCTATCATGGCAACAATTTTGGGGAAAGCAGCAACCACATAACAACCATGTCTTGCTTGACCGAACTTGTCCCGGGTGCTAAGCAGTTGGATTTATGTGCCCACCCTGCATAACATTAGAACTTGTGACAGCAGTGTTTGGCAATAACAGTCCTAGTTGCATCCCGCTAATAAATCAGCGTCCACATCTATTTGCATATACAATCACATTTGCACCCATAAAACTTTAATAAATAAGGCCCTGAGTGTCTTCAACCCGTTTTCTTAATCACGTGCAGGCTCTACTCATGTGAGTGGACAATGTTGTTCAAGGGCATGCATCTCAAAACCTCAGAACTTCGCAAAATGTAGTTTATAATAAAGCCATTTTTGAGAAGCCACACAAATAAACAACATTTTCCCATATTATCCATAATCATTCAATCATTGTTATCTAGGCACTTTCCTTTGCGTTTTAATGGTTAGAAGACATATTAGCCAAACTAACAGTGCAAGCATGGTCCCCTGTCGGTGTTTTCTGACAGAAACAAACATCTTTTTGTGCAAAGAGAGGAAGCAGTTGATCATGTGCTCGAAATAATCAGTTTAAGAAGCACTAATACAGTGGCCTTCTATGTGCTCATCAGCAGGGTCAGTCTCAGCTAGATCAGATCTAGGGGACATATTATGTGCGTTGTCTATTGTCGTAATGAATGTGTAAATCTGGTCTCTGTACTGAAGTGAGAGGGACCTTCTTCTGAGATTATAGTCTAACAACCTTCATTGTTACACATAGAGACATCATTTATACATTTTGGGGACCTTTTTGTAAGATGGACATTACACTCACTCCTTTCCCGATTTGTTTTACGCAATAAATAAGAAGTTGAGGCGCAGGTTCTGTTTCACCTCATAAAGTCCCCTTGACACCCAACTACTTGATTACTTGTTTGTATGCAGCCCTGTCACCTAAGGTTCCTGTTAGTCATGTGTTTTCTTTCTCCATTGTGTTTATAGCTTGATCGATGATACCAGTGACAACAGAAAGTAATGAATAAATTCCACCCTAAGGAATAATACTGGATCTTGTCATCTTTAGTCGACAAAAACGTTGGAAAATAATTAGGGTGGGATATTGAAGAGCAAAGATAATATCTGTGCTGGTGTAACACCTAGTGGACACAAGTTGTAATTCATCAAGCAGTCAGAATAAAAAAGCGAGACACTATATCAGGGGTCACCGCCATTTTTAAAACTTAGAACTACTTCTTATGTACAATTTTTTTCCACATTCGGTTCTGCATACCGCATACACTCCTTGAAGTCTCAGCGCCCTTTGCACAATGGTCATTGCACCGGACTATCGCAATATTAGTCATTCGAAATGCTCTAAGTGCTAGAGGACTCTGCATCTTTTTGCACAATTGTTTTTTGTTAATGTCTTTATGTCTCCAAAGTGTTCTGTAAATTGACTGTCTGTTGTACTAGAGCGGCTCCAACTACCGGAGACAAATTCCTTGTGTGTTTTGGACATACTTGGCAAATAAAGATGATTCTGATTCTGATTCTGATTTGAAGGGCTACCAGTTTAAAACTCATCTGAAACAATATATTACCTCGTTATCTTGAATTACATGTTTTTAATAATTGATTACATTCCTCCATGATCATTGGTCATTGGTCATGACCAACAATAATTATTAACAATGATTTAACATTTGAAATAGATATCCATTTGAATTCCTTTATTTCTAGAAATCTCTGCATTTGTTTACATTTTCAAATGATCACTTCTACAACATGTCCACGAAATCAAAATCTCCCACCACAGTTAAGCTATTTTTAAAACGGACCCACATGCTACTCATGTGCTCCTTAGGGGCTACCTGGTGCCCGCGCACACCATGCTGGTGACCCTTGCACTATAGGTTCAGCTATGTGACCCAGACCCTGGGAAGGCACAGAAACTCGCCACAAGTTCAGTCATGGGGTAGTCAGCATGTTCATGGCCTTCCTGGCCTCATGCATGATGCATGACACAAACAAAATCACATTACACTAATACACATTGACAGTAAAAATGCTTCTATACAGCATTTTTAATTGTGATAGTCTGAGCTTTATTGTAAGTTCCATGACGTGGATACAGTAGAGAAATCACTGACACCCAAAGTTTTGTCAGATTTGATCAAAATCCTAAGCAAAGATTTTTCAAGGCATTGTTGCTATTGTTGATGATATACATATATACATATAAAAAGGTTAGTTGTGCAATTGGGGGATATTGTGATGAAAAGCCAAGATTAGCAAGTGCACATAGCAACAGTTGCAGCATTCCCACATATAGTCATGTGATACCGAAATGATACCGTTTGGTCAAAATACTACAAATGCTTTTGAGCCCCTGAAAATGGACGTAACTCGTTGTAATTTCTAATTGTAACCATATTTCTGTGAACCATCTTTGATTAATGATTTGTTTTATTTAAAATTTATGGTGGTAAATAAAGACAAACTGTCCAAATACAATAACTTGCCATGAAAACACCATATTTTGCAATAAGATAAAGACAATCAATTTGACAGTTTTTGCCCATTTTTGCCCTTTGATTCATTGTTTTTCATGTTTTACTCTATGTTTACTTTTTGTACAGTAACCTTTCGAAAAGATGCCTTGAAATACAATGTTGGGCCAGTCAATAGCAGGAAAATAACATGTATTATACTTTTTTTTTTTTTTTCAAAATGTATTTATCCTGGGATTAACTGGCAAACGGTTTTGGGTGTATCCCAGCTCTCGCCCAAATTCACTTGCGACAGAAAAGACAAGTAGTTCCGGATGGATAGATATTATCTCATATACACAGTAGCCACAATAATTCGTAGGGTGTCTACTAATTCCAGTGCTTTACATTTATTTATATTTTTGACGAATACTAAATTCTTGTGGACAACAGGCTGTTTTTTGTTTGTGAGTAATCCACCTTTTTCGACGTGTCATTCACCTTATTGAACAGCATTCCTGTTAAGTACAAATGAAGTGCCATTGAGCTGTCTGTTGACGCCAGTCAGGTTACTGGCAACATTTAACCTAACGGAACGGTTATAGGTGCTAGCTGATCGTGACAGGCGCATGGAGGAAAGACGTTTGAGAAAACCCTCCCCAGAAAAAATGTAAAGCAAAGGGTCAAAGCATGAATTGGCTGCGGCGAGACACAACGTCACTACAACTGACTTTTGCATAATCACTCTTTCAGAACAGGAAGTGTCAGTCCGGTACAAGGAGTGTATGTGAACGGAGCGTTGCACATGGTACGGCATGAAGCAAACTAAGAAGGTCAGTAGGACAATGATGATCATTCGAATGGCTTTTGAGCCTGTGTCTTGCTGACGTCTAGTACCAGGGGTGCGGTACAGTAGGGTATGGATAATACCAGCATAACAGATCAGTATGATGAGGAAGGGGACGGTAAAACCCAGGACCAAAGACAAATTATTCAGCATGACTACTTTTGACACATCCTGACCTATCGGAGGTTCAAAGCACTTTGTTTTATTGGAGACGGGGTCAAATTTCTGGCCAAACATCAGGAAGGGTGATGATGCTAAACAGATAAAAATCCAAATGCCCACACACACGAGTTGTGCATGTTTCACTGTCACCAACAGTCGGTTCTGCACAGGGAAGACAATGGCCACGAAACGTGTCACAGACATGGCCGCCATGAAGTAAATGCTGCAGTACAGATTGACGTAGAGGGCACAGGAGGTGATGCGACACAGGAAATCGCCCTGGTTCCACTGTCCCTTGTTGACGTAATAGACGACCCGCATTGGCAGAGTGCTGACACACAGCAGGTCGGACACAACCAGATTCAGCATGTAGACTTGGAACGGAGAACTCGGGCGATACGTTCGTAGCAGCACCAACAAGGCAAAGCCATTTCCGACCAGGCCTAACACCGTGATGAGGGAGTAGGATGTGGAGTAAACCTGATTACGGAAGTCATCGATGGAGGGACAGTTAGTAGAGTTGCTCTCTTCACTGTGCATTTGATTAACTGGTTCCATCTGCAGCTGATGAAATGAGTACAAATCATGTCATTGAATGTAAAACACGGTTCACAGATTATTTTACAGATTTTCACCTGCAGTGCTGACATCAGGAAACCCATAAATCAGATTAACATGGATATTTATCCTATGACATGGTAGTTGTTCTTTTTCAAAGACTACCTTTCTCAAATCTTATTCTTGTCTAATTCTTATCTAATCATTTAGCAATGTGCCTTTAATAAAATGGGGACAACAATTTACAAAACTCAGTGCAAGATGGATTACAAACTACTCAAGTGAAGCGCTCCAGAGCCACATTGAGGCTGTGTTACGAGAAATTGTGTCACAACTAAAATATCTTTTGCAATGCGTCTTTTATACAAGAAGCTTATCACAATGATGAAAACCTCATCTTGACATCTCAACTCATTACACTTACACAAATTAATGACATCTATATGAGCTTTCAATAGTTCTTTTAATTGTAATTATAGTTTCCATCGGATAGTTGTAGTCTCCATTATTTTCTCATTTGCTGCAGTAACGTTGTGCAAAATGTTTAAGTACCCAAATATTAAATCAGTTAGTCTTTCATACAGGGATTTATTTGGGCTGCAGGTGTAGATGTGCTGTATACAGTATAATGCAGTTAGATAACACAGCAGAGACTCATCTGACATGTTATTAAAGTCAAACATTGTCTCAGTTTGAATACATTTACATTACAAATTTATGATGGCATTTAAAATACAGAAATGTGTAAAAGAAAAATATCTTGCATACTGACATTTTGCTTGAATCTTGATGTACATTTTTTTTAAATCTTAGTTTCCTGCAACAAAACAAATCTTGCTAAAGGTCAATTTAAATTGGAAAAAATCCTCACCAATAAGTTTTCCTGACGATGCTTGATCTTCACGTCAGTCTGATGCACTGTCTGCGAATGGCTGGTCCTCTCTGCCTGATGTCAACACCCTGTTTGCAGAAGGACACTCCTGCAGGTGGCTGCTTCTGCAGAGGGTCATGTATTTTGAATCTCTTGAAGGTGGGACTTCTTCACTACTACCGTGCATCATACTTGGTGATGTCATCATCTGTAGGAAAATATCTGTGCGGACCTCCAGTGGTTTAACTTTACTCATCTTGATGAATGGACTAATGATGATATCTGAAAAGCCAGTTATTGTATATTATATATTCTATTACAATATAATGTGGAAAAACACAGAATCCATGGATACATTTAACCCAACTCAAGCCAACTGTATCACTATCCTGAAGAAAAATTGCATTCTAGTAAAATTTGAGACTTAAAATACAACAAAGTAATTAAACCTCACATCCAGAGAACAATAATGTGGGAGTGGTCAGCTGAGGTAAAAAAAAAAAAACATCCATCCATCCATTTTCTGAGCCGCTTCTCCTCACTTGGGTCGCGGGCACGCTGGAGCCTATCCCAGCTATCATCGAGCAGGAGGCTGGGTACACCCTGAACTGTGTGCCAGCCAATCACAGGGCACATACAAACAAACAACCATTTGCACTCACATTCACACCTACGGGCAATTTAGAGTCTCCAATTCATGCATGTTTTTGGGATGTGAGAGGAAACCGGAGTGCCCGGAGAAAATCCCACGCAGGCACGGACGGGGAGGACATGCAAACTCCACACAGGCGGGGCCGGGGATTGAACTCCGGTCCTTAGAACTGTGAGGCTTACGCTCTAACCAGTCGCCCACCGTGCCGCCTAAAAAAAAAAAATAAAAAAAAAAATTAAAAAAAAAAAAGATAGTGGTATAATTTTCAAAGACTGAAACCATTTTTCTAATGGCCGTTCGTAAAATAAATGCCAAAAAGTGATAGTATGTTCCCCCTATTTTCCCAGGGGACTGTGGAATGATCAGATCTAAAACATTCTAACTATGTTTACATTTCCCTTACTCATCTGAGTTGCCTTTACTTCGAGATCTAAATATTTAGGACTGAAAGTCAGATGTTGTGAGATCAAAATACGCAGGCTGAAAATCAGGTCAGACAAAGTGATTCCTTGTGGTTATAGAGCATGTGTGTTTATTCTGCAGCATTTCCTTTGAAAGTTGTTAATGAGTTTGCCTTGTGATTAGCAAAGCAAAAAAAAAAATGTAAATCCGGATGCCTGAGTGGAAATGAACGAACTAATTTTAACAGTTGAAAGGCCTGTGTGGTGAAAGGGTGGGCCAATTTTACTGTAACTCATTTAGCCATTACAAAATATCAAAATTAAACGTGAAACCAAACGTTTAGTGCAAGGAACCATTTAAAGTGAGCTTCAAATAATTACAGGACATTTCATCTAGTTTTTAAATTGTGGGGGAAGGAAAGATTTATTAGACCATTAAGATAGACATTAGTTGTATTTTTTGTTTTGTTTTGTGAAAACTTTGCTTGTATTTACTGAATATGTTGATAGCACATTAATCAGCTATTCAAAGAAACAAGAAAAAGTATAACATAATCCAGTGGTTCAGTAGTATGACACAAAACCTTTAAATTACTGAGCAAGATTTTAAAATCTTGTAATTACTTGTCAGTTGTCAAATTAAATTTCCTGAATATGTTGCATTATGCATTAGTTAATTGCACAAAAAAACAAAACAAAAAAAACAAAAAATCGGAAGTTCACAGTTTGCCTTTTGGGACGTCATCCCATCACCACTAAACAATGTTAAGATTGTGTACTGAAGGGGTGCGTGGCTGAGCAAATGCTCATGTGACCCTCCCCACCAGACAATTTCTGTGGCTTTCCCTTGTCACGCTTACATTTTAAAATATACTTGTGGTGTTAACCTGAAGTGAAATTTGTGTGATGAGAGGTTTTTGTGATCCTTTAGAGCAGGGAAGGTTTTGTGCTCTAGAGCCACACTTGATCATAAAATCAGACAGACGAGCCAGGTCATTCATAGATCAGGTATAAGTTGTTCAAATGTGGAGCTTCGATTTTACTAACTATAGTCATTCATGCTTATTGTAAAATAGTAATCATAAATGATTTATTAGAATTAACTAACCAATTATTTAATACAATAAAAGAATGCTGAATCAAGTTATTCAAGAATATATTTTACGTGATTAACCTAGTTTAGAAAAAACTGGCAAAATTAGCATTACTGATGGTGTAGTGGTATATCTGCTTGACTTTGGTGCAGTTAGTGTGGGTTCACTTCCCATTCAGTGAAAGTGAGAGTGAATGGTTGTCTGTCTCTATACAGTATGTGCCCTTGACTGACTGGTGACCAGTTCAGCGTGTAGCTCGCCTTTGCCTGAAGTCAGCTGGGATAGGCTCCAGCACCCTGCGACCCTGAATAGGCTAAGGGGTATAGAAAAGGGATGGATGGATGGCTTAATTAATGCAACAGTTATTTTAATACTAAAATACTTACCATGTTCATTTTTATTTTTTGTTATTTCATGTGACATGTAAAATAAGTGTATTTTACTAATATTGTAATTGTATTATTTCTAATAAATCATTTAAACAATAATTTTGTGAGAAATTATTTAAAGCAATAAATATGAATAAATCCGTTTTAATAAACCAACTTTGGGGGGCAAAAAAAATTGCTTAGTTGATGCAACAAATATTACAGGACTCTTGACAACGGAAATGCTAGGCTGGTGGGCTGGATTCAATAATTCACTGGGCCATTTTTAATCCACCCCAGCTTCAGAGCCATATTTTTCCTAAAAATTGTGGTTAAATTTCACAATGTACAATTTCTAAGGAGTTGAACTTTGGAGGTTCCACTGTACATTACTTAAGAAATTACAGTAATTCTGCTGTAGTGAGGTGCATTGGCAACAATGGTTATGACTGTTTCTTTGGAACTATTTTGAATCAGCATTAGGTTATGTGAGTGCGTAAAGAAAAGTGAATATACATATTGCATCAAGCTCTTGCTTCACATGTAATATGTATTCATATTTAAGGCTATGTCGACAATGAGCTCCATATGGAATGTGACGACAGCAGTGGAAGGGATGTTTTTGCTTTTGTATTGGCCAATGTTCTTCAATCTGAAGTTTATTATAACCACTTTAACAGCCAAATGTGATGCGAAAAATCTATACTTTTTTCAAAACACCTCATATATGTGTGCTGTATATATGTGGTGAGGAATTTGCTCTTGATGACTTGTGTTTACTAGATGTTAGTGTGCATATTTGAGCCAGCAGCAGCAGCTCCAGCTCCATACATGGAAGTGAGAGCAACCTCTGATCTGATCTCATCTATTGGAACTTTTTCCACTCTGTGACATTGCTTTAGTCGCAAAATGTTATTGTGTTCCTTTTAATGTATCAATTCACGCAGATTTGGTGGGTGTAAATTTTAAAATGTTTGTTGAAATGAAGCACCATAAATGCCTGGGTGGCCTGCTGACAATGAAATGTACTGCGGAAACAATTTCATACTGTGCAGATGAAGATGTTTATATAGGTCATGTTATCTCTGAAATGCTCCTGGCTCAACAATTTAATGACGTGCAAAATATAGCACAGTAAACCGACCACAAACACATTTATTGAAACATCTGCAATTTTTTTTAACCGCTAACCTTTTTTGCTGGGCCACACAGTGTGTTAGTAGATACAGATGGATCCTTCAGGTAAGGAACCACAGTAAATTATGAAATATTCAAGACTATATGTATGGTGAAAATGGCATAAATAATTAAACACAGACCATTTTTATCACCATGACATCATCTCCATACATGGATAGAAAATACACTACTATAATGATTGCATTTCCATATGCGCAGTACCTGTATCATACTCACCAAAAACTTCAGGCCTGGCTCACATATGGACCCACATAAACCTTGGCGCTCTTAAACCACAAAAGAAAAAACTGCACACAAGCACTGTCTAATCAGAAAAGGTCTTACTGATCTGATAATGTCAAGTCAATAGTTTGTTTGTCCATTTCAAGTGCCCAAAGTATTTGTATACACGCTGACAATCTTTATGCAAATTCGACATTAAGCTTGCTTAGAAATCCATGCTTAGTGACACATACTGGATGTTTACTGTTTAATTTGTACAACTTTATAAAGTGTTATTTGCGTTTTATTTTGTTTGTGGCCAGCCATGTCTGTATGGTCCGCTTGAGTAACGTGCCAGAACCCTAAAAAGCCATCCCTTGCTCCAATGTATGCCTTGCAGTTCTTACAAAAAAGATGGGTTATATATGCACAGTCCAAATTTGGTCAATATGAACAGTACAGACAATACAGATTTTTTTTTTTTCGTTGTCTTGGTGTAATGGTCGCTCGAAAACAACAGAAGTGAAGCCATTGAATGTTGGGGCCAAACATTAACAAGGCATGTCTGTGGTATGACTTCATGACTTGGAGGGAACATTGCTTGATCTTATCGTTTAAGTATCTGACAAAATGTGTGAAAACACTGCACACGACATGAACATTAACGTTGACATCAATGCTAGCCTTGCTCTGATGCACAGAAGATATCCTGGCTGGTCCACGCATATGAGAGATGATAGGTGTTTACTTTGGCAAGAACTACAATGTACAGGTATGTCTCCTTTTTACAAGTCTTTGATTTTGATATTGTAATTCTAATGTGTCTACAAAATGTTGCAACACAAAATGCACTATTTGTCTAAAAATGCAACTTGTGGAATTTGCTGATTTTTCACTTAATTAATTTCAATTCAGCAGTATGCTAATACAGTATACTACAGAATAGAGAATGTCACAACAAACATACAGCAGTGCAATCCAATTTTTTTAATAATATGAGAGCATTAGTTATGGTTACTTTCAAATTTTTTAGAAACTGAAGTTTCACATTTGGAGATGTTTTTGCTATTTGTTGGGCGATGTGTTGTACACACTCATTCATACACATCAAGCAGAAACCACCGTGCCGCCTCATATGGAATCATTAACAGAAAACTCCCTATAAAACAACAACACAACAGCAACTCATTCAAACCTGACAAGCTCCTATGTCGATGATGAAACATGTTCCTAAATTATGACACAGCAAGCTGTCTCTTCATAGCTGACAATTTAATATAGCGTTTAAGTTATTGGAATCAGATTACTCACTAGCAGATAAATCCTGGTCTGCGGGTTTGCAAAGCACTCCCTCTACGCAGAGTTCCTTTTTTGGCACTGAGTAGAGTTGAAAAAGACACAGGTTTAAACTAATGTCAGTGATGAAGAAAAACCCCAGGCTCTGATTCCCCTCCAACATTACACAAATACAACGCAACTCTTTCCCAGACCAGACAAGATGGCATCGGAGTTGTAGAATGAAGCTGAAGAAGCTGTGATAGAGACAAGTTGAAAAAAAAAGAGCCCGTTGGACAATCAAGAGGAAATTTGCTGAAACAAGGTAAGGATGACTTTCAATATCAACTTTTTGAACACTATAAGGTGAGTTTTAAAAACAAATAAGGATTAAATGTCTGTTTTATGTAAAATGCAGGAGATGTTCGTAAAATAAAAAAATTAAAAAATTGTGGGCGTGGGATTTGAAAATCCTGTAATAGTTCAGCTTGTAGAATGGAATATGCACATCATATTTGTACTATTTTTGTTTGTGTCCAATTATATAATGTAAATAGCTCTTTGTATTTAAAAAAATCCACAAAAACAAGATTGTTTCCTGAATTATTCTACAAAAAAGGAATTTCCAACATCTATCGCTTTTTTGGAGACTTGAATTAACAATACCAACGAGCACAGTATAACTTCAATGTCTCTGCTTACATATTGTTGAGTAAACCATATGTGTACAACAAAGACTCAGGGTGTGAAAGTGTGCAAATGGGTGGCGGGGGAGTCTACTTGTGTGTGATTGTATCTTTCAATGTTATGAATAAAAAAAGAAGTATTCGGACACATGACCTTTACAGCAACAGGAAGGGACTGTATGGACTATGGTGCTCCCTTTTGCAGCTATAACAGCTTCCACTTTTCTGAAAAACATTTCAGTGTGTCCGTGGGAATTTCTATCCATTCATCCAGAAGAACCTTTCGAAAGGTTAGGGTTCCTTTCAAGCTCTTACAGATCAACTCATCCAACCATGTCTTTATGGACTTTTCTTTGTGCTCTGGGGCCTTTCCCAAACTATCCCCATAAAGCTGGAAGCATAAAATTGTCCAGAATTACTTAATATAAATGTATATACGAGGGAGATATAACTGGTTTAGTCAGATCCCTGATTTATAAATTAATTCCAAAAAGACAAGTGACTAATAATTGTGCCCATATGAGTATTAGATATTAAGAAGTTATGCTTTATTTTAATGTAATTTATTATACCGATAATAATCCCTCAAGGGCATATTCAATGTGCAACCCTAATTCCAAAGAAGTTGAGACATTGTGTTACACATGCAAATCATTGTATTCTGTTTTTATTTAGGTTTAACACAACATCCCAACTTCATTGGAATTGGGGTTGTACAATCTGTTGTATATTTTGTGTTGCACACCACAAATGAAAACCAGATGACATGTGCAGACATGCAAGGAGAGATGTCAGGGTGAGGAGGCACGCAACCAGTGCTGAAGCTCTGGAGCTGGGGAGTGAGGGGTCATGTCAACACTAAGAAGCAGATTTGCATCTCTGCAAACACCTATTTTTCATCCGTCCTGGAAGTCAAAACAACCTTTGGTTTCTAAACCAAAGTCATTAAAGTAATTCCAGAATTTTAACCACCAACATTTAAAAAAAGCCTTCTTATTTTATAAATTTGTATTTTCAAGCTAATAAACATCCTATATTTTGATGCTCAACAGTCTACGGTACACTTTTCACAAGATATTGTATTTTATATCGGTACATTTTATTTTAATACTAATTTAATTTTAGCATAGCTACACAGAAAAAAACACTTCATAATTAAAAAAGAAAATTTAAGTAATCCATCACAAGATTAAATGAAAATTATTCATTTAGTGTATCCTGAAAGTTGAAACTGAAAGTTTTATTTCATGTAAACCATGTTTGGTATGTTGGAACAAACATTACCAGTTAGCCAAAACTTTGCTTAGTTTAGTTTAAAAACACAGCAGCGAGGTTCAGTGCTTATACATATTCGCACAGTCGTACAAGCTTCCCACAAGGCAAAAACCTTTACCTTTGTTATTTTATTTATTTAAGTTTTATGGTGACAGCACGGTGACCGACTGGTTAGAGCGTCAGCCTCACAGTTCTGAGTACCTGGGTTCAATCCCCGGCCCCGCCTGTGTGGAGTTTGCATGTTCTCCCCGTGCCTGCGTGGGTTTTCTCCGGACACTCCGGTTTCCTCCCACATCCCAAAAACATCCATGAATTGGAGACTCTAAATTGCCCATAGGTGTGAATGTGAGTGCGAATGGTTGTTTGTTTGTATGTGCCCTGCGATTGGCTGGTAACCAGTTCAGGGTGTACCCCGCCTCCTGCCCGATGATAGCTGGGATAGGCTCCAGCACGCCTGCGACCCTAGTGAGGAGAAGCGGCTCAGAAAATGGATGGATGGATAGAAGTTTTATGGTGTCTTTCCGGTTTATCTGAGAGAAGTATAAACATTTAACAGCAGCTCCTCCCGTTCCTCGTAGGCTACCCTCTTCTTGTCCTACACTCTCTGGACAATAATGCATCGGGTTCTAGGCTGAATATTATGTCCAGTCAAGCACAGATACATGTTTAAAAACACAAATTACTTTAAACTAATTGTAACATTACCAAAATGCAAAGTTCCAAATTTTTTTCTAATTTTCTTATCAATGTCAGTGTCGCTCCTTTCGTCCAAGTCCACAATGCATCCAAAAATCACATTCTATTCAATGAAATCATTTTGTGAAAAGTTAAATATTTCAGTTCAGTGCCAAGCTGTAAATTAAAATTCAAGTAAAGTAAAAAAAAAATAAAATAAAATGTTTTTAAATAATTAAATGTTATATCTTTGTTATATTTTTTTCAGTGTACAATTACAGTAACAGGGTTGCAAGTAGCAGCGTTGCAAAACAATGCTGATGACTTTTTGCTCAAAAGAATAAAACTTGCTAGCTGAGTTAGTTGTTATGCTAACTGGTCAAGAACAAATAATATATAATATATATAATTTTTAAAAAAGCAACATTCATTCATTCATTCATCTTCCATTTCGCTTATCCTCACTAAATTCGCGGGCGTGCTGGAGCCTATACCAGCTATCTTCGGGCAAGAGGCGGGGTATACCCTGAACTGGTCGCCAGCCAATCGCAGGGCACATTACAAACAAACAACCATTCACACTCACATTCACACCTACTGTGCAATTTAGAGTCTTCAGTTAACCTATCCTGCATGTTTTAGGGATGTGGGGGGAAACCGGAGCACCCTGGAGTAAACCCATGCAGCCACGGGGAGAACATGCAAACGCCACACAGGCAGGGCCAGGATTTGAACCCCGTTCCTCAGAACTGTGAGGCAGATGTGCTAATCAGTCGCCCACCGTGCCGGTAAAAAAAAGCAACATTTTATATTAATTACTTTTTCTAAAAATAAAATGGTAAAGATTGCTCAAAAGATTGAGTGGGGCACACTCCCCACCACTACAGACAACAGCAGGTGCAGAAAGAGGGCTCTCTGCATCATCCATTTTTCATTCTGCTTACCCTCAGTAGTGTCGCGGGTGTGCTGGCGCCTATCTCAGCTGACTCTGGGCGGGAGGCGGGGTACACCTTGAACTGGTTGCCAGCCAATCGCAGGCTCTGCATCATCAGAGACTCGACCCATCCCTCATACCCTCTCTTCCATCTGCTCCCCTCAGGCAGGAGGCTACAGAGCATCCGATGTAGGACCACCAGGCTGAAGAACATCATTTTTTCAGAAGCTGTTAGACTAATCAACTCGAATAGTGCTCTGTAGGCCCAACATCAGCCCCTCCCCACACCCTCACACCTATTCATCCCTGCATAATGAACACATTATTCTTTCCAAGTACGAAAGACCATGACATTATCATGTAAAATATTTAATGGTCAAACTTTTTATTTTTTTTATTTACTCATTTGGAATTTGAAGCTTGTAACACATTCCATAAAAAGCATGTTTACCACAGTGTTACATCACATTTCCTTCTAACGACACTCTAAGTGTTTGGGAACTGAGGACACTAATTGTTGAAGCTTTGTCGGTGGAATTCTTTCCCATTCTTGGTTGAAGTCCAACTTCAGTTGCTCAACAGTCTGGGGTCTCCATTGCGCCACATATTTTCATTGGGAGACAGGTCTGGTGTGCTAGCAATGTTTTATTATGAAGCCACACTGTTCTAAGACATGCAGAATCTGGTTTGGCAGTGTCTTGCTAAAATAAGATGGGACATCCCTAAAAAGACGTTACTTGAATGGCAGCATATGTTGCTCCAAAACCAGTTTGTACCTTTCAGCATTAATGGTTCCAATGTGTTCGCCATGAAGGTACCCATGCACTAACACACCCCCATACCATCACAGATGCTGGCTTTTTACCTTTGCGATGATAACAATCCAGATGGTTAATTTTCTCTTTGGCCCTGACGACATGACGTCTGTTTGCTGTGGTTGACAAGCCTCCCGAATCAGATCGCTCCAAAACTCCTAACAGCAGATAAATGCAATTAATTTGTTTGTTATTTTAGTGAAAAAATACAATCCATCAGATTAAATATGAGCACAAATAAATTGATAAAATGATACTACATCTGAAGCCACCCAGGAAAATGTCAGAATTTGATACAGTTGACCAAAAAACTGTTGAGAAAACGATTCAGCAGCTGAAACCATCAACGAGCTGTCTTGACTCAATACCATCTGACTTTTTCAAAGCTATTGCAAAGTCTGTGCTAGCTGATTTGCAGCAAATAATTAATTGCTCATTTCAGTCAGGTAAGTTTCCTAAAGTAGCTGCCATTAAGCCTCTGCTAAAAAATAGAACGCCGGACGCTTCCATGTTAGCAAAGCAAGAGACCCATCTCAAATCTCCCTTTCATTGCCAAGATTGCTGAGAAAGTTATTTTTAATCAACTCAGCAATATCTTGAACTCAAATTACCTTTTTGACAAATTTCAATCAGGTTTTCGAACTCATCACAGTACAGAATCTGCTCTTATCAAAGTGCTAAATGATATAAGGTTGAATACTGACTCGGGAGAGGTGTCAACTCTGGTCTTATTGGACCTCAGTGCGGCTTTTGATACGGTACATCATATATACACTGCTGAACAGTACATCATATATATACTGATGAACAGGTTGGAAACGTGGGAACGACTAAATGGAACAGTCCTTAAATGGTTCAGATCCTACCTGGAGGAAAGAAGTTATTTTGTAACCATTGGAAGTGTTCAATCTCATCGAATGGCAATGGCCTATGGGGTCCCTCAAGGGCCAGTTCTGGGATCCCTCCTGTTCAGCCTGTATATGCTACCCTTGGATAAAATTCTTCAGAACTTTAATTTTGACTATCATAGCTATGTATATGACACACAGTTATATCTAGCAGTGTCTCCAGAAGACTACAGTTCAATTGAGCTGTTGTGTCACATTCTAAAACAGATAAATAACTGGATGAGCCAAAATGTTCTTCAATTAAACCACAATAAAACTGAGATAATTGTTTTTGGCAATAAAGAAAAGAGGATTGCTGTTAGTAAACACCTGGAGTCACTCTCTTTAAAAACCAAAGACCAAGTCCGAAACGCTGGTGTTCTGCTAGATTCTGACCTGACTTTCAACAGTCATATCAAATCAATTACTAAAGCTGCCTTCTACCGTCTGAAGAACATATCCAGAGTGAAGGCTTGCATGTGTCAAGCAGACCAAGAGAAGCTCATCCATGCTTTTATCTCAAGTAGACTGTGACTATTGTAATGGTCTTCTGACTGGACTCCCTAAAAAGAGCATGAAACAGCTCAGCTCATTCAGAATGCTGCAGCTTGGGTTCTGACCAGAACAAAGAGGTCAGAGCATATTGCTTCAATTCTAAAGTCTTTACACTGGCTTCCAGTCAGCTTTAGAATAGATTTTAAAGTTCTGTAAAGGTCTATAAATCACTAAACAGTTTAGGTTCTGAATACATGAATGAAATGCTAATGCTATATAAACCCAGTAGGGCTCTGAGATCGACAGACTCAGGTCAAATAGTGGAGCACAGTGTCCAAAGCAAACATGGTGAAGCAGCTGGAATAAGTTGCCAACAAAAGTGACGTCAGCCCCAAGTGTGCATGTTATTAAGTCCAGGTTAAAACTCTTCTTTTTTCCCATGCTTTTTAGAGCATTTCCACTTTTAAATGATATATATTGCACTGTACGTTGTTTTAATTGTATTTTATTATATTTTTTTCTCTTTGTTTTAAATGCTTATAACCAGTTTTTTTTCTTTGTTTTTAAATGCTTTTAATCATGTAAAGCACATTGAGTTACCTTGTGTATGAAATGCGCTATATAAATAAATTTGCTTTGCTTTGGTTTCCTTTGAGGAACACATTGTGGCTGGAGAATTTAGGGCTGCATTATATTCTTCTCTATAGCAAACCACAAAGGAGAGACAGCTTTTTTCATTAAACATTTTGCAATTAATTGTTATCTTTTGGGCACGGTGAGCGACTGGTTAGCACATCTGCCTCACAATTCTGAGGACCGGGGTTCATATCCAGCCTTGCCCTTGTGGAGTTTCCGTGTTCTCCCCGTGCCTACGTGGGTTTTCTCTGGGTACTCCGGTTTCCTCCCACATCCCAAAAACATGCTTGGTAGGTTGACTGACGACTCTATATTGCCTGTAGATGTGAATGTGAGTGCGAATGTTTGTTCGTTTATATGTGCCCTGCAATTGGCTGCCAACCAGTTCAGGGTGTACACTGCCTCTCGCCCGAAAATAGCTGGGATAGGCTCCAGCACACACGCGACCCTTGTGAGGAGAAGCGGTATCGAAAATGGATGGATGTATGTTATTTTTTGAGACACTTTGGTGTAATTTCAATGGTTGAAACTACAATACATTTAAAACTGTAAGTCATAGCACTCTTACAGTATTTGTGTAGCATGCTAAGATATGTCAAAATAAGACAAGCACAAAATATTCGAAGATCAGAAAATGAGACTGCATCAGAAGAAAAAAAATAAAGTTTGCACACCCTTGCTATCATGAGCCAAAATGTGGATTTGGTTTTTGAAATGAAATGTTTCTACAGCTTTCATATGACATGCTTATGAACTCTGATACGTTTCCATTTGAACAGCGGGAGATTTTGATCTGCTCTGTCTTGTAAACATACTCTCATCCTGCAGTCTCTCAGTTGTTTACTGTGGCAGACACCCCGGGAAAATACTGTTTGTACAAATATTGCCATTGTTCTCAACAAATTTATGCTATCGCCTCCATTTTCTTAAGGTTTCTTACAGGGTTGAGTCACAGGGGCCTCAAAATATGCAGAGAAGCCCAGACTTCCATCTCCCTAACCAGGTCGTCCAGATTTGTTAGGAGTATTCAGCCCAGCCCTCTCTCCAGGATGTCCTGGGTCATCCCAGGGTCTTCCTCCTGGTGGGACGTGCATAGAACACCTCACCTGGGAACTGACCAGGAGGCATCCAAACGCTGGCGGATCTCCCGGGTGGAAAGGTACTGTTAGGTATTGGTGCATTCACTGTGTTTCAGTAGGTTTCTCATCTGCACCATGACTGCTATGGCAAATGTTTGTCACGTTCGAGGGTCTCGAACCATCCTGTTTTGTCAAAGGTGGCTTGCAACGGAGCTATTGTGGCAGCAACATCGTGTAAACGAAGCTTAAGGAATAGAAAACTCCCACATTTAAATTTCTCTCTGTTGTACTTTTCTAGGAAACAACAGAAGCATTACTGGTTAGTGGAAACTGTACGGGCACAGTCAGTAAGTTGTTTTTCCTCATTGATGAAAATGGCTCTGGGTTCATTTGTCTAATGTCTTTCATCCACTCATTTAATCGACTATAATGAACAGATGGTTCACATACATGTTATAGGGATATAATTTCTGCTTGTATGAGTCAAACATGGGTCAAACCAATAAGTTTCCAGTCCAGTCCTCTGCAGCAAATGAAGACCTTTAGGCCACATATCAGCCGCTGCAATCATTCTTAAATGCACTCATGTGTTTCTCTGAAGTTATGACACATGTAGGCAGGAAATATCAGTAGACAAGCACCACACACCACATTTTTTTCTATAAGAACTTCAGGGCCTGGAGAAGGAACAATCGCCATATACAACATTAAAAAAAGCTATTTTCTATCTATCTATCTATCTATCTATCTATCTATCTATCTATCTATCTATCTATCTATCTATCTATCTATCTATCTATCTATCTATCTATCTATCTATCTATCTATCTATCTATCTATCTATCTATCTATCTATCTATCTATCTATCTATCTATCTATCTATCTATCTATCTATCTATCTATCTATCTATCTATCTATCTATCTATCTATCTATCTATCTATCTATCTATCTAGCAAGCTTTAACCTTCTGTTGTTGCTATAACAAATATGTCCAACGGAGGTCAGTAGAGGTAAAAACATTTTTTTTGAGTCAAGTACAAAGAGGTGGATCACAATCTGTTGTGTGTGTGTGTGTGCGGTAAAACGGCCTGCAACTAATCAATTGTAGTTCAAAAGCAAAGAACTCGTTTTCCAGCAGAGTACTACTACTAAAGACACTAACTGTCTTTATTTGGTTGCAGTGACTCAGCAGGGTGCACATCAGCTGGTGGATGGGGAGATTGTAAAAATATATCGCAGACCACACTCACATTCACATCAATGATGGGCAATTTACAGGAGAAAACCTAGACAAGCATGCATCAACTCCACAAAGAAAGGCCTGAGCTGAGCTTGACAGTTGGGTAGACATGCTAATCATATGCTCCAGCATGCTGCCCAGTCAATTTTAATCAGAATCAGAATCAGAATCATCTTTATTTGCCAAGTATGTCCAAAACACACAAGGAATTTGTCTCCGGTAGTTGGAGCCGCTCTAGTACAACAGACAGTCAATTTACAGAACACTTTGGGGACATAAAGACATTGACAAAAAACAATTGTGCAAAAAGATGCAGAGTCCTCTAGCACTTAGAGCAGTTCGAACGACTAATATTGCAATAGTCCGGTGCAATGACCATTGTGCAAAGGGCGCTGAGACTTCAAGGAGTGTATGCGGTTTAAAGTGACGAGTAGTGCGATCATCTGGGACAATGTTGGTTGTGCAAATGTTACAGATACTCCTCAATCAGTGTGCAAATGGAGCAGATGCTACTCTGGCATGAGTGGCCAGTATATGCAATATATAATAATGCATAAAGCTAGAAATAAATTATTTCCATTTCCATTTAAAAATAATGTATTCTTTCATTATTTACTTTAGATTTGTATATAACACTGGTTTCAAACTCAAGGCCCGGGGGCCAGATCCAGCCCGTCATATAATTTTATGTGGCCCGCGAAAGCAAATCAAGTGTATAAACTTCCATGATTCTTGCTAAAATCCATACTAAAATTTCAAATTGTCATATGGAATATACGTGAAGATATTGCAAAGGCATTTTTGTTATAACCAAATCTCTTTTTACAATAACTTGAACAATAGTTATATATATTATTATCCTTTACTTGTGATTTAAAAACTAGTTATCCATGAATTTATTGGGTGTATGTAATAATATATGGCAATTTACCTGTAAATGGTTTCACAGTCATAACAGCCCTCTGAGGGTAACCATAACCACAATCTGGCCTGTGACTAAAATTAGTTTGACACCCCTGGTATAGAATCATGAACCCCGAAAATCTGTTGAAGAAGTTCTAGAAAGGCATCATGGTAGGCCTTGTGGTTAGTACTGCATGCTTCACAGTTCTGAGGTGTTTGTTCAAATCTCTGTTCCGGCCTTCCTGTCTGGAGTTTGCATGATCTCCCTTTGCTTGTGCAGGTTTTCTGCCGGGTCCTCTGGCTTTCTCCCACTTTCCAAAAACATGCTTGTTAGGTTAACTGAAGACTCCAAATTTCTAAAATGTCCATTAATGTGAATGTGAACATGACCGTGTATGGTTGTTTGTCTATATGTGGCAAACAACCAGTCCAGGGCAGGCACGTGCACAGCCATTTTTGGGGGCAGGTGCATTGCTCAAGCCAAAAAAGGGCACCCATAGCCAAATTTATTCATATTATTAAGAACAAACAGTAGTTTATATTTAAATAAAGTATTTTATTTCTGTTAAAACAATCACCAGTCAATAAAACAACTATTAACAAAGAAGGTGAAGGGAAGCTATAGTGGATATAAAAGGTCTAGACATCCCAGTTTAAATGGCAGGTTTTTGTGTTACACACAAATGAGACAAAGATAAATAATTTTAAAACTTTTTTTCCCACCATTGGTTAACCTATAACCTGTAAAACTTGATATTCTAACTGTGGCTCATTTAAACAAATTCCCCTCAAATATCAAAACACCTTGGGTGGAATCCATGTCAGAGATGATAAATTATTATATTTTATTATTTGAATTAAGAAAAAAAGATGTGCTGCAGCAAAAAGGACAATTTTTCATCCAGGGCAAAAAGCCAGGTACTTAAGCACTACTTGGGATCTATGTGAGCATATGTCTGATCCAGGGCGTACTCTGCTCGTCGCCCAAAATTGAACTGCCAATTGCTTCAGCTCACCCCGGACCCTAATGAGGACAAGCGGTATTGAAGTTTCAGAAATAAACAAATACAAGGAGAACATGGTTTATTCCACTGCCAAAATCAGTTTCTGCAGTTTCTGCCAAAGGAGCTGCTGAGGCAGTTCTACACAGCGGTCACTGAATCAGTCCTGTGTTCTTCCATCACAGTCTGGTTTGGTGCTGCTACAAAAAAGGACAAACTCCAACTGCAACGGACAATTAAAACTGCTGAAAAAATTGTCGGTTACCCCCTACCCACCCTTGAGGACTTGCACGCTTCCAGAACTAAGACAAGAGTGTGCAAAATCCTCTTGGACCCTCCACATCCTGGTCACCAGCTCTTCCCTCAGGTAGGCGCTACCGATCAATGCAAACTAGAACTAGCAGACATTCCAACAGCTTCTTCCCTCTTGCCATCAACTTCTTAAACACCTAACCTACAATTCCATTACAACATGCTGCCAAATTTTTTGTCTTGTGTTTGTTGTCACATTTCTGTCGGGCCAATTATACATTACTCGTGCACTCACTGTAGTAGTCTCGCCATGCTGCACTATCTGCATATCTGTTGTTGACCAATACTGGCCACTCATGCCAGAGCAGCATCTGCACCACTTGCACACTGACTGAGGAGTATCTGCAACATTTGCACAATTATCATTGTCCCAGATTATTGCGCTACTAGTCACTTTAATCTCCATACACTCCTTGAAGTCTCGGCACCCTTTGCACAATGGTCATTGCACCGGACTATTGCTATATTAGTCATTCAAACTGCTCTAAATGCGAGAGGACTCTGCATCTTTTTACACAATTGTCAAAAAAGTTAATAATAATTGTACCGGCATTACCAGATAACTAGCAACCCTTTATTGCTCAGTGACTGTTTTTCTCAATGTCTTTATGTCTCAAAAGTGTTCTGTCAATTGACCGTCTGTTGTCGTACTAGAGCAGCTCCAACTACCGGAGACAAATTGTAGTTTGAGCATACTTGGCAAAATAAAGATGATTCTGATTCTGATTAAGTTATTTTTTAAAGTCAAATACATTTTTCTTATTGTGTTGAATATACATACATTTTCAATAAAATGCACCAAAAGCAGCATTAGTTGATTTATGCCTTTGTGTCATGCAGGGTTTCTAAACAGGACCACGGTTGGAGAAGGACAGATCAAATATTTCCGTCAGATATGTTTATATTGTGGCTGGTATGCCACAAACATGTCATTGTCTGCACATGAAGCACAGTCTTGTAGTGCCACAGAAGGAGGAGTGTTCCCCCATGGGTATTCGTTCTTCATCTATCAGTGCTGTGGGGTAAACGCCTGCTGTTCAGTCTTGGGCCACAGACAACAGCAAGCCTCCCTTTCTGTGGCCTCCTTCAAGATTGATCCAAAATCAGGAGCCTTCAGGATTGGGGTCAGAGTTGAATATTAGATCACAGGGTCTGTTGTGGACAAACACATGCAAACGCTATAGAACCCCTTTGCAGTGACATCAATAAGTCATGTCCTGTCAGTTAGTCCATAAAGACTGTAAAACTCAAGTCTCCCCAGTTATACCGCCTTGCTGTCTTTGTCTGGTCCTGTTGTCAGGGCATAGGTATGTATGGCGCGATGGGGTTGCCGCTAAAGCCTCCTGGAGCACATGAATGAGAGGATGGATGCAGGCAAGGGGAGAAAAGTAAAGGAAGTACACTCATCATTGCATTAAAGGAGGGCAGGACAAAGGCCTTGAAGAAGAGGGGGGACTGATGGAGGTTACTGAGCAGGGTGCTGTAATAGGGTCTTTGTTCTAGTTGGTGTGACTCATAAAGCCTTTGGCTGGGGCAGCAGCTTAGTTACGGTTACCTAACACATAGAGGGCGAAAAGTGCTGGTGTGCAAGGCAGGTATGTTGCTGCAGTGAAATCAAAGCTCTCGTCGTCTTGTCACAACATTCGTCCAGTTGTGACAGTGCAACACCACATTGACTGTTCTGCCTTACTTAACCACTTTATTTTGACAAGCTTCACATAACAGCATATTCTTTCCCTTTTCTTTTGGACTAAAGTCACCCAATGCGCAATGCTCAAAAGTTCAGGATATTATTTATAGAGTGAAACTTGTGAAGTCACACACAATCCGTTCTGTGATACGAGTTGACGAATTGCCTTACCTGGTTAAACAATGAAAATTAAATTAAATCATTACACAATGTCTCTTTGCCATCCAGTGTCACACCTCTGTGGTGGCAACACACAGAATCCAGAGAAAAAGCAAAAATGCACCTGTGGAGTTAATTCTTTAAGTGCTCACTGAGCTGAAGTTTAGTGAGATTTGCTGACTTCTCGTCACATCATGCACGATATTGGTTTTGTTTGACTTTTGAGGGATACTTTTCAGACTTTGGATGCTCCACGGTACACTGTATATATATTTTACGTATTTACCTACAGTATCCATATATTTGTTTGACTATTCGATTCAAACATTTTGTACTTCAAATATAAATGGAGACCATGGACACCTGGCATATGAAGTGGCAAGCTAGCTATGTTACATATAGTGGCCTTGTTAGCATTCTGATGTACAATATAACATTTAGTATAGAGCTGATGTACTCAAACTTTTTACATCGAGTACTATCTAAAAAAAATTTTTTTGATTTCCAAGCACAAATGTCATGACCAACATTAAAATATACAGTAGTGTAGCAGGCGCAAGTGATCTTCAAAAACAAGGCAGGGGTTTTATTCTTAAAAGTAAGTAGTTAACATTATTTGAAGCTCCTGTGAAATTATACACAGTTTTAACATTAACACTAGGCTAAAATATACCCCCCAAAAAAGCCTCTGAGGAAAAACAAACAATAAGAGACAGAAAGCCTGGTGTCACTCATTTGTCACACACTCAGTGTTAGTGTTATTGTAACACTCTATTACAAATAATGTGCTTTTCTGGGGTAACAAGGTAAGAGGTTACCGTGGGGGTGTGGCTGCCCTGGAAGTGTTCGACAAAGGATTGACACCTCATAAGGCACAGCTTCCTTGGCGTTGTGTTTTCTTGTACATCAAACCAAGGGCCAGAGACTGCTGATTTTTTTTCACACATCATATTTATCATGTACTAATGTCAAGTTATAGACTGTTAAAACAAACTATATATATATATATATATATATATATATATATATATAGTCATGAAACAATTTTGACGTACCAGCATAAATAATGGTATGTTTTTTACAATGTGTGACACATACTGTATGTCTACCAAGTCTCTCGTCATCGTTGGCCATCAATCAAGGCGATGCAGATGGGTTGCTGCCATGACTCATATCGCACACTCAAGGCAACTCCAACAATGGAGATGTTTAACATCTGATGGTGTGCAATGTGCTTCATAAGTGTGTGCGCATGTGTGCGAACCTATGCGCACGTGTGCGTGACTTCAGCTTATGCAGTAAGCAGGATATCCTGTCCTCCCTGCTGCTATTGTGGTTTGGCCAGACGCTACCCCCAAAACCATTTCCCCTCAGTCAAATGTCCCTTTTTCTTTGTCACACACACCCACAACACACACAGACACACATACACTTGTACACATATAGACATACACAGACAAACAGCCTGATGCCAGCCTTAACACAATGGGAACCTGTCCAGCACCACCCTGTCAGCTTGCTAAATATAACCTTTTGGGTGAGTAATGACATTAAAATTTTGTAACAATTAGGCTTTATAACTTTGATCAGTAAAATCAGTACAAAATCGTATTATTTTTTAAAACGACTCTGTAGCGCTTTTACAATAGTCAAAAAAGTACACAAACATGACTGTATACATAGCGACAAATACTGTACGTCATTGTTGGGTGCAAAGGTGTTAATCAGTGAAGCATGCAATCTTTTTCCTGTAAGTAAGCATGCCATTTTAAGTTGATAATTTATGCAAAAACAACATTTTTACAAAACATTAGAGATGGCTAGTGTATAAGGCCAATGGGAAAAATAATTATTATTATATTGATGATGATGATGATTATTTTATTTTGATGATGATGATTATTTTATTTTTTCGCCAGCCCATCGCAGGGCATAAACAACAATTCACACTCACTTTCACAAAAAATAAGAAACATTTTGAGTATTCAATAAACCCATCCATCCATCCATTTTCCTCTGCTTATCCGAGGTCGGGTCACGGGGGCAGCAGCCTCAGCAGGGAAGCTCAGACTTCCCTCTCCCCAGCCACTTCCTCCAGCTCCTTCCTCCAGGGGATCCCGAGGTGTTCCCAGGTCAGCCAAGAGACAGTCTCTCCAGCGTGTCCTTGGTCGTCCCCAGGGTCTCCTCCTAGCAGGACATGCACGGAACACCTCACCAAGGAGCCGTCCAGTAGGCATCCTAAACAGATGGCCGAGCCACCTCATCTGGCTCCTCTCAATGCGGAGGAGCAGCGGCTCTACTCTGAGCTCCTCCCAGATGACCGAGCTTCTCACCCTGTCTCTAAGGGAGAGCCCAGACACCCTGCGGAGGAAACTCATTTCGGCCGCTCGTTCTTTCGGTCACGACCCACAGCTCGTGACCATAGGTGAGAGTAGGAATGTAGATCGACCGGTAAATTGAGAGCTTCGCTTTTCGATTTAGCTCCTTCTTCACCACAACGGACCGATACAAAGTCCGCATCACTCCAGACGCTGCACTGATCCGCCTGTCGATCTCCCGTTCCATTCTTCCCTCTCTCGTGAACAAGACCCCAAGATATTTGAACTCCTACACTTGGGGCTGGATCTCATCCCCGACCCGAGAGGGCACTCCACCCTTTTCCGACCGAGGACCATGGTCTCAGATTTGGAGGTGCTGATTCTCATCCCAGCTGCTACAATAATCCTAACATGCATGTTTTGGGAACATAGGAGAAAACAGAAGTACCCAGATAAAGTCCATGCAAGTATGGGAAGGCCAGACCCTGAATTCAAACCCCCAACTGTGAGCCAGATTTGCTAATCATTCACCCACCGTGCTGCCCTTAATATACATTATCATACTGTATACAGCTATGTCATATAATGATAGACATTTGAGCACATCCTTTTAGATCATTATATACCCACAATGCTTTACATTGCAAAATATTTTTTTTAAAAACAACAACATAAAACAAGTGCTGTGTGAGAAGGCCATTACAGAAGCCTGAATAACACAAAATACAGTACATAAAACTTGGGGACTTAAATAACAACAACCTGCAGTTCTGTAATTGTGGCATTGAGCGAATATGCATTTTCTGGCGTAGGTAGCTCGCTAACTGCATGCTATAGTGGTAGAAAGGCCCAAGTAATTCTAATTAAGTAACTCGCAATTGCGCCAGATAGTCACTGATGCAAACAAAGGTGCTCAACTTGTGTGGCGGGTGAGGGGCGACTCGATCATGCGCGATGTTTTAGTGCGTGAAAATTGAAATGCTGAATAACTATTTTTAGTAGAAAGTGCATCGACTTTCAAATGTAGGGAGTAAAACTCCAAAGTCGTTCGAAAAGTATCCTCAATTCTCAAGTAAAGTAGGATAAAGATGCCTGAAAAATACACTGAAGTACAGTAACAAAGTATTTGTACTTAGTAATTTCCTACCACTGCCAGTTGTGAGCAATAAAAGTGTTTGTGTGCACTTAAACAGTATAGCAAGCCTAGCCAGCATCCCTCCCTCCTCCTTCTCCCCCCTGCGGCCTGACCGAGGTGCTATTGTCTGGCTTCCTGTGGCCGTGGAAGCTTGGCTCGGCTCGTTGGCACGCTCGCACGCGCACGCGCACGCGCACCAGCATCAGGGGCGAGCAAGCGAGGCAATCCCTGGACGCTACAAGGACAAAACACGCACGGTTGGAAAAGAAGTTCGCTTAGGTGGAACAAAGCTAAACAAAAACAAAACCAAAAAAATCCTTTTTTTTGTTTTATTTCTTTCTTTATTTTTCTTTTTTCTTTTTGTGGATTCGCCAAGCTGTGAAGACTCAGCAATTAGTGAGAAGTGAAAAGTATGGAGTTTATGCCGTGACAGCCGCTTCACACTTCACAAATATCGACGACTAGAGGAGAGCTGTTATCACCCGTTCATCACAGTGAGTGCACTCGATTGTGTTTATACTTGTACTAATACAGCCTGGGGGGTATGTATACACTCCAGTGTTCCAATGTTGTTGTGTGTCACGTGATGAGTCACTTCTCGTTTATACTGACGGTGGCACCTTTTTCTAAACAAAAATAAAAAACAAACAAACAAAAAATAATACTAAGTGGCAAAAGTGCACACACTCTGTGCTTAAGTAGAAAGACAAATCCACGTGTAAAAAACGACTTTGGTAAAAGTAGAAGTACTGATTCAACTCCATTTAAGTACAATTGAATTAGTACTTCTACTATTGAAAAAATACTTAGTTAAACAGAATTTTAATGTCAATTATACACAATACCCATTTTGACAACCTGTGGGCTGGCACAAGACACAACGCATTCGCCACGAATAATTCTTATAGCCGACAACATCCAACAATTCTCATAAATAAGGCCATAGATGGGGAATACCTTGCTTCTCCGAATCTGTTGCTGTCATTGTTAATACTCTGCAGTTCATGTTCTTCCATGTAACTTATGTCCCTGTTTTACCACCTCACAAGACGAAAATGACAGTCAGGATCTCAACAGCAGTTGTTGACCGACCTGTCTTTTTTATTTATTTTATTTTTTAAATTATTTTTTACCTCATCCGGTGGAGAAAGTCGGAAGCCTATTTTAACAAAGTAATGAGTAGAAAGTACAGGTTTATTTTTAAATGAAAAATAATTACTTGAGTACAGATACCTGAAAAATAACTACTTAAGTACAGTATTTGTACAACCCCAATTCCAATGAAGTTGGGATGTTGTGTTAAACATAAATGAAAACAGAATACAATGATTTGCAAATCATGTTCAAACTATATTTAATTGATTACACTACAAAAAAAGATATTTAATGTTCAAACTGATAAGCTTTATTGTTTTTAGCAAATAATCATTAACTTAGAATTTTATGGCTGCAACACATTCCAAAAAAGCTGGGACAGGTGGCAAAAAAGACTGAGAAAGTTGAGGAATGCCCATCAAACACCGGTTTGGAACATCCCACAGGTGAACAGGCTAATTGGGAACAGGTGGGTGCCATGATTGGCTGTAAAAGGAGCTTCCCTGAATTTCTCTGTCATTCACAAGCAAAGATGGGGTGAGGTTCACCTCTTTGTGAACAAGTGCATGAGAAAATAGTCGACCAGTTTAAGGACAATGTTCCTCAATGTTCAATTGCAAGGAATTTAGGGATTTCATCATCGATGGTCCATAATATCATCAAAAGGTTCAAAGAATCTGGAGAAATCACTGCATGTAGGCGGCAAGGCCGAAAACCAACATTGAATGTCCGTGACCTTCGATCCCTCAGGCGGCACTTCATCAAAAACCAACATCAATGTGTAAAGGATATCCCCACATGGTCTCAGGAACAATTCAGAAAACCAATGTCAGTAAATACAGTTCGGCGCTGCATCCATAAGTGCAACTTGAAACTCTACTATGCAGATCAAAAGCCATTTATCAACAACACCCAGAAACGCCGCCGGCTTCTCTGGGCCTGAGCTCCTCTAAGATGGACTGATGCAAAGTGGAAAAGTGTTCTGTGGTCCGACGAGTCCACATTTCAAATTGTTTTTGGAAATCGTGGACATCGTGTCCTCTGGGTCAAAGAGGAAAATAACCATCTGGAATTTTATGGACGCAAAGTTCGAAAGCCAGCATCTGTGATGGTATGGGGCTGTGTTAGTGCCAATTGCATGGGTAACTTGCACATCTGTGAAGGCACCATTAATGTTGAAAGGTAAATGCAGGTTTTTGAGAAACATATGCTGCCATCCAAGCAACATCTTTTTCATGGACGCACCTGCTTATTTCAGCAAGACAATGCCAAACCACGTTCTGCACGTGTTACAACAGCGTGGCTTCGTAGTAAAAGAGTGCGGGTACTAGACTGGCCTTCCTGCAGTCCAGACCTGTCTCCCATTGAAAATGTGTGGCGCATTATGAAGCGTAAAATACAACAACTGAGACCCTGGACTGTTGAACAGCTGAAGCTGTACATCAAGCAAGAATGGGAAAGAATTCCACCTACAAAGCTTCAACAATTAGTGTCCTCAGTTCCCAAACGTTTATTGACTGTTCAAAGAAAAGTGATGTAACACAGTGGTAAACATTATTATTAATCAGTTTATTTGAAAGGGGACAATGCAATTTCATAAAACACATGAAGGTACACATGGTTAAAAAAGACAGAATTAGCCAGAAGGCTAGTTTTCATCTGTAGTCCCCTGGCCATGATGTAAAAAAGCAGATTATACAAGACAATATAATCCCGGATACATCATCAAAGACTTACTATACTATTAAGAGAGAATAAAACCACAAATAATTGGATCATAACAAAAAAACATCATAACATACTTGTCTTTTAGTGTTGGCAGCTATAGGTGTTAACTAGCCACATTTTCAGTTTTTTTGTGAAGGCCTTGTATGTTGTAAGCAGTTTAGCCTCCTCAGGTACTGAGTTCCACTCACCAGCGCTCCTCACTGACCAGGCTGATTTACTGAAAGTTCTCCTGCGCAGAGGAATGAGACAGTCACCTCTGACAGAGCCTCGAGTGACACGCTCTGAGCCGTTTCTTTGGCTGATGAATTTAGCCAGAGGAGCTGGAGCCAAATCATGCAGTACTTTATAAATCAAATTTAAACATGACCCTGTCCCATCTTTTTTTGGAACGTGTTGCAGCCATAAAATTCGAAGTTAATGATTTGCTAAAAACAATAGTTTATCAGTTTAAACTTAAATATCTTGACTTTGTAGTGTATTCAATTAAATATAGATTGAACATGATTTGCCAATCATTGTATTCTGTTTTTATTTGTTTAACACAACGTCCCAACTTCATTGGAATGGGGGTTGTACATTGTCACTTACCTGGTTTGAAGTCTGCACTTGCCATACAGTGCATGACATGATTACGATACAAAGTCTGGGTTCATAAACTTATTACATGAAGTATTTCTTTGAAGATATATTGGATTAAAGCTCTACGCAGCCTAATAAATAATCATTGTAATAAATATATTATCATTTGCTATCTGAATTGTAGCTGGAACTCCCAACATCTATTGTTACAATTTGCCACTATTCAATTTATTCATCATGTGTTTGGTGTATTATATTCCGTAAATGTTGAAATTGCAATTCAGAAAGTTGTGTGAGCGATTCCGACGACAAACTGAAGTGCTTTTAAATAATTGTATGTACCGCAAACATAGCCATATACATATTGCTGCCAGGCCCACTGGGAACAATTTAGGGTGCAGTGTCTTGCCCAAAGACACTTTGACAGTAGGAACTGGGATTCTAACTGCCAACCCTTCAGTCACTGGAGCCGCTCTAACAGCTGAGCCACAGCCACACCAGCCTGGGTATCACGCAAATATGCTCCCCTGAGTGGCTGTTGGTGGCACAACCTGGGACAAGCCGAAAGTCGCAATAAACATTTTCAGTTCGTGTGATGAGCATTTATTTTAATTTTTATTTTTTTTAAATCATGGCCTTGCATTGAACTTCATGTCAAAAAAAATTGCAGTTTTTTTTTTTTTAGTCAGAAAAAAATATCTCACCCCCCCTGAATGAGTATAGAATGATTGTTGACGAAAAATCTTGAGACACAAATCTGTATTTTATTCTGTTTTCAGTCCTTGTAGTTTAACAGATTAAATGTCCTAATTGCTCCATTCCATTGAATATGATATTTTTGTCATCTGATTGAGTGGCAAGCTATCCAGGCTGTTGTCAAAGTCAGCAGTATTGATGAATGTCTGGTTTTTATGTGGTTAAGAGGAGCCAGACTTATTGTCTTTACTCAATGTCTTGACTAAAACACAAGACCTGGTTGTATTTAGATCCCTTTAAGAGCTCTAAAGCACCCTAATATTTTACATATATCCATCCATTTTCTGAGCCGCTTATCCTCACTAGGGTCGCGGGCGTGCTGGAGCCTATCCCAGCTGTCATCGGGCAGGACGCGGGGTACACCCTGAACTGGTTACCAGCCAATCGCAGGGCACATACAAACAGACAACCATTCACACTCACATGCACACCTACGGGCAATTTAGAGTCTCCAATTTATGCATGTTTTTTGGGATGTGGGAGGAAACCGGAGTGCCCGGAGAAAACCCACGCAGGCACGGGGAGAACATGCAAACTCCACACAGTCGGGGCCGGGGATTGAACCCGGGTCCTCAGAACTGTGGCGCTGATGCTCTAACCAGTCGGCCACCGTGCCGCCTATATATATATATATATATATATATAGATATAGATATATATATATAGATAGAGATAGAGAGAGATATAGAGAGAGAGAGAGAGAGAGAGAGAGATGACTGTTGAGAACTCTTTAGGCTACAAGAAGCCATTGTTATCACTGTGTGCCATTTTCAGCCAACCATGTGAGTGAGGGAAGGCAACAGCTGGATGTACAATCTGAACTCCAGCCACAGGGATCAGTGGATCCCAGAGGCCTGTTTCTGTCACCATGGCTCTCTCAGGGGGTTTGCATGCAAGTGCAGCTGTCCGTGACTTGTACATGAAACCAAATAAGCATGTCATAGGCTATAATCTTTTGGCCAACATAAGCCACAGCATGCTGAGATTTGCATCTGTAGTTCTCTCATGCACAGCAGCCACACGTGTGTTTGTGCGTGTGAGTGAGCGTTGGCACATGTCACTGTTTGCCTGCTTGTGTGTAGAGTGTCTCTGTGTTTGGTAGGGCACAGTGAGGGTATTGTGGACATCGGCTGAGATTTTCTGAGAGGCGTGTGAAAACGCCATAAAGATGTCACTGCAGCTGGGACAGGACACTGCTGATGGACGGAGTAAGCTCACACCATTTCCTTTGTTGTGTACATTGCCTGAATCACATCCAAACTCTCGAGATTTTTAGACTCAATAGATGAGCCTCTGCTCTGTGTCATACTTATTTTCAAATGGGAGAGGCTCCAATTCCCTTCAATAAAAGCAGCACAAGATGCCAAATGAATGCAGTTGCATTTCTTTTATTTACAGTCCGTAACAAATTTCGTAAACTAACACCAGTGCAAGCTTTATGCCAAAGGTTCCCTTAATTAACAGCATTGGCAAATTCCAATCATTTTGATGTTTCTGTAGTGATGTGTAGTTGACGTGCCTTAATTAAAATATGAATGTTATTGCTATGCATGATTTCAATGTACAATTTGACAAAAAAAATAATTTTAAAGCACTTTTTTTTTTACTGATTTCCTTTCATATCTGACCAGATAAAAAAAATTTTAGTTGTTGAATGTTATGCTTGATTCTGACTTTGTAGAGTAACCCAGCGAGCGGACTCAAATTTGGGTATAACAAGTTTATTTAGTGGGAAATTTCTTATTCCTGGTCAAAATGGTAAATGTCAAGGGCTCATTGAAATTGAAAGACTCCAGATTAAAGCACTTCATGATGCTGGATGTTTTCTTCTGAGTTGTATGGCAGGTGGTTTAATAGTTTTATTAAAAAGAATGTAATGTCCCTAATGTTGTGGCTTGCGATATGTATTATAAAACAAGGCCTGTTGTGTGCAAAGAGATTTGCCTCGAAAGTTAAAATGAAGTAAAATTAAAGTCTCATCTCTTGTGACTTTTTACTTCTTGAGCCATGCAAAGCTCCAAAGACACTGCTTCCTTGAAGCTAGCGTGACGCACTTATCGGTTTTATTTTATTTATTTTTGTTTTGTTTGTTTTTTTTAGAAGTTATCCTTGCCTGCCCACAACTTTCAGACTAAACTTGAATGTTTATACAAGCTTATTTGTGTTATGTGCTTCCACTGGAAACCAGCAAATGAGTTTCCCTGTACTGTGTGTTTACTCTGGGTTTGGTAAAAACTGTTTGGGTTGTGTTGGGCTTTGCTAATTTCCATTGCTAGATATCCGCAGTTGCGACTGGCTGTTTTTCTATACATGTCCTGCAGTTGACTGGCGACCAGTCCAAGCACGTACGTACTTGTCTTTTGCCCAAGCTCAGCTGGAATAGGCTCCAGCTCACCAATGACCCTATATTGGAGATGTTTTAGATCATTAATAATAAGAGTGTTTCCCAAAATGCTTTCCGACTCAAACAGCTAAATTTTGTTTCCTTCCCAGGAGCAAAACTAAAAAATACACTCAAAAGTATATCGTGTTAAATGAATGATGACCTGTTTTCTTTTTCTAGCCTGTGGGATGTGATAGGCTATGATAGATTTTCTATTATTGGTTTATTTTATGTGTTAACTGTGTGAATTCCATCCATTTTCTGAGCCGCTTATCCTCACTCGGGTCGCGGGCGTGCTGGAGCCTATCCCAGCTGTCATCGGGCAGGAGGCGGGGTACACCCTGAGCTGGTTGCCAGCCAATCGCAGGGCACATACAAACAGACAACCATTCGCACTCACAGTCACACCTACGGGCAATTTAGAGTCTCCAATTTATGCATGTGTTTTGGGATGTGGGAGGAAACCGGAGTGCCCGGAGAAAACCCACGCAGGCACGGGGAGAACATGAAAACTCCACACAGTCGGGGCCGGGGATTGAACCCGGGTCCTCAGAACTGTGAGGCTGACGCTCTAACCAGTCGTCCACTGTGCCGCCCTGTGTGAATTCAGGTTAATTAAAATTAGATGCTGTCGGGTTAACATAGAATGTAGAGTTGCAGAGCTTTAATAAGATAGACTAAAACAACATGTAAGTTCCACAATGTCCAGAGTTGTGGTCTGAGCAGCTATTGTTTGGATTCTACACCAGTAGAAGCTCAACTTTTTTTTTTTTGCCACTCTGTGTGTGCTTTTATGTGTACTTTTATGGTTTTGAGTAGATTTTAGATTGAGCAGAGTTTGCATGAGTGGATGTATGTAGCTGAAGGTGTTTAACCTCTGTACGCTCATACAGTAGCTTCCATTTCCCTTTCCTACTTCTGATGATAGTGGTTGGACTCTCACCCTAAAACTCCAATCGCTAGCCATATTGACAGTAACGAATGACTAGCAAATTGTTACTCCTTGTACTATTCCAAAATAATAGTCCAACAAATAAAAAATCCAATATGATGATTGGAAAACTATACATTGAACCGGTAAGAGAGGGTTTTGACTGATGTGTTTCAGCTGCTGCATCTCTGTACAAAAAAAAATTAAGTTTAAAATGGCTTGCTTTAACCAGGATCCCTCGCCGTACCTTGGCCAGAGGTAGAATCCTGGGTCTGTCTGTCTTTGCCGTAAATCCTCGCGGACCGGACCAAGTTGCTGCCTTTCCAGATAGCCTGCTACTACCTAGCCGCTCCAGCTTCACACTGTGTAGGATCAACTTTCTCCCATTTAAATCTGCTGCTGTGGTGCGGTCACCTTCTCCAGCGATGGCTCCTTCTCGGCTTCTGTTGTGGCGCTTCCATGTTATCCGTGCAGCTCATTGGAAAGCTAAGCCAGTGGTTCTCAAGTTTTTTACACAAAGTACTACCTTAAAAAATTCTTGGCTCCAAGTACCACTGTATTGACATTAAAATACATGGCAGAATAGGTCCGTGTTTATCAAAAAACAGAAGTTCTATTCCCTGTACAGTATTTAAATTTCCTGTAAAATACTAACATTATGCACACTTTGAACAGCAAAAAAATAAAAAATACTCAATGATTCAATTAAAATATATTGCACATAAAAGTTAAATAAAAAATTTACCTAAATAAATGTTTGAAAAGAAACTGTTCCTAAAGGTTAAATGTATTGTACTGGAAAGTTAAATACAATGGAAATGTACTTAACAAATGCGCTGTTGTGGATTTCAAAAGATTAAGCCACTGTTGACCATATGAACAGTTTGAACGTCTAATTTTGTAATTATTTCATGTACTACTCGAGGGATCCCGCGTACCACCTGTGGTACTTTTCTTTTACTGCACTTTGAGAATCACTGAGCTAGGCTAAACACAAGCCTCCTTCAGGGGAGTGCTCTTTTTTTTTTTTTTTAAACTAAACAAACTTCATGGATATCTCTGTGAAGCTACAATGCCTACATACGCAGAAATGATGCGTACCAAGTCAAAATACGGCGTCCGTGGGCAGCATTGCACAACTTGCCAGAATAAAATAAGTATTTTATTTTATTGACTCGTTTTGATTCGAATGGTTCAATTCTGATTTAGGTTTCATTTTTTTTTTCGTTGGGATTCACAAGTTCATCTCAATCACCACTAATTTGTTTGTAACCGTACTGATGATGGAGGTTAACATGAAGAGCATGTGTTACACGCACCTGTAGAGCCATGGTCTCATTGCAACTACAGCTTCAGGGCTTTGAATGCGCCCTGGTGCAGAGAAGTCTGTTGGATCTTGGTGTTTGAGCCTTTATTGTAAGGAAATTATGACAACCTCTTCATCTTCTCTTCACAGAAGCACCAAACAACCCGACTCCATCCGTTTACTGCATGTGTCCAATATGGCTTGACTGGGGGATCTTCTGCTGACACTTCCAATCTACACTTATCTGCGCCCTTTCCTCCTTCTCTGACAAAAATCTGGTGTGAGTCTGTTCCTTGGAGCCCTCCCCACCGCAACCATGGCGAGTTTGGTGCTCAATGAGACTGGAATGGAGGACTGCGGCATTGATGACTCCTTCAAATACAACTTATATTCCGTGGTCTACAGTGTGGTCTTTGTCTTGGGTCTCATCACCAACTGTGCTGCGCTCTTTGTCTTTTGCTTCCGCATGAAGATGCGCAATGAGACGACAATGTTTATGACTAATTTAGCACTATCAGATTTAGTCTTTGTTTTTACGTTGCCATTTAAGGTGTTCTACAATGTTAACCGCCACTGGCCATTCGGAGATGGACTGTGTAAAGTTTCAGGAACAGCCTTCATCACTAACATCTATGGTAGCATGCTCTTTCTCACCTGCATCAGCGTCGACCGCTTTTTGGCAATAGTCTACCCTTTCCGCTCCCGCTCCATCCGCACGCGTAGGAACGCTGCCATGGTGTGTGCAGCTGTGTGGTTGACCATTGTGGGCGGCGGGATATCAGTCACCTTCTTCTCTACCATCAACAGCACAAATATAGCCACAACCTGTTTTGAAGGCTTCTCGAAGAGTACCTGGAGGACATACCTTTCCAAAATCACCATCTTTATTGAGGTAGGGGTCTCACAGCAGTAAAATTACCTTTTCCGGTTTCATCATCCTTATTGTCAGATACTTATTTCGAGGTGTGTGAGAAAGGTTCCAGGAGTTGTGTCACAAACGATACATTTCAAACCCAAACTTTCCGTTTTCCTCTTCAATGTGGGCCAGATAAACAACCAGCCTATCTACAAAGACATCCTGGGGCATTTTGCTTAGTTCATTGCGTGGGAAGAGGTGAGAGTTATGTGGCTGCTTCATCATAACAATGCACCTGCTCACAATGCCCTGAGTGTCTTGACAGTTCCTGGCCCAGAAAAACATTGCCATGCAAGAGCAACCTCCCTACTCATTCAACCTGGATCAATTTTTTTCTTTTTTTTTTTTTTTTTTTTTTCTTCTCTCCCCCCCCCCCCCCGAACTCAAGGGGGTCATACAGGGGATACGTTGAGAAGACATAGACCACGTCAAGATGGCTCTTGACAACGGAGCTGCAGAGGAGGAAGAGTGCATGAAGTGTGGCAGAGAAGGCTGCTAAAGAGTGTTTCGCCCCAGGGGGATTACATCAAAGGGGAAAAACTTGGGACACCAATCCTGGAACCTTTCTGACATACATCACAAATAGATAGATAAATGTCAAAACCATGAAACTGTTTTAGTAGCCAAATTACATAGTTTTTTTCTATAGTATGTAACAGTCTTCAAAAGGTAAAAAGATGTTAAAATGTCAAATCAACTCAAATTCTGCCTTAACCTTGAGCAATTGATATGTGTGGCCATACTGGAGTCTTACTCCTTTGAACCAAACCGCCATTTCACTTAGCTCTGGTAGGGCTGAGCTGGTGAGAAAATTGGTAGAGTTTTGGTGTTGACTGAGTTTGCGTTTTTCAAATGGCAGCAAAAATCTAAAGTAGATGAAATTCACAAGCCAGTTGTGCTCTCTTAAAGGTCTGGAGGTCTGCTAAGACCATCCGTGACAATGATTAGAATACAAAGTTTGTGACTTCAGAGACTCTTCTCAAAAATTGTTAGCAAATTCCAAATCGTATGACTTCATGGATGTTCAAATGTTGATGCATCAATATAATAGGACGCATTTTGTTTTTAACGGCACAGCAGTTGTATAGCTTGCACTGTTGTGAATATTCCAGTGACACGTCAGTTTAGTCATAATTTAACAAAGAATGGAAAATGCCTTCATACGACATCAGCCATTAAACCACACTATTTTCCTGCACATTTTCACACAGTTTAGGTCTAAATCAACCCCTGTTTTACGACCAGGACTGAGATCAGAACAAAAGAATGACAATATAATACGTACCCCACCAACTGTGTTCAATTAATAAAAGTAGACTGAAACATAATATTGAGTTATGGTTTTATTGTTGGCATAGTTATATATGGTTTATGCCATGCCTGGTTAAAAAAATATATATATATAAAATGTTTTTTTTATTGTCTTGCAGCAGCCTGTATAAGTGTGATGACCTATTCCTACCCTCTGAACCTAGACAAACACAAAACTAAAAGAAAGAGCTCATGTGTATTGTCTTTCTAGATTGTGGGATTCCTACTTCCCCTCCTGGCCAACTTGGTATGTTCCTCGCTGGTTCTAAGAACACTGCGCCGTCCAGTGTCTCTTGGCCACGGCTGTGACAGCAAGAGACGCGTCTTGAGGATGATTCTCGTCCATCTCGCCATCTTCATCATCTGCTTCGTCCCTTATAACTCTATTCTCTTCCTGTATGCCCTGGTGAGGACCCAGGCCTTAGCTAATTGCTCCGTGGAGCGTTTCGCACGAACTCTGTACCCTATCACTCTGTGTCTGGCCAGTCTCAACTGCTGCCTGGACCCTGTGGTCTATTACTTCACTTCTGAAAGCTTCCAAAAAAGTCTGACCTTGGGGAGCAAAGGGTCTGGCTCCCGGCCTGAGAGTATTCCCCGTAGCGACGCTGAGACACAGGACCCGTCAAACACTCTCCCAAGAGACACGCACACTTTGACGAGGAATGGAAAAGACACTAAAGTATCAGAGAGTCAGTTTTGACAAGGTGACGAAAAGATAAGGACACGTGGGTTTAAGAGACTGTGGATTTGAAAAATAATGTGTCAGCTGTTTGGTCCTGGAAACAGCAAAGGCATAACTCATCAGATTATCGCTGTGGTAAATTCCAAGATCTGGTCTGGGTTTTACCAATTAATCCACCACTTGGGAGCAGAGGAAAGTATCCGTTTATTATGAGTTAACACTGAGAAGAAGGCGCAATACAACAACAATAATAGTGCTGCTGACACAAAGAAAGACAAAGTTCGAATGACTCAGGCATAAACAGACACTCATGCACTGGATTTTCAAATATGGTATTAATAATGGCTTTTATAACTCGAGTCCTTGCATTTTATTGTTTGAAGTTCAGGCTATGTCAGTGTTATGACACGGTTTAGACCCATTATTATAATACAGCCAATCTGTTGAGAATAAAAATGTTTTGTTGAAGTTTGGGGCCATTAAATAAGTTTTGTGAATTTCTCTCATCGCTGCATTTATTATTTCGATCCCCCGCCTCTTAGTTTGTTAGTTTGGGCAAACCTACTGCTGACTGGCCTTTGTGGATGTGGGAACTCTCGGAGCAGTTTGTTCTACTCTGTTTTCAGCAGGCAGCCAGCGTGTTCTTGTTGTAGGTGCAAGAGGCGGTTGGTATCCAGTTGAGGACGGACCTGTTTGCTGTGTCACAGGCCAAATGCTTATTATTACCGAAGCAATGGTCCATTGTTCATTTCTGAATGAGGTCTCTCTCTCTCTCTATTTCTCTCTCTCTCTCCTAATCTGGCTTTAGACTGTAGATCTGCTCAAAGTCTCACAGCAATGTGTACACACTCCAAAGTACGACTAAACAGTGTTGACTAAATAATCATCTAAAAGTACAAATAATAGCATACAAAAACAGTGAACCCATGAGTCAGCAGATCTTGGGAGTTCCGTTTCCTGTTGCTGAGATGGCATAGATTGCAATATATTAGCATTAGGCTGATGACTACATTTACAAGCAATAATTTCCAGTTTGACGCTTCTCTGTCCAAAATGAACGTAAATGGCAAATTCATTCACCTGACCGGATTATTAAACTACTTGAGAGGGAGAAATGGTTGTTTTCAAGGTTGAAACAAATGTTTTATTGAGTGGTGAACTGTAGGCATGGTGACAGTTGGCAAGCCAACAGTTTTTTATTAGAATATACACAGTCTTGCAAAAAGTCACCGGTTCAAACAGAAAAGCTTTGGTCTGGAGCGTAGCCGTGTTACAGGTGTAAATCCTGCTAATTTCATATAATTCAGAATCACTGTGCCACACATCATAGTGTGCCCTGAAAGATCATCAAGGATACCACGGGAAATTGTCCTATTGCACTTAATTGGTTTGAACTTTTTTTTTTTTTTTTTTTTTTTAAATAACAAATAATGTACCTATCTATGCCAGCAATATATGGTGACAAGATTAACAATTAAATGCTCCTCCACTATGTGGCAGAGGGTAAGGATTAACGTGTGTACCTGTTATCATTTATAGAAAAGAATAATAGTTTTATGTCCTCTAGGGAGGATAAGCGGTACAGAAAATGGATGGCTTTATAAACAGGACCTGTTTTTACATTGAATAATTACATTTGTGAGTAAATTGAGATGTGATCTTTATCATTATTTCAGTATACTGTACATCTATACTTTTTGTGACTTTGTTTGGTGTTGTGTGGAGATTTGTTTTTATGTAAAATATGGGCCTTGGATCAACAAACGTGGGGAAACGCTGCATTATAGGATGTGCACACAAGCTGCACCGTGTTACTTTGAACTCTGGTGTGAGCAGGTTGATTATGATGACATTGCAAAGAGCTACTGTAATTTGGACAGCTGCATTTTGCCTGTAGACACAGCCAACCACTTTTATTTTATTTTTATTTTTTTAAATGGTGTGACTAACCTATTTATACATTTATTTCGCTGTTAGAAAAGGACCTAGGCAGCCAGACGTGAACCTTTACTTTGAAAACGAACGAAAAGCTGGCTTCAGGTACCAGTATCAAGCTTCCGGCATGAACATCAAAGTTTAAGGAACTGGAGGTAACAAAGTGTGGGAGTTTAGATCTAACATACGAGAACAGGGCTTTGAGCTTTGATAGATCCATGGCAACAATGTGCCTAAAAAGTGCAACGGTGGACAAGTGTCATCGACATTGCCAATTCTGAAGCAGCTCACAGGCACGTGGTCGAAAAAAATGCCATCCAATGCTGACCTCTAGTGGTGTTTATGGAAAGTAAACATCGCAATGGCATGAGAGTCACATAGGACTACTGTTATCTTATATATGTATGATATTTTGTCTGCCTTATTAAATTACTAGTTGTATATAATATTAAACAGATCTGATTGTGATGCAGTGCAGTTCTACATTGCTGCAAGATGGATTCGCAAGACAGCATAATTTCTATTTTTCTTACAGCCAACATTATTGTGTTGTCTTTTCTTATTGGCTCTCATACTGTGTTGGTCATTTACAGTGCTGTGAATAGATATTTGCGCCCTTCTCAAATTATTATTTTTATTTACTCGCATAGTTTCTCCAGCTTAATGTTTAAGGTCATCAAAGAAATGTAAATATCAGACAAAGATAACCAGAGTAAACATAAAATGCAGATTTTAAATGGTGATTTTATTAATTGAGGAGAAAAAATAATCAAAGCTATCTGACCCTGTGTGAAAAGGTAATTGCCCCCCTTGTTAAATCATGAATTAACTGTGGCTCATAACATTTAATGGAAATCTGAGTTAATTTTCCCTGATTGAACCCAAGCCTAATGTTCAATCAAGAAATCACTTAAATAGAACCTCTCTGACAAAATGAAGTCGGCCAGAAGATCTCAAAAACTTGCAACAAAATGCCACAATCCATAGCAATTTAAGAACAGATGACAAATAAAGTAATTGACATATATCAGTCTGGAAAGGGTAACAAAGCCATATCTAAAGCTTTAGGACTCCAGCGAACCCTAGGGAGAGCCATTATCCACAAATGGAGAAAACATGGAACAGTGGCAAACCTTCCCAGGAGTGGCCTAGCCTACAAAAATTACCTCAAGAGCACAGTGATGACTCATCCAGGAGGTCAAAGGGAAACCAGGACAACATCTGAAGAACTGCAGGCCTTCCCTGCCTCAGTTAAGGTCAGTGGTCATGACTCAACCATAAGGAAAAGACTAGGCAAAAATGCCATCCATGGCAGAGTTGCAAGGCGAAAACTACTCCTGACCAAAAAGAACATAAAGGCTCCTACTTTTGCAAAAAAAAAAAAAAAAAAAATGCAATCTGAATGAATCCCAAGATTTCTGGGAGAATATTCTTTGGACTGACGAGACGAAAGTAGAACTTATTTGAAGCTGTGTGTCTCGTTACATATGGTGTATATGGAACACAGCATTTCAGAAAAAGAACATCACTACAGTCAACCATGGTGGTGGTAGTGTGATGGTCTGGGGCTGATTTTTCACTGTAGGACGTGGATGACCTGCTGTGATTGATGGAACACTGAATTCTGCCCTTTACCAGAAAATCCTTAAGGAGAATGTTCGGCCATTAGTTCGAGACTTCAAGCTGACGCACACTTGGGATCTGCAGCAGGACAACGATCCAAACCACACTAGCAAGTCAACTTCTGAATGGCTTGGAAAAAAAAAAAAAAAAAAAAGATTTTAGAGTTTCCAAGTCAAAGTCCAGACTTGAATCCAACTAAAATGCTGTGCATGACCTTAAAAAGGGTTTCCATCCATCCATTTTCTTTACCGCTTATCCTCAGTCAGGTTGGGGGCTGCTGGAGCCTATCCCAGCTATCTTCGGGCGGGAGGCGAGGTACACCCTGAACCGGTCGCCAGCCAATCGCAGGGCACATAGAAACAAACAACCACTCACACTCACATTTACACCGACGGGCAATTTAGAGTCTTCAATCAACCTACCACGCATGTTTTTGGGATGTGGGAGGAAACCGCAGTGCCCGGAGAAAACCCACCCAGGCACGGTGAGAACATGCAAACTCCACACAGGCGGGGCTGGGATTTAAACCCCGGACCCCAGAACTGTGAGACAGATGTGCTAAAACATGGCACATAGAAACAAACAACCATTCGCACTCACAGTCATGCCTACGGGCAATTTAGAGTCTCCAATTAATACATGTTTTTGGGATGTGGGAGGAAACCGGAGTGCCCGGAGAAAACCCACGCAGGTACGGGGAGAACATGCAAACTCCACACAGGCGGGGCTGGGGATTGAACCCGGGTCCTCAGAACTGTGAGGCTGACGCTCTAACCAGTCGTCCACCGTGCCGCCTTGAGCCGTATCATTGAAGCAAATTCATCCACGTCAATATTTGAGTTTAATATGGACTGATCGGGCGGCACGGTGGACGACTGGTTAGAGCAATACTATAGTATTGATTGCTCAAAAACAAAGTATATGGATGCATTGCATCTCATCTCAATCTTATTCATTCTTTTAGTCTTACATACAGTATTTATGTATATATATATATATATATATATATATATATATATATATATGTGTGTGTATATATGTATATGTGTGTATATATGTCAATGTATATATGTATATACGTATATATTTTTCTATGTATATACGTATATATGTATATATGTTTATACATATATGTTTATACATATATATGTATATATATATATATATATATATATATATGTATATATGTATGTACATATATGTATGTATGTAAGCTGGGACAGGTGGCAAAAAAGACTGAGAAAGTTGAAGAATGCTCATCAAACACCTGTTTGGAACATCCCACAGGTGAACAGGCTAATTGGGAACATGTGGGTGCCATGATTGGGTATAAAAAGAGCTTCCCTGAATTGCTCAGTCATTCACAAGCAAAGATGGGGCGAGGTTCACCTCTTTGTGAATAAGTGCGTGAGAAAATAGTTGAACAGTTTAAGGACAATGTTCCTCAACATCTACGGTCCATTATATCATCAAAAGGAGAAATCACTGCATGTAAGCGGCAAGGCCGAAAACCAACATTGAATGCCTGTGACCTTCGATCCCTCAGGCGGCACTGCATCAAAAACAGACATCAATGTGTGAAGGATATCACCACATGGGCTCAGGAACACTTCAGAAAACCAAATACAGTTTGCGCTACATCCGTAAGTGCAACTTGAAACTCTACTATGCAAAGCAAAAGCCATTACTCAACAACACCCACAAACGCCGCCGGCTTCTCTGGGCCCAAACTCATCAAAGATGGACTGATGAAAAGTGGAAGTGTTCTGTGGTCCAACGAGTCCACAATTCAAATTGTTTTTGGAAATTGTGGATGTCGTGTCCTCCGGGCAAAGAGGAAAAGAACCATCCGGACTGTTATGGAAGCAAAGTTCAAAAGTCAGCATCTGTGATGGTATGGGGCTGTGTTATTGCCAATGGCATGGGTAACTTACACATCTGTGAGGGCACCATTAATGCTGAAAGGTACATACAAGTTTTGGAGAAACATATGCTGCCATCCAAGCAAGGTCTTTTTCATGGACGCCCCTGCTTATTTCAGCAAGACAATGCCAAACCACATTCTGCACGTGTTACAACAGCGTGGCTTCGTAGTAAAAGAGTGCGGTACAAGACTGCCCTCCCTGCAGTCCAGACCTGTCTCCCATTGAAAATGTGTGGTGCATTATGAAGTGTAAAATACAACAACAGAGAACAGCTGAAGCTGTACATCAAGCAAGAATGGGAAAGAATTCCACCTACAAAGCTTAAACAATTAGTGACCTCAGTTCCCAAACGTTTATTGAATGTTGTTATCGGAAAAGGTGATGTAACAGTGGTAAAACATGACCTTGTCCCAGCTTTTTTGGAACGTGTTGCAGCCATAAAATTCTAAGTTCATGATTATTTGCTAAAAACAATAACGTTTATCAGTTTGAACATTAAATATCTTGTCTTTGTAGTGTATTCAATTAAATATAGGTTGAACATGATTTGCAAATCATTGTATTCTGTTTTTTATGTGTAACACAACATCCCAACTTCATTGGAATTGGGGTTTTATTTTTATTTTTCTTTGTTTTAAATGTTTATAGGCTGTTTTTCTTTGTTTTCAAATGCTTTTAATCACATAAAGCACATTGAGTTACCTTGTGTATGAAATGCGCTATATAAATAAATTTGCTTTGCATTTCTATTTGTTGTTACCCAAAAAAATTCAGTTCATCTTCAAGCTCCATTTCCCCAGGTTTTACAATTATCCATCCATCCCTTTTCCACTTATCCTCATGAGGGTTGCGGGCTGCTGGAGCCTATCCCAGCTATCTTCAGGCGGGAGGCGGGGTACACCCTGAACAGGTCACCAGCCAATCGCAGGGCACATAGAAACAAACAACCATTCACACTCACATTCACACCTACGGGCAATTTAGTGTCTTGAATCAACCCCTACCACGCATGTTTGCGTGGTAGGGGTTGTGGGAGGAAACCAGAGTGCCTGGAGAAAACCCACCAGGGCACGGGGAGAACAAGCAAACTCCACACAGGCAGGGCCGGGATTTTTGAACCCCGGTTCCCAGAACTGTGAAGCAGATGTGCTAACCAGTCGACCACCGTGCCGGCGGTTTTACAATTACAAAATACCAAATATATTTTAAAAATGTGCCCTTGAACAGACAGAGTGTTGCAAATTTTTTTATGTGCCCTTGAACCGACAAAGTGTTGCAAATTCTTGTAAACCACACCCACCCCCACCCCCCCACCCGTCATTCAGAGGAAGCGTGTGTGGGCCAAAAAGCTTCTGGGGCAGACAGACAAGTGAGACAAAGGCAGAGAGACATAAAGAGGACATTGTTAGATTATAGCAACAGGAAATAGTGATATCTGAACAAAAACAAGCTTCAAAACAAAGTTTGAAGAATGCAACCTAACATGGGAAGCAAATGAAAGCATGGGGAAATGAGGGGATGGCTGATGGTTGAACCTTTTGCTTCATCTCCTCGTGATGCTACATGGCATCAAAATGGAAGACAGCGAGGTGAGGTGTTCTAATTTTTAATTATATAAACTCCTACCGAAGAAAAACTGTGAGATTTGGTATCGACAACAGCTGGATGCATAGAGTGTGGAGCAATGCCTCATGGGGAAAACTTTGTCAGGTATGTGAGTTATGTGGAGTACCTGTGTGTGTGCCCGTGTGCAGGGGTGTCACTAGGTTCTATGGACGGGAGGTTTAGCCCCCAGGAGATGCACAGGATGTGAGCAAATGTAGCTCGCAAGAACGAAATTTCACAAATGGCTAGTGACTGAGAAATTGCTTTTTAACGTTTTTACGCGTCCGAAGAGTTTGCCCAATCGCCCTTCAATGGTGAAATATAGTAACCTGTGTGGAGTTTACATGTTCTCCCCGTGCCTGCGTGGGTTTTCTCCGGGCACTCCGGTTTCATCCCACATCCCAAAAACATGCATAAATTGGAGACTCTAAATTGCCCGTAGGTGTGAATGTGAGTGCGAATGGTTGTTTGTTTGTATGTGCCCTGCGATTGGCTGGCAACCAGTTCAGGGTGTACCCCGCCTCCTGCCCGATGACAGCTGGGATAGGCTCCAGCACGCCCGCGACCCTTGTGAGGAGAAGCGGCTCAGAAAATGGATGGATGGATAAATGAAATAAAAAAATTTAAAAAAGTAAAATCTACTATCTACCCCTGCAGAACAACTGTCACCAAACCTAAAAGGGAACCAGTGGGTGGGGAAAAAAAATCTCTTAATACAGACTTAAATATATTCAGTAAGTCAGCTTGTTCTCACACATTCAGACATTTGTACACCAAGTTATGCAATGTAAATAGTGGAAATTTGTTTATTTATTGTCATATTGTTAGTTGATTGTTACTCGAAATAAATGAATGTAATGAAAATATTACAATACTATCCTTACTGCTTTGAAATTATGGAAAAATATAAAAGCACCGTATATAAATAGAGCATTTTTCAGTATGTTACACTTGTTTGTGGTCTGTGTTCTGCTACGACCCACCATTTTTTTCCGAAGTGCATCATTGTGGGAGTTTCCACGCATTCAAATAGTTCATGCAGGTGCAGTGACGTTCTGTTGCTGTAAAATACTATAGTTAGAATGAATAAGGAATTAATTAAAATTTCTACTCAATGATCATGAGAGTATGTTGTCCAGAAACAAAACTGAAACAATATGCATAGTGGAGACACTGTGATTTTAAGTCTGGTATACGTTAAGATAGTCTGTCTGAACTGAGCCCTATTCCTCCCTTCTGACCAAAGTTAGCAAATGCCTGATTATCAGATCGAAGAGATTATCCTGACCTATTATCTTTTGTTGTGGGGCGCATCTCCAGATCTCCCAATACGCCACTGAGACTCTTACTATTATAAATATGTTATGTACATTTTAATACATAAATGATATGCTCAGAAAGTACAACAATTTGTTAAAAGTTCTGTTTTCTTGTGATTCTTTGGTCCTTGAATGTTTACAGCAGTATCCAACCCTTAGAATCATTTAAGTAGATTTATCTTAAATGAGAGACATGAGTCACAAAAAAAAACCCATTCAGTTTCCTAATTCTTCATAAAATAGACATGTTTTATTCAGTAATCAAAACGTCCAATGACCAGATAACCGTTTCAAATAATTACAAAACTGGGCATCATATTTTCACATCTCGTTCGGAATAAAGTGCTTTCGTGCTTTATTTTTTTAGCTTTCAACATTTTACCATTTTGAGCGAAACAAATTTGGAATTTATGAAGTGAAATCACCTTTTCATAACTATTTGACCCAGATTAAACAAATTTCTGTTCATGAATGCAAATACATATTTATAATTTGATCAATTGATTTTGATCAAGAAATAATAATTGGCTTTACTATTTTTTTTTTTTTGCCTGCTAAGGGGTCACCACAGCGAGTCACTCACTTGGCACAGGTTTTTTATTTTTATTTTTTTTATGCCAGATGGCCTTCCTGACACAACCCACCCATGTGTTTAATCCGGTCTTCAGACCAGCAGTGGCTGGGTATTGGGAAACTGGCCGGGAATCCAACTCAACGCTGTTTGCACATAAGATGGCAGCACGTACTGCTATGTTACTCGTGGCTCAGTTCTAACTCAGTGATGATGTGAATGTTAAGTGTGAAGTATGTGAGTTTGCGCCTTCAGAAAAAGGTGTGTCAGAAATGTTCCAGGACTGGCGTAACAAAAGATTTGTTTCAGATCTAAACTACAATTTTTTTCATTATAAGTAATCCCCCTGGAGGCTCATACACTTTTCAAGTCTCCTCTGCCGTGCCATCTCCTGTAAGGAGAAGCAGCTCCAGCACGGCCACCTTGATGTTGGCCACATCACTTGGGGAAAGAGGGGGGGGGAAAATCCCACAGTCAGGTCAGGTAAGTAGGGTGGTAGCACCAGCACAGCAGTGTTGTTCTCTTCTAGGAACTGTTGGAAGCTCAGGCCATTGTGAACATGCGCGTTGTCATGGTGAAGCAACCACAAGTTCTCCTTCCACAAGTCGCACCTTTTCTTTTGTGCTGAACAAAGTGAATGCTGAATGATCTCCTTGGAGATGTGCAGGTAGATTGTCCGGCCCATACTGAAGGGGGAAACTCATAGTTTATAGCTTGGGTTTACAAATATATTTTTTGTGACACCAGTCCTGGAACTTGTCTGACAAACCTCCTACGTGTGCAGGTTTTTGATGCGAAGAGTTGCTCCTATGACAGTCTGATCAGGTAACCACACATTTGAATACATTTGCCTGCTCTGCTAGTTTCACTAATGCTTTCTGCTAAGATGTTTGTCACAGGCATGCATGTGGACATGGGCTTTGGTGTCAGGTGCAGAGTAGAAGTCTCTGGCTTTGCATATGTGTTGTAAATAACCACCACAAAAGCTGTTATCAGGATGTTTTATGCATAGACCTGGGCGGGTGTGAGTGTGCTTCTGTGTTTACTGTGATCAACTAAGTTTCTTTTTGCATCAACAGGGTGTCTTCAATGAAACAGAAACTACCATTAGATACTGAAGGACAGAGACGCACACAGCGTGCTTTAAAGCTTCCCCATGTACTGTAAGTACTTGAACACACACACACACAAATGCATGGAGCTTATGTACGTAGAAATGTTAGTCTCATATGATGCGGGAGTAATCCCGGGTATGTGCCTTCTTGATGTGAGGTGCCTTCATCACATAGTTAAACTCAATTAAAGTTTATCCAATTTTCTTTCCCCTTTAAGAACTCCAGCAGATGGGAACACTGACATTTTCTCTTCGCTGAAATAGAAAGCATTTTTCTGCGATGTTCCTGAGGACTGGACTGATGGCTACAATTTAGTCTACAAGTATGAGGTCTTCCTCACAATAATGGCTGTCGTGGACATGCATACACACACACTAGAGGACTATGGCCAACGTACCTGATACAAGCTCAGAATTGATCCACAGTGTAGTCAAGTCTATGCCACATGGTATAAGAAAAAAATAATAATAATAATAATGAATGCCAGCTGTCAAAACACAGGGGAACTGCGGATGTATCAGCACCATGTGTATGCAGTGGTGTACAGTGTCATCCTTGTACCGGGCCTGCTGGGGAACATACTGGCAATATGGGTGTTCAGGGTTTACATCAGAGAAACAAAGAAGGCAGTGGTGTTCATGATGAATTTGGCTGTGGCTGACCTGATGCAGGTAAAGTTCTTTTCACGATTGATTGTATTTCTGCTTATATTTACAGTATGTGAGTGTCCATCTGATTATACCAGTATGCTAGTATTTTTCAATCTTAGTCTATAATAACAAATATTGTGCAATCCATTATAGGTTTTATACGTGTGTGTGTGTAGAATAAAATGACAAATATCAAACCAAATTGAACCACTCAATTTCCTCACATGTGCCAAAACACTGCTAAGACTAAACAAAAAAAGAACCATAATAACTTTATTCATAGAGCACCTTTCTAAACAAAGTCACAAGGTGCTTTACAGAAAAACAGTCAAAACAACTACAAATGCATAGTTGTATACCACCAGGTATCCTCCAGTTACTGTACAGGATGTGTGTATGTGCCATACAAGTTGTCCAACCAATCAATCAGATTTCAATAAGGTTAGCTCAGATGCTTTTTAAGGACATTGAATCTAATGTGCTGTATATACAGGTATGCATGTGTGTGCGCATACATGACCCTAAGCAGGATAAACGAAAACGGATTGATGGCGATCCCAAATCTTAAGAGTACATATGTGAGAGAGAAAAGTTATAAGTCTAACCCTAACAGTGGGCAGGACAATTACGGTCAAACCATCACTTTTCTTGTTGTTTTTGTTTCGTTTTTTTCCAGATGAAAAGACAAAAATAAAATAATTTGAGATAAACACTTTTTGGGGGCGGTGACCATACACACTTTTTATCCAAATAGACATTCTGTTTCTATCCAAAAATAGGAATATTCACAAAGTCAAGACATTATGCTTCATAGTCATGCATAATATAGCACTTCTAAAACCTAATATCCCAAAAACATGGTAATGTAAAACAATTATAACACCTTTTCAAGCTTTTTTCTATCCATCATCCATCTATTTTCTACCTTTTATTAGGGTCGCGGGGAACAGCAAATTTATGTTACACCAGTCGCCAGTCAACTACTGGGCTTTATCCAGTATATTTTCAATAAATTGCTTGTACTTACTGTTAACATACTATACATGATTATCCTAACCTTCCCTATTCCTGTTGTCAGGTTCTTTCTCTGCCACTTAGGATCTACTATTACCTGAACAACAGCTGGCCCTTTGGTCATGCTCTCTGCATGATCTGTTTCTATCTGAAGTACGTCAACATGTATGCTTCCATCTACTTCCTGGTGTGTGTGAGCGTGCGCCGCTGCGAACTCATCATGCGACCGCTGAGGTACAATGCCTCCAGGCGAAAGGCGGACGTGGTCGTATGCACCCTGGGATGGTTCTTGGTCTGCCTGGGCTGTCTGGCCTTCCCTCTCCTGAGAAACCCTGAGTCTGATGATGACCTTGTGACCTCAGGAGTCAACGCCACCCCTCCTGAAGCTGACATGGTCTGTTTCTCAGAGCTGCCCATGCAGATGATCAGTACCTCAGCAGCCTGGGTTATCTTGATCGTAGCTGAGCTCCTCGGTTTCATCATTCCCTTCACCCTGGTGTTAGCCTGCACCTGCCTGACCGCCGGCAGCCTTCAGACAAGGACAGCCGGCGCCATTCCTGACCAAGGGGAGAAGCGGAGGGCTTTGAGGATGGTGCTAAGCTGCACCGTTGTGTTTTTAGTGTGCTTTGCTCCTTATCACATTACAATGCCGCTGGACTTCTTGGCCAAATCCAACACCTTGAGCAGCTGCACCCTTAGGGAGCTGATCCTAAGATGTCACCCTGTCGCACTCTGCTTGGCCAGCATAAACTGCAGCCTAGATCCCATCATGTATTACTTCACAACGGACGAATTCTGGAGGCGACTGAGTAAGCTCGAAATACCAGAGCGTATGATTTCAAGCAGATGGAATGTCTCAAGTGGACTTTGTGTGAATGACTTCCTTGTTGAAGGACCAGTGGCTGATAATCACTAATCCCCATGATGTTTGCACTTTTGAAGAGGAAAGAGGTGATATGTAATTCACATGCAAAATTGAATCTTGGAAGATGTTTTTACTACGACTTTACCTGCGCATTTGTAGTGATGGGAGACAACATTTTGAAAGGAGACTTCTATCTGAACTGACAGGTGCCAGAATTATAGATCCGCCCTAAACTGGCTCCCTATTCAATGCTATGCAAAGACAAACTAATGGTCACAAGTGGGAAATAAAAGTGTCTAGCGTCACTTTCAAAAATGCTTGTTATTTGCACAATGATGAGCAAACACAAGAAATGCATTAGTTAAATTCATCTTTAATCACCAAACAAAGTGAGATCAGTTAAGTGGCTGTCCACGTGTATCTAATAATCATGTAGTCTGTTAAAAATATGGGCAAACATTTCCCAGCAGGCTTCATGTTCGATTGTCTTTCTGGACAGGCGCCATTGAAAATAACCGAGACCTCTTACTGTCACAGTCAAAGGCAATTGCAATAAGCATGTGTGTTTGTCTTTTAAAGCAATATATTTGATAAATTCAAAACAAATTACATATTTGGAAAAAATTGACCATACCCAATTTCTTAGAACAATTTTATGACACAAATAAGAATTAAAATGATCCCCAAAACAAAATTTATACTTAAAGGTTAAGGATTTTTAACACAAATAAGGGTTAAACTCACAGGTCCTATACAGAGCTACAGTGTTCATCAGCGTCTGATGACATTATTAAATAAACATATTACAGCGGGACAGCAGAAACCTTAGGGAAGTGATTTCTGGATTTGTGCTTCTATGTAAAGACTGCAACTTTTAACACTTCCAAGGTGCTATCGTACTACAACAAAACATAACCCACAATAGTATAGTGTACATCTCATGAGTAAACAAAGCGGCTCTACAACTCTTTCTGCATGTGTGCTTACAGTGAAGCTGTAGGCCGACACATACAGGTCTGCTGTAATACAGATGTTGAAATACAGAAGCATAACGAGGAGTTTGGAGGAAACTACAGCAACACAAAAGAAAAAAAAAACTTTGTAAATCCTCGGTTAACTGGAGGATGCAGGTTTTTTTTTTTTTTTTTTTTTAGCACAACACTAGCAGTTAATAGTTGAAAGCTAAGACCAATAAAGTTTTCAGGAAATGTAGCAGAGGAGGCTAAAAACACATATCACTGAGGGTTAAAGCAGGGAATGCAAATCAAAACTGGAGTTGCACTTTAATACATCTGTAACTTTTCAGCTGAAGGTTGTTTCCTCTCCCACCTACTCCCACCAACTCTCTGCCTCTGTCACTAAGACTCTCGCTATCAAACTCGGACCACGCTCCCATCAGGCCTTGCAGATCCGGGTCTCGGTTACAAACTTGTTTTCAAAGTGATGGAAGGTGAAGCACTCCTCTGCAGAGCGCTTCTCCATAAATCGACCTGGGAGACAAATAAGATTGAATGTTTAGGTTGAACAGGCATAATAATCTAATAATCGATTGGGTGACAAGAATTCTGTCAGTTAGGGGAAACTGATTGTTGATTAAAGGACTTCTGTAATGCTGTGAACATTGACACTTCTTCCATAGTTCCGGACATACCCACAACAAATAGACCTAGTAGTAATTTTAGGCTTGGATTCTGATGACACATTTGATTTTCAGACAGATTTGGGCCCGCCCACATTTTGGTCGAACACCACACGTCAGCCTGTGATGTCATGTGTAAAAGGGGAGGATATTTCCTCATTGAAGTACTAACTGTCCCACGGTGTAATGGTCCCCTGTATTTCAACTGTGCATTTTGTTTTAGACAATACCGAGTGAAAATAGTGATAGCAATACCTTTTCATAGGCTCCCTTTGTTAAAATTGATCATTGAAATGCCGTGTTGTCGAAAGAAGACAGCGAAATGAGGCAAGAGCTTGCAGATTAATTTCCATCTATACATGGCATTTCGTCAGCTCAATGTTGTATTGATTTCATTAATCCCTCCAAGACCTTTGAAAAGAGTTTGGATGGATGGATGCTGGAAACTGCCGTTTGTTTGCTTTTAAAGGCTTTTTGGATGGTGTCGTGTGACTTCTGTGGACTTTGATGGCCACAGTTGGCTGGCGCCATGTTCATACCATTTTAATCAATTTTTTTTTTTTTTAGGATTTTAAATTTGAGATTGAACATAATACTGGGGTGCTGCAGATTTCACATGAGAGTGTAACAGTATACAATAGCAATATTAAGTATACTACTAACTTGCACAAAGCGGTGTTCGGAATCTCAAGCAAGATGTCTTTTTTTTTTTTTTTCCTGAAAAGTTGTCATTTTGGAGATGGGAGATTCCGCCAGAACATATGAAATTAGTAAATACTGCCACTTTATAGTACAATACATTCCTTTGTTCACACCGGCTATACAGCAAATTTGGTCTCCAGTTCTGCTTCTGACGTCACACCTAAGAAATGGGGGGGGAGTGTCAATTTTGGCAATAAAAAAAAAGGGCGTTCTAAGTGCAATTATTTACCAATTGCTCCTAAACAGATTGATATTATTGGAAATGACTGCCAGTTTCATTTTCTTGAGCAAAAAATACATAAAGAGGACTTGTTAATGCAATATAGGCCATCTAGATACTACAGGTCCTTTAATTGAGTCTTGAAGCAATTGAGGTAAAATTGGGATGCAACAGGCACTGGTCAAACTACAAACAACATAACTTCAGCTATGGTATTTGTTTCATTATCAGAATAGTTGTTCTTGAAATGGAGATTATTGTAAAGAAACGTTATCTGAAAATTACAAATAATTATGAATTAACAGGTTGTAGAGTCAACTGCCTGTCCTTAATCTCTCCTCCACGGCGACTGGTTTAGTCCATTTGCCCTGACATAGATCCTCATCCACCAATTTTAAGAACACCATTGTACTAAAATCCCAAGTGTCCCAAAAAGATTGCAGCATTGCATTCAATCATATTTTATTATGCTAAGAAAAAATCTTACCAACAATGAAAATAATACACACAGTTCAGCAAAAATAATGCCAATATCTAACATGCTGGAATGTGGTCGGTGTTAGTGGTTGCATATTAACATACAAAGCACCGGGTTAAGGTTTAACATAATTAGTTTGTTTATCTTTTTTGTCCCATCACTATTTGGATTCTTCTACAAATGACAAAGCAGCATGATTGAATAGCAAACTACTGAAAATTAAAAGCTAACGAGCCTCATTAAAACACAGACGGGCTTATTTAATGTAAAAAGAATGGTTACATGCAGACCTGGTAGGCTGGCACGGCGCTCCATTCTGTAGGTTTCCTTGCCGCTGCACAGTCTGCGGATGTAGAGGCCCAGAGGCTTGATGTCATCAATGCGCTCCGTTACAACAAGGTCCTCTTGCACCAGGTAACTGCGGTACGAGCCAGACTTGGACAGGATCACAACAAATTGGATTAACTGCTTATCCATACGACACACTTTACAAAGTACACCGCTTTTTTCAAATTAAAACTACAAATGAGCCGACAACTTTAATGAATTGGTCAAGCTGATTTTTGGCACAGTTTGAGAATACAATACTAATATGAGCACATTACAAATAAACCTTTGACCTGTGTTCTGCACTCAAATTCTCTGGAATGAATTAATCAAATACATACAGCTGAAGACCTATTAGCCGTAGAAAATATCCTTGATAGAAAATATTTGGTCATTTGTTCACTATTTGACTCACCATCAGCTGTGAGAAGAGGTCAATGAGGTCTTGAGGAGGCAGCACCACTGATGTGTTCAGCGGAATCACAAAGCAGGTCCTCAGAGTCAAGTCCAGATATGCGGTAAGCTTCTGCTCACATAAAAACACATGCATAAAGAGGACATAATTCAAAATGCATCTCCAACACTTTCCGTGCACGAGCTGTACCCCTGCCTCACCCTGTTGAAGTCATGGAGGATGTAAGCGGGGTCTCCGGGCCTGAAACGGGGAGGTGGGACGCTGATGACGGCCATGCTGTCAGAAATCTCCACCTCTTCCTCTACCAGTGGGAGATAGTAAGGCTGTCTTTCTGTATCACCAACGGTTGACATGTCGCTGAACTGCATGGCGCCGTGATACAGCCTCTGAACGACACGAGCAAGAGCAAAATTAATCTCTCTGATGTACAAAAGCTGACTGGTTTTGGTGAGGTTAATCAGCAAATACGGATGAAGATCTTCAAGAAGCATCTGTGGGAGCGGTTGAACAGACTCGTCGACTTTACTACTGCACAATGACTAGTCACGAATAACGTGTTTTGGCGATTAACAACATGGACTGCTTGCAGCAACGAGTGATTGCACTGAATAAAATTAGTCCATCGGAATTAATTTGTCTAAATGGTTGTCTATTTCTGAAAGCATAGCTTTGCTGAATGAGGGAGAACCAATAAAGGGCAAAAATGGTAGGCTCATGCAGGATTTGGAACTTTTTTGACCACACTATCAAATTGGAAGGACAGCAGGGAATGATTTTGCTGCACACGAAGACGTCAATTGATTATTTGCAAACACTGCAAATTCCCGCCATGCAAAACTATTATCCTAAAGGACAAATTATGCAAACAATACCTGGCTGTCCCAGTGGCAAGCGCGCACACAGAACGAGAGATTTTTATTTTTATTTTTCCTGGATGAAAATACCATCACGCAACAGTGGGTTACGATTAGGAGATGTCATTAATCATTGCCAACTTTGGGTCTTGTGAAACCCTTTGAGATTATTTTGTGATTAAGGATAATACAAATAAACGTGACTTGACTGTATGTATGAATTACAAATGAGTATTAAGGTCACAGGGGGGGCACTACAAGATTAAAATTGTTGACGTTTATATTTTCAAGACAATTGCATATGTTCAAGACATTTAAATACATTTTTGAGAAAATGCATATTTTTAGATAAAAAGTCATGTTTAAACAAGTGACATTTAAATTCTGCCCTTCATTCACTCCCCCTTGTAAAAAGTACTTTATCTTCATAATACTGTATCGCGATTTTAATCTAAAAAAATGTACAACTTTCTCCTAAAAATTATGCAACTTTACTCGAATAAAATTGTGCCTTTATTCTGCATTCATTGTAGTGTATTTTTCATTTTCTTTTCACAGTGGACCTAATAATACTGAACTCCTTCGTAATAAAGCAACCAGGGGGAGCCAAAGCACATTCGTAGTTCAACTGAGCACAGGTTGGTTATGTTATAAAAATGTAATACAAATCTTGACGGTACACCAAACAAAAACGTCACAATATATACAGAAATAATAACGATCTCGTGTTACATATTTATGGATGGCAATATGGCTGGATAGAGAAATAGCTAGAGAGGGAATTCATTTACCTTGGGAGTGAAATATCGATAGAGACATGCTCCCCCCACGATGAGTCCACTGAGGATGAAGGCGATGCCCAGAAGTGTAACCAAACAACGACCCGTGGAGCCTGCCATGCCCGTCGAAGCAGTGGCGAGCTCGGGGTCCTGCACACACACACACACACACAACAATAAATCACGTTATTCATTGTTCATGCATGCATCTCAAAACACGGCCAGCCCTTTTAATCGCCACAGTATTTGGCGTCATCCTCGCATATAACGCACGCGATTATGTACAAATATGTTTGCAGTTTGCGACCCGCTAATGTTTGCGCACAATGGAAAGCCGTAAGCCGTAACGGACCGAAGTGCGTGCAGCGGTCGGTGCGGGCCTCGTACGAGCTGTCGCTCACCTTCACCGCAGGCTCCTTGACGAGAGCTTTCTGCGCCAGAGCCGGGTTGAAAGCGATCTTCACCATCGTGCCACAAACGCGTTAGATTTCCAAAAAAAAGAAGACGAAATGAATGCGCGTTGGGCTCTGGCGTTTATTCCCTGCAGCTCTGCGATGTGACGCACTTTTGCAGGCAGCAGCTTCAGTGTGGGTTTACTGAGCACTTCCGGTGGCCGTTGCCGACTGGAATCGAAGATGGCAGCCAAAATAATGCCGTTTCATTTCACAACGCGTGCATACACACAGTTACCGTACTGCTATTTTGAACAATACTAGTTATATCGATAGTTAACAGCAATTGGCCACCAGATGCCACGTCCGTTGCGTTTCGTGTCGTTTTAATAGCGGCTGTAATTTTTACAGAGTTGCATTTAGCGCCATCCCGTGGCTTTCAGTGAAAATGTTTAACCCAAAGCCGTACAAAAGAAAGTCCAGAAACTCTTTGAACTCACCGCACTGCTCCGCATTGGTTAAATCTATGTCACATGATTTACCGACGCCATGTTGTCTCTTGCTTCATTCTGCCTGGGACATTTTTTTTGTTTTTGTTTTTTTTGTCCTTCGATACAAATGTACATTTTTGGCAGGTGTGGAAAGAAGTGGGAAAAAAAATGTGTCTGCTCCTACCCCTTGATCTGAGTACAGATTTTACTTGGATAATAATACAATAAATGGGAAGATTTTCATATACAATATACTCTATACTTTTGCCTTTTGAAGAAGGTTTTTGGCGATGGTTAGTTGGTTGGCTGTGGCTTTTCAACTCATCCCAGACAAGCCGAGCGGATGCAATGTTTCCAGAAAAACCCGAAAAGACGATGGCTGTGGGAATTAAACCTATCAATCAAATATAATCAAACAAAATCTAGCATCATTACTTTAGAGAGACGAATGATGAATTTGTTTTTAATCAAAAATGATTAAAAACAAATTCATTGATTTTTGAATATTGGTGCTCACCAGTGCACACGGATTTGGTGTGTGTGTGTGGGTGGGGGTGGGGGGGTGTATGTTGTTTTAATAATCAGAGCCTATTTATTTTGTTGTTCACTAACTGGGCGTGATGATAATATCGATCTATCTATCTGGGCAAGATAATGTATGTATGTATGTATGTCTGTCTGTCTATGTATCTGGGCATGATAATGATTGTCTGTCTATCTATCTATCTATCTATCTATCTATCTATCTATCTATCTATCTATCTATCTATCTATCTATCTATCTATCTATCTATCTATCTATCGATCTATCGCCCACAAAAAGAAAGCAGTGTAGATTAGTTTTTCCCATCCTTTATTAAGCAAAGGCTCATATTTTACATGATAAAAATGCCAAACAATAATGTCACAAAGTGTATACACAGGTTAATGAAGTACCTTCTGCCATCTCGTGAAAGGGTATTTAATTCCTCTGACTGTCACGATAGGTCGCTGGAATAGATGAACAAAGACGCATTATTTGTAGTAAAGAAATAATAATTATCGGACCAATTATTTGTAATTAGATCATTTTCCACAGCACACCTGACAATCTCTCAAGGCACACCGTGGTTGTGAATCACTGGTTAATAGAATTTTCATTCAGATAATAAAATAACGCAGCAAAGGAAGAAAGTTTAGCATGTTGTCTCATTGTTCTGAGGTTCAGGCTTTCCTGTGTGAAGTTTGCAAGATCATGCAGGTTTTCTTTGGGTACTCTGGCTCCCTCATTCCAAAACGTACTGTACATGCATCTTCAACAAAGACTCTGAATTGCCCATAGTTTCGTCTACTATAAACTGTATGTACTCTGTTTGGCTGGTGACCAGTCCTGAGTGTACCCGCCTATCGCACAAAAGTCAGTTTGGGTAGGCTGGGGTAGGAAAATGGATGAATGCACACATTGTTAAAACAATTCAGGGTGTCACCATCATCCATACCCGCAGCCATTTTATCTACTACTTTTAATTACACATTCTGTTTTCCTGAATCAGAAATGCACATGACAAAAAAAAGAGTTCATCATGCACTCTAATGAATTTAAACACCACTGAGTGAGCATAATACAGCCTATTCATCTCTATGAATACTCCACTCTGTAAACTGACCCGGCAAAAGTGCTGTCTCCAACAGGCCGGCCACTACGTACTTGTCAGTGTGTGTGCTACCCAAAGACACAGGTTTCACTACACTGTGTGGAACCACTGGCTCGAGTCACAGCACCACAGTATGTCTGACACATATCCTCAATCCTCTGGTCGGTGGTGGTCCTCTGCCTTCACTCTTTTGGCTTAGGTAGGCTTGTACATGTGAATAAATAAACACTTATTGCTGCACTGACGCACTAATTCCAAGTGAAATTGTGGCATCTCTCCAGTTCTTATATAAAATGCAACCATAAGAATCTCTCACTCCCGCAAACGCACACACTCTGCCAGGCTATGATATTTCCTCCATTAAACAGACAGATTGGACCGGTAATCACCACTGAAAGGTACATAAACAGAGCAGCTGATTTCTGTACTCAACTCCCTCTCCTCTTAGGCCTCTACCTCTCTCTCCAATAATCCTAAATGGTCCCGAAGGCTTGTTTATCGGCTCGTCTTACGCTGTGTTTGATCTGTGAACTTGCCCACACATGCATGCATGGACACACACACACGCTGCAAGACAAAGAGCCAACATTAACAGTAATCGTTTAAGCGGCCTACACACATAGAGTAAATCAGAATCAGAATCAGAATCAGAGTTAGAGTCAGAGTCAGAGTCAGAATTATCTTTATTTGCCAAGTATGTCCAAAAAAAACACACAAGGAATTTGTCTCCGGTAGTTGGAGCCGCTCTAGTACGACAACAGACAGTCAATTGACAGAGAACACATTTGAGACATAAAGACATTGAGAAAAACAGTCACTGAGCAATAAAGGGTTGCTAGTTATCTGGTAATGCCGGTACTGAGCCCGATCCCTCCGTTCCGACAAAGTCAGCAAAGGGCCGATTATCAGTCTGCCTTGCAAGATTAGGCTGACCCCTTATCCTGTGGTGTGATTTGTTTAAAGTGCCTCATGCTACGAAAACGGTTGTGGCCAACAACTGTAAATGTTTAACATATTCAATATTTACAGTATGAGAAAAAAAAATCATTAAGTGTGTGGCCGACACCATGGACGTCAGAGCTACAGACTCTGTTATTAAGCTGTAAAAAAGATTTATGTCAAGGCTTTAGTTAACTCCTTGACAATTATGAAGTCCATAGTGCAGAAGTCTTTCTTGTTGACCTCACATAACAGAAACTTTGATTGACCATGTCTAACATGAACGATTGTCACCCCCAACCATTATTCAAGCAGGTTGGATAGGGTAAAATCACTCATACCTCACACCCCAGGATAATATTTAGACAAACTCAGATAATCAGGGTTTTGGTGATTTTGGTCTCAACAGGGGGGAGATTGGGATCAAAATCGGCCCGATTTTCTTTATGTGTGTATCTCCTTAAAATGTAATCTTGATGGCTCGTCAGCATCCCACACAAAAGAGGGAGGCGAGCGGAGAAGGTGGTGGAATTAACGAGAACATGGAAGAAGACGGGGAAGGGGTGATACAAGGGAGTGGCGATCAGCCACGACACAGACGGTGCTTGAGGCGTGAGGGGGATTTCTGCTAATTAACAGACGGTTAAACTCTTCATCCATCTCGCTGACATCTCAGATACAATTTCTCCTTTTCAGACTGAAATCAAAAAATATACAGTGTTGTGCACACAATGCAGTGGGCATCATGCTTGTGGACTGAATGTCAATATTTCCCTGCAACCTGCAGTAAATGCTCAATCAAAACAATCAAATTCACATTATACACACATCTGGTTCTGTATGTGTATACACCAGCGCACACTCAAACTCCATGCCTGCTTTGTCAGCAAACCACAAAAGTCTGCCAGGGTGTAGCTGGCCGGATACGGTGTGAAAAAAGATGATTTTCCCCATGACATCATTCACCATGCACAAATACATTTAGCACAGGCATCCATCATCTATTTTATTCCTAGACATGTGAGGCCACATGTGTCACATACACACACATGAGAACACACGATATGGCCCAAAGATGTTCAATACTGCTCTGTGCTTAATAAAATCACTGACATTTCTTCATGTGGAACCACTACAAGCTCCATGTGTCTTTGTGGAGGAGATGCTGTGGTTGGATGCAGCAGGAGACTGAGAACAGATCTTTGTGCACATGTGGTGGCGAATAGTGATGCTGCTTCAAAGACAAACCTCCCTGCATCACACTCACATGATCCATGCCCCGCATACAGTACAAAGTCCTGGTCATCACATATGGCTCTCAGACAAGGGTGACAAATGAGTCTTTCCTGTAAGTATCAGCTTCTAAAGCTACCTTCGCTCGAGCATAGCCCTGTGTGTCGTCTACTTTACATTTTATCTTCAATGCTTGGCACCCTTCAAGGAAACGTAATAATCCCACACTGAAGGAGAGCTGGTGCTGGTGGTAGGGAGGGGAGGTTCTCAGCATGCAGCTCAGGATTCAGTTGCAGCGGCCTTTTGGATGTCTGTGTGATCAATGAATTGCCAGCGCATGTGGCGCGCAATGAAAAGCAGAAATATATGGGGAGAGATTTGTCCATCCATCCATTTTCTACCGCTTATCCGGGTCGGGTCGTGGGGGCAATAGCTTTAGCAGGGACGCCCAGACTTCCCTCTCCCCAGCCACTTCATCCAGCTCTTCCGGGGGGATCCCGAGGCGTTCCCAGGCCAGCCGAAGGACGTAGTCTCTCCAGTGTGTTCTGGGTCGTCCCCGGGGTCTGCTCCCGGTGGGACGTGCCCGGAACACCTCACCAGGGAGGCGTCCGGGAGGCATCCGAATCAGATGCCCCAGCCACCTCATCTGGCTCCTCTCAATGCAGAGGACCAGCGGCTCTACTCCGAGATCCTCCCGGATGACCGAGCTTCTCACCCTATCTCTAAGGGAGAGCCCGGACACCCTGCGGAGGAAACTCATTTCGGCCGCTTGTATCCGGGATTTTGTTCTTTCGGTCACGACCCACAGCTCATGACTATAGGTGAGGGTAGGAACAAAGATCGACCGGTAAATTGAGAGCTTCGCCTTTCGGCTTAGCTCCTTCTTTATCACAACGGACCGATACAAAGTCCGCATCACTGCAGATGCTGCACCGATCCGCCTGTCGATCTCCCGTTCCATTCTTCCCTCACTCGTGAACAAGACCCCAAGATACTTGAACTCCTCCACTTGGGGCAGGATCTCATCCCCGACCTGGAGAGGGCATGCCACCCTTTTCCGACTGAGGACCATGGTCTCAGATTTGGAGGTGCTGATTCTCATCCCAGCCGCTTCACACTCGGCTGCGAACTGCTCCAGTGAGAGTTGGAGCTCACGGCTTGATGAAGCCAACAGAACCACATCATCTGCAAAAAGCAGAGATGCAATACTGAGGCCACCAGATTTGTCTCAAAATTATTTATACAAATATATCTGCGATTTACACGTGTTTTTCAGATCCACATGTTGTGTGTGCAATAATCATGCCTTAACATTTGTAAATATTAAATTCTGCTTGTGCATTGTTGAAGATGCGTTTGTGGTTTAGCTGGCATGCGCTGTAACTTAATGCAGTTTTCAAGATATTCACACGCAAGTTGAGAATATTCACACATGGGAAAGCTCGTCCCTCCAGCCGCGATTGTTGCTGTCTCCTGTTGATGACTTGTCATTTTTATGGGAATCCAACAGTCTATGGTCCAACCCTGCTGAAACCCTCGGTAAACCGACCAAGGTGGACAACCGGCAGCCCCGGCATTAGTAAGTAAAATGAAAAGAAATTGCCTTCCTCATCTGTCAACAAGACACAAAGCTTATTATTCGTGTTTAAAGAATTTTTCATGTTCCTTGCGGCGGTCGGGCGGGAAGACATTGGTTAGCTCTCGTCTCTGCTCTCAACGGAGACAACAACACTGCCTCCTAGAGGATGGAAGGACGGGCCTTCCCAGATGTGTGAATTTTCTTAACTTGAGTGTGTGAATATCTTGAAAACTGCGTTACGGTTGTCTAAAAAATAAATACGCATACCTGCTGAATCTCAAACATTTTTGCAGTTTTTCCACCTATGCAGGTGTATTTGGAAAGCGTGATAAATGGGGGTTTGCTGTATTTATTCATTTACTTGAATTTGTGTGTGATGCATGTGATATGTTCAGCCAGCCACAAATACAGTACGAGAGGCACATGTATGGGGTGAGAGAGCTAGCAAGGGTGGCAGCTCACAGGCAAAGAGAGAGAGAAGGAAATGGACGGGTGCCTGTTTAGCTCCAACAAGCTTAAACCCGGAGGAAATGACTTCACCATCCTGCAGAGTCCAGAGACTCGGTTATTGACTTTGTATCCTCTCTCTCTCTCTCTCTCTCTCTCTCTCTCTCTCTATCTCTCTCTGTCGCTCTCTCTCTCTTTCTATCTCTATTTCTCTATATATATATTTCGCTTTCACACACAGATGGCTAAATTTTAGCCAATAGATTGATAACTCGGTGGAATCACTTCCAGATTCTGTGATGTCACTGTCAGGTTCACAGAAGGAGCAAAAACACCCAGAAACACACACACACATATGCACACACACACACACACACACACACACACACACACACAGAGAAACAAATCCGGTCCCAGAGGGAGGTTTTACCCTCGATTACCACACAAGGGTCGTTTCTGTGCTTATTAGTCCCGTTTCCTTTATTAAACAGAGAAATAAACTGTCCTCACATTATTCAGTGAGGGTGTGCAGAGGAATGACAAATGATTAATTTCTAATCTCTTATGCTATGGAAACACATTCCCCTTTGCATGTGAACCAACAAGTTAAAAGAATTGTCAGTGCTTCATATGTCAGGGAACAAGCGGAAATATGGAGTCAATACAGTAACGTCACTGCCTATTCCCAATCCAAATGCTTGACAACTATTTGTTCACAAAGCATTTACACATTAAACATCTTATTAGACCGCTATCAAAAATGTATTGACATGAATAAAGGACACCATTTTAATAACAGTATAAAAATGGTAAATGGTAAATGGGCTGCACTTATATAGCGCTTTATCTATATCATCACAATGCCCAAAGCGCTTTACAAAGCCTCACATTCATCCACTCATAGACAAAAAAGAGGAAAAACAAATAAAAGAAAATGTAATTCTGATTAGTGTGTGACAAATTGCGTGAAAAGTACCAAACATTTTCTTAAAATTAAGGTTAGACTTGCAGGTCAATTAAAGAATCTTCAGAGGCATGGCCTGATTGGATTATTTTGGTAGATACAGGGATAGGAACATGCATTTTAAAGTTTTGTTGTGTCAAAAAGATGTTTGCCTTTCATGAGCAGTGAGGAAACTTATGCTTTCTGACGTACCCCTAAATTTTGAAGTATAATTTACAAAACTGATTTATGTATAAAACGCATGCACACATTTGTCTTTTCTTAGTGTGCAAAATATTATATAATACTACTATATAATCCTGGTACTACTACCTATTGAATATTGTTAAAATATGTATATATAATGTATAAATAATAATAATCATCATTATTATTTATAATTATTTTATTGTTATTAACAATCAGTTGTAATTTTATTAGTAGTAGGATTAACATACACCAAATGCAAGAGAGGTGGCAAGAAAAAATATTTGTTTGATGTACAGTATATTACAATGCATGTGGGGCTATACGTTAATGTGTCGATGCTTGACCAAGCTGCTTTAAATCAATGACATCTTTAACACCACAGTTATTCTGAACATGTCAAAGCAACATGGTGCAAAAGAGGACAAATGTGATGAGATGAAAGAAAGTGATAGCCTGCTTGTGCATGTGAGTGTACACATGTCCTTGATTGTCTATGAGGACTTTCCTGCCCTTCAGAAGTCTAAGCCCCGATCAGGATGTAGTTATGGAGCGCTAATTTGCAAGCAGTTTGATTAGAGACTTTCTGCAGACCCCCACCAAACACACACACACACACACACACACACACGCACACACAGTCTCGTGATCAGTCATTAATCTATCAAGTACCATTAGTGGTAGGAGGATGGCCTGATTGGAACCAGGAGACAAAATGATGTCACACACACACACAGACACACACACACACACGATTGACACATTGTTAGAAAATGTGAAGGCCTAAGAGAAAAACGATTTTTCATGTACCTCGTGAACCCCAACAAGCAAAATCTTTTACACTGCCCACATTTTCTGAAATGTGATTAATAGAGAGGCTTAAGAGTTTTATATTTTCATACAAAAGAATGGTTTAATGTAATATCCGACCATCTTACAATGTACAGTACATGTATTTACTCTAATATAACTGAACACAAACGCTGCCGGGCCTTCTTTCGTTGGCATTGACAGTAATCCTTTGGGTGTTCAGTGTTTCCAGAATGAAAATGGATCTCTTTATTAACACTGACAAAAGCTCACTAACTTTAAATAAATGCGGGAGCCAATAATAAATCATTTTTTAGGGTCCCAATAGAGCACAAACCACAAGGAATTCAGGCATCATGGATACTACAAACCACACGCTGGCAGGCGAGCTGTTTGTGTGTGTACATGTGTGAGCGTGTGTTTTACACACAGTATAACAGACAGTTTCTATTAAACTGTGCTTTTGATTGAAATACCATGTTTTCATTAAGTTCCCTTTTCTGTAGCATTTCATTTATAGTTTTCTACAGGGTTAGAGTCAGAATTACTTTATTCTGTACGTGAAGACAACATGACACAACTAAAAAGATATGCAAATGAATTATTAATTTCTGAATATAGTACATTTGATGTCAATTCTTTCAACAGTGTCTAATTGTAATGATTGTATTTGGATAGTTGTCGTGATGAATAATTTGAGTAAATGGCAAGAAGCCTGCTCTCTGTATGAATTTTTTTAGTTTCTGCCACTGTGGCAGCAGGGTGTCATTGTGGTTAAGCTGTCTGCCTCACATTTGTGACGATCTCAGCTCAGGCTGTCCTGTGGGAAGTTTGCATGAAGTTCCCAGTACAGTTAATGGCTGGATATTTCTTGTACCTTCTGGAATTCTCCACAATTCCAAACTATACTGTATTTTTATTGGAAATTACGAGTTTCAGCATTAAAATATGTCAGAGATAATTTGAAAGTATAGACTTTATCGATGTAAAAAAAAAAAAAAAAAGAAAAAAAAGAAAACAAACAAAGTTTTGGGCCTGCAGCACACCGAGCGATGCGGCCGACCATTGGGAAAAAATGACAGTTGGCGGCTCTTTGGTACACACCCAGCAATTATTATTATTATTATTATTATTGGTGGAACCGTGGACGACTGGTTAGCACATCTGCCTCACAGTTCTGAAGACCGGGGTTCAAATCCTGGCCTCGCCTGTGTGAAGTTTGCCTGTTCTCCCCGTGCCTGTGTGGGTTTTCTCCCGTACTCCAGTTTCCTCGCACATCCCAAAAACATGCATGGTAGGTTAATTGAAGACTCTAAATTGCCCGTAGGTGTGAATGTGAGTGCAGAGTGTTCCCTGCAATTGGCTGGCAACCATTTCAGGGTGTACCCCGCCTCCTGCCCGCAGTTAGCTGGGATGGGCTCCAGCACACACGCGAACCTAGTGACGATAAGCGGTACAGAAAATGGATGGATGGATTATTATTATTATTATCCATCCATCCATCCATCCATTTTCTGAGCCGCTTCTCCTCACTAGGGTCGCGGGCGTGCTGGAGCCTATCCCAGCTGTCATCGGGCTGGAGGCGGGGTACACCCTGAACTGGTTGCCAGCCAATCGCAGGACACTTACAAACAAACAACCATTCGCACTCACAGTCAGGCCTACGGGCAAATTAGAGTCTCCAATCAATGAATGTTTTTGGGATGTGGGAGGAAACCGGAGTGCCCGGAGAAAACCCACGCAAGCACGGGGAGAACATGCAAACTCCACACAGAGTTTTTGAACCCGGGGATTGAACCCGGGTCCTCAGAACTGTGGGTCCAGGTCCTCAGAACTCAGAACTGTGAGGCTGACGCTCTAACCAGTCGGCCACCGTGCCGCCCATTTTTATTATTATTTATAGAGAAAAAGGGGAGTGTGTGGATATTTTGAGAGGCTGCTGATGCTGCAATGATCGATTGCCCCATTCACTGACTGCTCTTGCATTTCAGCAAGAGAGACTATGTGCTTTGGTTTCTAATCCATGTGAAATGAATATTAAATTATTACTATAGTTAAAGCTAAAGCTATAATCCACAACTATGTTTTAAAAAAAGTAATTTTCACCCAACCTACTACCAGAGTAGATGACAGAATGCTGATTAAGCCTATCAGCTTCTGGCAGATATTGCAACATTTTTCAATATTTACTTTTTTATATTTAGTGACTATCCTATACATTCCCGTTTAATTTAATTCCCATTAAATGTGATTGTAAAATATTATATGGGTCATTTTCATAAATTCATCAAAAACAGTAAATACACTTGGAGATTGCCCTGTCTTATTCCAAAATGACTGTGCATCAGTGCACAAATCAAGGTTGATAAAGACATGGATGAGACCGTTTGATGTGGATGAACATCCTCTCTCTCTCTCTCTCTCTCTCTCTCTATATATATATATATATATATATATATATATATATATATATATATATATATAAACAATATATATATATATAAACTATATCTATATATATATATATACAATATATATATATATAAACTATATCTATATATATATATATATATATATATATATATATATATAGAGAGAGAGAGAGAGAGAGAGAGAGAGAGAGAGTTAGAGAGCTCAGAGACAGAATTTGACAAGGCACTAATCTGCCGAAGGTTACAAAAAGATTTCTGCTCCACTTAAGGTTCCTAAGAGCACAGTGGCCTCCATAATCCTTAAATGAAAGACGTTTTGGGACGACCAGAACCCTTCCCAGAGCTGGCCGTCCGGCCAAACTGAGCTATTGGGGGAGAAGAGCCTTGGTGAGAGAGGTAAAGAAGAACCCAAAGATCACTGTGGTTGAGCTCCAGAGATGCAGTCGGGAGATGGGAGAAAGTTCCAGAAAGTCAACCATCATTGCAGTCCTCTACCAGTCGGGGCTTTATGGCAGAGTGGCCCGACGGAAGCCTCTCCTCACTGCAAGACACATGAAAGCCCGCATGGAGTTTGCTAAAAAACACAAGAAGGACTCCAAAATGGTGAGAAATAAGATTTTCTGGTCTGATGAGACCAAGATAGAACTTTTTGGCCTTAATTCCAAGTGATATGTGTGGAGAAAACCAGGCACTGCTCATCACCTGTCCAATACAGTTCCAACAGTGAAGCATGGTCGTGGCAGCATCATGCTGTGGGGATGTTTTTCAGCTGCAGGGACAGGACGGCTGCTTGCAATCGAAGGAAAGATGAATGCGGCCAAGTACAGGTATATCCTGGACGAAAACCTTCTCCAGAGCACTCGGGAACTTACACTGCGCCGAAGGTTCACCTTCCAACAAGACAATGACCCGAAACACACAGCTAAAATAACAAAGGAGTGGCTTCAGAACAACTCCATGACTGTTCTTGAATGGCCCAGCCAGAGCCCTAACTTAAACCCAATTGAGCATCTCTGGAGAGACCTGAAAATGGCTGTCCACTAGCGTTCACCATCCAACCTGCAAGGAGGAATGGCCAAATCCAGGTGTGAAGAGCATCATTCCCAAAAAGACTCATGGCTGTATTAGCTCAAAAGGGTGCTTCTACTAAATACTGAGCACAGGGTCTGAATACTTATGGCTGCGTGATATTTCAGTTTTTCTTTTTTAATAAATCTGCAAAAATTTCAACAATTCAACTTTTTTTCTGTCAATATGGGGTGCTGTGTGTAGATTAATGAGGGAAAAATGACAGAGAGAGAGCACAGAGAGCTACTCGGTTGTTGACTGCATATCTCTCTCTCTCTCTCGCGCTCATTTTTTCCCTCATTAATGTACACACAGCACCCCATATTGACGGAAAAATAATTTAATATCTCTCTCTCTCTCTCTCTCTCTTTTCTCTCTCTCTCTCTCTCTCTTCCCTCAAGAATGCACACACAGATGGCTGAATTTTAGCCAATAGATTCATAGCTCGGTGGAATCACTTCCAGATTCTGTTACGAATGGAATGTATATCTCGCTTATGCTTACAACCCGGAAACTTATTTTTTTGGGTCAAAGTTTATGTGCATTTTTGATTGTTTATTACATCTGCAATGCTGCGATGCTGTACACTGCCAAATCAAATTTTGAATTGCAGTAAAAGCATTGATCGACCGAAAACTAGTCACCAAACCTTGCACACTGTGTAACATTTCCGTCAGTTTGGTCCATGTCGATGGGTGTGCAGCGGACAATAAAAGTGTCTCAAACAGCAACTTTTATTCCTGTTAGGAATTTGTGTATTGTAATGATTTATTAGAATTTTCAATTTTGATAGATTTACCCTTTATGGGGCACTCATCAAAATACTTTAAAAAAATATTTACTACAAAAAAAGTTAATCTTAGAAAGAGAAGACCTCTTAACTTCACTTTAAAGTTAATAACAATTAATAATGACAGTAGTAGTACAGTATCATATACCATCCTGATTGACTGGGATGGATCACGTTTCCATTATCATAAATTTAAGTTACTGAATATGGTTCCCAGAAAATTGATACTGTTGGCTCAAAAACTAACATTCTTGCTATATGGTTGGTATTTCCCCAATTCCCATTCTATACTCAGTCTGCGCCATCTAGATTGTAACCCATGGCCAGACTTTCCACATTTTGACAGTTTAGCCTTTCCTGAGAGGTCACTCTTACTTGAATAACATCCAATCCAGCTCAGACTCAGCTCAGAGAATCCCCGTATCAAACAAATCATACCCTATAATCCCATTTTACAGAGACACAGCAATGAAAGTTTTGATTAGGGCCTGCTGGAAGTATTCAGAGGGCAGCCCCTGCCCCTCCCAGCCCTTCACCTCAGACAGTGGCCCCTTCTAAGCAGCTCATCTCGCCTCGGGTCTGCTTTGCTCCCAGCTGTGATTGACATGTGAATTACAGTGCGTGGTGATGATGATAATAAGTGTGCTAACCGGGGCCAGGCCTGCGTCTTGCTGCCAAAAGCCAATCCAAGCAGGCACGGCCTGAAAGACAACCGCCATGACAATTTGAGGAGTCAAATAAAAATGACAAGCTAACTGTTAAAGAACTGCTGATTTTTCACGTTGTTTTGAAAGAGTTTGTGGCTCCACTGGCTTTCAATTCTCCTAAATTTTCACTTCTCCACCCGGCCACATCCAGATATATGAAACCCATCATTTATCAGAGCAATCTAAAAATAATGTCCCTCCGCTGTGGTGATACTACTATAGAAAAAAGTGTTCAGAATGATTGCCCTCAGTGGTAGGAAAACATACCAGGACGTGTGTGACAGTATGTAGGCAACAACTTCCTACAACACACACACAGACACACACACACACACACACACACACAAATGTACACAAACAATGGATTTCCTCCTAAAATGTCACTGTCTGCTAAGCTTACATGAACAATAACTCTTCAAAATCCCGCTTAAGTCTGCTAACAGCTTGAAAGTGTGTTTACGTTAGAGTGCCAACATTGTTAGGAATTATTTCAACCAAACAGCACGATATATTATACTGGCTTTACATTCTGGTATTAGGAAATTACACTCTAACACCCTGTGGATTGCTTTTCCACCCACTCACATTCATCTGGAGAGAACTAACCACATTCCCAGGGATCTATTCCCAACTTGCCATAGCCCTGTGGATCCTTCTGCCCTTTTGCGTTCGAGTTTAGGTTGGCAGCCTTTGCTAGCAGGAGCCTCAAACAAGGAGCCTCTGACTGAGATGCCGAGTCTGACTTTCATTACCAATTACGTCTGCTTTTGTTTCTTTGAACCACAACCATTTACCCCACAGTTACTGCCAGTCAGAGAGGGGAATGCAATTTTCATCAAAATAATTAGCAATCAAAACAAAAGAGAAGAACACACAGCCAGGATTAGGATGAGAAAGTGTTGTGGACAGGCGTTGATCTATACGTGTCTAAATACTGTCGGGGAGACTGAGCAAAGCATAGTGAGAAGCTTAGGAAAAAGAGACAAAAGAGGGTTAAGATAATTCACAACACACTTGTGGTGAGAGAAGTGCCTGTGTCTTGGCAGAGAGGTTCTTCTCCTTTTTCCTTTTACCCTCATCACTCCTTTTTCCCTCAGCCAAGGTGAGGCAGACACAACCAGTAAAGGCTGGTTGCCGTGGCATATGAGCCATTAAATCTCCCCAAACTGTGGGTAGAGGAAAGGCGGGACAAGGCCTCTTGCAAAAGCTCACTGAACGCTGCCAGCCCACAGACCTGAAGTTGAAGCACTGAGGTTGTACATTAAAAGTAGACAACACATATTCGATCTCAAGAGAGGATGACTACTGCAATTGTTGGTTGGTAATTCTCCAAAAAATAAACTAAACCATAAATCTGAAGAGTCTTCAAAGAGCTAAAAAGTAAGAACAGTGTAGTCATATTAAAGGGCTATGGCAGGCAGGCATTTAATATTTCCATGTGGTTGCAAGACAGGAAAAAAATGATTGCTCAATTGATGTAACAGAAACTTTATGATTTTTATGGGTCCCTGGATATTGAACTAAACACTATGCTGTGGTTCTAAAACATTTGTTATGTCGACAAGAAATCACATTTACTGCCAATATGATCATAAAGATCCTGCAACAATAAATGGGTGGAAACATTGGGACGCATACCACTTACAATAATCCGTTAAAACACTATGAAAATTTTAAAATAAAAACACTTTCATTCCAGGTTCTCTGTCCCCATTAAAATGCATTCGCAGGTGAGCACATGCCAAAGCTGGAGCACCCTTAACTAGAAGGCCATTTCAACCAATCAGAAAGCACAATAAAATAATTTCCTGAAACAATGGTGAATCAAGGGAAGGAGCAATGATACTTTTGCATTGATAATGAAGTGCCATCCAAGTGAAATATAAAATATGCAAACTATCAAAAACCTTTGTGATATGTGTCAGTCAACTGTTTCTCAGGTCCAACATTTGTGACATCCGGATGAATGGGCAAACATTTTCATCGGCGCACTCAAAAATATGATGGAAAGTTTTCAAGCCGGTATTTTTAATATTTGGTTCCTTCTTTCTCATCCATCAATTTACTGCAGGAGTCAAGTCAAGATGGTTCATTGTGGGGAGAATTTGATCATTTTAAACAGAAAATCAAGGGTCAATGAACCACTGCGCGCACCAAATGACAACAGCTTACATTTAGTTTCCCCATTAGAGCTGCTGAAGCTGCCGCATTGTGTCAAGAAAATGTGCCGACAGCTGTATCAGCAAGGAGAGGACAAGAGGGAGTTTATGAGTTACAGATGGGACATTACACACTTGCATGCAGCTGATGAAATGTCAGGGTCAGAAGAATTTGTCACCGTAATCAGTCATGTAGGAAGATTTTACTGCATGCATTCTACTCTTGATTTCATCATTCTTCCAAATCTACTTTGGAGGTTTTGGCACACTCTCTTTACATGACAGAGTGCCAGGGTGAATAACAAACACCCGAAGATATTTGCTAAAGGAACAACTGTTGAAAACAATGAGAACAGCATATAAAGTGTTATTGCTACAGTACACTAAGTGTGCCCAGCATTTAATATACTCAAACACTCCACATATTTCACAGCTGACGGCGGCTGGAAGTTTGACATTTGGCAGCGAGTGGGCATCCGCTCCCGCAGCCCATGCCCAGAACAACCCTCACACTCCCCGACACACAAACACATACTAACTGCTCAGCATCAGGACCTAAGTTAAAACAAACCATCAGGAGGTCCTGTCACATCCACTCAGCACTTAGCAACAGACAGACAGCCCCGTTTATAAACTCACATTCGCATATTATTTTGGTGTGCATGTGTTTGCTAAAAGTGCAGAAAGACGCCTGCTGTGGGTGCCAGGTTGCTTGTGATTCTTGCTGGGCACCAGTTCTCACATAAGCAGACACTGTGCGCAATAGCCACGTGAATCAAGTACTGCAGATTCATATTCCGCTTGTCATGTTGACAAAATAACACTCATTTATTGACTGATGTGTTCATAAAGGTCAAAGTACACTAAATGGAAAAGAATAGACACCCGTCTGCAGTGGTTCCCAAAAGGGGGGTGCAAGATACAGTTCAGGAGGTTTGAAAAGTTGATTCAGCAATTTTCAATTTTGTATTGAAATACATACACTGCATTTTTTTTTAATACAAAGTTGTCTTTTTTAAAAACTTTTTAAATATTTTAGTGGTTGGATGTTATGCTGTATTAATTACTGACATTTCAGAAGGGCCCAGTGAGCCTGTTCAAATGTAGGTATAAAAGAGTTCATTCTGTTTTTAGAGTTCTTATTACTGGTCAAAATGGTAAAACGTTGAGAGCTGCATTAAAGCGCTTCATGGTGCTGAATCATCTCTGAGACAGCTCTCAATAATTTAATTAAAGTCGTTGAGCACTGTATACAATATATGTAGTATGTGCCTGTGTGTGTCTGTGTGTGTGTGTGTGTGTTTGTGTATGTGTGTGTGATCTGCACCACTGCAAATTACAGCCACAATTATAATATATTGTGTTAAATTTATACCTGCACTGCACATTCAAGAGTGAGTGCTATTGCTGTTGTAAAGCCAGAATATTTGATAGAGCTTTTATGTATTGGACCTAGCTAGATTGTAAGTGGTCATAAGGCCGGTGTTCAAATTATTAATATTGTCTTTGCAGGGCCTGCAAAAATAGATAAAAGGTTTTCTACACTGCAAAAACCTTTGAATGTATATAATTCAAACATGTACATGGGTTGCACATGATGCAAATGTGTTAAACTAACATACAGTATATTATTTGATTATTTCAAGGAAAAGAAGGGGAAAATGAAGTCAGTTGACTACATTTTAATCACGTGCAACTGTTAATTTAAAAAAAAGTATTTTTTCATTGTATAGAGGTATAGGGCACATAAAGTTAGGAACCACTAAAAGAATTAATTAATACATCAGGAAAGGAGCAAGATACAAAAAATAACAATGACTCACGTAGCTGCTGTATATTACGGTGGAAAAGGAGCTTCAGTTTTCCCTGAATCCAAATTCTTACCAAACATTTTGGACAACAGCTTCCAACTTTGAGGAAACTACGGTGACCCTTCTTTTCGAACATTTCTGTGCCCCACGAGTGCTCAAAGCTGAATGAGTTTGGTGGAGAAGAACAGGAGCGTCCTGACCTCAAACCAATCAAAGACAAGAGATCTTCCCAACATCAATAACCTTTAACTCTACAATAGTTCTTCCGGATGAATTGACATAAATTCCCACAGACATTCTTCAAGTCTGCAGCAAATCATTAAAAAATAGTGAATAACCTTTTCAAATGTCCATCCATTCATTTCCAATACTGCTTATCCTGCTCAGGGTCTGAGGAGTGCATTGTTTTCCCACTTGAATGTTTAAGATCATCGAACAAATGTAAATATCAGACTAAGATAACCAAAGTCAACATAAAATGTAGTTTTTAAATGGTGATTTTATGTATTAAGAAAAAAAAAACTATTCAAAGCTACCTGCTACCTGTGTGAAAAAGTAATGGTCCCCTAAACCATCCTCAGCAGCAACAACTGAAATCAAGCATTTTCTATAACAGACGATGTGTCCTTTAAAGCGCTGTGGAGATATTTTGGCCCACTCTTACAGAATTGTTGTAATTCAGCAACAATGGAGGGTTTTTGAGCATGAACAGCCTTTTTAAGGTCATGCCACATTTCAATCGGATTCAAGTCCAGGGCCAGTAGGCCACTCAAAAACGGTTTTTTTTTACCAAGCCATTCAGAAGTTCGGATCATTGTCCTGCTGAATAACCCAAGCCCACTTCAGCTTGAGGTCACAAACTGATGGCCAAAAATTCTCCTTCCATCAATTCACAGCAACTCATCCAGGTCTAGAAGAAGAAAAGCAGCCACAGACCATCACATGGCCAGCACCGTGTTTGACTGTTGACACACTGTAATGTTATTTTTCTGAAATGCTGTGTAACATTTATGCCAGGTGTAACGAGACACAGGCCTTCCAAAATCTTCAACTTCCATTTTGTCAGTCCACAGAATATTCTTTCAAGAGTCTTGCGAGTCTTTCAGATTTAAATATATATATATATATATATATATATATATATATATATATATATATATATATATATATATATATATATATATATATATTTTTTTTTATTTATTTATTTATTTATTTATTTATTTATTTATTTTTTTGCCAAAGAAAGATTAGCCTTCATTTTCTTTTTGATCAGCAGTGTTTTTTACATTGGAACTCCGGCATGGATGCCATTTTTGCACAGTCTCTTTCTTATTGTTGAGTCATAAACACTGACCTTAACTGAGGCAAGGGAGACCTGCAGTTCTTTACATGTTGTCCTGGGTTCTTCTGTGGCCTCCTGGATGAGTTGTCACTGTGCTTCTCTGGGTAACTCCTGGGAAAGTTCCCCACTGTTCCATGTTTACTCCATTTGTGGCCAATGGCTCTCACCGTGGTTCGCTGGAGTCCTAAAGCTTTACAAATGATTTTGTAACAATTTCTAGACTAATAGATGTCACTTACTTTACTTTTCATCCGTTCTTGAATTTCTCTGGATCATGGCATTTTGTGGCAGCAATTTGAGCTCTATTTCAGTTTTTTCTTCATTGAGCAGGTGTGGAGGTAATCAGGCTTTGCTCAATGAAATGAAATCAGCTTTCCAAAAAATGTGATTGACCTCATTGTATTCATGATTTAACAAAGGGGGGATGACTTCTTCATACAGCTTTGAATTTAGAATTTTAAAATATAATTTCATCATTTACTTGGTTTGTATTTGTATGATATTTACATTTGTTTGATGATCCTAAACAGTACAAGTGGGGTAACTATGCAAAAAATAAGAATTTGAGAAGGGGGCAAATACTATGTCAAGGCACTTATAGAGACAAACAACCAATCACACTCACATTCACATGAATCATCAATAAGTGGTAACTGAATCCATGCACGCTGTCTGAACAGAAGTCAAGCGAATGTAAACTACACATCTAAAATGTGATGCATAATTGATTTGTCCACGGAGTAAAGATTACTGCAATAAATTATATGTATAAGCCTCTGATTCCTATCAGGTGACATGCATTTAAAGGCCAACAGCCATTATGGCGTGTTGATTTGTGCATAGAGAGTAACTCATCGGTTTGATGATGTAAAGCGAACAGAGAGTGTATTGCTCTTAAAGTCACATAACTTACGCATTAATGGCAACTTGAGGCCCGTGCTAAAGTGGATTTGAGCATTACTTATGTTTCTGCCAAACTGTTTGTTGTGCTTAAGCAGAGGAAATGCAGATTGCTGCTGAATTGAGAATCATAAAGTCTTAAGCAACCACAATGATTTCCCTGTTTTCTTTATAGGAGCGGGCCAGACATCACTTGAACGCCCCAAATCCCTCAAACTGACACCAAATCATCTCATCATGGTGATTTACGGTCTGTCTAGGAAGACAGTATCTCACCTAAAGTATGAGGAAGGAAAAAACTATCTATCGTTTTTTTCTTCCTCTATATTCCTTCATGGAGGGCCTGTGTATGGTTATTTCTAGTTGCATATTTCCCTTATATAGACCGCAGGTTTATTGGGATGCACTTTGAAAGCAAATGACAAACCGGGAGAGAATAAACTTAAATCCAGGCTGCGGTCCCGAAACCGGGTTATGATGACAGAGAACATGTGATTTCTGTTGGACATAGTTCTCCATTTCCCGGCTGTTGTCGTAGATTTCCATCACCAACCAAACCGAGCGTGCTGTAAACACAGCGCTCATTTGTTTTCTCCTCAGAGCAATTATATCATGTGATTTAAAACATTTTAAATAGAGCCCGTGCCGACTTTTATTTGTGTAAAGCGGATCTATTTCATGTCGAGCAGTAATGTAATAATCCCGAGCTGTCATTACGGCCCAGTTCCCCCAGTGCGCCAAACTCCATCTGATCTCCGCATTTATGAGAACCAGACTGGCGCACAAATCACCGGTCACCGCGAAAGAGAGAGGAAAGGGAAAAAAAGGGAAAAAAAAGAAACCCGCTTTTACACGAGAGAAACGGGGCACAAGAAGCGGCATAAAGGAAAGTCTTCAATATTAATATAGGATATGTTTGCTGAGAAATAAATGTGGTGATATTTCACCTTACAGATGGTCTGAATAAACAGACTAACATATTTGTACCTCTAATTAACCATGAGTGCACCGAAATGTTCACTCTGTTTATGCATACGTCTTAAAAGCAACGGAAAAGCGTTCAATTTGATGAAAACAAAACAAAGCAATTCGGAACATTTAATTAAATCAAACACACTTATGAGCGTCATATTGGGTTCCATCGTTTGTCCTGGACTACTTTTTGAATTTTAGGTATCAAGTGGCGTTGCAGTTTTCCAGTGTGTCAAATGTAAAAAATAAATAAATAAATAAATAAATAAAAAGACGTGCACACATTAGCCAAATGACGAGAAATAATTGTTCTCCTTTGAAACGATGTGCCACTGACTTAGTAACTTCTTAATGCCTCAATTAATATTCAGTTCAGTAAATTCTTTGGAGAGGTGGGGGGGGGGGGGAACAACAACAACAACAACAAAATCAACGTGAGAACAAATCAAATATCGCCCGTTGATTGTGGGTGATGAAATTTGCGGACATGGGAAATATTTTCCAAATTTCATTTCGTGTAATAAATGTGTGATTTGTGGAGGGGGAGTTGGGGGGGTGCGCAGACCATCCAAGTGGAGGAATGCGCGCTGGATCTCCCTCCCTCTCTCTTGCTCTCCTGTGACGCAAAGAGTGGAACAAGCCCACGGAGGGAGAGGAAAGGAAGACCTCTGAGACGAATCAAGGGGATAGGGGGATAATGTAGTGAAGCAAGGGGGAGGCGTGTCAACAATCAAAGACTTGGATGTACGGGAACATCTTGGACAACACATGGAATGGAACCGGCTTAATTACGAAGCGAGAGGGGGAGAGCAGCTCCCTGCGGTGCTGAGGTTCTGCTGCGGCTCCTGAATGCCCAAAAGCCGAGTCAAGGTTCGGACACAACTCGCGGGATGTCGCTGGCCAAAATGCAAGGTCTCAGCTCCAAGGCGCACGCCTTTTCCGTCGAAGCGCTGGTGGGGAGACCCTGCAAGAGGATGAAAATGTCAGACGCTGACGCTGACGCGAGCATCTTTGCCGGTGAGGGACAAACGCAAATAACAATGCATTTGTTGCACGAATTTAATTGACACCGACCTGCAATAATTAAGACCAAAAAATAAACATCTCAAATCTAATTTCCAAATAATCCACACCCACGTGTTATCGAGATAATTATTTTACAGCGGGATGCCACAATTTCCGAACATATTTGTCTCACGTGTAACATTGACACGTGTAATTAAGGAGTGGATGATTTCACTGTAAGGATCAGCAGCGTGTCCGCTCGCCCAGACGAAGCAGGTGGATTTACAGGTCACGGAGGCCGAGGCGGCCGGGTTACCGAGCAAGCCCAAAGAAAGCGAGTGCAGTCCGGATAGAGAGGTCCGGGTCGAGCTGCAGGGCTCGGAACTCTGGAAGAGATTCTTTGAGATCGGCACGGAAATGATCATCACCAAAGCTGGAAGGTAATCTGCTTTGGACAATTACTTTGATAAAGAACAGTGTTTTACAGATAAAATAAATCGAAGTGTGTCAACATTTTAGAGACACTGCCCCCCCCCCCCCCCACTCAAATAATATGCAATATATATTTTCATAAACACATTAGTAGTTTTACATATAGCAAACTATATTTGTTTACATCATTAGCAGGTGTTCATTTTAAATCACTTACGATTTTGAAGTGTCTGCTTATAATAAAAAAAAACACAAAAAAAAGTTAAGGGGGGACGATGACATTCAAGTCACTCCCAATGCCATCAAATTATTATACATAAATGAAATATTTTGCAGACAGCATGGTGTTGTATCGACAGGCAGGCTTTCATCAAGTTTGAAACAGAATTGAAAGTGCATACGGTGAAAAAACAAGGCGGTACTTTCCAAACCAATTGTGCAAGTTATAGGCATTAAGAATATGCAGCAAATCTGCTGTTCTCCCTATTTAGACAGTTTGAGATTACAAAAGTATTTATTTATGAAATTCACTTCACGAAAATTGCTTACCTTGAAACACATTTCATCAAATGTATAGTCTTTACAACCAATAATATATTAACGAAATCATGCAGTTTTAAAATTAGCCATGTGTTTTTTTTTTCCCACTAAAATGACTTAGTGAGCTTTAACCAGCTAAAATCTGGGTTCCGTTAATTTAATTACCGAGCAAATGCGTCATAAATCTCGGGAGTGCTGATGTCCCACACAGGGGCCTCGACCTCAACCTTTGATCTGAATTTGGCCGTAACCACACAGAAAGTTTGTGTGTGTGTTTTTTTTTAACACGCGTGTATTTCAATCCACTTGAAAGTTGCACTGAAATTGCATTTTCCCTCACGCCTGTAGGAGAATGTTCCCATCCGTTCGTGTCAAAGTGCGGAATCTGGACCCATGCCAGCAGTATTACATCGCAATGGACGTCATGCCCGTAGACTCTAAACGTTATAGGTCTGTCTATTTATGATATAAACATATTGTGTGTGTGTGTGTGTGTGTGTGTGTGTGTGTGTGTGTGTGTGTGTGTCTGTGCGTGCGTGCGTGCGTGTGGAAAAGCTTTTGCTTCAATTACATGTAAGAAATCGACTTAGGTATTAGAGACACTGACCCCAAATCCAAAATAATACTTCTCTCTCAACAACCAAGCAGGCCTATCAATAGTTTGACATGGCAACCTATTCGTTTGTTTCTATGATCAAGTTTTTTTCCCCCAATATATGAACATATACACCCTTGTAGGTACGTTTACCACAGCTCGCAGTGGATGGTGGCAGGAAACACAGACCACTCGTGCATCTCACCGCGGCTCTACGTGCACGCAGACTCACCGTGCGCCGGAGAGACGTGGATGCGTCAGGTGATCAGCTTTGACCGAGTTAAACTCACCAACAACGAGATGGACGACAAGGGGCATGTAAGTCGACTCGGTGCCTTCTGGGTACTGACTTTTTACGAATGAGTCAATATCTTGTTGTTTCTCGGTTGTGCATGCAGATTGAAAACTGGCATAATTATTTATTTAATCGAATGTATGGGTCAAAAAATGTCCAGGTTCATTTGGTTTTGCACTTAAAAATAAAATTAGATCCTAAATAAAAATAGAAAAGGAATGGGAGAGTAGACTGTTTTAATCTAAAAAAAAAAAATGTTCAATGAGACAAATGTAATTTGGGGAAAATTATGAATCTGTAAGGATTCAACTCAATGATTCATTACAGTGGAAGTTTGATTTAAAAAAAATCAATGAACAATAATAATTAATCAGTTTATTATAAACCATAAAATTACTTGATATGTCCATATTATTTCAGAATCAAAAGCAAATGAACAACATAGTTGTTATTTAAAATAATATTGACTTAAAAAGATCAGGCCCCATATTTATGAGTTGATTTGGTAATACTGCAGTTTGGCAACTTACTGAAGATACTGCACCATCTTGAATAGCAGAAGAAAATCACGACACACTTAACACGAAACTGTTTGGCTCAGATCAGGTGTTTTTTTTTTTTTTTCTTTCAGAATAGGTAAATTTAATATAATGTGTTGACAATCAGGAATATAAGCAAATGGGTTCATACAGTAGTTTTTCTCTTTACCAGGGTTCAATATTGTGGTATGTATGATTTCATTTTGTCCGACAAAAAGGAATGGTCTGATTTAATTTTTTTATTTGCCGCTTTCCTTTTTTTAAAATGACAAGTTTAGACTATAGGTTAAACTAGCTGATGACATCGGTTGAGGTTTTAGGAAAGTATGTGGGTTTCTTTTTTGAAACATTGTTCCACCAAATCTTGCATGTTAATTTGCATATTAATATTTAAATTACAGAAAAATAGAGCTAATGTATAATAGCAGCTTCTCTTGCTCCAGATAATTCTACAGTCTATGCATAAGTACAAGCCACGCGTGCACATCATCCAGCATGACACAAGGATGGACTTGTCCCAGATCCAGTCGCTGCCTGCTGAGGGAGTGTTCAGCTTCTCCTTCCCAGAAACCGAGTTCACCACCGTCACAGCCTATCAGAATCAACAGGTAACACTCACTGAAACGGCATGATTCCATTGCATGTCAAAATGGCTGGCAGAGTAATTACATCCAAAGGTTGTTTTTTTTGACAACCGAGTTCGGCTAACAATTTGAAAAAAAAATGAAAAAAAAATCTCCATCTTTTCTTTGCCAAATATATTCCAAAAGCAGATGTGCGGTGATTATTATGCTGATTCAGTCACCAGCTCTGTTCTGTCTGCCCTCACAAAGTTTTAATCTCAACATCTTGAAGACGATGAGGCCTTTGTTCATGGCGTAACATCATAAATTGTACCGGTTTTCCGTGGTGCTCAGAGCAAGCGTGTGTTTGTGTGTGTGTGTCCCTGTGTGGTTGAGCTGACCTTGCTGTTGGTAACAGACGGCCACCGCCAGGAGAGCCAGCCCTTTTCATCAAGGTTCACTTTTGCGATCGGTGACGGTATTATTACAGAAACTAAATAGTGATCTGTGACTGGGTTGCCTGAGAGGGTCCAGAGCCTCTTAAGGCAGTGGGGAAAAAAACTCACATGAGAACCTTATATGACATGGCAGAGCACCCCAGGTGATGGTGGGAGATGTAGTCCATCAGCTGGAGAACTCTGCCACTCACTGTGCTGTTGTAAAACAGAGCTTGTTGCTAGCCTAGCATATATCCGATCTAACAAATCTTTTCCTCATGTCTGGGCAAGATCACCAAATTGAAGATTGACAGGAACCCGTTTGCCAAGGGCTTCAGGGATCCAGGAAGGAATAGGTAGAGGAAACCTCACATAACATCAATACGTGTTATAGCTGCAGAAAACACTCCACTACTGGGCCCAAGAGAGATGTTAAGTTGGACCACGGAAATGTGATATTACATAAAACCTTTATGTGAAGTTTGCATGTGCACTGCAGAATGTTAAACCTCAGATACCCAGTATTTACACTAAATACCCGGAATTAGGATTTTCCCTATTTCCTTAAGATATATATGTTTGTTTTTGTGTGGATAGGGGAGTGTTGGATGGTTTACTGGAGTCTTATCCTTGGAGAAGCCCTCTCAGCATGGAGTTCAAGCCATTTGCCATACAGCTTCAAGGTATCCTGCAGGTCGCATTATTTCTTTTGTTCGGTCTGTTTTTATTCATGTCTGGCATCTTTCAACAGGCAGCCTGGGGTCCCCAACCAGCGCCACTTCCCCACTGAAGAGTTTCTTTCCCCTCTCATCGTCATCATCCCTTCTTTCATTCTCAACACTCTCCTGCCAGGACGCCGCTCTTCAAACTCTAGCGCTTCCTTTCTACGGAAAAGCTTCGACCAACCCCGCATTGCCCAGCAGAGCCTTTTCCTCACTGGGAGCAGACAGACTCAGAGGCTTGCCAGTGTCCCCACTAACAGACCCCCCGCTCTTCTCTATGCTGCAGGGAAAGAAACGGGATCCGGGTCTTTCTCGATCGAGCCCTCCCTGCTTGATCCCCCTCCCCGGCCCGCTCAGCCCTCAAGGATCCGCTTCCTCTCTACTGCCTCATCTATCAGAAAGTGCTGGCCCATATTGTCTTTACCGCTATAGCTTCCCCTTGAACCCTCAACTCACAACTATTTCCCGACACAGCAAACTAGCTGAAGACAACACAGAGGCCCTACTGCGGCAACCTTCATGGCATCTGGCCACCAACCACCGTCTCTGACCGTCTCCAGCCCAAATGACAGTAGCAAGCCAAAGCAAAGGGTGCTGCTGCTCTCTGGGAAACACCCATTAGAGGCAGTCAAGAGAGAGCTGTCACCGAAGGGATTGTTTGTATTTAAAAACTATTTTGAGCACTGTGTCCGTGGTGCAAATTGCCAAAGGAAAAAAACAATCAGATTCTAAAGAAATCTCTTCTCACTGTCTGCACTCAAAACCAAAACCTTCTATTGGGCCAACGTAAATGTGAAACCAAAAAAAGCATCTGACCTATGCAGTATAGTCTACGTTAAACTAACTGATAAATACTGCATGAACAATAATACCAGCATTCCAAAATATAGATTTGAAGGGAAGTCACTTTTACAATAATTCAGTTGGATTATACACTGGGGAACACAGTTTTTATTGAGTTAGGTCTGACAGCTGTTTTTAACTAATTTTTGGGTGCGGAATCCAAAACTGGTCTCAGTTTTTCTCTATCACGTCAAGTTTGTGAACTATAGATCCCCGTTTAAAAAAAATAATAATAATCATAAATACTGTACTTAACAGATACGTTCTTGCTTTATAAAACTTTTCGAATATTGACATACAATGAAATATGAAAAAATAACCAGGCATGACTGGAATGTTTTTTTAACACTATTATGTTTTACAAAGGATATGGCACAAATCCTCTTAATTCCTACTATGCTACCTTTCTGTTTGCAGGTAGTGATAGTACTGCCCTATTGGGAGCTGCACACACCTCTCACCACACTGTCTCAATTGTGACTGCACAAACAAGTTGCCATGTAGCTGTAGATGAGTCCAATCGTAATCAGCTGGCAAATCTTACTACAGCTAATCATTGGAATTTTTCTTATCTGGAGAGTAAGCTGTGGAGAAAAAACTTGACGTGCTAGAAAAACAATGACTGCAATTGTGGAATCAGCATGCCAATTTTAGTTTTAATCAGCATAACAATCTAACTCAACAGAATTTTTTTTTTTAAATTGTTCCTCATTGTTATTGAACAAGCCACAGTTCTGCACTGTTTCTAACATGATGATATGAAAACAAATTCTCGTAGGAAAGTGGGCTGGACTGGGTTTTGCTACAAGGTCATCTTGCTGAAAAATAGCCCAGAGAGAGAGCATGATCCTTTACTACAAATAACAGTAAAGTTATTTAAAGTCATTCACATATTCTTCTTTTAGAAGACTATTTATGCAAGGACTAGAAAACAGCTTCTGTGAAATAGCCGTGTTGTCGTTATTGTAATTATTGCTACAGCAGTTCCATTATTGTTAGTAAATTAATACTTCTATCTAGACACTTTTAAAGACTTTCGGAACAAGATATGAAGACTAGTCTGAGCTGGTCAGAAGTGACAATTCCCTGATTGAACCCAAGACTCACACCCCTCCTTTTAGGAATCTCGATTTGGGTAAAGCAGGGGAAATGACCTGTTTCCCGACAAACGCTCATAGCCAAACAGCAATTACCTTGTCATGGCCGAGCATGACAGTGAGCTAATGCGTGCTGGACGTGGAAATAGCAGGAAGAAGTTAATTGAAGAACTCAGGCTGGGATTGCCTGCTTTTGAGTGAGCGGTCAGGTGCGTTGCTATCAAACAGCCTGCCCTTTGTTTGCAGACACATGTAATCTGGGCTGCTATTTGATACTGACTGTCATTTCCATGTTTGCCTATGCAGGACAATCAGTTTTAACTCTCAACTAATTCCTGATTTTTCAATTAAACAAATTGCTTTCATACCGGGACAGCTGAACTTTGCACCTGTCTCCAATATATGCAGTAATAGTACACACACACACACACACGCACGCTCGCATGCACACACGCACACACACGCACACACACACCTGTGCACTTGCTTTGTATTCAGTACTAAAGGTCTTGTTCATCATATTGGGGAAATATGCTCAGTTCACAAGGTGAAAAAATAGATACATCTGTAATTTCTTAATACTTGAATGGTGCTTAGATACTAAGATGATAAATGGAGTGATATAGCCAAAGACCTTCTCTTTCATAATTTAAAGAAAGTATAATAGCATTCTGTGAATATGGGAGGGGATGAGAATACAGTATCTAGACAATTTGAGCTGTCTCCTTGTTGACTTTGCCCTTTCTTTTTCATGCTAAGATAGGTAGCTGCTGACATAAATTGTGTATTCTGGCACTGATTTTCTTTTATTTCAACTTTCTGAAATAAGTACATTCTTTCAAATAAAGTGCATTTGAGTTTAAAAGCATGTAAAAGTTATTATGTGAAGACTTGAAAATGTTTTACCTGAATTTTGAGAACCCACCCGTTTGGCTAATTCGCTTGCTGTCATGTCAGCATGGTATTCTTGAAGCTGTTGGCTAAAACAGTAAAGAAACCTATGCTGATTCAACTTTGTAATAACACAGGTAGGAAGTTCCTAAACTGGCCAAGCCTGATTGACAAGGAGTGAAGGGAGAGAAAATTGACCCTGAAGTCATTTGCTTCCAATCATGTGAAATGGCATCCTGAAATGGGAGAAGCTAGTCTGGAAGTGTAAATATACTCTGCCTTCATTAGATTAACATACACTTCGCTCACACACGCCACATACATGCAAGTTATCTTCTAATAATAGCTGCTGTATAGGGTCTCACAAGCACATAGATTTACACGTGGCCTTCAGCCCGCCTTGTATTTGGCTCTCGGAATCTTGTTTACACTGGATGCTATTTTAGTTACAAACGTAATAAAAGCTGGTTATTTATTAGGTCAGATTATTGAACATGACTGACCTCAGCTGTAAAGTTTAGAGTGAAAACAGCTGTGGCTGAAATTGAATTACACTAAGTGAGTAATGTGAAAAGCAAGGGCAGTTTAACAGTTATTAAGTGCTCTTCTTGAGACCAATCTAGCAGGCGTGCGCCTCCAGGGTACTGAAATTCTTCTGCTTCTGAGTCACTTGCCATGGCACTATCTTTTGTGCTTTTACAGACTGCAGCTGGGTAATGCCAATCACAGACTTGGACATTTTCATCAGTGGGTGCTCGTAGCATATGCTTAACAAAGCAATGGGAGATGTAGAACTTTGCATGTTGCATGAGCATGGTAAACACATGCTCCTAGTACTTGTAGTATGTCAGCAAGTACTGGTACGACATGTGCGTGTAGGTGTGTGTGTGTGTGCGTGTGTGTGTGTGTGTGTGTGTGTGTGTGTGTGACTTAGACAGAGAGACAGAGAGAGGAGTAACCAACATTAAAACTATGTCCATGGGTGAAAAGCAAACAACTGTGAAACCGAGACAAGAAGATGGAAAATCAATCAGAGACCTTTCCAAAACGTGGCAAAACCAAATAGATCCATTTGGAATGTCCTGAAGAAACACACCAGTAGTGTACTGAGCAAAAGATGTCAAATGGGTAAACCATGGAAAACAACATTTGACAGCAGTCGACAATTTGGAGCGCTATAAAGAAAGACCTGACCTAAAATAATGGTTAGTGTCATCAGCAACAACATCCAGATGCCAGGAGTGAAGGTATTACAAATTGCCGATCACAGAAGACTTCATTAACAAAAGAGGATGAAGATGCAAACCACCAACAGGAAGGCTAGGTTGGAATTTGCCCCACAAATTTAAAAGTTCAAGGTAAAGATTTGGATCGATGAGACAAAAAATATTGCCAAAGTGATAAAAAGGCTAAAGTTTGGAAAAAGAAAGGATCTCCTCATGATGCCAAACACAGTAAAGGTAATGTCATGGCTTGGGCTTACATGGCTTCTTCTGGGATGGCCTCATTAATCTTCACTCATGCCACACCTGATAGCAGCAATAAAACAAACTCAGTCATCATTACTGTTAAAAGAAAAAAAAATAAGAAAAAAATACGTTTGGGAGATTTTTAATCATGCAGCAAGATAATGACCCAAAACAACCAACACCAGAGGCAAGAAGTGAACGTCTTTCGACGGGCTACGTCTCTATCCAGATTTAAACCATATAGAGCCAGCATTTACCTGCTAGAGGAGACTGTGGGGAGTAAAAATGATAATAACAAACCACAACCAAGAGACACTGTGGTGGAAGCCTGGAAAAGCATCACAAATGAATACAACAGTTTGGTGTTATAAATGGGTCACTGACTTGTATTGAATAATTAAGGCTATATGCCATTATATATTAAGTCTTATTCACATATTTGAAGTCTATGTGTTCCGATATGTTTACGCACCTACAAAAAAAAGTGTTTCATTACAACTAATCTTCTAAGTTATGTGTCAGATCCAGGTGTAAATATCTGGAAATAAAAACTGAAACTTGATCTCTTGCCTCACATTTGTCTTGTCATGTCAAACTCAAACTTACATTACATTTTTCTACATTTTACATAAATAAAATGACTAAAGATCATTATTTCAAAGCAAATGTATTGTTTAGCCCAACATTATTCCTGGCCATATTATGAATTCAATTGGATTTTGTGAACATAGACTTGGTAAATTTTAGAAGGGCAAACAAAGTGTATTTTGACTCAGTGATTTTAAAACAAAATGTCATATTATTTTCATTTTGACAAAAATGTGCATATCCAAAATTTTAAAAAAGCATATCCACTGCTGAAATTAAAAATATATATATCTCATCAGAATTCTCGAGCTTAAGTTAAAAGTTGCTTTGATCATTTTGTGGGGCAAATATAAATAAATAAATAAATAAATAAAATAAAGGTAAATGTTTCATTGTCATCTCTTAAAACAACCGCTTAAAGTTATTAATTTTTTTTTATTTGCTTGTTTTTGTATTTCCAGCTAGAAAATACCAATTCATGAAATGCACTTTTACTTTAACTCAAACTTCAAATGAAAATGGAAATTTTTGCTCTTCACTGTGTAAATTGGATTAGAATTACGCACGTACATGCACCCACCACTATTTACTGTACTATTTTTTTTTTGCAGTAAAAGCTATGGATACCCCCCCCCCCACACACACACACACACACACGCACACAAACCTTTCTTACACAGAATGAGTGAGTGAGGACCTGGCGTCTTGTTTGTGAATAAGAGGCACACTTTCCGGCCCGAGTTTTATTTAATCCAAACCCCATAAATCAAGTCTTTTGGAAAAGCAGTAGTTAGATATTCCTTTAGCCTATCATGGATAAATCATTGGTCCCTCTTTTTGCGTCCTGTGTATGACAGGTTATCACTCCAGGAACAAATACCGAAAAGAGCAGAGGAGGATGGAATGAGAATGCTTCTTTCTGGGTGACATATCAGATGGCAGGTTATAGGATGGGGTGAAGTATACGTGGTGGCAAGAAAAGCATGATTTAATGCTGCCGAGGACTCCTCTCCTTGACTTCTGTCCCAGGTCTTTCATGTCAGCCCAGGGTCGACCTGCCTGCTACCCCAGATGGTGCTGTCTGTCTGGTCTACCCTCGACAGGATGTGCCCATCACACCACCACCGCTATGGATATACACTAATTGATTTCAGGGGGACGAGCTTCTCTCTCTCTCTCTCTCTCTCTCTCTCTCTCTCTCCCGTCTGTTTCACACAAAGACAGACAGCCTGCCAACAGCTAGCGCCCCTCACCTCACACCCACACACACGCACGCATACACACAAACACACATACTAACACACGGCCGACACTGTGCGCTGTCAACGCTAATTCAATTTGAGACGCAAGAGTGTGACTAACAGCAGACCTACTGAGTGCTTTACCATATGTATCACACACACACACACACACACACAAACACACGCGCACACGCACACTCACGCCACCATGCACCATTCCATGAGTGTTCGAATGCCACTCATGTCAATGTGTCAATTCAGCTCCACTTGTTACAGTCTCTTTTGAAAGACCACATAAGGGCATCACTTAAGATGATTATTTACTGCAAATTGCACTGTTAAATTAAAAGCTCTCAGAAGTTTTTTTTTTTTTTTCTTTGTCAGGGTTTTCATCTTCAACCAGCTACACAACTCGATGTAAGACGCTAATGATTAGCTTTTTCTTTTGTTTTCTTTTTTTTTCATAGTTTTGCATTTTTTTTATAGGATTGTTTTTAGCATGTTAATGTTTGCTAAACATGACATAACAAAAAAATTATTTTACTTGTGTCTGTAGTGCATTTGGTACTTCAGCACAACGAGTCATTTATTTAGCTTGAGCCCACGGTTCCCTGAGTAAACTTGTGATAATACAAGACAGATTAAGGAAATATGCAGCAAATGCCATGCTCATTCTGATGTTACCGGACTGTCTACAAGAAGTAAAAAGTTCATGTGGGCTGTTTTCTCTGCAAGAAATATCTGAGCAGGTGAAGGGGTGAGGTGACAGTCATGCAGGGTTTAATAGGATGAAGAAAGGGAATGGGCGGCAGGATCAGGTGTGTGTTAGTGCAAGCGTGTATGACAATGTCCGAAGTTCTGAGAAGAAGACTGACTGTATTGAGCCTTAATGAAGCATGAGCTGGAAAACAACGATGGATGGGGCCAGCTGTATTGGCGCGTGTGCGAGCGTGTACGAGACAGTAAAACTAATTAAAAGCAGGCTTGACATATTTGACAGGAAGCAGTGGTCAAGAGGTGAGTGGAAACAGGGGAAACTCTTGAGCTGAAACGATTAGACACACACTTATAAGGGGCGGCGATAGCAGCCCATTTGTCACACATGCCCATCGATACCTGAGCTGAACCAATCAGCTCAGCTTCCTGTGTTTGACCTGACCTTTCATGTATAATTGGATATTTCAAATTGGAGGCTGGAGAGACAAAAGGTGGCAAGGAGAGGAGGAAATAAGAACATTTCCTACCTTGATGCATGGAAGGTGTATCATAAACTGCATAAATCAGACATAAATCATAAAATGTAAAAGAAAATCTTTTTTTTTCAAGTTTCAATTTCCCTCTCTTAAAAGATGCCCAAGTTTCATACAAGCATAGATACACGAGAGCATACAAGGTGTGTCAGAAAAGTACCAGGAGTGGTATCACAAAAGATATGTACTAAAGTTTTCCTGGAATGATTCTGCCGCAGCTCTGTCAGCACGACCATCTTGATGTTGTTCACGTCTTCAAAACGTTAATGAACCCCTTGAACTTGGGAAAGAGGGGTGGAAAAATCACATGAAGCAAAGTCAGGTGAGTGTGGCGGTTACTCGGCCAGGAACTGTCAGATGCTCAGGGCATTGTGAACAGGTGCGTTGCCATGGTCAAGCAGCAACCAGTTTTAAGGTTACCTTTATTGCAAGTGCATCATTTGTAATTACAAATGATTACATCTTCAAGGTTAATTGGAGAGGACTACTTTTATGTGACCATTTCTGCACACATATCTGTCTGAACAGCCTATGTATAAATTAAACAGATCTTCAACAAATTCCCCTTGTTGGACTTAGAAATCAGCCTCATCCACTTTTGCAGAAACATAAGGTCAGCCACATACTGTAGACTGGACAATCACCAGATCATTGCCTGAATGCAATTTCTGCCCAACAGGGAAACAGGAGGTGTTGATGACGGCTGAGAGTAGAACCACTTTTGTACCAACACTTCACAGTCAGTCACAGAGGCCAGAGCAATGTTTGAAGAGCAGCTCCCTCAAGCACGACGGTGCCTAACTGCGCAAACAGAACGAAACGCCAGGTACGGATCTATTGAGTTTAAGGAAATGGGGGGGGGGGCCTCTGATTGCTGAAAGTAATTTTAAAATACAACACATTACATTATTTTTGTTTTCTTTAACTAGGGATGGACACAGAATTTTAACTTGAGGTAATCCAACTCTAGGCAAAAATGATTGACAGCTGCTGGATCACATGGGTCAGTGGAAAATAGGTGTAACTCTTGAGAACGAAAAGAATCAAATCCACCACAGTCACCTACCGCATCAAAGTGCTTGAACGGCGAAATGGAGATTTGTTTCAGTTTGGGGCCACTGATGATGATTGTGGATGCAGTTAAGTGAGAGCTGATGATAATTAGGAAAGACACAAAAAGGGTCAAAGGTGGCCGAGTGTCACTCCAGAGGACTGCCATCAGCCACGGGGCTGCGGGTGTGTTCATGTATACATATTTGCGCCTGCTTTGATAGCACCTGTAATGGCTCCCATCTGAGTCTCACCTCCCCCCTGAGATGTAGTGAACTACGTATGTGTGTAATAAGGCAATGGCATGCGAGTGGCAGAAGGCCGCTTCCTCTGCAGGTGACACCTTTGACCTCTCATCTGTTCCCTGTTGGCAAATGGAGGAGGAGGAGGGGTAGAATGGAAAAAAGGAAGATTCATGTCAGTCTGCATTCTTTAAAAAATACAGTTGTAGAATGGCGAGTGCCAAACAAAAACCTTGCTTAGCAAAACCTTTGGAGAATAGTTAAAAGTACTTTTCTATTGCAGGAAAATAAAACCGTAATCAAACATTCATCCAAGCATAAGAATTAGTCAGCATGTCAGTTAGACCAGCACTCGAGACAACTAGAAGCCAGTGGATGAAAATTTCCAGTGTACAGCAATCGAGATGAGGAAGGTGAGACCAATAGTTTTAGCGAATGTCTGTTACAAATACGCAGTAGCACTTCATTCAATATTTCTAACGAGTACTACTTTTTTTGTGATATGGAGTAGGAGAACATGCAAAATTCATTAGTACTTTCAGATATGCAGTTCCACAGTTCGTTTAATTTGCCTTTGTACTTTACAAGGGCATCATGTAATTTTACTTTTTGTTCTTTTTTTTGTTTTTTTTGCATATATGCCAATCTATGCAAGAGTAACCATTTTAAAATCCCTACAGTATCTATTCCAAAACAAATTTGCTCATAGGTGTGAATGAACGTTGAAAAGGTCATCTTTGATTGACTGGCGACGAATCCAAGGTGTTTCAGTGCCTTGCTCAAGGACACCTCAAACTAACATCTCTCCAACAACTAGTTGCAATTCCTCCTTCCCTCCTCACACAAAACAAAGCAATGGAACCTGATCAGTGATGACGACCAGTCAAGTGGATGGATGATTTGTTGTCAGGAGTCGGCTGATGACGTTGGGAAAGCCAATGTTATGTTGCCATTCGTCCACTGGGTGTCACTTTTTACCTTGTCGTGCTCCGTTTGCATTATTATTACTATTATAAGATGGAAAAAACAGGGACATCAGCAGCATGGAGGAATGGCGCATTAAAGACGATGATGCAACCGATTCAGAGAGGCAAGATATTCCCCATACATGGCCTCATTTCAGGGAATAGTTTGATGTTAACAGCTCCAAGAATGATTAGTAGCAAATGTGTTGTTGTGTCTTGTGCTTATAGCCTAAAAAATTTAACTACTGCCATTCAAAAATTCTCCAGCTAATGTGAAATAATTTTTTTCGGTTGTCATATGACAACTACGATAATTTAGAATTAATTGTGAATTAGTTCACAATGTTGGCAAAGCTAATGAAACATGTTGTTTTGATAAAAGCCTAAGCCAGCTAGCTGTCTTTTTTTTTAGTTCATAAAAGTGTTAATGTGCAAAATTTTAATTATTTTTTTCCTTTGTGCTAACTTATCAAAATGGGTGTTAATTGAGAGTAAAAAGCACGCCCACGATCCTAGCGAGGAAAAGCGGTACGGAAAATGGCTGAAGTATGTTATTTTTCTTAACTATTGTATTTACATTCAAGAGCCTGTACTTTTTAAACTTTACTTATAAGAGTTGAATCAGTACTTCTTCACCAACCTATTTGCACAGTACAGTACAGAGTTTGAGAAGGCTACTTTTGCTACCTCTGCAAAAAACTATCATGAGTTATCAGGCACGTGCACAGACATTTTTGGGGGCATGTGCTCCAACCAAAAATAGGAAACCCATGGCCAAAATTATTCATACTATTAAGAAATAACAGTAGTATATGTTTAACTTATGCATTTATTTCTGTTAACAGAATCTTCACCTGTACAACTCAATTGGGGGAAAAAAGGGAGGCGAAGTAAAAATAAACAACTGTGATATGATGATAGCACAACTCCACACACCCGCTTATAAATGGGGATGTGGCTGTGTTCAGAATTAAGCAATCACATTCAAACTCATGTTAAATGGGGGGGTCACCGCATTACCCCAAATAAATTAAGGTGGGAGCATATGTACAATTCCGCCAAGGACTCAAATAAATACCCCTCAAATATGAAAATATTTTGGGTGGGGATGACAGAAAGTTTAAAGTTTTTTTTTTGCTATATGAATGCCATCCATCTATCCATCCATTGTCTTCCGCTTATCCGAGGTCAGGTCGCGGGGGCAGCAGCCTCAGCATGGAAGCCCAGACTTCCCTCTCCCCAGGCACTTCCTCTTTCTTCCGAGCGGATCCCGAGGCGTTCCCAGGCAAGCCGAGAGACGTAGTCTCTCCAGGGTATCCTGGGTCGTCCCTGGGGTCTCCTCCCGGTGGGATGTGCCCGGAACACCTCAACAGGGAGGCGTCTGGGAGGCATCCTAAACAGATGGCCGAGTCACATCATCTGGCTCCTCTCAATGCGGAGGAGCAGCGGCTCTACTCTGAGCTCCTCCCAGATGACCGAGCTTCTCACCCTATCTTAAGGGAGAGCCCGGACACCCTGCGGAGGAAACTCATTTCGGCCACTTGTATCCGGGATCTTGTTCTTTCAGTCACGACCCACAGCTCATGACCATAGGTGAGAGTAGGAACGTAGATCGACCGGTAAATTGAGAGCTTCGCCTTTCGGCTTAGCTCTTTCTTCACCACAACAGACCGATACAAAGTCCCCATCACTGCAGACGCTGCACCGATCCGCCGAGGGACACGGTCGAACGCCTTCTCCAAGTCCATAAAACACATGGAGACTGGTTGGGCGAACTCCCATGCACCCTCGAGGACCCTGCCGAGGGTGAAGAGCTGGTGCACTGTTCCACGGCCAGGACGAAAACCACACTGCTCCTCCTGAATCTGAGATTCGACTTCCTGACGGACCCTCCTCTCCAGCACCCCTGAATAGACCTTACCAGGGAGGCTGAGGACTGTGATCCCCCTGTAGTTGGAACACACCCTCCGGTTCCCCTTCTTAAAAAGCGAGGCCACCACCCCAGTCTGCCAATCCAGAGGCACTGTCCCCGATGTCCACACGATGTTGCAGAGGGGTGTCAACCAGGACAGTCCTACAACATCCAGAGCCTTGAGGAAATCTCATCCACCCCCGAGGGCTTGTCACAGAGGAGCTTTTTAACCACCTCGGCGACCTCAACCCCAGAGATAGGAGAGCCAGCCTCAGATACCCCAGACTCTGCTTCCTCATGAATAGAATGGTAGAATTGAGGAGGTCTTCGAAGTATTCTCCCCACTGATTCACAACGTCCGGAGTCGAGGTCAGCAGCGCCCCATCCCCACTATACACAGTGTTGATGGTGCACTGCTTTCCCCTCCTGAGACGGCGGATGGTGGACCAGAATTTCCTCGAAGCCATCCGGAAGTCGTTCTCCATGGCCTTACCAAACTCCTCCCACGCCCGGGTTTTTGCCTCAGCGACCACCAAAGCCGCATTCCGCTTGGCCAGCCGGTACCCATCAGCTGCCTCAGGAGTCCCACAGTCCAAAAAGGCCTGATAGGACTCCTTCTTCAGCTTGACGGCATCCCTAACCGCTGGTGTCCACCAATGGGTTCGGGAGTTCGGCCACAGCTCCGGTCTTTTAGATGACTTCATTTCACCGACACGTTCTGTTTAAGTGATTTCTTGATTGAACACTTCTGGAGGGATACAGGCTTGGGTGTGGTCAGCGAAAATGAACTCGGCATTCCAAAAAATGTGATTAGTCACTGTTAATTCATGATTTAACAAGAGGGCAATTACCTTTTCAGACAGGGCCAGGTAGTTTAAAAGTTTTTTTTCCTTGAAATCCCATGCCACCATTTTTTTTTTATATATAATCTTTGATGCCATTAAATCAGTTTTGCAAGATAATCTGGGTTGGAAATGCCCAGAATACCCCTTTTCAAACTATTCTAGTTGATCTTTTATGTCAGGCAATTGAGATGGCCGGATTTCTAAATAATATTTGATATGGAAATAAAATTTGCTCTGATTGGATGATTGTTATTCTTAATTTTTAATACGGAAAACAGTTTTGATCTGATTGGTCCTTCGCGATATCACTTGCGGCTTGCAGCTACCAAGCAATCGCTGCATTTGGATCCTTGACGGAGGTGAAAATTAAGAGAGGGAGATATTTTCAGGTTATGCTCATCCCATTCATTTGAATTGAACCTGCGCATGATGAACAACGCTGGCGACACTCAATGCAAGCTTTGTTATTTCATCCACACAAAAATTTGAAATTAGTATTGTTGTCAAACAACATTTTAATTCCCACTCAATTCACAGCAGTTCCAGGTTTTAAGCAAGAATGGCTGAGACTCACACGCTTAAAACGTGGAAATGCCGTGAATTGAGTGGGTACCAACCACGAAGGAGGCAAGTACTTGAATTTTAATTGATGAAACTACATCACAATGACAGCGATTTCAAATCTACCTGTTTTGCAACCCTTATGCCATTTATTGCCTTTTGCATTCAATCAACAAACCACATAGATGTCGAACTTAAACCATGTCACAGATTCATTTTGACTTGTGTTATGCATTAAAAAAACTGTATAAATTGCTTTTATTTTGATGGCATGGGACCTTTAAAAAATAAAATAAAGTAATTTTTTTTTTTAAAAACAAGAACTTGAGAAGACGCCAAATACTTTTTCGCAACATTGTATGGGTTGAATCAGTACTTCACCATTATATTATTTATTTATTTATTTTGCATATGTTTCTGTGTACTTAATTACAGATTTCAGTAGGCTACATTTTCCACCTCTGCCAAAAGTTACTGTTGTTGCATTGGAAAATATTACGAACAAATGCTCACTGTGTCTGGCACAAGACTACAAAGATCACCTTCCTTTTGCAGCAGAGCGAACGTTTGATTTACATGACCCAACCCAAGAGTTCAGCAATACACTGAAAGAAATAATTCGAAAGAGGTTGAATTTACTTAATTTTAATATATAAGTTGCACATGATTCTATGTGGTAAACTGTAAAAGAAATTAAAGTAGTTTACCAATTTAATCATATGCAAACCTATATACATTATACACTCACTCGTCTTTGGGGGCGGGGGGTGGTATTCCTCTACTTTGCGAGTTAAGAGTTTATGCTATACGTATGTGTACTTCCGTTGAATTTTAAAGTCGAATTGAGGGTAATAAATAGCGTTGTATTTATAGAGCCAGTGTACGCTCTTATGACGTGCCGGCAAAGAATAAATGATTACGTCGCATTTTACTGCCGAGAATAATACTGATTTACTTCAAAATTAAACAACTTAGGACACCATTTCAAGACATCAAACATTAATCAGGCTGTGAGGAGGGAGGAATGATCCTGAAAATGTTGGTTGTCATTTTTTAAGACAAGCCGCTCGATGGCTTCCCTGTCATCGTCATCACCTCGGTCACGAGTTTGCATCGCGTGACCGCGCCCTCTACGTCACGATTGTCCTCCAAGTGGACGGGCGCGCGCGTCTGAAGCAAACAAGTTCAGTCCAAGCTAAAAATAGTTAGGACGTGGTATCGCTAGGTTGTGGGGCACGTCTGGTGACGTAATTTATGCTCTCTTCTCTTCTGAAGGAGTAATTTGACATTTTCCACAAAGGTCCGTTTTCCCTTGTGTGTTTTGTCACTTGTTTGTGACGCACTAAGGATGAAAAATATCTTCCCCACGGGCTGCTAACACACTAATTGTTTCTAAATGCATATTTACACGCACACAAACACAGAAAGCGCACTGAACCCATTTGGACAATATTTCAGGGGCGCACGTTGGGAATAACGATTTAAAAAAAGAAAAACAATTTGTGGTTTAGGAAGGTCCGCGTGCTTCCGTGCACTGGCCGAGCTGAGTAGGATTAACGAATGGGTCAAGGAAGGGAGCAGCACGGATGACTCATACTCAGTATGGACACCGAATATCAGTGTGGGCGAGGTGTGTGTGTGGGGGGGGGGGGGGGATTTAAAATGTTTTCTAAATCACTAGTTCCAGCTACCCTTTCAATAGCGAAATGTTGAGCCACCTGCACGGCACAGGAAAATATGGCATTGTATAGTTGTAATGCTTATACCAGGAATAATCCTATGCTTATAGCCAACACTTGCATTTTCAGTCCAACACCCCGTTCGTTCGAAATACAATTCAATTCAGACATGTTTGGTGTCGCCTGCCACTGTGACCTGCACTGCGCGCGCGCGCGAGCACGCACGCGCACAAACACACGCACACTCACACACACACTCCGTAAGTGAATGACGGCAGGTCGCCATGGAAACTGCGTTACGCTCCGGGCACCCGGAGAAGAAAACAAGAGTGAGTGAGTGGAGTCCTCATTTCAGCACCGAGCGCCTCGTGGACAGCGCCCGGGTGAAGTGGAACCCCATCACATGTCTGGTCAGGTACAGAGCCGCATGCAGAAGCAGCAGCGAGCCTCGCCAGCCTGGGTCGAGACTTCCCAAATTAAAATCAACACTCTCCTCAGCCCATCTCAGCGTGACTCAGGGTGGTTCCACGCGGTTTGATCCCAACAGCGAGAACAGGAGCCAGTGGCTCTGCTACAGCAACAGGTAATACCGGTCAGCATTATGAGGTTGGTTCATTCACTTCTGCTACATGTTGCAACATTGATGTGGAGTTAACATGGATTTTGATCGAACCAATGAGATCCCTGGCTCACTTCTACTGTTAGGTAGTGACTGACTATAAAACTCCATGTTAATTTATGAGTCAACAACTTGGACTGTATTTACAAAAAGAGTAAAGAGTAACAATTCTTTTGCATGACCCGATGAAGCCTGAGAGGCGAAATGTCTTCTAAGACAACCAGAACAGTCCAGTTGCAATGAAATGACCTGCATGGATGAGAATATTCGCAGGCATGAAAGTAAAGAGTTAACAGAATCGGTCATGTTCTGTGGAATAGTTTACGCTTATTGTAATCATTATAGGGTTTGTGGTCTTGCTTACCTCGGTTCCTCCGCAACTGTGTGCTTTGCACTGACTGACTTGACCTACGTTAAGGCTAAATGGAGAGAGACTATTTCTTAGTGTTTTATTTTAAATTTAGTTCTGTGTGTACCAAACCGGAGCATTATGTGCGAGCTGAGCTGATACGCCTGGATGAGTCACTCGGGCTGCAAGTTTGCAGAAGAGTGTGAAAGGGGAGAGGGAGACAAAGGGGCCAGCTGTACAGTAATCCTGCAATTGCTCTTTGCTTTCCAAAGACATGGTTTTATTGTTTTTATGGTCAACATTAAGGACTGTGTTTATCGCCTCTGTATGTAATTTTCTTGACAGAAGTTCTTTTTGATAAGCATACACATTTCCCCTAATAGCACTTCCCCTGTATTTTGCTTTTGTCACTGAACAGTTGAAGCGGAATCAAGTAAGTACCAAAGAAAATTGGTGATTCATATTTACTGAAACTGCAAGACGGATTGCAAGATTTATAAACACTGTCTATTGTAAAGTGTTTGTGGTTGTTACAGACTCTAAAGTCTGACAAATGACTGCCAGAGCACAGCCCATTATTATTGTTCATTAGTATCCCAGTGTTTGCCTTTGCATATTGACAAATCATAGCAATCAGCCATATTCAGCTGTATCAGTGACTGACAAGTATTGGTTAAAGCAAACAGTAGATCATAATAGGCTGCAATGAATCACATTTTCCCAGTCAAACTAATGCACTTGTTCCCTGAAACACTTAACTTATGCCCACAAGCACAGTGTACTGCATCTCATGACACAAACTTAAATGGTTAGATAAATGTAATTTGGCCTATTGAATTTGCAGAGACTGAATGATAAGTCCATATGTAGAGGGTGCATGTTGCGCAACTGCCTGGAAAACTAAATAAAATGAACAATCTGATCTCCAACCTTCCTCTAATTTACTCCAGTTACCAAAGGTGTAATGGGAAAGCTTGGGTTTGCTCATACAGATACATGGGAATTATTTCCAGTAAAATATTCACATGTGCTGTGTGCACACAGACACTAAAGCAGATGTGTGTCCTTAATTTGTGACGTTGGTGTGATTAATGAAGTCTGCTGGCAATGACTCATTCAGCTTAACCCTTGCATCTACTCATGGACACAATCACATGATAAATACTTCAGCTGTCAGAACCGATGCACATTATTAATTTTTGTGTTGGCCTTCATTATCATGTATCCTAAGTATAGATATCAAATAAACATGGCTTATAGCTTTATTCATATAAAGTTTCAGACTGAGAGGGAGTGTTAATAAAGTCTCTGTTTCATTGGATACCGGCACAGTGCATTATGCATTTCAGATTCAGTTATCTCAGTGAAACACTTCTCCTTACTTTGTTGTGATCAGGTTGCAACAGAGATGGATATTTATGCAAAGCAAAGCTTCATGAATGACTATGCGTGTCGGTTTGTCAACACAGGAGTTACATGAGCATTGTGGAAAAGCTGTCAGCCAAGCTGTGACTAGCAGCAGATATCAGACTGCCAGAGACACTCTCTCACTCCCTCTGTTTGTATCTGTGAGGGAGCCAGTTCAACATTTGTTGGTTTAAATATTAATAAACTCTCATGTTGGTTATTTGTCCCTCTTTCAAGGCAGCAGCATGTCTGAATTCAAATCCAGTCAGCGGTTCCACAGCCTGAAGCCTGAGCAAGTGGCAGTTCTCCATCAGGTTCTATCAGACATTGTTCCCATCCACGGCCGTGGGAACTTTCCAACACTGAAGCTTCGTCCTCGAGACATCATCATTGCTGTACGGGCTAGTCTGCAGAAGCAGGGGATCATGGTGAGAGACGTGCGTTTAAATGGCTCCACAGCCAGCCATGTTCTGGTTCAAGATAACAGAATGAGCTACAAAGACCTGGATATCATTTTTGGG